>NC_140223.1:33019151-33699151 GCF_951802725.1 Rutilus rutilus
AACTAAGAAACTTGTTTCTCCGAAGAACAATGATACAGCTAGTTATTCCACTGTGAAATGTGCATTGTGTCAGAATGTCTGTTTTTGTGTTGGTCTGTTTGATCCCGCCCACTTCCAGTTTACCCAATAGTATTTCGACACCCCAGGTTGCGGAAAACACAGTGTATTGAAGCCATGGAAGCAAGCGAACGAACAGGGTTAGAGATCACAGATTCGACCTGACCTAAAAAGCCTCATCATCCATCTAAGAAGCTTTATGATTTGGTCTGAGAACACTATTACACCACAGCGACGCTCTTCACTCGAAATACTTGGTGCAAGAAACTATATACTTGAATTAAATCGCAGCGTTTGATTGGATAATTGGATTTCAGTTTTATTTTGGTTTATTTTGCAGCCCCATTTGTTTATTTAATGTTACATTTGATTGAATTAACATTATTCACAAACCCCCATTTGGGAAACCCTGATATAGAGCTAAAAATCAATAGTGGACATAAAATCCCAGATGATTTGGTGTTGGAAGTTGAAATGTTTGAGTTCTTATTGAACTCTTTGACTTTTGACTGCAGACTTTGGTATCTTGGCAAACGTGAGCACATCCCTCCTGAAACTCTAAAGGAGACACATTACTGAGATTATTTTTGTCTCAAGAGAAACAGGAGACTTCATCAGAAATCTCTACTTGCTCTCTGTTTACTGTAATTTCATTGCTGACTGAGAAACCTTTGTGATATTAAAGAAATCTCATTTGTGATATTTGTTTTTTGCAGGTTACACAGGATAGTAATGATTGATGATGTTTCAGCATAGTTTGGAGGACATGTTTGGTTTCTATGTTTGGTTCAAGAGAATCTGTCAGAGCCATAAAATTATGGCAAGAACAGTGAGCTCCACAAGTAATTTCCACCATGGCAACTCAAACAGCATACCGACCTTAATAACAACAAAGACTGGGAATAAATGTTCTCTGTTCTCCTCCCTGTATCTTCATCCACATTCCCTAAGAAATTACTTTTTTTTTCCAATAAGCTAGTTATCAAATATATTTTTCTCTCTTAAAATGAGTAGATTGCAGAGACTGAGCTCCTAAAAGTACATAAAACACAAGGACATAAAAACACTATTAAATGTATTAAAAATGTACTTGAGTATGTTTTTAGTACAATACAAATGCATTTTTAATACATTTAACAGTACGTCCTTTTCACCTGGGAGGGCTGCACGATATTGAAGAAAAATGCAATAACTTTTTAAATAATGCAATATTCGATATGCGATTTTATATTGCTTTTAAGTGTGTAAAATACATTTGAATGATATATGAATGATAATGATAATGATATAACCAACATATATGTTTCACATTCTTTCTGGAGAATTTCTTGAAAAGTCTGAAAATAAACAGTGCTCTAAGTTTTGCAGGTAGGCCTATATTACATCTATTTAACTGTAGCATTCAAGTAAGAAACAATAAAGAAACTGAAAAATCAAATGTCTTCACATGAATTAAATATACATTGATTCATAATAAATCTGCCAAGAACAGTGAGCAATTTTCTCTTTATCTTTTGTTGTTTGACAGGCAGAAGCAGGTTTACTGAACAGGCTGCTGTCACTTTAAGACCTAATGCACGATTCCGAGTCCGATTTCTTTCCCAACTGTTTACGTTCACTTAAGACATAACCGACGTATGTATGTATTTGACCATTGGAGTGCAATAAGTCGTGAAAGAGAACTGAATTCGGGATTGCACACTGTCTGAGAGGTGGCTTTCTGTGTGCGTGCTTTATGTGTGTGTCAGAAAGTGCGAGCTCCGCAATGAGTTGTTTTCCACAGGTTATTGCGTGTAATAACTCTCTGTAACGTCAAGCATGGCCAGTCTATTCTCTGCTATGTGCGTCAACCTGTAACTTTGACTTGTCGCAACACTTTGAAGTAACCTATTAAAATCATTCAGATATCGCAAGCATGTACATTTGGGATAATTTCCATATATCGTGCAGCCCTACCATGAAAGTTCCACAGAAGACTCCATACAACTATATTCCAAATCTTGTGAAGGAACAGACACTAAAAAAAATCTTCAATTCTGCCATTATACCATTCTTTAACGCACATTTTAAAACTTGGTAGAGTTTGGCACCAAACATCATTGGCATCAGGCATCTGTATATCAGAAAGAAAATTATGAGTTTAATTTAGTTCACTTATTATAGAGAATGCAAAACAGACATCTGTTCAGATATTAATCAAACGCTTAAAGTGCAAACAGTGGAGCCGAAGAATTCCCATTGGACGTTGGTTATAAACTGCTTCCTTCTGGTCTGGTGGATTGTCAGAGACATTAATCTGTGAGAATGCAGGCTGAACACCAGTTGATCTGATCACTCCAATTTTTCTAGCTTTCATGAAAACCATTTTTGTATTTATTTGGGGATTTGCCTAATCCTTTCTATCTAAATTAATTTGCTGTGGCATCAATGACACTGATATGGAATGTGAGCAGAATTTTTTTTTTAATGAAATTTATGATATCTGACTGTAGTTTTAATGTATGTCTGGTGACATGAGACTATAGGTGTGTTCGAGTTGAACAATACTGTAAATCTGACTGTAATGACAATGACTTTGTAATGACATATGACTAAATCAAATGTACTGTACTAAATATTTATTATTTTATATAAAATATATATTTTACCAAATTATTTTACACTTCAATTACTATAAAATCAAAACCATATGTCTAACCAAGTTGTGTTCCAAATTTGAAGTTGATATCACAAAAATGTACGTTCCTATGAGATTTTGTTCAGCCGCTGTACCAAAAATAGCCACCGGGGGACACACATTCCATTGAATTTTGATTTGATGCATTCTCCTGTAACAAATTAATACATATCTGTCCAAATATCTCTTCTGTCACAAAATATGGAACCTTGAGACTCAGACCTTTCCGACGATATATGTTTTGTTAAGATTAGAAAAGGTTTTGATTATAAAGTTGTTACAATACATTTTGTAATATAAAAACTGACACCGCCCACTAGCGGAGGAGCCCGCTAAAAGAATTTAGAGTACCGTTTCCATGGTAAGGCAACGTCCAATTCAAATTTTTAATTTAGTAAGCTTTCGAATGATACCTAATTTATTATGATAACTAAAATATGCGATATGAAAAAAGGCGGCAATATAAAGAGCGCTAGCGGGATGCTTACAGTTAAGGGTTACATAAGCCTATACTATTTAACTACCAGTTAAACTGGGCAATATTTTTTTATATTTTGTTTTATTTGAAAAAACATGACAATATAACATTAAATGAAAAGAGTTTTTACTGTAATAAAAACACAAATTTGTGAGCATCATCTTAGCTGAATGTGGCAGAATAAACACGAAACACACGTGATCGTTGTCTTCGGTGAACCCGGTGTTGTGCCGAATTTCGACCCCCTGCCAAATTATTACCCCCCTCGTTGAAGTCAGTACCTGATTGCCTAATCCTAACCCCACCCCTAATCCTAACCCCTCCCCCACAACTAATCCTAAACCTACCAATACTAGGGGGGTAATAATTCGGCAGGGGTCGAAATTCGGCACGACACCGGCCAATCGTGAAACCCTGTGTCGTCATCAGAGCCGATGCCCGACCCAGGCGGCTGGTCTTGTTTTGCTCTCGCGGGACATGGCACACCTGATCGTGACACGGCAGTGGTGCTGATCAAAGTCTGAGAAACTTTCTAACCAGAATGCATTGTGTTTGTCAGGCACGCGGTGCTTTAGCATCAGTAGCATGAGAGAGAAGCAATGCGCTTTTTCAGCAGAAAAAGCTTGAATGAAGCGCGTTTGGCTCTAGATAAAAATATTAGAGGATAAAGGACCGGAAAATAATTTCCATGGACGGCCCTGAGCGTTTCTGGTGTGCGCTTGCACTCTGTTGTTTTGACACGCTGCTGTAGAAACGGTAAAATGGTGCTACCACTGTCATTATGTCTCGAACATTACAAAAGAATTACAAAAACTAAACAACTAGTGACCTAACACTACTCAAAATGAATAATCACAATATCAAGGGAAATAATCACCAGTGATTTTTGCCATTATCATCCAGACATCTGAATGTCACTTTGCTTGAATCATTCTGTGTAGGCTCACTAACTGAGGGAGCGATAGTGGAGATCATTAAATCAGCACACACAGGGACAAAAGCTGCCAGTCCAATACCTTTTATCGTGTTTATCGTTCTGTGATAAGTGCTCTCTGCCTCTCGTTTCATTTCCCCCCTCTCTCCACTCAAAGGCTGAGTGTAATTAGTTCTCATGTACAGGTAGCAGGGAGTTGGGTCTATGAAACACTGGTTTCAGGGCTCCAGTTTCTCGCTTCTCTCCGATTGAAATTCCACCTCTCGGCACTCCGCATCCCTGTGTAACCGTATAAATATTATGTCTCCCTAGGAACACAATAGTGGTGTTTATTTTATTTATTTTTTGGCCATGTTTTTTTGCCAGGCTGGATTTGAGAGGGTTTCATATTCTCAGGAGTGGATTACAATATGCCTGCAGCGTCTGTTGAATAGATTAAAGAGCACAGACACTCTTACACACAAAGATATTGAGTCTGTTTGTCAAACACACCGCAACCTTCTCTTTAAATAGACACTTAAAAGTCTAGAAGCTTCTGATATGCAGTGATATAAAATCTGAGACCACAATAAAATCAGGATTTTTTTAAACATAAAAAAACTTACTGATTTAAATATTTCATATTCTGCAATTTTTTCTGGGTCACTGCATTAAAGGATAATTCCGGTATTTAACACTTTGAGTCTATTTTGTAGTTTGTTTTGGATGACCAAGTGTGGTGGACAAAGAAATTTTGACATTGGTTCCTGTCGCGACTTTTTGACTATTTTAGAATTGCCCATGACCGCTTTAGAATGGGAGTCCATGGCACAAACATGTCCTTAAAACAACCCTTAACGTTCGTTTTCAAAACTGTGCAACTCACCGAGTGGTTAGTGGTGTTCGTTGATGATTAAAAACAAGTAGCGTAGCGAAATACAGTTTCTGTCGGGTTTTATTTGGCATTTTGTAAAATCCCATTGATTTCTGTTGGAGGACTCATTGCTCGTTGATATTACTGCGCTACCGGACACAGAAAAGACGCTTCAGACTCAAATATCGAGCGGAAGTTTATACGCGGTTGTGAGGTATCTGAAAAAATAGTTCCATTATAGCAAATAACACGGATTGAAATCATTCATTGCGCCGATATATTTGTTTTTAATCATCAACGAACACCACTAACCACTCGGTGAGTTGCACAGTTTTGAAAACGAACGTTAAGGGTTGTTTTATACCAAATATCAAATATCACAACAACAGTAAAGTATTTTACATACGCAAAATACGTGCGCTTCTTTGAAGCATGAAAAAATATGACTAAAGCATAATGATTTTAAATGTACTTTAAAGTGAAATGTTTTATTTGACATCACAAAGTGCACTTTTTAAAAGTGCACGAAACAGTCATATAAGCGCTCTCAGAAATGTTTTTAATATATTGATGTGATTGCTAAAAAGTTTTGAGTAGGTTTTAGCACATTCCTTTGTGGTTCTGTGGTGTTTTGTGTGGTTGCTAGGGTGTTGCTATGTGGTTGCAAAGTAAACACTTCACTTGTTTCAATACTGGATGAATCAGAGTTTTTGAGCGAATCACTTGAATGATTCAATGAATAATAAAATTGTTCAACAGCCACTTGTCGCCACCTACTGGTGCAACGATGTAATTGATACAATCTTTATTTGAAGCACCATGTTAATTTCAAAAGGTGATTAACTTTATTTTGATCACTTCCTTGCTTTAAATCCGAACTATAAACTTCCTAGTACTTCTGTGATATTTTGAATTATTGCAAGACATAAACAATAATACTGTGTGGTCGAAAAGACTAAGCTGTTTTATACCTACACGACAACTGCTCTCTCTGGATCAGTGGCAGCGCCAACGCAGATTTAAATGTTCCGGTGTGATTAGGTTTAATAAACACAGGAGAATCATTGTCATTTAGGAATAAGATCGTGTGGGTGTTTGAATTGAGATCACGATCTTTTTGATGCCTTTTTGCCAATTGCAACTAAGGTGATTAAGTGATGAGTAATCAAATTGAGTAGAGTCAATTATTTTTGAATTTAGTTTGCTGTTGAGAAGTAACACAAAAAAGAAAGTTTTTCTTTCCATAAAAATGAATGATGCAATATAAATAGTTATTTTACATAAAGTAGTAACACAGTATGTATTCCCAACACTGAGCCTCAGTGTTAATGCAGTGCGTTCAGTCACTCTTTCATGTACACTTTGATGTCTACACAGTCAGGCACAAATGCATGTAGACCCGGGCCTGTAGGATGTGCCACAGGTCTGACAGCTGCTTCCAGGACGATGACTGTCACATCCTCTCGTTCTCATCGCCCTGAGCTCTCTATCAATTGCACTCCTCTTGCTAGCAGCACATGTCGCTGAGACCACACACACTCATTCATTCTCCCCTATCTCCTCCCTAGACTAGTTTCCTCTATCTGGTTAATGGTAGTGACATCCGCACACAGAGGCAGATAATAACAGATGCGCTTCACACCAGTAGTTCTTAAATTTTGGGTCATGACCCAAAAACGGGTTGAAAAAACAATGCTGAATGCAATTCTCAATGCAGTTAGAGCATGAAACCAAAATGGTCATTTTTCCTATTCATCTATATATGTCATTTTCATAATTCGACACATTGGTGAGCCTATCCAATTCGTGGTAATTATTCACATTTTTGATGACATTTATGTTAAAACAATTTTGGTACTGTTGGGTCAACACTTGATGCTCAGTTTAAATCTGAATCCTGAAGAAAACCATATCCACTGTGTTATACAGTACAGAGAGGACAGTGGCAACAGGGCAAAACCTCTGAAAAGCTGTCATAAAACGTTCCAATTAATGGTCACGCTGGATTACAAACACTTTATCAGCAGACATGCACATGGTGCACGTTGTGTGGCAGGTTTTAAGATTCCAGTTTGTAAGCATATACTGTATGCTGTGATAATGGTAAAAAGCCTGCATCTTTACAGTGACATAATCTGGTTGCTATTACTTAAGAGGATTCTGGGTAATATGATTTATTTTAACGCTGTGACACCACATTATATTAAGATTAGCAATTTGTGTTTTTAAAGCTGCAATGTGTATTTTTGTGCCAATAGTGGCTTGAAATGGAATTGTAAATAGAACTCGATTTTTAATCTTTCTGAAGTAATGCACAGTGGGACTTACTATAAAGTGGTGATAGTTAGCATCACTTTAGTTCCCTCAATGAAAACCCAATAGGATTTTTCTGTTGGCTTTTTGATAATTGCAGAAATGTATGATTCTGACATATTTTTTCATAACTGAACACAACTTTTATGAATTTTGAAGCCTAGGCCTAAATGCAAATGCCAGAAGTAAAACGATACAAGCTGTAAACGAAACTCACCATAATTTGGATGAATCCAATCTGATTGCAGATTCCTTAAGGACTGTTTATAACTACTCTATATCTACTATATCTAAACTTCATGTACGGTGCATCAGTCACTACGTTTAGAAACAGAAAGCCATTGCAAGCTAAAGCTGCACGATCAATCGTTAAAAGATTGTGATCTCGATTCATACGCTAACAAGATCTTATTCCTAAATGAAAATGTGTCTATTAAATCCCAATCACGCCGGAACATTCAGATATGTCGCCGCTGATCCAGAGAGAGCAGTTGTCATGTACAGATATTAAACAGCTTCATCTTTTCAACCACACAGTATCATTATTTCTGTGTTACAAATATTCATATTATCACAGAAGTACTGGGATAAAAGTTTTATAGTTCGTTTATAAACACTGATGTCTACGGTAATGATCAAAATAGACTAAATCACATTTTGAAAGTAACTTGGGACTTTTTTTTAACGATTATACTGATTATATCGTTACAAGTGACTGTTAATAAAATGATTTGTCATTGAATCATTCATTCAACAGACTAGTTTAAAAATGACAATTTATCCGGTCATTCATTCAAACATAATAATTCAAATTAATTAAAAATTTGTAAATAGACTGAAGCAATTATCATATTGTCAGAACCTCTAGTAAATTACATGTTATTTTGTTTGTTCTCTTCAGAATTGTGGGAGAATCATGATCTCTATTTGAAAAATACAAATAATAATCGTGATTCTCAATTTATCCAGAATCGTGCAGCTCTATTGCAAGCATAAATTACATTTTTACCTCGAATACATATTTTAAAGATATGTCAAAAACCTTTTCTAGCAGATATTTAGCAAATATTCAATCTCTTACCAGTTCTTTCCACCTGCTACCATGTTTATAATGTACAATAAGACGTACTGTAAATAAACATAAGTACCACAGCACTGCACATTTGGTGCTAATATTACTAATATGTTCCAATTTAATATTATTTCAGATCTATGCTACCCTTTCAGTCAGATCAATTGAGGTGTTTACATGAAGCCTTTTCAGTCCGATTAAGCTATCATTCCACATTTTTTTACTCCGAAGCAAAAATGTGAAAGACTTTTAACATTAAAAAGCTTTATCACTTCAGCTTTAAACCAACAGCTCATTTTCTTGATGTTTACTATAAAGTGGTTTATAATCACTCATTTCCATGCTAGAAGATCTTTGTCTACATGAGCGTTACCCACAGCACACTGCCTAGTGCGCCTCAGTGGAGCGATGTTACTTTACAATATTAATCTGCCGTCGTGTTGGTTTTCAGCAAGAGCAATGTCACGCGTGTGATACCTCTAAGCCTTCGCACGGTTTGTGCTGAGAGCCGTTTCTTCTCCTCCCTCCAGGAGTCACTTTCAAAGTGATGTTCTCTGAGCTCATTAAAGCTTAATCAGAAAATCTATTTTCAGGTCACTTGTAGCTCTGTCAGGAGGATTTCCGATGAATAGAGGGCACTGTTTCTCCGCAGCCCCTCCGCCAAAATGAACGCATTGTATTATCAGACCGTTTCAAATGTGGTTGGCATACCGACAAGAAACTCTTTGCCTTAATATGCTACATCTGGTTGGTGGCCGTTATCTGTGTCACCATGTGAATATTTTATAGAGATGTCTTGTTTAATCTGGCGAGGAACTGTATAAGGTAGTGTCGCACATGGCTGTCACTGGGATCTTCTCTCAGTATTGGACACAGTTCTTCACAGGCCAATGTTTGACTTGTTTTGGGAACTGAGATACGCTTATCTATCTTAAAAAGACAAGAGACACAGATTGCACAGTTGTATGACATTCTTCCTTTATAAAATCCCATCATAGGAAATAATCTACTGTTTACACCAAGTAGGGACATGAAGAAAGATTCTGGAGTGTTGCAGTCTTGTTTCATAAACTAATATAAATAATGTTGAGGGAGGTGGCAAAGAGTTTGTAAAAGTATATAAAGATTCACTGATGTAGCATAAAATCCTGGCTGATCGTAAAGTGCTGTTCTTGTGTTGTATCATTTTTAGCAAGCATCAGTATTTCTCCTACTTATGGTTAAGTATTACATTTGCATGTAATCTCTCTGGCACTGTGTGTGAATGATGAATGATACATCAGACTGTGCAGAGAATTGAGCTATTATTTTTCTGAGCGCTTGTTGGATAATAAAACCACTGGAAAAATCTAGTGGTCAACCAGTTTTGGATTTTTAGGGGCCAATAACCTAATTTTTGCATACGTGCCTCTACATGCATTTTTGCAAAGCTCCAAAAATGTATCTATGCATACAATTCAGTTACCAGCTGAAATGAACACTAGTGGCAGTAAAACACAACTTTTATTCCTTTTCACACAAATTATTATTACAGGGGCATATTATCAATTAATAAAGACTTATTTTCATGCGGTTCCTTATGACATCAAAACACTTTTAAAGTTGATGTCTGTAGGATTTTTATGTTTAAATACATTGTCATTCATGGGTTTATCTCCCCCAAAAGTATAAATACTGAGCCGCTCAGACCCTTCAATCTCTTTCCAGCCAATGAAAAAAGTCAAATATCGGCCAGTTGATCAGGCCAAAATATTGTTCTATCACTAAAACAACACTTACATTGAAGGAGGGAGCATCTTAAACTAGCCTAAGATAGTTTGCTGGTTTTAGGCTTGTAATCTGGGGTATGTTTCTCAAAAGCATTGTTAGCCCACTATAGTTGCAAGGTCCGTTGTTACTAACAAAGTTCAACGATTCGGCGTTTCCCGAAACTAGCAGCGAACACTCAGGCTTTGGTTAGAAGCATAGTTTCCTGTTAGTTAGACAAGTGTGGACTTATAGATCATGGCTTTGTGGAACAATAGAGTGCATTTAGTACCCGCCCCCTTTTTCAGTGGCGTTGGTTTCGGAAGTATTTTTTCCGTTCATGTTTCCCATAGGTTAAACCATAGATTCAAATCCCATAGATTTTTAAGTCTTCATTATAGCGTTACCAACGCATTCTCATCCTAGGGCGTCATATACTGACGCTTTTGACATTTCGTCTACATCCAACGCACATGGCACCCTTTAGCGTCAATATGAGGCGCAGATAGCTTTGGTCGGTTATGGGTAGGTTTAGGTCTGGGGTAGGGTTAGGGTTAGACCGCTAGGAGGCGCCTTCTGGCCCATATCTATCTGCGTCTCATATTGACGCTAAAGGGTGCCATGTGCGTTGGATGTAGACGAAATGTCAAAAGCGTCAGTATATGACGCCTTGGGATGAGAACGGGCTGAGCGTTACACACCATGAACCAAACCAATCAGCTATGAAGGGAATCATAACATTACAAACTTTGATTTGAAGCAATAAAGTTGGTAACACTTTACAATAATGTTAATTAGTTAACATTAGTTAATGTATTAACTAACATGACCTAACATTGAGCAATACTTTTGTTACCGTATTTATTGATCGTTGTTCATTTTAGTTATTAAAAATACAGCTGTAGTCCATGATCTATGTAAGTCCACACTTGTCTAACTAACAAGAAACTATTGGAACTAAGGAACCCGCAATGAATCTAACATCACATAAATAAAACCACAAGGAACAAAAATAGTGAAGCAGTCACCTCAGATACCATGTTTGTGAAGAATACATTGTGAAGAAAGCTGCTGAATAAATTAACCCCATGCATACTCGAGTCAAGTGTATGCCAGTTACATGCATGTAAACATTTTTGTTGTTTGGTGTAAATGAACTATAATAATCTGACATTAATTGTGATCTTGAATTGATTAAGTTCCAGAAGGTATTACTCCAGAAGGTATAACCAATGTGGTTCAAATGATGGATGTGCGACCATGTTACTAGAGTTTCAGAAAACAGTCACAACAAGCTAGTACATTTTTACAACGATACATTGTATTATGGAAGTTAAGCAGCGAGTTATGTTGTTGTACGAGTAATGAACCTTTTTTGGCAGGCTGTAGATGGGTTTTGAGCAGCACTACTGACGGGCTAAAAACCTAATAGGAACCACATAGCACACTTTCATACACCCTGATGTGTCCAGCCTAATTCAAATCTTGCTTCATCCCAGTGAACTTGTTTGAACAAACACAATTTGATGTCATTTGTTATCCTTAACCTGGATGAGTCAGAAAAGTAATTTGATACTGATGTCAGCATGCCAAATATAGCTAATTGAACTATCATAGTGGTTATTGAGAGACAGAGATGGTGGTGGGGTGTGGAGAATTGTGATCACTCCCAGTCCTGAAGGCATAAAACATCCCAGCCCAGTAATATTTCCAGTAAATGGAAATGTCTCCAATTTGCCGCCACAGCGAAAACCGCACCACAGTCACCCGTCCCTGCGCTGATAATGATGTTGGGTTGAACACACATCTCTCTCTGTAGGCAATAATGTCAGATGGTGTTTAAATAACTTTGCATATCCATGTGCTGGCAATATTGCGGCTGTGTGGAAATAACGTTGGTTATGTTGGTTTCGGTCAGCAGCTACTTCATGATTATTCTGTCTGTTAAATTATATTCATCATTCTACATCGCACTGAAAATGTGCAGATGTAGGAGCTTTGTTGGTGTAATGTATTGTAGTCAACTCTAGTAACGTATCCCTTCATTGCCCTTTAAAGTAAAAATGATTCTATATACAAGTATTGGACTACATTTGTCTCTATACGGCTACTTAAACAGCGCTTATGAGTCATTGTTCAAGCCTTATTTACATAAATTAAGACTTGAGGAACAAAGGGAACCATTTCACACAAGGAAAATGCTGCTATCTTTACAGCAAGCTAACAGTGGGAAATGTAATTCATGCAAATGAGGGACACAGATAAAGCCTTCTTTTGTCTAACATCATCTATCTAGTGGCTAAATTTATCCACACAGCTAATACTAGGTTTTGAGACAATAGTTTTTGGAATATATTTTTTCAGGAAATGTTGTTAGGGAGCACAGACCTGCTGCTAGTGAAACATGTGGATTAGTGGAGATGCTCAAATCTTATCCAGGAGATATTCATGATATGATTAGGATTGGGTCTCATTAACTGAGGTATTGAGTGTACACACATATTTGTGTGTAAAACCTGTGTGTGAACGTTTCGTTTCCACAAGGAAATTGATTTATCAATACGTTTGCAAATAAATAAATTGTACATTTAGGTTAAGGTATAGAACCAACCCCAGACACAAATGCAAAAATCACTTGTGGTGGCATTAGACACATGGAATGTGTTAAGAACAAATGTGTATCAATACTGTATGTATAGTTAATAACTAAGAGACCCTAAAATAAGTCCTATTTCAGAGTTACAAAAAAAACAAAAAAAAACGCATTATAGGTGTGATAGGCACTGCATAAAAACAGCTGATAACATAGTCTAGGCCTCTGTAAAAGGTGTTTTTTTGTGTGTGTGTTTCAGCTGCTTTTGAGGGTGTCTTTACAGAAATATCTTGCTATGCATGCTCTCAGGGCAAGAGCACATCTTTAGAGGGAAACACATTTGCAGAGAGTGATGAATCGCTGTACAGAACATGGTTTGTGCATGTATTATGCTAATTACTAACTGTGGGCATGAAGTCCTTAATTTAGAATTAATCTAGATTCATTCACGTTCGAATGAGTGTAAGAATACATGTATGCGTGTGCACCCCTGTATAAAGCATTAAAACATTCTTTGTGCACATAAGTACTCAACACTCTATTCAACACCAAATTCTATGTCTAGCACATACATTCTTAGTAAGTAGGAGTCTAACCTATATCTGTAGACATTACCCTAATAGGACCCTGTGGGAAATCATAAACTTTCTATATTAAATCAAATACGTCTCTTTTGAAATGCAAAATGGGCAACTGAACAAGGGTAAAGAGTATCGGCTGTAAATGACAAAACTCCATAAATTTTCATAGAGATAATTCACCCAGAGAACACATTTTTCATACACTAATATTTAGAACTCCCTTCATAGTTGTAATTGGTTTGAACCATCAAAGAGTATTTTAATAAGAGTTCATTAATTAGATAGAGATGGTCTTGTTACATTATGTGCCCTTGTCTCCCGGTTGAGCAGAAAATTAGTTCATTTTGGCTGAAAAAAGCTAGCGTGAGGCTTTTGAAGAAATCTTTTGATGAAATTTGTAGAAAAATATGCCTTTAATTGTCTGTTTTTTTTTTTTTTGCACCTGATTTGTGAAACATATTGAGTTCAATAAAAACGTTCCATTCTTTCTCCATTCTTTTTTCAGCAAGGACTGAGGAGAAAGATTGAAGCACAGTCTCCTGGATATACACCCAAGCAGAATGGCCTCTCCTGTGGAGCGTCAGGATCCGACTTTAAGCGCCTTCGCATGGAGCCCAGCTCTTTTCGACCTGGATCCTGTGCTTTAGCTTCAGGACAGACTCAAAGAATGGTTGGGGACGCCACCCAGGGTAACATCCTTCGAAGAAAGGACACCTTCATGATGCCTCATGGAGTTGGCAGTGATTTATTCAACATAACTCTAAGGGATATAAAGAAGGAACCTATTGAAGTTCAGACCTGTGGCCAGTCGTCCACAGATCATGCCCCATTGATGTTTGACTTTAAAGATGAAGTAAGTGGACAGATTGACCCAGAGCTCCAGGACTTGTTCGATGAGCTCACCAAGAACGTGCCCTCACTCAACGATCTAGAGCTAGAGAAGATGCTAAAGCAAGATGATGACTTTGGTCTGGATCTGGGCCGACCCAGTTCGGCTGGTGCGGCTCCTCCATGTATTCACCTGGATAAGCCAATCAAGACAGAGTACTCACCAGATTTTAGCCAGGCAGCTGGAGGCTCTCAACAACTAAGACCAGCCTCTGCTGGACCTTCCTTTTCTATGGCCAATGCAACTTTATCCACCTCAACCATCACTTCAGGACACCATGGACAGGTACCAACTGGCGGTCCATCTCGAGGTCTTCCAGCATGGCCTGAGATGTCACACGCTGAACAGTTGAAGCAAATGGCTGCTAACCAACAGCAGCCCAGCCCTATGCTTCACAACCACCAGCAGAGTCAAGCAGGAGGGGTTAGGAACTGGTCTTCCGCATTAGGTGTTCACCAAACTCCTGGCTCTTTCAATCAGGAGACTCTTCCTGGCAATGCTTCCCTTTCTCAGCAGAGACTTAACGCTCAAAGTGCTGGTCAGGCCAAAGGCATGTCCAACTGTTTTCTCAAGCCCAATGGATTCAACCCTTCCCATCACATCGACACAAAGGTTCTCAGCAGTAAGCCCCTGCTGCATTTCAGCCCTAAAGTACCACCTTCCACCACGGGCAAACAAATGCCCATCATGGCTGTTCCACCTAACAAAACAAGCATACAACCGCAGCCGTCTACTGCAGGCCAGGGCATGCACTTTCAGAACTGCCAGCTGCCCATGCAGTCATCTCCCTGCTTACAAACTAAGCCTTTAATTCAAAGGCCTCAACTCAGTCAGCATGGTGCTGGAATCAGTTTCAAAATGGCACAGCAGAGACAGGTAAGAGCCTGTGTTGGTCCTTTTAACAATTGTTGCTTGTTTGACTGTATATGCTCCCACTGACATCTTGTGTAAAAGCCAGAACACACTGGGTCCGATTCACTAACTGTCAGAGTGACGATTCTCATTTTCTCAATGCATCGATTACAAACCATGCACTGCACTCTTTGTAGCCTTTTACTGGATCATGCTCAATCTCCGTTCCTTCTGTAGGTTTCATTGACACTTTTTCTGAGCAGCTTTCTGAGAACCTTGTTTGCTCTTTCATCAGTACAGTGATTGACTATAAACATTAGCAGATGACAGCTCTCACACTAGCGCTGTAATTTCGAGTTGAATACACAGAAACCATTAATAAAGCTGCCAACTCATTGCGTGACCACTACTACTGAAATAAGTTGCTTCATTGCTTGATAACTTCACTGCTATAAACAATCTTAAGCAGTTTTTCTGTTTCTTACTTATAACACATTGGGAGAAGTATTTATATAATCCTATGAATGTACTTAAAACATCCCAAAAATGATTGGATCATTAATCAAAATCAAATCAATTAATGTCTTAATTGATGTTTTATCAACAAAGTTCGGGAGGAACACATTCAAATGATCTATCCAATCAGCATGAGAGGAGGCCCAGACAGCAACATAAGCCGCTTTCCGACCGGAGGAACCTTTTCACAGTTCCTAGAACTATTGGCTAAAGTACCCGGATGTCGGCGTGTTCGCACCGCAGGAACTAGGAACGATTTTAGTTCTAGGAACTCCATTTGGAGGAACTAATTTAGGTCCTACTTCAGAGTAGGGTCTAAACCAGCACTATAGGAACTACCCGTGACGTTAGTGTACGCTGATTGACCGAACGCACGCAGAACACCAGCACCCGCCATTTTTAAAACAGCTAGAATGTAAACACACAGATTATAGCCTATATTTACTCCAGAAACTATCTATACAAACATGGAAAACAGTGATAGATGGGTCTCTAAACCTTTATGCTGAAGAGAAAATCCAACGCAACTTTTGAGGGCAAGCCAAACATGATTATGTTTATCTGCCCAGCTAGCAACACTGGACATCAACCACACGGCATAGGCTAATAACCTTTTTTTCATATACTGTCTACTTTCTATAACAGTTCTATCTAATAACATATTAAACAGTACTGTTAGACAGATCGCTAACTAATAAACACAGAGAATGCGAGCATTGTTTGCTCTGGCGTTCTCAGCGCCGCCAAAATAAAGGTGGGTCGCGCCATCAAAATAAAAGTCACCGTGCTTGCGTCACTCCCTTACCCCTCCTACCAGTTCCTATAGCCACTTGGCCAGTGCGAACGCAAACAGCAAAACTGAGTTTGGGGGAGAGTAGTTCTTAGAACTGTTTAGAAGTGGACAGTTCCTAGAACTAAGTTCCTGTAACTACTTGGTCGGAAAGCGGCTATTATGTCAGCCCAGATCTGGCCCACATCTGGTACACTTGGAATCGACACTATGGTGCTGTCTGGGGGTCTATATATATTTATATTTACATTACATTTAATCATTGCGACTTACAAATAAGGAGAACAATATAAGCAAAGCAAGTTTTTTTTAGTAAGTGTTACTATAAATAGGTCAAGTGTTGCTGAAAAAGATGCGTCTTCAGCAGTTTCTTGAAAATGTCTAAAGACTCAGCAGCTCTGGTAGAGGTGGGCAGGTTATTCCATGTCAGGGTAAAGGTCTGTGAAAGTGATTTTGTGCCTCTTTGGGATGGCATCACAAATACATATACTCACTTATGTTCCTCGACAGTTTTCTGCATCCCTCGGCCACCTGACTCCTCACTTTTGGCAGGTTCCTATCCCAGTCAGGGACACCCAGTACTCTAGGTTTGGGCCAAAATTCCAAGCTTGGAGCCCTCCCCTCGGACAGCACGCCAAATACGCATACTCTTTTACCAAAGATTCACACCCCTACTAACCATGCATACACACAAACTTCTGTGTAACATTTCGGAATATTTAAATTACATTTTATTCTGAAACCGCACATCACAAAAATCACATACTCCCAGTGGTCTTGTATATATGCCGCCCTGCCCCTCAGGTTTCACTCTTGCACAGCATTTTTTGTAATTTGCAAGCGGCAACGCTTCTGAAGATGCACAACTTCGAATCGACTCTGGCCTAGCAGTATACCGGCAAATAGTTCGCTCTGCTCAATGTTCTGTCCGCTCCATGTGTGCGCTCCGCATAGTTGATCTAGTTAGTTCATTGCCCGAGTGAAATCTCCACTTATGTACCACTCACGCTCTCTGGAAAAGCCAAGTCTGCTCAAATAACGTGCCGGCATGAAATTTTTCTGTAGTAGACTTGTTTCTGTTTACAATAGCCTCACTGTGCTGTAACATGATGTGGTATAGTAAAGTAACCTCTCGTTCACTGATCTGCTCCTCGCTATATGCTCACATAATCTGATAATAGTTTTCTAGGACTATACTTTATTTTGATAATAGGTCAAAAATGTATCTGTTAAATCTTATTATGTTGCATAGAACTTAATGAAGAATAATATATTGATATTTATTATTATTTTAATATATTTTCTGACCAGTTTTGGTGTGTCACTTTAAATAAAAGTATGGTTATTTTATTTTAATGGCTTGTATTTTTTAAATCAGATTCAATAACATTATTGAATTTAATTAAAAAGTCGAATACAATTATACAAAAGAAAAAAAATTTTTTAGAACTAATAATTATTAAGAAAGCATTATTTTCGGTTTTCATTCGGTTTCAGTTTCGGGCCAGAATTTTCATATCGGTGCATCCCTAATAGTTGAGGGTGGCACACATGCCATTGTTCGAGGATCTTGCTGTGCATGCTGTCAGGCAAAAGCACATCTTCAGAGATCGTCATATTGTTGAGAAGGTCTACGCAATATTTAGTGAATGAGACCCACCGTGCAACATCAACTATCTTTGTGTTGGACTGTATGATACGTCAAGACTTTAGTCAAATAATTATCTTTGCTACATTTTCTATTTAAACACTCTTTTCACATTTTCGCTGTGCAGAGCAGGTTGTTCTTGACACAATAGAGTCGTTGTGTCAAAACCACACACCCTGCTTTCTTTCCATCTGTCAGCCTGTTGTGTTAGCCGATAGCAGTCTGCCAACTGCTTTAAACTCAGTAGATCTGCACATTGCTGTAGGCCTGTTTTTCATTTTGTTTTTACTGATTGTTGTTGGTGTCTAGGCGGGTGTAGGGTGCCTTGAATTTGTATATACCCTCAAAGCAGTTTGATGGTAGCCTGACTTTCTAGAGCATGGTGGATTAACATGCGAAACTTCTAATTTCTCCGCCTGTCACAGTCACTTGCCGTCAGGGCATAGATGCGCACAGCGGGATTTGCTAATTGGAGGTTGTTAGCTGCAAGGGACAAGTTGTGGAAAATGACAGTAATCTGCTTAGCCCAGTGCCGGAGGTTGAGGCACTGATTTGTTATGATTGGGGAGCTTTTGAACATCCCCCTTTTCAGTTTAATATAAACAGTATTTCTCAAAAAAAATTTGTGGGAAATGATAACGGGAACCACACAAGAGGAGTCATCTTTACCCATTCCAAAAGCACATCAGATGGAGGGGAGTGTGAAGAGACATGCTTGATTTTGACACAAAGATGTTGTTCAATCACATGAACAACATAAAGCTCTTTTTGCAGCCGTTGATGGGAGAGTTGGCAGTGTCTTGTGTACTGTAACTAATGCACGAATACAAATCCAATACACTTTTTTGTAATGTAAAATTAAGTTTTAATCTTTTGCTGTGCTTTAAAGAAGTTGACTTGCATACTAAAGCTACTTGATTAATACTTTTAACTGTGGTGTGTTATTTGATTTTACAGTTTTTATATTTTAAATGCAATTTATTTTAACTGCATTATTACTTATGCTTACTAATTACAAATATTCAGTATTTAAATAAATGACATACTAGTTGCCTTTTGTACGGTCACTACGAGTTACGTCAGTGGTTTTGCTTAGAAGCCCATCACCTTCGAGTTCTACAAAACGAGCCAATGGCATGGGAAATGGCATGGGTCTGCGGAATTTGCATGGCGCAACTCCACCCAACAGCGTGGGTATAAAGGAGGAGCGCCGGCAATCTCGCATTATGTTTCCTCACTGAGGAGCCGAGACTGAACTCCAGGCCGTTTCAGCGGTACAGCGGTTGTGGCAGAGGGACATAACGTCTCCGTTCCCTACTCAATGAATGAGGGTTACATACGTAACCGAGACGTTCCCTTTCATACGGTCACTACGAGTTACATCAGTGACTGACGAAATTGGGGGTCCCAGTATAATCACGCCACATCGGCTGTCTTCCAGTGCCCTGCGCAAGACCGAGCTCCCTGTCGTGAGACTAGCACGGACGGGAAGGGCTAGGCTTAACGCAGGAATACCAAGGTACACTGGGTAACATATCCCGGGGGGAATATGTAACACAACGCCTACCCATAGGTAGAAGGCAGAAGGGTGTGTCTTATTCACACGACTATAAAAAAATACTATGATGCTATTGCTTTGGCACAGTACTTTTTATGTACCGTTTTGATTGTATTGCAGCTAAATTGTCCTGAATCATCCACAAGCTGCACATATGGGAGCAGAGTTTAAAAAATACCTTCTACATCACAGGCAAATGACTGGATGCATGTTTGGTTTTCACTCCAAACGATTCACTGAGAGATTCAAACTTTGACCAATTAATGAAAAGAACCAACTGTTGAAAGCCAACACAAAGCACACAATTACTGTCAGACAAACGTACAATTGCGGTGATTGTCAAAAATATTCTGCTTAGCAATAAACATGCTTCACTACCACCTTGCAACTGTGGAATAGTTATAAAATGAAAGTTTATTGCTATTTGTTGTGCAGGCACTGCCCCATACGCCTTTCACGAGTTCACACTTACAAATAAGTCAGATTTGGCGTATTTGGCGTACTGTCCGAGGAGAGGGCTCCGGACTCAGTATTCGGCCCGAACCCAAAGTACTCCCCCCGTATTCCTGGCTGTAAAAGAATGAGCCAAGAGTGAGGAGTCGGGGTGGTGGAGGGATGCTGAAAAACTGTCAAGGAATGTTAGGTGAGTTGACAGAGTGAATATATATATATATATATGCTTCTTCTCATGCTGATAGGGTAGACATAGTAATTGTTTGATGACAAGTAGATTGGATTGATTATTTGAACGTGCTCCTCCCGAACTTTATTTCTAGAGTTGAATTGGTTCCATGATTAATATAGTGTTAGTATTGTCCATTATTCAGCTTAAAACTTTAAATTAACATGAAATTACATGATTGTGTTTTGATATTTGGAAGCATTTGTTGTGATTGATGATACAGCATTGATGGGGTTAAGTATGCTGCACCAGTGGAAATGAAGCCAGAATGTCTGTTCCAACAGGGAGAAAAATAGGCAATGGACAGTCTTCCCACAGTGAACTGAATTAGTAATGCCATGGAAATAAAGGTTCCGAAATGGTGCCGTGATCCCACCGGAGCCCTCAATAACTTTTGTTCAAGCTGAATTTTCTCCCACTGGGTGCAATACACAAAATGCATGTAAAGAGACCAGAATGTTGGGTCTGTTTCTTGTTTCCTTGTTCTCAGTTGTCAGCCAACAGTAAGTACGGCAAACAGGGTATCTGCGACATCACAGGCTGTCATAAGAGTCGAGTGGAAATCTTTTTATTGCCTGTGGAGAAAAAATGTACTGCATGCACTACCTGAGAGAGAAAAAAAAGCCTCAGACAGTGTAATATATCACATTCAGAGACCTGCATGCCCCAAAAACTTCAAGCAGCGCCTGATACTTTCTGATTAAAGTGCTGTTACACTGACTAGTCAGTATATGCAGGAGCGATTCAAGTATTTCTGTCTGATGTGAGACAGCTGTGCTACAAAACCTAGTGAACTGCCTAACACTTCCTGCATAGCAGCCATCTATAGAAGCATTAGACAGTAACTGTAGTGGATGCTCATAATTGACTGAATTAAAAGACTGTATGTTGGCAGCGATGCTGTGCATCACACTATTAGCACCCCCACAGAAGACTTGCCTCTCAGTTGGGTAATATCGGCTATAGACCAAATATTTTGGGCTGAAACAGCCATTTTCAGTTTCGGGCCAAAATGGTTTTGGAGGGCTGAAATCAGTGAGCGAAATATATTTATATTTAAATGCGTTTGCTGACTCTTTCTAAAGTACTGTGTTCCCCCAACCCGATCTCACGGTAATTCATACGAATTTTACAAGGTGGCTAATTCGTACGAATTCATACGACCTCACTCGTTCGAATTCGTAAGATTTTTGCTAAATCGTACATATTTTACGAGTTGCCCAATTCGTATGAATGACCTACCCCTGAACCCTTTCCTAAACCTACCCATCATGTGGGTTTAACAAATCATTAGCCACCCTTTACTCACTTTTGTAAATTGGTTGTGAGATAGCGTTGGTTCCCCTGAGAAACTTTGCATTCTCTCTCTAAAGCATCAAAATAAAACTGTTCCTCCCACCTCTTATTATTTCCATCATTGCGAACGAACGAAGTTCCATTTTTATTCCATTTTTTTTAATATTATTTTTTGTATGTTGGGTTTTACGTGGTGCAGTGGTTTTAAACTATTGATAGTTTTCAGTATCTAAATAATTTTAAAAAGACATTTATTTTGATTAGTCCACCATCTTGGATTTAGTTTTCCTCTGCTTGTCATGGTGCATTCTGGGATTTTCTTCTCTGGGATTTTCTACGGAGGCAGCACACTAGGTTTTGAAATAGAGCATGTGTTTCATATCTTAACAGTATAGGGCACTGAATGGACAGATAAAGTAGACCTGATAACCATAGTATTAGTATCATAACTAAATCTCTTTAACAAAAAAAAGTGGTTTAGAAAGTTCCCATTCAAGTTACTTGGGTCAGTAGGCAATGACCTACATGTAACAACCACCCATAATACCCAAGTCAAAAGAGTTTGTGTGTGTTATTTTGATCCCGAAATGTAAGTAAGAAAGATGTAACCCTATTAAGCCCAACTGCGTCATATTTGATACGCAGATTTCTAAGGTCTCTTAATTATCAACATGTTCAAAACTTTGCTGAAAAACACATGCCTTCTGTCGTCTGTTTGATGACTGTTTTTTAGCAAGTAAAAGCCTTTAATTGTCAGGTTGTGGTTCACATGTCTTTTTGCTGTGAAATCTTGACTGAGTTTCATAAAGTAAATGTCAAAATAACTTTTATATTGTTACCAATAGCAAATGAACACTCACCCTTTTACTTTTTTATTAGGTTTACTTGATTATCCAGCATCAAGTAAGAAAAATCATGTTAAAATGTCATTATTAAATATAATACATCAGGCTTTTGAGGAACATTTATTTGTACATCTGTCAATCATTATTGTATTGCATTGAATTATATGTCCGTTTCACGTTTCACACTCCTCATACTATACCCGAGGTTAACAGTTAAGCTGACGTTTCACACTGCACATTCCTAAACTCTGGGTTAAAGTCCTTATTTGCATATTTACGGTGTCAGTGTTACTGACTGGACAAATGCAGTATGTGACCTATTTACATAAAGCATTGCGCGCCCTCATATTACACATTGCTGACTGTAATATCAAGTTTTGTTCTGCGTGAACTTCAAAACTACCTTTTGGTCAACTTTTCGAACTACAAAGGTAAGAATGACGGTCTCTTATTCACTCCAATTGTCGCATTTTCCATGGCCGTTTGACATTTTTCCTTGCAGAAACGACTGTTTATATACATTGTGCAGCGTTCCCATGACTGGTTGTTGGTTGCTAAGCATCTAGTTCTAACACCACATCGTTTCACACTGTACAAGTTTGGCACCACAATGCGGAGTAAACACTGCAAAAGAGCAGGGTTTCATAACCCTGGGTAAAAAGCGGTGCTAGCCCCCCTTTTAAATTACAAGTGTGAAGCGCTCCTTTACCCAGGGTTGAAAGGGGTGTTTAGAATGACGATAAACCCGGGGTGAAGCACGGTGTGAAAAGCCCTATAGAGTGACAACCCAGACAGCAACATAGTGTCGGTCAAGATCCGGGCCACATCTGGTAATGTACATGTGGATTCCATGCGTATACCAGATGTGGGCCGGATCTGGGCCGACACTATGTTACTGTCTTGGAACTGATATTTATATGGATTTTATGTAAATAGTCTGCTATACTGTCATAAAGATCTCATTGATTTGCATTTTAAGCCAATTTCATTTTACTTTCTGGCCATCTAAATATTAGCAACTGCACCAAATGTATACACTGAGTTTTTTTTTTTCTTCCCTCCTCGAGTATGAGCTCCATATTCTCACTGTATCATACTATATAAAAGCTTCATGAATCAAATATACTCAACACATTTTTTTTGTTTTCAAAGATTTTGTCTAAAGGTTCAATAAACTCTTCGATTTTTATTTTATCGGACTATTATTTCATCGTTGCAGGGTTAAGTTTTATCTTCCACCAAGTAGAATCATTTCAATCGTATCTCTTCACAGAAAGACCTTTCTTTTTTTTACTATTCAAGCAGTATAATATAGTATAGAATATATTTTGGTAAGGGAAATGAAAGTTTGAGCCACAGGTTTTTGTTTTCTCACACTCTAAAGTGCTGCTCAGAGCTCGAGTGAAGCTCTTCATTAATGCAACATAAATGTGAGTGGGAATGAGGGTTTAGCGTGGGGGTTGGGGTAGAGTGCCAGGTTGTTGTAGCCGAACTCCGAGAGGAGCGCATGTTTCCTGGGAAAACGATCTGGGGCCAAGTCCAGATGCCGAGCTGGTCCCTAGGGAGAGCGTCCTGCCTCCAGTCGGCAGGAAGTGCTGTGAGAGAGCAGCGGGGCCCGGGCCTGGAGTCCTGTCAACTGCTTGTAATGCTGGTGGAATGGGAGCCTAAATCACATCTCTCCTTTATGGAGTCCGCGGACACATGTGGTATTCATTTAACGATGTACTGGTGAAGAACGAGGAGGGAAAGAGAGATGGAAAACAGCTTTATGACACATCAGGATCACAAAGAGTGGATTACAGAGACGGCCACACTAACGAGGCTTTAGCTCCCCCACATAACAAAGGGTTTGACTGAGGCAGTCGATTTCAGGCAAATGTGAACACAATCTGGCTTTGTGGTCACAACTTACGAGAATGGTCTGAATTTCTCACGGTATCGACTAGTGGAGGGAGTTCAGATGTAATGAATAGACCTGAACAGAAGTGAATAACCCCTTTTTTCTGTGTTTTAGACATAGTCGTCACCATCAGAGCATTTTACAACAATATGACCTGCACTTTAACCATGTTAGCATGTGTGGAATGTGATGAGAGGCTTTACGTTATTCAAATACGTGGCATTTTTTCTCTCTCTCTTTCTTTATTAGCTTTAGCAAGCATGCTTATGGGTTGATAATGTGATGCTATTTTACACTTTAAAAATATATTGGTAACACTTTACTTGAAGGGGTGTGCATAAGACTGACATGACAGCTTCATAATCATGAATATGAAGGAGGTTTTATGCATGTTAATGGAAATTGACAGTGTCATTCGCTCAGTTATGTCATTTTTAATGCAAAGATGACATTGCTTGAGATGTTTTTGTTGTGACAACTTGACATAAACCAATACATCATAACCTGTCAGTGTCTTTGTCATGACAACTTGACATTACCAAGACAACATAACCTGTCCTAAAAATGACATAGCAGATTAATCACTTAAGAAACGACTTGGCTTTATGGGTTAACATTACATTATATTTCTGGTAAACGTCGGAAAAACGTCTCCGTTTTAAGCATATCGTTGTCGTGTCAACGCACCCTTAGTTTCCATTGGTGTTGTCATTGCCTTAGTTCTAATCATTTATTAGTTGCTATGGTTTCTGAATAGTCCTCACCTGTTCCCAGTTCCGTTAATGATTATCCTCTGTGTATTTTTCGTCAGTTCTTGGTTTCTCATTAATCTTGCTTGTTTGCTGTGTTGTATACATGTTCTTGGTGATTATTAAAAGTATTGTTTATCATCATTCTGCGTCACGCATCCTCTTGATGGATATCGCTACACAGCCTACATTTGACAATTATAGTTTTTATCATTTTTCCGTATAATTTTTTTTTTTTTAAATAAAGGTTTAGTCGTCAGTTCATAAAAAAAATAGGTCTATATGTTATTTTGTAGTAATTTGTAAACGTACTTAATGATACTATTAGACTTAGATGCATATCTCACTCAGTACCAGTTGTCCAATGTACATTTTTTTTAAGCAATCTGACCTAGAAAAAAACCCTTCTTTGAACACCTTAGCAACTACATAACACCTTGGCCACATTTGTAGTCACATTCTTGTCCTCTTCCGAAGTTTTCTCAGGAAGAGATTCATCTTTGCATTGTGAAAGGAGCTTATCAGAGCTCCGGACTGAACTCGCGCGCCCTCTCATTAATTATCAGACATCCCAGAGCTGATCCATCAGGGAATGTGGCATCTATGAGATCCACTTAGAAACCATGCATCTCTAGAAAGCGTTCTCTCTGAATAATCTCCGTCGCACACTCTCGTATTCTTCCGTCTCTGTGGTCGACTGTGGAATTCCTCCCATGACAGAAGAGTTCTTTTAGTGTTTTCATTTCTGGACCTCTTGAGTGAGGCTTTAGAGGGAGTTTCTCTCTTAAAGACATCTGTTCTCAAATTAATAGCCTCGCGTAACGCAGTGGGGTTTCAGTAAAATCCTTTCTGCCCTGGGAAATGTTTCATGTCAACACTGTGATTGACACTGTATACACATTGTGTTTGGCCGTTTGGGCTGACGTTCTCAAACAGAGTTTGCAGAGGACAGAAGCCTTCAGCCTCTGCTGTTTTGCAGTTTTAGATGCTCATGCGAGATCTGGGCGCTTATAAACAACCCTGAACCTGAGAAACTTTTTAAGTACTTCAATTTACTGAAGCTATTTGACACAAAATTGTTACTTTTAACTTTTGGTTCAGTGCAATGGTCTTTTTTTCTAGACATTCCTTATAATGTATGACACTATAATAGTTTTGAGTTCCTGCCAGAAAGCCCATATCTGACTCAGCGACATATACTTTCTCTCAAATTCTGTCAGGATTTACACTCATGTAATTCCAAACCTGCATGACTTTCTTCCATAGAACACAAAAGGAGATATTTAGTAGAATGTTCAAGCTGCTCTTTTCCATGCATAATGGAACGTGATTCCATTTAATGGCCAGTAAAAAAAAAAAAAAAAGCACCATAAAAGTAACCCATTCTCTATATTCCATTTATTACACATTTGAATATGTGTGAGCATAAATGTGATTTGAGAGCTATGTCAGGTTTTAAGATAAAATGACTTCACACAAAGGTACAGTATGAGACATGGGAAAATATAGCACACAAGTGGACTGCTGTGACACTTTTATGGTCCTTTTTAGACTTGGAACTAAACATCTCCTTTGGTTTACTATGGAACAAATAAAGTTATACAGGTTTGGAATTTACATTAATGCATTATCCATTGAATCCAAAGCAACCTACTTAGGATTTAAGGTATAGATTTTATCAGCTCATGCATTCCTTGGGAATCGAACACATGACCTTGGTGATGCTAGTGCTACTGTTTGAGCTACAGGAATGCAATTACGTCATGAAATGACGGAGAGTAAATAATGACAGAATCTTAATTTTGGGGTGAAATATTGTTTGAATTACAGAGCAAATCAGCATAATTGAGAATTTAAGGAACTCTTGGGAATTGAGTTTTTGGCAACCGATAAAATTGTTTATTTTTATGGTAGCTATAATCTCTATTTGGTAACTGTAATATTTTTTTAAAGATATCAATGAACTTTGAAAAAACTATTTAACTCTTTCCGCGGAAGCGTTTTATAAAATTCATTAAATTTGATCTATATGCTGTTGAATATTTGGTGATCACGTTAGCTTACTTGTGCGCAAGCAACTTCTATCTGCTTCTTTAGGTTTATTTCTTCAGCTCTTCTTCACTTTTTTTTTGGGATCTGTACATTCTGTAGTATTTCAGAAGATCATTAACATCGCCCCCTACGAAAAACAGTGAAAATACGGATTGTTGGAAAAATCCAACAATGGCAGAGAAGCGTTGTGTCATAAATGACAGAAAATCTTGTCAGCGGCTGTGAAAGATTCAATTTCAGATCCTTGCTCCCCTTAACTCTGAGGACATTTCCTTGTTTAGTGTTCGAAATGTAATCAAAATCTCACTTATTATTATCATCGAGTAATTAAAAAAGGTGGACAATACATTTTTGTATGCGTGTCAAACAGACTTTTAACTGGTTTTAAAACAATTCATCCAAAAGCACACTATGAAAAATAGTAAATAGCAACCACTGCAAATAGGATTTAAACATTATATTATAACAAAACTATTACTTTGCAAAAGCACATTATAAAAAACTAAATAAATATAAGAATATATGATAAATAAAACTATTTAACTAATAAACTTTTGAAAATGGATCTGGACTATTCCTAATGAGGCTTATTGTTTAACATTTTAGGCTCATTTTGAACAAAGTATCGCTTTTGCTAATGTAATTACTAATTATATATATATATACAGTGTTGGGGAGTAGTTAACTACAAGTAGCGACGCTACTAACTTAACTACATTTTTCAGTAGCTTGGCAGTAGCTCAGTTGCTTTTTAAACAGTGTAGCTTTTCCAGTAGCTAACTACTTTTTGCTGCAAGTAGCGGTGTAGCGCGAGCAAAAGCTACATTGCGTTTTGTCGAGCCTGCGCGAATCAGCGCGATGCAAGGATATTCTTCTTGTTAGATTACAAACAATTTTTTTGCCATTACCGCCACCTGTTGTTTAATCACGCATCTTGCGGCTAACGGTTCACTGACGTAGGCTACAGAAGTGGGTTGACACACCCATATTATCCATGATGGAGCAAGACGTGGCGGCAGATTTGGAGGATGGAGAAACAACTAACGTTAATTACCCATGGCCTTATTTGTCCAAGTTCATGTCTCTCAAAGAAACGACAAGTAAAGGTTACACTTTTGTATGCAATCTTTTTAAGAAAATGTTCTACATGCAGTTTACGTTGGATGTATATTTTGTTCTTGCAATGTTGTATTTGTTGCAATTTTGCACTTTTGACAAACAGTCTGAGATATTTGAGTGTTGTGTGTAATAAAACAATACTCTTTGAAATCATAATTGTATTGCATTGTTTTAAACACTAAATATTTTACTTAAAACATTCCTCAGACACTTATTCAGTTATTTATAATATACGTTGTTCAAAAAAATCAAATGTAGTTTCAATGTAGCTAGCTACTTTTTGATAGTAACTTGTAGTGTAGCTAACTACTTTTCCAAAAGGGTAGCTTGACTG
Source organism: Rutilus rutilus (assembly GCF_951802725.1). Lineage (NCBI taxonomy): Eukaryota > Metazoa > Chordata > Actinopteri > Cypriniformes > Leuciscidae > Rutilus > Rutilus rutilus. The sequence goes on from NC_140223.1 coordinate 33,047,686, forward strand.
TAGTTTAACTACTTTAACTTACGAGTAGCTTGTAGCTTGTCAAACTACAGTTTCAGAGTAGCTTCCCCAACACTGTATATATATATATATATTACTGCATTGTGATGGTGGAACTTTCGCAAACATTAAAAATTGTGTGCAAAACAATCCTGTACACTGTTTAGCCCCTGTTAGTTAGTACATACAAACAGTATTACTTACTGTAATACTACATTGAAACCTATAACAGTGTCTGTTTTTATAAGCGATTACAATAGTGCTCAGCTCTCGTCCAAGTTTAGTTTTTCACGGCTAAAGTACCAGCGCGCAACCTTTTAATCAGTGCTTTGAAAGAGAAACTAACATGAAATATCACAGCCTCGGTACGAGTGCATTTCAGCAAAGTGCAAAAAACGGGATAAGTAGGCCTATGAGATGATCTGTTATTGCGTGCCTCTGCCCTGTGGCTGAATTAATCTGTCCTTTGCTGGCAGCAATTGGGTTGTGCCCCATAGGATCATTCTCATAAGAGTGCAGCAGGGCTTGAGCACGACTATCAGTCATACAGTAAACCTGTGCTACGCAAAAGTCTCACTGTAGGCCTATGCAAAAAAAGTCCCACTAACCGCTAGCCCTGAGAGCCTCATTGACCAGGCTATCTAACAAAATTCCAGTGATTTAAAACCTAAAACTGCTGTTTACATGTTTAAACAACAGTCTGTTATACAGTGCTTTCTAAATGTAAGAGCAAGCATTTATTTACAGTCCATGTGTCACTGCAGGCAAATTAAAACGACAGGATGTTTTGAGAATTTCTGACTAATTTGCCCTCCCTTTGGTACCATTATGTGTCCCCATTATGGATAGTCATGGACGTGTTTTCTCCAAGTGATACAACAGTGTGGGAAAGGCTATGGAAAATCCCTATCACCACACACACAGGAAGTCACATGTGAACATTGACTGTGTAACATCAGACTCACCGTAAACAAAGCTCTCCCTCTAGTGGACAAATCGTTCAATCACAGTGGGCCAGTTTGATGTGCAGTTTAGATAACACATTTTCTATTTGTAGGGAATATCACCAGGACCTCGTTTACCAGCGAATGGGCGTCCTGCAGATATAACAGGCCAGGCTCAACAGCAGAGGCCTCCAGTTCTCAGTTCTCAGCAGAAGAACCCAGGCCAAGACCAGAACATTCAAAGACAGCTGGGCCAACCGCAACACAACATCGCTGATACAGTGAGTGCTCAAGTTTGGAAATGTCCTTGAATACATTTTACAACATACTGTGCGAAAAGGGCATTACCTTTTTTATCATTAGAGACTAGGGCTAGTTGTTACACTTTTACTCAGGGTTTTTCTCTATAAAAGTAAATTCATGCACAGTCACATACCTTAAAGTCATGGCCAAAAAATACTATTGAACTCTTAAATATCTGTTTATTACAGTTCGAAACTTGGTAAGTTAGTAAGATTTTTTTGGTAAAACTTTACAATAAGGTTCATTAGTTAATATTAGTTAATGTATTAACTAACATAAACTAACAATGAGCAATACATTTGCTACAGTATTTATTAATCTTTGTTAATGTTAGTTAATAAAAATACAGCTGTTCATTGTTTGTTCATGTTAGTTCACAGTGCATTAACTAATGTTAACAAATACAACCTTTGATTTGATGTATTAGTAAATGTTGAAATGAATATTAACTAAGATTTATTTGAAATAGAACCCTTTTGTAACATTATACATGTATTTACTGTCAATTATGACCAGTTTAATGATGAATAAAAATAAATAAATTTATAAAAAAAAAAGTCTTATTGATCCCAAACTTTTGAACGCTAGTGTGCTTTAAATTATTTTAATTTAGGACTGTTTTGAACTAGGTGTTGGTCAATACGTTATTGCTAGCTGCTCTACAGCACTTGTGAAACTTTCCTGTGTGACAACTAGCCCCAGTCTCCCCTACACTTGTGATCCTATGAATGACCACTGACTCTTTGGTCAGTTGTAATCTGGAGTTTTTAATTCCTAAACTTTTTAATGATGTCCTTTTTCTGTAAATGTTTCAGGAGAAACTGAGCACGCAGGATCAGTTCAGTCGTCATCTAACGCGACCTCCACCAGACTACAAACACCCACGCAATGGAGTTGGAGCTCAACAGCCTAGCTTATACTCAGGTGTGGGTTGTATTTTTAATGTCATATAATATGGGAAATATCTAGTTCAGTCATGAAGCTCTAGATGGTGCAGGCTGATTGGTCCTTTACATGCAATCTACCAATAATCGCATCATTTACTATGTTGCACAAGCTAATTGGCTTCTGCTGATACTTTAGCCAATGAGATTGCTGGCTTAAAATTTAGATAGTCTGGTTCAGCGTCCTACAGCGCTCTATCAGATTTCCTCTGAACCCTTCCACCTCCCCCAGCTCCACCTTCATAGATCTGCTACTATGGGATTCATGATTTTCTATTCATGCAGCAACATATATTACATGCTCACAGCAGTGTGTCCAGGGGCGGGTTTACCATTTCTTTTGCTTGCAAAGTCAGGATCTCAGGCCCCCCACACCTCACTCCCCAACATTACATAACATTTTACTTTGAATTGCACAACAGTAATATTTAATACAATTAAGTAAGCCATTTAAAAATATATATTTATTTTACTTTAAACTGCATGACAAAAATTGTCAACACTTTGGTACTTGCTCCCTAAGCTTTAAGATATAAACCTTCTTGGTTTTGGATTCATCAAGAGCCTTTATTTTGTCCATTGTCTTCAATATTAGCTATCCATTTAGCTATGAGAAAATAAACCTCTTGGTTTTAGCTTGAACAATTGTCTTCTTGTTGTGAAATCTGATCTTCCGATTCTCAAATATGCGTTTGTGATTGTATTTTGTCTTTTAAACACTTTTATAAATGATCATGTTAGATAACGGGTGATCGGCACTGCCATGTAATAGTTTGAATTATTAGCCAAATATTGTCCTATCCTAACAAACCATTCATCAATGGAAAGCTATTTATTCAGCTTTAAGATGATGTATAAATAAAAAAATGCCCCATGTGACTGGTTTTGTGGTCCAGGGTCACATATAAACATTGATTCTAAATTTGGTTACGGAAGCAATGTTTATGTAATAACTGAGGTCAACAGCACTGATTTAATTGCTTGGTCAGCAGGGGGCTAGGCATTTGCGTGGTGGTTAACAACACCACTGAGTGCGTCTGTGTATCTATTAGCCGTAGCAAGTCCATACTTGCTCTGCAGCAGCAGTAGCGTAACAGATCTAGTTCACCAAGACCAAATACATTAACATTGTCATATTCAATAACATCCTAAAACCATTCCAAGAGTTGTCATGATTGAACTGTCTTTAAAGTAAATGAAATAAATTATACTCATGCTAATGATACAGTATGATTAATTCAACTCAGGTTTGGATTAAGAAACCACACCAAACCTTAATTCAGATATTAGACATTTACAGTGTGATATTGCTTGGTAAATCAGAATTGTTTTGTACATTTACAACAGGCAATGGCTCAGACCAAAGTGACATGCAACCTTTATCATGCCACCTGCCCAGTGGACAGGGTACTAAGATGGTGCCCTCCTCAGGAGAGAGAAGATTTCCGCTTGGACAAGACCCTAATTCAGGACCCACAGGTCCTCAAGCTTGTGCAAACCAGCTACGACAGCAACCCAGCGGCCTGATCCGAATGGTGCATCAGCAAAACAAGCCTCAGTTCCATGGGACAAACAACCAGGGTGCCACTTTTCGATCAAGCACTGCGAGGACCAGTGTCAGTCAAGACTCCCTGCTGGGGCAAAGACTGGGTGACATGAGCACCAATACCAGCAGGATGGACACTGCTTTGAGCTGGGCAACCAGTGGCAAACAGAGTGGAGCTCTACCAGGACTAGATGTCAAAAGGCTCCCTAATACAGTGACCCCACAAAGTGACATTAATTTTCCTCCGAGGTCTATTTGCCCACCTAACCAGGTGGCACCTCATTCTAGCCTGCTACCCATAAACCCTTCGATCAGAAGCTCTGCTCCCAGATCCAGTCAGCCTAGAATACCCCCACTGCCTGGGGTGACTTGCCTGACCCAGTCCTCCCCCGAACAGCAGGGTTGCCCGACCACATTTGGAGGGCTGAGCCAAAGCTCAGCAACTTATCAGAACAACCGAGCAGGCCGGTTGACCTTTGACTTCCTACCGGAGGATGATAACACGGTACCAGGGTTAAACGCAGACTCTGATTTCATCGACTCCCTGCTTAAATCAGGTTCGAGCAATGATGACTGGATGAAAGACATCAACCTGGAGGAAATTCTAGGCGGACATTCGTAAAAGAACAGACTCAAAGCATGAGAATTATGTTCAAAATGTCTGTATTAGGAGCCTGATGTGAAAGGCCTGTTAAAATATTTTATTATCCTTGTATTGGAGTGGAAAACAAATGTATTATATGTACTAGTATATTGTTGGGTCGTTTCTTCATATCTTCTACTAACATGTTGTAAAGTTTCACGTTCATTGCTTCAGTGTTTTTTGTTGTTTGTTTTTTTAAATCAACCACACACTACCCCCTATATTCTTATCAGTTATCATTAAAATGCTGTGAGATTTCTGTTAGAGCTTTTGTTACTCCATTAGCAGAGATTAATGTAAAAGAAATGCCATAATGGAGCCATCGACACTTAACAAGCAGGCAGTTTGAAATGATCAATACTTTGCTTAATCTGGCTCTTATAGTTCAAGGTTATACACCTTAAATATTTGAACATTTAAAATACTATCGTGTAAAATGAAATGTTCAGATCGGTTTTGACTATCCTTTCTCAAATTACATATCAACGGGTATTGAAAAAGAGCCATTTATGTATCATTTTATTACACACCTAAAAGAGTAAAATCTGTAAAGGGAATAAACATATGCTTAGAATGTTAGATGTTGTTAACTGATAAAGTCAACCTTCTTTAGAAAGACACAGCAAGTTTTGAAAGTTCTTATTGGTAATATTGTATTTGTACATCTGTATCTCAGTTATATGAAAGATATTTTTTCTATTTCTTTTCTATAATGCACTATAATTCTGTCATAAGTGTATATCATATTGTCAATTTAGCCTTTGATAATAAACTACATCAAAGAAGAACATTTACAGAACATTTTGACTATTTATTTCTTATTTTTAATGTCAAATGGAAGTGAAGTACAACAAGGCTCTGTCTTAGGTCCTCTGTTGTTATTACCAGATTCAGAAAATCTGATCATATCAGCCCTGATTCAATCATCGCTATACACTAACAGTTATAAAATACTGCTACTTGTAAAGCTCTTAATATAGCAGCTCCGTAGTACCTAGGCAATCTTCAGTCACACTTTATATTAGGGGGTCCTTAACCATGTACTTACATAAAGAAAAAAAAAAGTTTTTTTTTTTTTTTTTACAATATTGTGTTCATATTGTATTGTAAAACACTTTTGCTGCTGTTGAGGTGGGATATGGGTAAGGTTAGGACAGGTTTGGTGGTGTGGATAGGTTTACAGGTTGGTTAAAGGGTTAGTTCACCCAAAAATGAAAATTCTGTCATTAATTACTCACCCTCATTCCAAACCTGTAAGACTGTCGTTCATCTTCAGAACACAAATGAAGATCTTTTTACTAAAATCTAAGCGATTTCTGTCTCTCCATAGACAGCTACGCAACTACCACTTTGACGCCTCAAAAAGTTAATAAAGAGATCATAAAACAACTCCATTTTAATTAAGTGGTTTAGTCCAAATGTTCTGAAGATACACAATCGCTTTATACACTGAACATAATTAATTTAGGCTTTTATTCACATATAAACATAGATAGGCATAAACAGAAGCTATATAAAAATAAAATAAACATGTTTAATGCCAGATAGGAATCAAAGACTTGCAAGGCTTTGAATTAAGATATTGACTTAAATTGATTAAACCCTGTAACTTGAGACATAAGCCTTTTCCATCATGACTTGACACTTGACTTGAGACCAGCGATTAAGTCTTGAGACTTGATACTAGCAACCCATATCAGATCCAAATGGAAGGACAAAAACAGTATGGAAGCTAGATCACATAAACTATAAACACCAAAAAAGCGGTAGACATCTATGGGACGTGTAAACCAGATTTAAATATATTTCTGACAATCAAAAGATGTTTCATATTTTTGGTTTTTCACTTTTGTTAAATGGTCAAATGGGAAGCCTGTTAATCATGTTATTAATATTCAATTCAAAATTAAAAGTTAAAATTAAGCCAGAATTAAAACCAATATCAGCCAATATAATATGCTTTTAAAGGAGCATAACACGAGAGGAGGGCTAGAGATCAGGTGCAAACCTCTTCAGAAAAAAGGCACGGTCCCATTCCAGTCAATAACAGCACCCTCCCACTTCGTCCTAATGGTCATCTCTACAGATGGAAACTTTTTCTCTAGGTCTCCCTGAATGTCTTTATTTTCAGCCTCCCAGTGATGAGAGTGTGTATCTGAAATACAAAAAAAGCAATACAATACTATATATATATTAAAAGTTTTGATTCACACAACTATATAACAGGCAGGCAGCATCAATGAGTAAGAGATATGGTTTTAGCTATTGACTGTACCTATGGTGAGCACTGTCGTGTTGAGCTGAGTCGGTTGGCCGTTGTAGAAGTAAAGCTGGAAAAGATGCTCCATCTTCCAGTCAGAGAGCAACGAACGGTTTGGGCTGAACAAAACACTGTAAGTGCCGTTGATGTTGCACACCCAGATAGGCAGCCTGGGGGTTTTCAGCATGCTGCCCACCTTAGGAAAAAAGGGATCCACTCAACATGAATGCTTTTAAAATATAGATACAGTTATTTATTTAGGTAACACTTTACATAAATGTACAACAAAGAACAGTAATGTAAGTGAGGATAGCAAAATAAAGTAAACTGTGACATATTATACTCAAAAATTCTTCATACAGTGGACTACCAGTAAAAAGTATAAAAAATTTAGGACCAAAAGTTATTCAGACAATTTGACCTGACCATGTTTTGCTTGAGTGTTTTGTCTTTAATTGCTAATGCGACCTTTTTACACCACAGACTGAACCAAATTAAGCATTGCTTGGTAATTGGTTTACCTAAATTTATTATCTAATTGACTTCTTAAATTTAATCTGACAGCTATTCAACCTAATTCATGTGTGAGACAGAAGGATGGAAAAAACCAGTGGAATATCAACTGATTTGATAACTGAGTTCTTGTCGTATTTTATCACCATTTTCTAAACTATAGCGAATAAACTGATAATGTGAGAAATGTTGAAGGTGTCTGAATACATTTTGGTTTGACTGTATATATTTAGAATGAAGACTTATTTAAAACCTCCAAGTCTGTCCAATTTTATTTATTTATTTATATTTTTCTACATTTATCAGTGACATTTTTGAAAATAAGGTATTTCAATAACCGATTAATAACCTTTTAACTCATTACCATTAAAGTGACTACTAAACCTAAAAATTGGAGCCTGATAAAATGCTCATTTGCACATGTAAAGCATGTGTATAGTTTTAAGTCTAGTGTGTTCTTCAATATTACATTTAAAGGTCATTTATTTTAAATGTTCAAAATTGCAACTTCATTCATTACAAATATTTAAATCTAGAATAAAATTTACATTATTATATAGCATTAAGTATATTTTAGTTTACCAAAAATGCTTGTCAACACATTTGGCAGTACACTTTAAACATTTCAAAGACAATAGAATTATGACAAAGATGTACTTAAGTCCTACTTGAGAGTAATTACAACTGTGTATGTCTACTTAATTAGGTCAAAGCTCTCTAAATTTCCGATGCATTTAATAGAAAATTAAACCATTGCAATTGTCCAATAACATTACATTCATTATATTATTTCCACAAGTACTCTTTTTAAAAGTATTCTAAAGTCCTTGGAGAACCACTAGGGATCCATTTCAAGGTGCCTTAAACGATCTATTGTGTACTCAAGATTGTCAGCTTCAATGGATCCTTCGTGTTTCTCAGAGAACTGCCCTTGTTTTTGAAAAGTGCCTAGAAATTCTCCAAAGGGTTTGATCAGTGTGGCTCAAGTATCTTGTCATTTACAGCATTTATTCTTAGGTTACCCAAGTTAACCCACAGCAAAGTTTGCAGAGAAAGTAAGATCAGGTGTCAAAGATGATGTGACAAAAACTCAGACTGTTCTGACAGAAGAAATACACTTCCATTTTCTGTACATGGGAAAGGTGACAAATCCCCCAAACCCTCTAGAAAACACATAGGATGGGTACTGTACTGTACCAGGGGGAGCTGTGCATGCTTGACTTGTTCTCTGTTCCAGAAGAGATACCCAACATGACTGCGAGTCAGAACCCCGTGGAGCGGGTGGGCGAGCGGCTGGTCTTTCTCATCGTTAAGTGACGTACCGTTGAAGACATGAGGGGAAGCACGGCCGGTCAGCAGCAGGTTTAACAAAGCCTAATACATACAGAGACAATATGAAGCAATTAAATAGCTACTAAGAAGTCACAGGGACAAAAGACAAAAAATTTATTAAACAAAAACTTTACCTGTCGACAAACAAAGTTTCCCAAGCTCAAATGCAAAAGATGAGTGGTGGTACAATCGAAGTCTGCTCGTATCCTACAAATTCAGAGACTATGCTTAATTCATTCACTCATTTCATTCAATTTTGAGGTAAAATTTCGAAGTATTTCTCTGACACTGGAGATGTATGTTATAGTGTTTATGATATTATTAGAGATGGTATTATTGATCCTTAAAAATATTTCCTAAATACTCTACCAATTCAAAAATGAGGCGTTGGTAAGATATTTTAATGTTTTTGAGAGATGTTATGCTCACCAAGGCTACATTTATTTGATCAAAAATACAGAAAAAAAAATGTAATATTGTGAAATATTACTATTTTAATCTTTTTTTTCTTCTGATTTTTAAAACTAACTTTTTTCTAACATTTGTAAAAGTATTTGGCACAGTGGCTCAGTGGGTAGCACTGTCGCCTTATAGCAAGAAGGCCCTGGGTTCGAGTCCCAGCTGAGCCAGGAGGCTTTTCTGCGTGGAGTTTGCATGTTCTTGCAGCGCTCCGGTTTTCCCCACATTCCAATAACCGGCAGTATAGGTAAATTGGAGACTCTAAATTGCCGTAGGTGCGAATGCATGTGTGTGTGAGTCATGTAATAGGGAGCGCTGGGGAAAGACCTGGTGACCTACCACGGAAAAAAATTACAGTCTCTCATGTATGGCAAGAGATGGCCCACAAGTCGGATACGACTGAAATTGTGATTTAAAGGGATACTCCACTTTTTTCGGAAATAAGCTCATTTTACATCTCCCCCAGAGTTAAACAGTTGAGTTTTACCGTTTTAGAATCCATTCAGCCGAACTCCGGGTCTGACGGTACCACTTTTAGCATAGCTTAGCATAGATCATTGATTCAGACGAGTCCAGTAGCATTTCTTTCAAAATGACCAAAGAGTTTCAATATTTTTCCTATTTAAAACTTGACTCTTCTGTAGTTAAACCGTGTACTAAGATCGACGGAAAATGAAAAGTTGCGATTTTCTAAGCCTATATGGCTAGGAACTACTCTCATTCCGGCGTAATAATCAAGGAACTGTGCGGCTGTACCATGAGTGCAGCAGGCGTAATGATATGACGCAGCGCCTGAAAATAGGTCTAATAGGTTAGACAAACTTAGTCCCGGTCACGTTGGAAGAAGTTACCGAGCTGGGGACTATTTTCAGGCGCTGCGTCATATCATTACGCCTGCTGCACCCATGGTACAGCCGCACAGTTCCTTGATTATTACGCTGGAATGAGAGTAGTTCCTAGTCATATAGGCTTAGAAAATCGCAACTTTTCATTTTCCGTCGATCTTAGTACACGGTTTAACTACAGAAGAGTCAAGTTTTAAATAGGAAAAATATTGAAACTCTTTGGTCATTTTGAAAGAAATGCTACTGGACTCATCAGAATCAATGATCTGTGCTAAGCTATGCTAAAAGTGGTACCGTCAGACCCGGAGTTCGGCTGAATGGATTCTAAAACGGTAAAACTCAACTGTTTAACTCTGGGGGAGATGTAAAATGAGCTTATTTCCGAAAAAAGTGGAGTATCCCTTTAATGAAAAGTATTTATGGTCACGTTTGATCAGCAAGGCTTTCTTGCTGAATATAAATGATCATTTCTTTCAAGAAAACTTTTGAAAGGTTGTGTATTTCTGTGGACATACCTGTCAATAGTCCTGGAGAAGACAAGGCTGTACAGAAAAAGTATAATTCCATGGCTTCCTTCTTCCTTAAACTACAAACATTCAGGTAAAAGTTCTTAATACAACATAAAGGCAAATTTGATGCATAATATAAAGCATTAATCAAACAGTATTTCCTAAAAAAATAAAAATAATAATTTGTAACAAATAAATTTACCCACACATTGGATGTGCTCACATATAAAAGATCTGACATCATCTTTCTTTTTAAAGGTGAAAAGCTGCAACTGTGGAATTAAAAAAAAACAAAAACATTAAACAATTACAACATATTTACAGTGTTTGGGAAAGTTACTTTTAAAAGTAATGTGTTGCAATATTGCATTACGCCCAAAAAAGTAACTGTGTTACTTGGTTACTTTTAGCATGACTTTTTCTCACCTGGGCTGGACTTGCTTGTTTATCTTTTGAATAACCAAAAATATAAAGGCCTATATTTTGGCTAATATAAAGACCCTTTTACACCAAAAGTGAAATGGCGCAGGAGAAGAAAGTTCAACACTCTTACTTCAACATTAAAACAAAAAGAGAAAACACAAATGTGAAGTTTACCTAAAGCAATTTTTGCTTAGTATGGTTGAATTGGATCATCAAAGGTCAGCAGCAAAGACATTGCTTAATAAAGTGACATTAAATACAAAGTATATTTGTGTTATTAAACATTTAATTATTGCAGGTTTGCTTAATAGTTTGCATTTCACTGCTTTTATTTATTTTGAGCGATACTGAATGTGTTTTTGTGCAAGTGAGATGTTGAGATGTAAGTGAGAGTAAATGCATGTTCACATTTAGTCTAGAACTACAATAATCATCATGTTCACACAATTTACTGCATTACTTTACTTGTTACTTGAAAAAAGTAATCTGATTACATAACTCACATTGCCCCCAACACGTACCCTCTCTGTGAAGCTGTCCAGTTTGTAGTCGAGGTGGGGGGTGAAACAGTGCTCTGACGTGACCAAGGAGACTGTAGCCGTCTGCTCCTCGCCAGCTGTCCACAAGATGTCAGCTAGAGCGGCTGCCAGCGCCCTCCTCTGCTCCTTCTCCCCGACCTCCAGCAGACTGAGAGAGAGAGAGAGAGAGAGAGAGAGAGAGATATGCAAGTTGTTCCTCAATGAAAATCTGAAATCTTCCCCTCTGCTATAATTGTATAACATACAAAATGATACAAACTTAACGACAACAAACCTTTGCATTGTGCATGCGGAGTTCCCTGGCTGGTTGAAGAGCAAGCATTTAATAATATGAGCCTGAACCACCATCTGAATAGCACTGGCTCCTCCCTGCAAGAGAACAGCCAGAGAAAACACTGTTTGGGCTCACATTTTGTAAATTTATCTTACAAATGATCCATGTTAGTGAGTCATTTCTACATGATAAATTATTTTAAATGCATGTAATTGCCTTTTCAGAATGCAGGATATTTTCATATTAATGAAAAAACTACAACAAACATGAATATAATTCATCCAAAAGCCATATTTAAAACGGTGTGTACCAGCGCCCAGTAAATGCAAGTACACATTTTTATATATTTAAAGGGATATTTCAGGCAAAATTGTGCATTTTGTTAATTATTTTTCTCATGTCATTACAAACCCGTGGTCAACATCCAATACAAATAAAAAAATATAAGTTAAAATATTCTGCCTAACTTCTAAATTCATGGGTTTAGAACAAACTTTTAACTTTTTTTTTGTATTTTTTTTTAAAGAAAATAATACTTTTAATTAGCAAGGTTGCATTAAATTGATCGAAAGTGACAGTAAAGATTTTTACAATATTACAACAGATTTATGTTTAAAAAAAGTTTTCAACAGTGATAAGATATTTTTTTCGAGCAGAAAATCAGCATATTAGAATGATTTCTGAAGGATCATGTGACACTGAAGACTGGAGTAATGATGCTAAAAATTCAGCTTTACCATCACAGGAATAAATTATAATTAAAATAGTAAATGCATACTTGTGAGCATAAGAGACAGTTTTAATGGTATGCAACACTAAGTGTTCAGTTTATGAACCATTTCATGAGCAATGTAAGAGTTTTTTGATGGAGAAAGTTAATCTTGAACCAGTTGCTGGAGGGCTATTTATATAATTGTGCTTTCTCGTAGTATCCTAATGCCAGTGTGTAATCTGCTAATGAATGGTATGCACCACACTTCACTACCTGAGGATAATGGGAAACATATTTACTTAGCGTACCAATGATCTGTGGTTAAGAAAGTGGCAACATTTCAAGCTCATTATACAAAAATGAGGTGGCGGGAAGTGATGCAGTATTCAGACAATGGTGTCGGGCCAATCAAACAGAAACATACTGAGTCATGGCTTCACCATGAAAAGAGGTGATCTACCAAAGCTCGTAACACAACCCTTCTTCACTTGTATAACTTGCAGTTCTGGCAAAGGGGAAGTAACTTTATTAACGTGATCATGCATAAGTGATCATCAACTGTCTCAAGTTTGTGCTTTACTAGAAGTCTTTTTCCATTTCCAGCATTAGCAGGCATTTTGAGAACTTCTGAGCACTGCGTTTAATTTATTTTTATTTAATTGTAAATAATATGCAATTGAGTGTATGAAGATTTAATTTTATTTAATATTCTTTTAAAGTATATTATTTCCGTAATAAGATTGTGTACTTCTTTTTCACAATGTTAACACATTGTACACTGATTCATGGTCTGTGATCTATTTTAAAGTGGATTTAAAAAAAAAATATAGTATGTATAATGTTTTTTTAGTATGGAGCCCTGTACTAAATTATTGCAAACGTATATCATTGCAAATTTATCTCCAAACATTCTTTTTACCATTTTCATCATAAGAAGTCATCCAATTTTGTTTCATAATGTTTTCCATTTGCCAGAGCCGGACAGTAACGGAGTACATTTACTTGAGTACAGTACTTAAGTACAATTTTGAGGGATCTGTACTTTACTCGAGTATCATTTTTGGGGAGTACTCATGACTTTCCTCAAGTACATTTGAGAGGCAAATATTGTACTCTTTACTCCACTACATTTCTATCCATAACTGTGAGTACCCGTTACTTCTTCTAATAAAAAAAAAAAAATAAGGAAATAAGGAAAAAAGAAAAATCTCAGAAACCCTTAATTTGTTGTTTCCCTCTCAAACGTGATTGTATTGTGCAGGCGCCACTGATTGGGACAGCCTATCAGCAATCACCTTCAGCTTTCCGCCAAAGTCAACTCCATGGTCAGATTTAGATAAGAGACGAAACCATGGACAAAACAATGGATGAAGATGCAGCAGGTCCATCCCGGGAATGTGCCAACCCGTGGCCCCACCTCGCCAGACTATTCGCTTCAAGTGTTTGCTGTGTTTACCAATGTAAGCACTGTGGCAGTAGTAATGCAATATATAGAAAATGTACTCTTGTACTCTTGATACTCAAGTACTTTTAAAAACAAGTACTTCAGTACTTTTACTTAAGTAGACATCTGACTGTAGTACTTTTACTTGTACTTGAGTAAAATTTAGCAAGGGGTATCTGTACTTTTACTCAAGTAATGAAGCTGTGTACTCTCCCCGCCTCTGCGATTTGCCAATTTTTTCTAGGTATACACTTTCCCCACAATAACACATTTAATGAGAAAGGTGCACATCTGTGTCTTCATCCAGTAATTTAATATGAATTTTCAAATCTGAATGTTTTGAAACAATATCCTACCAGTTTCCAGTGGTTTATAGCCAAAACTATGACAATAACAGATATTTATCTGTTATTGTCATAGTTTTGGCTATAAACCAAAACAGATAAATCTTGACAGATAAAGTTCAATCTCATACTCACCCTCTCAGTCTCCAGAGCATATGCCGTATCAGAGAAAGGCTCACGAAACTTGAAGAATGATTTCTTCCACTCGTAGTTGAATATATGGAAGGTGTTCCCAAATAAAATACTTCTTAAACTCTGTATGAATGATAAAGCAAAATGAAATGGTCAAAATAATAATAAAAATAACAAAAAAGTAGTAAATTTAGTTATTTATTTAAAAATCATAATTACATTTATTTCTATAGCACATTTAAAAACAGCACATGTTGGCCAAAGTGCTTTGCATAAACAGCTTAGACTAGTCTTACAAGTTAGTCCTTTTTTTTCTTTAAGACTGTTAATAAGTCAGCAACATAAAAACATAGATTAGTCTAATTTCATACCAAAAGGTAAGAATGATTACCCAACACAGTTAGTTGGTCAGACTAGCTTTTAAGATACAAGTCTTAATGTAATGGCAATGTTCCCTTTTGTTCCCAGACGCTATGGGGACGCGCCCTCGCGGAACCCGGTGTTTGAGAAACGTGTACAAACCATAGACTGTAAAAAAATATGGACGTAGTGTCCGTGACGTCACCCGTAGGTTTCTGAATACCGTTTTTGAAGCCTAAAGTGGGCGTGGCCGACCGTCACCATCTTGGCAGCGCGTCACTCCCGAATTTATTTATTTTTACAGTCAAACAATGAGCTGAGGTAACGTGACGGCTAACAGACAGCAGACAAACGGCCAATTATGACTAATGACCACAGCAGCGGGAATCCACCTGTCACTCAAAAGTGGACACCCTTAATTATGCAGAACTTTAAGGCTTAATATAATGTAAACGGATGAGTTATAATAAAATAAAAAAATCACCCCCCTCACAGTTGTCATGAAGGGAAAAATAAGCTATATAGACCAAAGCCACTTTTTGCACCAGGCTGTAAACGTGTTTTTTTTTCTGCTGTAAAGTTGGGTATTTTAACATGGGGGGAGATACAGATTTGACTCACTTCTGCACCCAGCCTCAAGCAGCCAGTCGATGAATTGCCGTTGAATTCATTTCCGTGTTGGTTTCAAGAGAGAGACAGGGAGGTTGCCGCTTGGTACAAACGCCATTCTAGCTCTCTGTGCCACCAAGCAAGTGGACTGCTCTACTGGCTGAGCCATGGTTGCTATGGTGGTGATGGAGAGGCATCTGTGGCTTAATTTTTTCAAGGATCAAGGAGTCAGATAAAGCTGTCCTCCTCGATGCCTGTCTGGCCCTCGGGACTGTTTGGCACTGACACTGAGACGGTGGTGGACCGGTTTAGAGAGGCAAGAACTCAGTCGGCCGCCTTTGGGAAGTATATTCCTCGCCGGGTTCAGGCCCCTCCAAAATCGTCTACGCCCTGTCCAGGATCAAGTTCCTGGAGAGAAGATCAGAAGGCAAGTGTGGCTCCGAGGAGAGGCGCTGTGATTGGAGAAAGCCACACACAGATCGAAGAGTTGTGGGTAAAGCGAAGAAAGAGGAGAGTGATTGAATGGGGCTGAGGCCCAAGCTCTCACCCCTTTTTTCATTCTCTTATATCGTCTCTGCTCTTTCAAGGAACGAGTTCAGGGAGAGAAGAGCAAAGGCGAGTGTGGCTAAAGGTAGCTTTCCTTCTGAGGAAATGGGAGCGAAGAGAAACTGTAATAGAGAACCCACACACAAAGATCTGGGTGCTGTGAAAAAAAAAGGAAAATGATTGAGTTGGGTAAGCCCCAAGCTATCTACCCCTTTTCACCTCAGGTCAGGTTTGGACATTAAGTGAGGTTATGCTCCTTCTCATTGCCCATATTGTAAGATGTGGGTCATGGGCTTAGCTGAGGCCTTGTCTATTTACCGGTAGCTCAGCTCTCAGGAGTTTAGACTCTTCTGGAGCATGGCTCGGACTCATTTAGATTCCTTTTTTGAGCATAGAAGCTTCAGGACCTTCCTAACACTGTTATGGGAGCAATGTGTTGCAAGGGTACTGCTCGCCCATTGACACTTTAATGGCTTAGGTCTACAAGCTTACTGCTTAGGGTGGTAGTTTGAAAAGTACAAGTAGGTGTAACCCGTTACACGTGATAGCAACTTCATGTCAAACTTACAAACGGACCAGTGAGCTCAGAAAAATAGGTTCGTCCAGGAAGAGCAGCAGCAGTGAATACTCAGACAACCCAGGATGAGGTAAGAACAAGTTTAAATTTATATTGAAACAATAAAATGAAAAGAAATGAATACAGAAATTATACTCAATGTGGTTGATTTTTACCCTTTCTTCCTTTCAAGGTTTCATGGCGGTTTCTCGTTTACATGTACATCGGAAAAACCAGGGAAGTTTCAGATGATACACGTTCCAAAATGTCACTCTCAAACATGCACTGCTTCTCTCTGAACCCTTCGTTAGAGATATATATACACACACACACTTCATATTAGCTTTAAGCTAGCGCTAATATTGCGTCATTAACACACACGGTCAACACACGTGAACAATCACATCACCTCAACTCGTTTTAACTGCTACTTATTTCTTCATCATCGTCATATAAATGATATAGAGACAATTTAAACAACTCTTACATCAATTCTCACTCAATTTGAAGCTTTAAATCTCCCGGAGAAGCAACAAGCATCCGCTCGCGTCAGAGGTTCGTGGAGAAAAGAAAGATTCAGAATGCGCTGCTCTCTAAAAGTGCCGCGATAGCGGATGTTTAACTGATGTCACTCAAAATGCGATCTCATTGGAGGCTTTGCACAGGGAGATAACGCTATTGGATATATTTATAATATTCAATATTTCTCTATTTGTATATCATTAATTAATTTGTTTGCAGTCTTATATTTTCGCTGTCAGCAGTTTTCATACTTTTAATCTGTTATTTAATTTGAAGTTCCTTCTGTCTCTGCCAGTACCCACTGGTAACCTGGGTTACACTGGCATTGGTAAGCATGGCGTAGTTAGTAAGGCGTCCCCATAGCATCAGCAGCTGACGCAGCGTCTTGTACTCTTGAAAGGAAATATGTCTAGGGTTACGCATGTAACCCCGGTTCCTTGAGAAGGGAACGAGACACTGCGTCATGCTGCCATGCTTCGAGGATTCCCGCTTGTTTTCCTTTAGATCAGGGGTGTCAAACTCAGTTCCTGGAGGGCCACTGTCCTGCAGAGTTTAGCTCCAACCAGCTCCAAAAACACCTGCCTGGAAGTTTCTAGTAATCCTGAAGACCTTGATTAGCTGGATCAGGTGTGTTTAATTAGGGTTGAAGCTAAACTCCTCCAGGAACTGAGTTTGACACCCCTGCTTTAGATGATACGAATTTGATGATGTGTTCACAGGTTCCCTTCTTATACTCTGGGGTGCACCTTGCAATGTCATCACGCTGCGTCTGCCATTGAATAGCGTGTCTCAGACACCAGTTCCCGTGAGGAACATCCCCATAATGTCAGCAGCTGACACAGCGTCTCATTCTCTTCTCAGTGAGCCAGAGGTTTCCTTAACCAAATATTTTTTTGTTATTGACAAATGTTTTAAGCAGTGACGGAAAAAAGGACATCCATCATTTTGATAGATTACATTGAGGGCGATCTATTGCAGTTTGTAACTGTATTTCCCACTCCTGTCCAGTTGATGACAATTGATGTTTTATAAACAAAGTTCGGGAGGAGCACGTTCAAATAATCAATCCAATCTACTCGTCATCAAACAATTATGTCTACCCTAATCAGCATGACAAGAAGTATATATATATCCACTCTGTCAACTCACCTAATATTCCTTGACAGTTTTCCAGCATCCCTCCACCACCCCGACTCCTCACTCTTGGCTCAATCTTTACAGCCAGGAATACGGGGGGAGTACTCTGGGTTCGGGCCGAATACCGAGCCCGGAGCCCTCTCCTCGGACAGCACGCCAAATACGCATTTATTCTATCTGACTTATTTGTAAGTGTGAACTAGTGAATTGTGCATATTCATTGGCAAAATGATCTTGTATTGTCTCACTTTGTCACCGCTGCATACAGATGCAAAAAGATCTCGGCAGCTGAGTGTGAGAAGTTTCTTAAAACGGCCAAATAGATGTGATATTCATGAAGGTGAAAAAAGAGGAACTGATGCAGTGGGGGATGAAGGATAAATAGACAACATTTATCAGACACCGACAGCTGTTACGGAGCAACCAAGCGGCAGCAAGGAGGTCAGGAGGGAGTAGGAGTTCACGTGGCTGAGGAGGGAAGGTGGCAAAATGTTCTGCGACATCTGTAGAAAAGCTGACATGAGTAACGGATTTGTCTGAGGGTGCACGACGATGCAGAAATCAGCTTTGATGGATCACAAAGGTAGCCATATCCACATCGAAGCTTCACGGGTGGTCAACCAGAGTGTGGAAATGGTCAAGCATATAGAAAAATCCCAGGCTGCCTGTAACAAGGCCTTACAAACACAGTTTAAGGTTGTGTTGTATATGGCAAATACAAACACCCCAACCACCTATATCCTAACCTAATACACCTCTTACAGTCTGCTGGGTGTCCAAACCTGAACAGTGCACACACGTACACCCACCACAACACTGTCAGTCAGATGGAGAAGGCTATAGCAATGACCATAAATAGTACTGTGGATGATCGCGTCGCCAACAGCAGATACTTCGGGATAATAGTTGAAATGACTAATATCACAGTTGAGAAAATGCTGATCACATACCTGGCACTTCAGCAGAGAGAGAGCCTGAAACTGTGTTCATTGGAAATCATGTAATACCCTCTGGCACTCCAGAATGCGTCACAACATACACATTCCCTGCTCTACCTCACCTTTTGTCTGATGAACCGCATGAATCTTACGTTCCAAAAAGGTGATGTTAACATCTTACACAACCAACCTGTTTTGAACATGACCCTTGCTAGCCTAGAGGATTTGATGAATGGTCCAGGTGAGACAGAATTCAACAAGGCATTACAAGATGGCAAGTTCTGTGGCATTACGCTGACACAGGCAGAACTTTTCAGTTTTGCGCACAGACTACATCGCGGAGCTCACCAAATCTATCAGAAAAAGATTCCTTTTGGAGCATGTGGGTCTCATTCGCTGACCTCGACACTGTACTCAGTGCATCTCGCTATACAGGCGCTGACAGCGCATTGAAGAGCTATGGGCTGGATGCTTTGGAGCACGTCTGTGACCATGAGAACATGCTGCACGATTTCCTCCCGGTGAAGCGAGTGCATGCAGGATCGGGAAATCTCACATTCAGAGAGTCCTGCAAACTTCTGATCACTTTCCCGGTAAAAATATTTCCCGACTACAAAACTTTGGCTGTAGTGGTTATAGTAATTTCGGTCTCCAATGTGGCAGCAGAGTGCGGTTTCAGCCTCCAGAACAAAATTAAAACTGTCACGAGAAGTCGTCTTTCCAAGGCAAAGACGCAAACTTTTATGACAATTGCCTTTTAAGAGAGGTAAACTGTTCCAGAGATGAGGAGCTGCAACAGAAAAGGCCCTTTCCATTTTAGACAAGACTTATGAATGGTTAATTAAGTAATCATTCAGAGAACCAAGAAAGTGGTTCAGACTGAGTACCACAACACACTTGTAGCCAATCAGCAGTAGGGGGTGTGCCACTCATGATGCGGGAGCAAAACGAGTGAGAGAAAGGGAGATTTGAAGGAAGACGAGAAAAGGTCAGAGGAATATCACTGGAAAAAAGCGTTATGATCAGGCAAGAGCTTTAGGACCCGCGTTGATATTAGAAAAGCTTCCCAGCGCTGGAGAGACATAAGCGAGAAGGCCTGAAAACAGACGGCGGGTTGCTTTGTTTCTGCTCTATACGCGAGTAACATTGGTTTCGCTGTGTTTCACAGAACCAAGATATGTTTTTGTTGTAATGTTAGCTATAGTAACAGGACAGTTTTGAGTGTCATTGTTTGTCTTGAGCTGCTGTGCTGCTGCTGATTTATTTTTCACAAAGCATTGTTTTGCTTCACTTAAACTATGCTAAAGAGTCAACCACTCTTGCATTTCATGTTCACGCATTTTAGAGGCTGAATGTTTGTTTGGGTTGATTTCAAATATCAACAGTGTTTCTCAGAAATTGCTTACTGCACTTTTAACTGAAAACTCTGTGAAGATCTTAACGGTCTAGACTCTAGACTCTAAAGCAGGGGTCGGCAACAGCCAAAACTGGCCCGCCAGCAATAATATCTGGCCCGTGCCAGCAGCCAGATTATTTTGATAGCAGCTGGTTCTGAAATAGATCTGTCATGATAGCAGCAGTTACTCACAATCACTTCGTCTTGTGATTTTGCCTGCAAAATAAAAGTACGAGAATGTTTTTGAAGCAATGTTTTAATTTTAAATGAATTGAGAGCTTTTAATTTGAAAGGTTCTGAAAGACATTCAAAAGAGTCTGCGGATTGCTAGACACACCTCTAAAATAGCCGTCATGAAATGTCTACTATATTCTTTGCAAACAGCGACAACTTCGTTGCAGATAAGACACACCAGCTTTGCATTCACTAAACTAGGTAGGATGTCTTTCCATTCTTCTTTGTATGCTCTATTTTCGCTGTCAACTTTCCTCTTTAGACTCTTTGATAGTGCCATTTTCTCTCACCAGCTAGCTTGAATGTTAACATCACTCTGCATATGACGTAATAGCGTACCTCCGGCACGCAAACAATAATAATTAAAAAAAATGCAGTTTAGTACGTGAGGATGCCAAGGAATAATTCTAAGTGTAAAAGTAGGATACGTCAAATAATTATTACAATAAGTTAGGCTCCATTGTGTAAGCAAATTAAAATGATGAGGATGAAAGAGAAAATGAAAGAGGAAATAAAAAAATAGCTTGTTAAGAGCATGACTCAAACATGCCATTAATGGGCTTATTCAAGCCGAGTTATTTTTATCCATTCCGCATCTCACATGTGTGTTTTAGCAAGGCGGTCTGTGTTGCAAGATGCCGCAATATAGACTATAGGGAGACATGTGGGTCAGACATGATTTTGACCACTTCATTAAGTTTTGTTTATAGAAAGCCTTTCTTTAAAGTGAATTTCGTGTTGTATCTTACATTTACATTTTACATTTATTAATTTAGCTGACGCTTTTATCCCAAGCGACATACAATTGCTATATATGTCAGAGGTCGCACGCCTGGAGCAACTAGGGGTTAAGTGTCTTGCTCAGGGACACATTGGTGTCTCACAGTGGATTCGAACACGGGTCTCTCACACCAAAGGCATGTGTCTTATCCATTGCGCCACACCACCCCCATCTTCATTTTAATCAATGTTTCATCAACCAATTGCCTGGATTTAAAAAATAAGAAGCAAATATACTCTCTATAGACTACTCTCTTATGTAATCCGTATGAAATGTGCATTTCTCTCTATAGGCGCGATTACTATTGAAGCCGACACTGACACAGAAAACACTAGTTTATTAATAAACAATTAAAATGTCTCCTTGTCATATTTGAAACATTCATAATCATTACTTTTGCTAGTTCTTTGTGACAGCTTTTAGGTACGTAATTGGCAGCGTCACCCACCGCATCAGCACCGTCCGAAAACATGGGGATTTTTTAGACAATAATCACTCAACCTATTCGATATTATATAATTAAATCAACTAATCGAATATTTCGAAAATCGTCACTCATCCCTAGTCACTAGTGCTTTATTAATTTATCCAGTGTAAAACCCGGACACCGCCACACAAATGTGGCTTTTTGTTAATGACTGTCCTACTACAGGATTTAACACAGAGTAACAGCTCACTACCAGTTACAAAATACACTGTAACAGTCTGTCACAGGCAATTCTAATTGCATTTTTCATTAATTCATTTCTTAAATTATCCTTTGACTATGTTCTGGGCGCCATCTAGTGGCGCAGGTTTGCCAAACTTACTTGCCAACCCCTGCTAGAGGATGTATTCTGCTTAAGAAGTTCAGTAATATAAGCCATTTAAACACTTAAAAACAGATAGTAAAATCTTATATATTGAGCCAAAGGAGGAATGCTAACACAACTCCCAAAAATCAACACGCAGATTAAGCTATTGAAATGTGTTGTATAATATAGTTATTTCATTAAAATATCTTATAATCAACATTATTCTTTTTTTATATATTTTATGGATTTTTGGAGAAAAGGTGAAGAAATATTTAAAGGTTATAGGGTACTTACTGGCCAAATTAAAAATAGCCCAGCCCCAAGTTTCACCCATGTTTGGTAAATCTACCAAAGCGGAATAAGCAGTAGTTACACTAGCACACAATAAGCACTATACACTACCGGTCAAACTTTTGGAATAATACAGATTTTTAAATTGTCTAATACTAATTAGGCTGCGTTTCTTTTATCAAAAATATAGTAAAAGCATTAATAACGTGAAATATTTTTACAATTTAAAAGAACGGTTTTCAATTTCAATGTAATTTATTCCTGTGATCAAAGCTGAATTTTCAGCATCATTACTCCAGTCTTCAGTGTCACATGATCCTTCAGAAATCATTCTAATATATTAATATGATGAGCATACGAGACATCTTTCACAAACATACAAAAATCTTAATTACTCCAAACTTTAGACCAGTGGTGAATGTTTATTCTAAAACGCCCACAACAATAACCTGATCTATTGCTTGAAGTCCTAATAAATAAGTCATGAGTCTATATCCCGTCTTTTGTCTTCGGTGCATGCACACATACACACACAGCACAAGTCTGTTGTGAGACACATGGGAGGCAAGAGAGCGAGGGTCAAGTGACAGGGTCATGTTCCACAACTCACCACTGCCAGCTCTGGTGACACTGGTTGCCCACCCAGACTTGGAGACACTGCGAGGGTTTGAGGTATGGAGTACGGCACTGTGAACAGGTTGTGTGGTGCACTGACGTGATGGGCCGAGGTGGCAGGTCTGGATGAATCGTCACTGTCCTCATCAGCTTTGATCTTCTCACTAGGTCTCTGTACACGTGATGAAGAGTGTGAACATTTAGCAGAATATTGCGCTTAGCAAAAACAAGTCTAGTGAAGAAACATGATAACAAAATAATACAATATAATATATAAAAAGTGAAAATCTGCAGTTGTTACAGAAAATTGTACCTTCGAAGCATTCCAAAAATGTGTAATAATTAAGATTTTTAAAGAAGTATATGCTCACCAAAGCTGCATTTATTTGAGCAAAAATACAGTAAAACTATAATATTGTAAAATATTACTACAATTTAAAAGAATAGTTTTCTATTTTAATATATTTTAAATGTAATTTATTCCTGTGATCAAAGCTGTCTTCAGTGTCACATGATCCTTCAGAAAAGATTCTAATATAATGATTTGCTGTTCAAGAAACATTTCTGATTATTATCAATGTATAAAAAATAAAATAAAAAAAATAAAGTTGTGCTTCCTTGGATTTGTGGAAACGGTGATGTATGTTTTCTTTGAAAAATAAAAAGCTTTAATAATAAAGCTTTTTGAGTAGAAATCACTTTTGTAACAAATACATTTCTTTACTGCTACTTTTGATCACTTTAATGTGTCCTTGCTGAATAAAAACATTAATTGTTGTAAAAATAAATCTTACATATGCTGAAAATTCAGCTTTGATCACAGCAATAAATTACATTTTAAAACATTCAAATAGAAATCTGTTCTTTGAAATTGTAATCATATTTTACAATACTATAGTTTTTACTGTATTTTTGTTCAAATAAATGCAGCCTCTGTTAGCATAAGAGAGTTCTTTAAAAAATACTAATACTTTTTTACAACTTTTGACCAGTAGTGTATATTAATATACATCGTATTGCTTTCTCTTTATATTCTCACCCTCTTCCTGAACTGTGAGCACAGCTTTTCATAGAAAACTTCAATATTAACATAAATCCCAAAAGCACAGAGTTACTAATCTTAGGAATAGGATGACCAGATGAGCCATCAGCGGATCTGAACTCACATCTTGGCTTCTCTTCACTTCCTCTTGAAGAAGCTCTATGTAGCTCAGTCTGGAGTGCTGCAAACTCTTGATGGTTTGCAGAAGGTCCTGATAATCCGTCATGACTGCTCAACATGCACTGTACTATTGCATGCAGATTCGATTTCACACATGGCATTAACAATATGCCCAGTAAAATGCCTTCCGGTTAATGTGGTACCAAAGCCACACAGCTCTCCTCCAGTCTGTGATACTGAGTTTGTTGAGAGGATGGCAGTCACACAGGCACATGCATACACACTCGTCTGATTGGCTGACTGTATGTCATGGGAGAAATGACATGCAGCCACCTGAGAGCACAGTGTCGGCAGTATCAATTATAGAAAAATCAGACTGAACCACATGAGAAGGACATTGACGCAGGGTACGTTACATTTCCGACTGCAAGACTTAGGGGATATTCACACAGATATGTCCTGCATTAAAAAACAACTGCATGGAGCACAACAGAATGTATCAGAACACAAGTATTAAGACACATTTTTAAATGTATAGCCGTTTAAAAGGAATAGTTCACCCCAAAAACTTGGTTATGCAAACGTTAAGGGAAGGGAACATTCCCTTTTATCATTTTGCAAACATTATGGGAACATTCCTTTGAAATGTTCTCTAAACAAAAGGTTACACTTTATTTTAAAGTGACGTAGTTACATTGTACAAATAAGTACTGAGTAATATTAATTAACTACATGAACTAACTCTAGAAAGTTACGGTTATAGGGTTTGGTTTAGGGTTAGTTACTTGTATTATACATAATCTATTGTTCTTACTATAGTAAGTACATGTAGTAAAGTGTAACTACGACACCTTACAATAAAGTGTTACCAAACAAAATGTAAAAAAAATATATAATAATTCCATGACCAATGTATGTTTTTGTGCTAACGTTTTGAGACCATTAACTTAGAACGAACGTTCTAGCCTATTAGCCTAACTGGAATAATGTATGTCGGCTATAACTTTGAGAAATACTCTTATTATGTTGATATTTCTTTTTGAGGCTTGACATCTTCAGTCACCATCAATGAATGCATGGGAAATATTGGCTACATCTTCAAACATTTTCTTTTTGTGTTTCAGAGAAGGCAAGTCATACCAATTTGAAACGACATGGGGGGAATAAATGATGACAAATTTGTCATTTTGTAAACTTTTAGCTTGCTGTAGAAAGCGAAACGCTTGTAGCGCAATAGACTTAGAAACGAAATTCACCAGTCACGCCACGAATGTGTCGTCTATTAGAAATAGAAAACAACAAACAACGTCAGACTTACTTTAACAAAGCCTTGTTGCAAGTCCAACCTGTAAGGTAAAAACAGGTTAATGGATGGTCTCTGGGCAGCAGAAGGAGAGAGAGAGAGCCCGTGCGTGCCCTACCCTACCCGCGGGAGTTAAAGATTTCTCTCCATTTATCCAATTCCGCGATCTGCTGGAGGATTTCATCCAGTTCACCGCTCGCGTCCACATCAGCGTTCATCTGCAGGTGACAGGGAACCTCACATCAGCGTGTTGTTCGAGTCCTATAACTTTCCTGACTCGAGTTCAGTGGGATTCCAGGTCGAACAGTCTCACGGCACGGGTTCACACAACAAAAGGATAAATAGAGACAATCGCCAGTTTGCGTACAGACAGAACGCGTTCTGGCGTTTTTCTCTGAGCATCGTGTTTTTACACGGCGTGTCAACAAAACACGTCTTCTCGAGAACACTGTTCAGTTCCGTTGCGCTCAGTCCTTTGTGTTAATGTGCATGAATGGAATGATAGCCTACTGTACACTTTTAATATGGTTATAGAATATAGTGCCCTATAGTACTTTTGTTTGTGAACTGTTCAGGTTGTGGTCATTAGATATAGCAGGTGTTTCAGTACAGAGTGGTGCATGGGACCTGTGTTACGGTTTTAACTGGTGTCCGTGTTAACTAACTGGTGAGTTCATGCGCTTAACCCCAGCTGTGAAACGATCGGTCGCGCAGATTCGTCAATTCCTCAAACATGTGCAGCAACATGTCCGCGTTACAATCATTGTTACAATCAAACGTTCTCACTACGTAATGTTGGTATTGTAAAAAAAAACAAAACAAGAAGCGATTTCATTACTTTTTACAGCAAAAGTACGTTTAATATAAAAAGGTCTTAAAATCCTCGTCGTTTCGGGATTCGAACTCACCAACAAAAACGCTATGATTTGCCTTTGGCGAATTATCTAATTGAGTTATTTGACACCTGCTTTAATTTTGTGGTAGGCTACTTGGTATTTAAATCATTCACAATTCTTCTGTGTTTCATTGCTAATAATAGTGTTACATTCTAATTTACTAATAATAGGATAATAGAGAAGTTGTCATACATTATTTAAAATATTATAAAATGCCAAAGGTGATTGAAAGGAAGCAGAAATTGTAATGAGTAATTGTTTTGCAGAACTCTTGCATTTGTTGACAGAAATGGTGTTACTTCATCTTCCAAAATATTCATATATAACTAAAAATATAACACACAAATGTGTGTGTGTATATATAGCCTATATATATATATATATATATATATATATATAATATATATATATATATTGTATCCTTGTTTTTATATAGCCTACCTACATTCACAAAGATTAATCTGTTCAAAATCATCCTTGCTTTTTGCATCTACTGATCCTTTGTAGAAATTAACACTATAGTTTATTTTAGTACTAGTGGGAACATGCATTTTGCATTTGGAGGATGTCTACCACCAGTAAATCATGCATCAGATATTATGAAAAAGAAAAAAATTCAAATGTTGAATTATGATATACCATGCTTTCTGGTTAACCCAACAACCGAGACAAATATGACTGTGTTCCGGAAATAAAGCAGTGATGTGTGAAAAGATTGAGGGGTCATGGTTTTGCTAGTCCAATAATATGTAAAAGCAAGTGAAACATATATAACATAGGCCTATATGTTGAAAACTTTTAGGCAACAAATTACGTAGTTATTAAAGTTTGTTTCAGCTTATTCTGATACATAAGATAATAAATCAAAATAAACATTCAAAACAATTAAATCATAGTTGAATCATGGCTCTGTTTATGTTTTTCATTTAAACTTTTTTTGGTAACACCTTCTTGTAAGGTCTCATTTTGTAACATTAATTAATAACATGGACTAACTATGAGCAATATATTCTTACAGCTTTTATTAATAATTAGTTTTTTTTAACAAATGAAACCTTATTGTAAAGTGTTACCAACTTTTTAAAATAATTTTGAACAAAAGGTTGAGCTGTGAATTCTGTCTTTCCTTTGAGTCTGTACAAAATAATTGTCAGATTCGCTTGAAAATTGGGTCAACCTAAATCTGTCAGACAACCACAGACCAACAAGTTCTTCCTGCCATTACTGCATTTCATTGACACTGCAATGCTAGATGTTTGAAAAGCCTACCTTATCTCTTCTTTACCAGACAGCTTGGCTGGAGAGAATCCTTTAAACTCTGACAATAGCTCAAACCTCAGTGTGAACGACTTCACCAAAACATTGCTTATATAGCTGACACTTTATATTCAGGAGGTGGACAGACACATGGCTTGACAACATGACAGAAAGCCTCCTTTCATTTTACAGTTTCCTGGCAGCAGGTGGAGTACTTTGTTTCTTTTCTGTTGCTTTGAATTCTGTGGTAACAAAGCTGTGGTCGTAAATGATGTCTTCAGTGATGAGAGCTGCTTTTCTCCTCTTTCACTGTATTGTATCTGGAGGCTTTAAACCCCCCCAAATACATTTTGTGTTCATAAAATGTAAACTATTTACAAAACTGTCACTCTTCTTTATACAGTACAATTACAAAGCAATATGTTATAAAGAAACTGAAACTAGAATAGTTCGTAAAATTTTATTTTGAGTAAAGGCACAGGATTCATAGTGACTGGAAAAGCTGCACTCCCATAACAATGATGAAAAAGAGTGTCTCAGAATTGATACAGCATATCTATGCATAACATTATTGTGTATTTTGGACAAAAAAAATTGTGTATTTTTGGCCCCTCTCATTCTATATCCTAACAATCACAACTAATGAGTATACTGTATGTCAAATAACTAAAAGTACAGTACAGTCTTTTAATTATATTTTTAATTGACTTAAAATTGTGTAAAAACACAGTTTAGGAATTCCATTTGAGAATATTTCATTGTTTACATACCAACAACTGATCCATTAAACATTTTGTTAATCAATGTGGCACATTTGCACAATGTGAGTGTATAAACATATAACACAAGTAAGAATTAGACATTTATGAAAAAGAAAATGCAAATAGATTAATATCATTGAATAACCTATTAGTAGTTAAACGTAGAAGAGTTAATGATAACAGTAAAACCATATTGATCACCGTGATAAATCAATAGCAATGATGACCACGTACACACTGCAGTTCACCTTTTAGTGATTAATCCTGTTCTGAACATGGTTCAGTAATTTACGGGAGTGACAAACACATTCTACAACCAAATTAACTTAACGAAAAATGCAGGTAGTGACAACCGCATTTACAAAAATTCTAGGCAGTGTGTACGCAACCGAACTGAACAACTACTTGTTAATGACATGTTTAAATGCACATCAGAGATGTGTCTCTCTTCTGTATGTGTGCGGTGCAAAAAAAAAAAAAAAAAACCCGGTAAAAATGGTACAAACTTTTAATCATTCAGGTTGCCAGATCTTGCTGAAAAAAAAAGAAATGCTTTATATTGAAAACAAGACCAAAATATCGTGACCAGCACCTGCCCACTTTAATATTTTCCATAAACTTGATCGCATTACTAACCAAACCCAACAAGCCCAAAAACGTGTATAATAAGTGGACATGGCAACACACCAAGAGCGCCCTCTGCGTAGCATCCTTAAGGCCCGTTCACACCAAGGACAGTAACTATAAAGATCACGATATAGATATAGTTCTCAATATTTAAGAATAACAGAGTACACACCGCAGTTAAAACGATAGCGACACAGAGAAACGATATCGTTGGAATCACTTTTCCGAATGATTTTATCCAACTGATGAACGATAAAAACACTGAAAGCCAATCAGAATCCATCCTGCTGTAATGAGCTCGAGCATTTAAAGTGACAGGCAAGCACACACTTAGAATAAACAGAACGATATCGTCCGCTCGTGTGGACGCTAATATAGCTAGCTCCCTATCAGTCAGTCACGCTCGACCTTACTTCAGAATTAAAACGACAAATTGGGATCTCGTCTGTGAGCCCAATCACCTTTGAGTGTAAACTAAACGAGCCATTGGACATTGATGTGAGAGATTTGCATTGCGCACCCCGCACCGCGAAGTGGGTATATAAGGAAGCGGTGCTTGCATCGCACATTCAAGCTTTCACTTTGGAGCCGAGCGTTCCGCTGATTCTGCTCTGCAATCATCGGTACAAGTGTTCTACGAACCTGGAAGAAGCTCTTGTTACGGAATTATGTGTAATTTCATATATGTTTTGATTCTGTATATTGTTTGTATTCTCCGTTATTGTTATTTCTGTGTGTTTTTTTTTTTATTGCTGTTTGTTCTAAGCACCACCCCTCCACCTGGCTCCACCCCTTTGATTGACACAGGTTTAAAACTATCCCTTCCGCTCTCTGAAGTTGAGCTGTTGCGATTCCGGGCCGGTCACACTTCTCCTGTCTCCTCTCCAACCGTCAGACCATTATTGTACATGATTTAGATTCTGTTATGCCTTTTCTTTTCAGTGAGTTTTGTAGGATTGACCTGCCCTTTTCTTTGAAATCACATTCGTATTTAGGGTAATTTGCTGGATACTTTGAGGGAAGTTAGTTTGATCAGTTTTGTTTGTTATTTTGGGCCTTGGGTCTTCCTGAAGATTATACACCCATTGGTTTATGTTACTCTGGAAAGTTTTACGTATATGTTCATCATCTTCATCTTAATAAAACGTTAATCGTTTTTCTTGAATTTTGGACTCGTTGGTTTATCTTTTGGTCTGACGACTGGGCGTGGGAGTCATGTCTATTTTCTTGTGTTACGATTTAACCTAGACGGATCGTAATACTCTCCAGAGAGTGTTGGTGTGACGGTGCGTCAGCGGTGGTCACATTTAAAGGGACATTGCATTCTAAAAGACTCTCTGCATTCATTCCAGTTGAACTAAAAGAGTTCCCGTGTCCACTGCAGGCTTCCAATAGTCTTGCACGCTGTGCAGTGACCATTCCCTGTGCGCTTCAGCACTAAACATAGTTTTTCCCCCTTAATGAGCAAGCACTGGAGTGATGTTGAGTCTTTTTAAAGATGTCATTCCATCCGTGTGTTTCTGGATGCGCTCGTTTCCTCGATCGCTGCCTCACGTGGGGTACGTGGAGATCCCCCTGGTGGAGTGCGCAGTTGCGATACAATTTTGTCCACAAAGCGCTGCAGCTATGCCTTGCCACTCTCATCCCCCTCTCCTATTGCCCGCTTGCACAGTCTCTGAAGGCCTGGCTAGTGTTTCAGGCCGTCTTGCTGGCTAATTCGGACCATCAGACTCCACTATGCGATTCAGTTAGCCTGGCGTCCCCTCAAGATCAGGGGCACCCAGTTCACCTGTCCTGCGTGCAAAGATCGCAGTCCTACTGATGAAGGACGCGATACAGCCGGTCCCTCCAGCCAATATAAAGTCAGGGTTTTACAGCCCATTCTTCATTGTACCTAAGAAAGGTGGTGGGTTACGACTGATCTTGGACCTGTGTGTTTTGAATCAGGTCCTTCCCCGGCTACCGTTTAAAATGCTGAATTGGTTTGCAGTGATCGACCTGAAGGATGTGTACTTTCATGTCTCGATTCTCCCTCGACACCATTCCTGTGCTTTGCGTTCGAGGGTTAAGCATATCAGTACAAAGTTCTCCCCTTCAGGCTATCCCTGTCGCCTCGTGTCTTCACAAAAGTTGTGGATGCGGCCCTTGTTCCTATGAAAGAAAACGGCGTTCGCATTCTCAACTATCTCGACAACTGGCTCAAACTGGCCCACACGCAAGAGCAGTTGTGCGAACACAGGGACCGGGTGCTCCAGCACCTCAGCCAACTGGTGCTCGGGGTCATCTGGGAAAAGAGCAAACTCTCCCTTGTAAAGAGAATCTCTTTTCTCGGTATGGAGTTGGACTCGGTCAACATGACAGCACATCTCACTAAAGAGCATTCTCAAGCAGCCTGAATTCGTTCAAGGGCAGGACGGCGGTTCCACTGAAACGATTTCAGAGGCTCCTGGGGCATATGGCATCTGCAGCCACAGTCACGCTGCTGACGTAGCGTTGAACGTGACTGACTGATAGGGAATGTCTAGGTTACTAATGTAACCCTCATTCCCAGAAGGAGGGAATGGAGATGCTACGTCCCGTCGCCACAATAGCTGTACCACCGCTGAACGGCCGGGACACACCTTGTTTCGGCTCCTCAGCAGAAAACTTGAATGTGCGAGATAACCTCTTTGCAGGGCGGGGTGCGCGATGCAAATCTCACACGCCAATGTCCATTGGCTCGTATATTTTACACTAGAAGGTGATTGGGCTCTCAGACAAGATCCCAATTAATCAGTTCCTAGGCGTTACCTTTATGGTTAT
This sequence comes from Rutilus rutilus, assembly GCF_951802725.1. Classification (NCBI taxonomy): domain Eukaryota; kingdom Metazoa; phylum Chordata; class Actinopteri; order Cypriniformes; family Leuciscidae; genus Rutilus; species Rutilus rutilus. Next base: position 33,079,436 of record NC_140223.1, read on the forward strand.
AGTTATTGGTGTGAACGGGCCTTTACAAACATAAACAACACATGACGCCTCAGGAGATTGTGGTACAGTTAAAATAGCAGGACATAACGAGTCTTTGGTCGCTGTAATATTACTTTTGTCAAAAATAGAGAATACCAAACACACAAGATGCCAGGTTACCACGCTGTCATTCGTCGCAGTTTTGGGAGTGAGTCGTCTTCCATACACGCACAGAACGATTTAAATGCGGCGTTCACTCCTGAAACTTTACGGTGTGTATGTGGCCAATGTTTTACATGTATCTGAAATTCTAAAGACATGGTTGTTAGTCTAAAGACATTTTATTTATTTTTCTATGTGACTTTTTTATTTTTATTTTATGCATTTCAATGCATGTTTTCTTTAAATGATATGTAGGCAAATACCAGAAATGTAAATATCATTATAAAATGGCTCTAAAAACACACATAAAATCTACGAGTGGCATTGCATTAGAATTAGATATACAACAAAATATCAAAACACATGGGCCATGGCAACTGTAAACAAATGAATCTAAAAATGCTTCTAGATCTTATCTTAGAGCCAGTGTTATTTTAGTATCCTTGATATACTATTATACTTTTTGTTACATATTTTGAATAAAATTTTATTTGAATGTTTTCTGTTTTAATTTTAAAGTTTTAGTAACTTTGTTGTGTGTTTTTTTTGTATTACTTTTAGTTTAGAGGGTTTTTATTCAGGCTTAGTTTTTTTTTTTTTAATGGTTTTAGCTTTAGTTTCAGTTAACAATAACCCTGCTCAGAGATAACTTCACATTTCTGAGCCATTTTTGCAGATTTTTAGTGGATGTATAAACAAACTTCTTTTTGTGCTGCTTAGCTTGATTATTTTGTTATCTAATGCAAAGACGTTCATAAATATTTGAGTGTGGCTTAAGTGTCAAAATACTTTTTGGAGTCACTGTAGAATTGCCAATTGTGGCATCCCTTTGTGCTACAACTGGACTATGAAAGAAAGATCCACAGCGAAAGGAAACTGTAATGTCCCCAGCTAGACTGGAAACTACAGGGTGTTTTCATCAGCCGTTTGAAATGGTGAGCGTTAATTGTTTCAGTGATTGACAGAATGAATGCTCCATCAGCAGACTGATTGAAAGAGAGAGTTCCTCGCTCCCGCCTCCCCGCTGCGAGATAAGAACCCTTCTCTCTCGCAGACACACGAGCATCTCCAAGTTCACCGCCACACATGGTCTGAATAGCTTAAGAGGTTTAGATGTGCCTTGCCTGTTCAGCTGTAAAACAAACCGGATGCTGCTTTACTGAAGGCTCCAGTTGAGAAGTGCTTAATCGCTGCGGTAGGATGACGTGTGCAGGGGAAGAAGTAGAACAAAAGAGCTGGTCAGTACATGAGATCCGCAGCTCCAGTGCTGATGTCGGACTCTTTGGCCTCCTGAAAGGGGAACTGGATCCCAGCAAGGCGGATGAGCAAGATGTTGAGACCGTGCGTGAGGAAGGCGAGGAAGATGAGCCAGAAGGATCTGTCGTACCTCTCGCTTTGCGTCTTGTAGACGAAGCTGACCTCGTTGAAGTTGAAGATGATCTCGGTCAGGTGATGCAGCTTGACCTCAGAGGAGAACAGAATGAGGACCAAGCAGCCACAGAAACCTGTCAGGAAAGAGAATAATACATTTTGCATAATAGAAAAGCTGTTCTTTAAGGAAGCTTGCTTCCACCACAGAATAAAAAATGAAAAAGTAATTTTCTTGCAAGTGTGAGTTTTTATCTCACAATTCGGAGAAAAAAAAGTACGAATTGCGAGTTTATAAACTCGGGATTGCGAGGATTAAACACAGAATTCTAAGATATAAACTCGAAATCGCAAGTTATAAAGTCTGTATTGCGAGATATAAACTCACAATTCTGAGAAAAAAAGTGTTAATTGTGAGGTATAAACTTGCAATTGCAAAAAAAAGTCAGAATTGTGAGATTTTATTTATTTATTCTGTGGCAGAACAACGCTATCTCACGACCAATTCGTACGAATTCGTACAGTATGGCTAATTCGTACAAATTCGTACGACCTCACTCGTATGAATTCGTACGATTTGTCTAAACCCACGTGACGGTTAGGTTTAGGGGTTGGGTCAGATGTAGGTCATTCGTACAAATTCATACGAATTGGGCAACTCGTAAAATATGTACGATTTTACCAAAAATCGTATGAATTCGTACAAGTGAGGTCGCATGAATTCGTACGAATTAGCCACCTTGTAAAATTCGTATGAATTGCCGTGAGATCGGGTTGGGCAACAAGCAAGAAACAAGGTTCCCTAATTCTTAGAAAGTTAGTTCACCTAAAAATGAAAATTAGGTCATCATTCTCATGTTTTTGAGCTACAAAGAATGTCAATGGGGTCCAAAACAACATTGGACTTTTATTGACTTTCATTGCGCAGACAATTTATCTTCTTTTGTGTTTCCCTGAAAAAAGAAAGTCATTCAGGCTTGTAATGACATGAGGCAGAGTAAATACTTCATATTTGGGTGATCCATTTAAAGTCACCATGAAATCAAAATGGACAATTCTTAATCTATTATGGAAAACTGCAGTATTTATTATAAATGATTTATCCATGCACATCTTTTTTTTTTTTTTTTTATGAATGTATCCTCGTAATTGTAATCAAAATAGCTTCCCCTCCCTCTTGCAGCTCATTTCTTCTCTGCTGATGTCACTCACATGAGATCCACCAATAGCAAACCACGACCATCCAATCAATTCCTAATTGTGACCCTGGACCACAAAACCAGTCACATGGGGCAATTTTCTGAAATTGAGTTTTATACATCATCTGAGAGCATAAGCTTTTTTTAAATAAGCTTTCCATTGATGTATGGTTTGTTAGGATAGGACAATATTTGGCCGAGATACAACTATTTAAAAATCTGGAATCTGAGGGTGCAAAAAAATCGAAACATTGATAAATCCGCCTATAAAGGTTTCCATTTATGTTTGCGATTTACTCACAAAAATACATGTTTTATATCTTTATGGTAGGAAATTTACAAAATATCTTAATGGAACATGATCTTTACTTAATATCCTAATGATTTTTGGCATAATTTTTGGCTATTGCCACAAATATACCCGTGCGACTTATGACTGGTTTTGTGATCCAGGGTCACAATTGACAAAATCAAGTCCCGCCCTACATTTGTTCTTGTTCGAGAAGCCGTTTCACTAGGTCACAATAAAGAAGAAAAGAAAATTGCAACTTCCGTTTCATGCTGACTTTACATGAGAGTCTCAGAGCAACAATCCTTGAGTTTAGCTGTATCCTTGAAGCTTGGGTTTTTACCACATCCCTTTACTGTAAAAGAACTTTGCTTCACTTGCCATTTATTAGTGCACTTCACCTGAGCGAGTATAAGAGATACTTTATCTACATGTAGCCTTTTATTAGAGCCTTCAATTACAGCCCAAAATAACAGTTCTGTCTGCTCTTTTTCATACAATGCTAGTGGATGGTGATTTATACTGTCAGTCTTCAAAAAGGGCAGAAAAGTACCTCAAGTAGTTCATATGACTAACACAAGTCTTGTGAAGAATAGTCCAAAGCATTACTTACTGAAAGTCTTGCCCTTTGGAGTTGCTATTTAATGCTTTCAATGATCAGTCATGAGATACACAGAAGCAGAACAAATGACATTTCCCGTCATCGATGTCTCGGTGCAACATATTTAAATGCACACAAGGTTTTCAGTATAATTACTTCACTACACCATTGACAACAGACAACGGATATTTTTTTGCCTGCAAAATTTCGCTAGCGTAACCAAACCATTACGGTACCTTTTTACCATTTTGGATCTCAAAGGTAGAAATCATCATCCACTTTCATTGTATGGAAAACAGTAGTCAATATATTCTACCACACATCTCCTTTTGTTGCTTCATGGACAAAGGGTTTAGAAAAACAGAAGAAGGGTGAGTAAATCATAACAGAATTTTCATTTAGGTTGAAATAATATTAACATTTCACAAATTATTTAATAAAAAGAGGTACTGAATGGGTTCAAATTAAACTTTGAAAGGAAAATATGTATATATATACTGTACACTACTTCGGAATTGCTATTAATCTCCAAAGTTTAACAGTATTCTCTCTTCCCATCACTGCAAGTGATCCTGCTTTATTTTTTGACTTAATGGTTTAATTGTGTGGACAGGTCAAATGGCCTCCATCAGTACAAACACAACAGAGGCACCTGACACTAGAGATGGAGTGGAAATCTGGCCAGTTCCACCAAGCGCATTCATTTCCATCACTTTATTTATTTATCATGTCATTTATCAATTCTCTCTCCTCGGTATAGCTGAGCTCACTTTCTCACTACTCACAGATAAACAATCGCAGAGGCTCGTTCCTGTCGTGGTTCAGTACAGACCCTGTCTGAGTGGATGTATGTGTGAAATATTTAGGATCTGGATTTTCTCTCAAGACAAAAGAATTCAAGCGTCTATTGACCTGGTAAAAAAAAAAAAAACTTTACATTGCCAATGACTCATTCTATAAAAAAAAAAAAAAGTGTAAATGCTGTAATTAGTTTTATATTTATTAATATGACATATTGTTTTTCTTATGAACTTAAGTAAAAAAAATTTTTTTATTTTTTTATTATTGAGGAGTTGGACAGAAAAAGTTAAGGAAATCTGGCATATGGAAACTCTTTCAATGCTGTTTAAAAGGCATCCAATGATGAACTTCATGGAGTTGGTTGAGAGAATGTCCAGAGTAAGAACGTGTGTGTGTGTGTACTTGTACAACTATCTTTGTGAGGGCCAGTTTGAGTTTTAGACCATTGGAGTGAGGACAAAGAGAGTAAAGTGAGGACGTTTTGGCCGGTCCTCACTTTCTGAGAGCCCTTTAAAGGCCTGTTTGAGAGTCAAGACTTAGTTTTAGGGATAAGGTTATAATTAGGTTAAGGGTAGATTTAGGGTAAGGGTTTGGGTTAGGCACTTACAGGGTTGGGTACGGTTAGGGTAAGCGTCTAGACACTTGGGTTCGGTTAGGGTAAGCGGCTAGAGATTGCATTGTGTCAATGAATGTCCTCATAAAGAAAGATGTACAAGAATGTGTGTGTGTGTGTGTGTGTGTGTGTGAGAGAGAGCAAAGTCTTACAGGTTATCATGTTCCAGAGGTAAAGGCCCTGGGGTCCATGCAGTGTCTCATATGGGCTTCCGAAGGCATTGTAGAAGAAGAACCCACAAGACACCGAGGAGAAGATGATGAGCACTGCGCAGAAGAAGATGACGCTCACATGTAGACTGGCTGGAACCACATCCATCAGGTCAGGAAAAACTACAGAGTAAAGAGATTTCTAGAGTTCAAACTGTAGGTGAGTGTAAGGCTATGAATCATTCTGATACATACATGAGTAAAATGTGTGGGGAGACAGTTGTTCATTTGTCATCATTGTCTTCAATCTCACTGCCTATGTGAAAGACTGTTGCATGTGTTTCCTTTTGAGTGATCATTGTAAGATTCACTGAAATTTTCACTCAGAAATTGCAAGTACATTTCACAAATAATTACAAAGAATTGGCAGGTAAAACAACGAATTAAACATGACATTTTGAAGTAGAAAGACTAACATTTTTAGTCACATTTTTTCATATGTGAAAAACTATTAAAAAGTAATTTTTTACAGTTTGAGTGTGAAATGAAAATGATTAAAAGTAATCTGTTAATTTAATATTAGCAGTATTATCTTTTTATTATTATTGTGGGATGCTTGGACATGTGTCAAGGAATTATGCAGTTGTTTAATTCTATGTTTGTGTGTCGCTATGTAAGCAATTTATGTATTGGATGAATTTATGGATATATGGAAAACTAGTGTCAAAGACAATTTCCTCTCTGTGACAAACAGAATGGACAATAAAATTAAACTTTCTGTCCCCAATTTGTATGCATCTCCTTGTGAGCAAAAACAAATTTATAATGACAAAATTTTAAAGGCGGCCAGTCATAACCTAATTGTTAGAGAGTTAGGCTAACAGCGCCACAGCAAAAATGGCTGCCCAGTGCTCCGGGTGTGTTTTCACGGTTTGCAGTGTTTGTGTGTGTGTGTATGTTCACTACTCACTACTCCTAATGTGTGTGCACTAACTTGGATGGGTTAAATACAGAGAGAAATGATGAGTATGGGTTGCCATACTTGGCCTTCACCTCACTTCACTTTTGTTCTACTAAATATCTGGCTCTGGTATCTGGTATCTGGGCCTTTTCCAGATCTCATTAGGAAAGAATGCTGTTGTACATGAAGCTGTCATAAAAGATCCATCAGTTGAGCCCCATTCAATGAGACTAGTCCCTCCCAAAACAAAAAAAAAAAACTGAAAAGCTACATATTACTAGGTTCTAAATGAATCAGATGTCTCTTAAAGCAGCTCCTTTGACTCTTACATTAAAAATATACTTTCAAGGGGATTTACTTGCTATGCATGTGTGATGACTTTTGGGGGATGCAGGAACGAGTTTCCAAAGCATTAGGTTGATGACTGAAAAGGTGGTGTGTGTGTGTGTGGCCTGGTAAACCCTACATTGTATGGAGAAGATGTCCCATTTTTTGGTCCCCATGAGAAAAACAGCGTGATGTTTTTTGAAAATGTAAAAATGTTTTTTTTGTGATGGCAAGAGTTAGATTTAGGGGATAAAATATAGGCTAAAATTTCTACAGTATAAAAATAATTATGTCTATGGAAAGTCCCCGTAAAACATGAAAACACAATCATTTAATTGTTTATTTTTGGTGGTGTTGTCTTTATACTGGGACAACATATATATATATATATATATATATTGAAAGAGGTTTGTTACATTTCAGTGGCTGCAAAAAAGTATTTGGACATTTAAAGGGATATTTCATTTAATATTTAATATCTAATATAAAAATTCTGTCATCATGTACTTAACCTCATGTTGTTCTAAACCTTTTAAACTTTCTTTCTTCTATAGCACACAAAAGGAGACATTTGTAATAATATATTGGTTGCTCTTTTCCAAGCTTTAATTTGGTTCTTTTAAGGCTTCAAAAAGGATCCAAAAATAAAATATATATTTTTAAATGTAGTCCATATGACCTATGCACTATATACCAGCCTTCTGATAACATAACTTCAGTGGAGTCACATTCAAAAATATATGAATGTCATTGCATTTGATACAAAATCACAAATCACAAAAAAGTGGCGCCTGCAAACAAATGATGCAAGAGCTTTTCTTATCATTATTGCAACCACAAAGACTTCCTTCATTTTGTACAGCTTATCTATTGTTTTATGATTCACCAAATATTTGTGAATTGTTATACTTGTTATAGGCTATAACGGCACTGGTTGAATTTGAGTGTCCAAATACTTTTGAAGGCTCATTGCAATTTGTCTTGTATTATTGCATTGCTATGAGAACCCCTAAATAACTATATTTCTGGTGTGTTTTTAAGACTTTTACTGTCATTATCTTACGATGATTACGTTACTCACAAGAGAAATAAAAGGGTCTGTCTCCCAGACCACACTGTTTCATCCCCTTCCCGTGGAAAAGCCCGTAGGTCGCGCTCCCGATGAATTTCTCCAGCTCTGCTCCCGATGCGTTGACGATCTGTGCGCCCGTCTGACACAGGACAGCCGCTTGAACCCAAAACTGAGTCCCCATCGCAGCTGCCACGACCAGAACACAACCAAAGCAGAGCACCCCTGCTATGGAGAATATGATTTTCTTTTGACGGCTAGGCATTGTGTTTTACACGGCGACGAGCACAGACTTAGTAATGAATGGATATCCACACGTCAATCTTCCTGTAATCCAGTATGGAAAAAGACATTGTGCTGTTGTCGATTTCCCCTCAAATCTAAAACATGAATGCTATAAAGTGCTCTCTTATGCTCAAATGCACATGTTGAGAAAGTAAAGTTGTATCCCAATGTCTTCTCTGGATAGTGTTACGCCAAGCGCGTTCACTGCACTCCGTCACCAAGCAACCGGGTTGAATGTCTCGCACCAGTGATCGGGCATGATGTGACCTTACCCTGGATTGGTTACTGGATCAACATCTCCTTCGCCAATTAATAAAGCCATTTCGCTGCTACAATTGAACTTTAAATATGGAGTTTATCGTGTATGATATGATGGAGGATTTATGGATAGCTATACATGGGTAAATTCATTTAGTTCAAATTAATTCCCATAAACTAAAAATTAACAATAGTTCTACAGCATTTATTAATCTTAGTCTAATATATATATATATATATATGAAGAGTTCAGATGCAATCTGAAATTTTCTTCTAGAATGATCATTTTTATCAAGCTTGTATATTTAAGTTCAGTAGTTTCACTTTAATGACAATTAATAGGTATTTTTCATTGCCATTAAAGTGAAATAACTGAACATAAACATACAAACTTGATAAAAATGATAATTTTAGAAGAAAATTTCAGATGGCACTTAGAGGCTTTTGCATCTGAACTCTTCATATATACTAATATGCTTCAGTATATTCAGTTGAGTGCAACAGTCTTTTTTTTTTTTTGTAGGCAAGATAAAAAATATTCGAGATAGCATTGTTCCTCCTCCTTCCCCTCGAATACCTTTTATCTCCAGGCCAATAACCCTGTATAAGATTTCTCCGATAACATTAGAGGATCTCACTAAACTAATTAGCTCTATGAAAACGTCATCTAGTCCTCTGGATGTGGTACCCACTGCTTTTTATAAAAAATGTTATTGACACTATTGGCCCTTGTGTGCTCTCTATAATTAATAATTCACTAACATCTGCTCAGGCTCCAAATTATTTTAAACAAGCTGTTGGTCAACCACTTGAACCAAAAAAAAAAAAAAAATCTTGATCCATCCTTGCCTAAAATTTATAGACCCATTTCTTAGTTACCTTTTATGGTGAAGGTCCTGGAAAAGTGTGTTCATCAACTTACAGCTTTTTTAAATGATTATAATGTGTCAGCTCTTCTTAGGGTTTTTAATGTTCTGTTAATGCAAGGTGATGCAGGTAAGAGGCAGTGTGTATCTCTGGAACAGCCTTGAAGTGGTTATCTTCATATGTATCAGATTTATCACATATCAGGTCTTTTTCAGTTAGAGTTCAGAATTATGCCTCATCGACAGCATCTTTGTCCTGTGGTGTTCCCCAGGGTCCTGTTCTGGCCCCTTTGCATTTTGCATTATACTTGTTGCCTCATGAAATTATGAAATTGTCTGTCTGTTTATATTGTATAAACTCTATAAAAGTTTGAATGGCAAAAATTAAATACTGGAAAAAAACACAGAAGCATTTACTTCCGCTCCTGCTAGTGTTGTCCCTAAGGTGAGGGAAAGTTTTGGCCCTTTATCTCTCTCAGTTAAAGGTGCTCTAAGTGATGTTGGGTGACGTCACTTCTTATTGACGTTCGAAGTATCGTCAAACAAAACGGAGGCTAGCTCGACCCTCCCTCCTCCTCATCCCGTCCCCTCCTCCTCCCTTCTGTGCTTCCTGAAACAGTCATGAACGCGTTCATCGGAACGTCGTCTCTTTGGTCGTGTGTCGGCCATATCAAAATTCACGAGAATATAATTCTAACGTTAGTCATTGTCGTTGTCTAGGACATGTCTCCTCTAGCTAACTTCCCTCTTCATGGTTCTCTCTCCTCCACCCCCCACACCCCCCTTCATGTGCACGCGCACTAACCCCCCAACCCCCACCCCCAAATCATTCTTGTCTGTTATTGGCTGGAACACTGTTTGTTATGTTTCGTGGTCCAGGCTGGACCAGTTTGTTTTTCTTGCCGTTTGTGGAGCCTGGGTTGTCTACAGAGACCGTGTTTTTTTACAGTGTGTTCAGGGGACAGGCAGCTAGCAGATAGTGAGGAGATGTTTGCTGGATGTGACAAAAAATGTTTCAGCCTAAAAAACGTGTGACATCGCTTAGAGCACCTTTAAACTTACCCTTCATAATGAATGTGTTGACAGGCCTTGAGTCTTGATCAACAAGTTAACTCTCTGGTTCGTACCTGTTTTTATCAGTTGAGAGAAACATTGCGAAACTGAGGCCAGTTTTGTCTACAGATGGAGAGGATCATACATGCTTTCATTTCCTCCTGCCTTGATTATTGTAATTCTCTTTTTACTTGTCTTAGTAATTTATCTTTGAAACGATTACAAGTGGTTCAAAATGCTGCCGCAACGCTTTTAACTAAGTCATCAAAGAGATCACATGTAACACCAATTTAAATTTCCTTACAATGGCTCCCATGTCAGATTTAGAATTCAATTTAAAAATCCTTGTGATTGTGTTTAGAGCATTGCAGGGCCAAGCTCCTGTTTATATAAAAGAGTTGTTGCAAACTTATAGCTCCAGTAGGAATCTGAGATCCTCCAAACTGGTCTTGTTGTCCCTCGCTCCAGATTAAAGACTAAAGGTGACTATGCCTTTGAGGTGATTGCTCCTAAACTGTGGAATGCGGTGGGTAAAGCTAAAGCTATGTATGTCATTAATTATGGAGCAAGAACCCCCACGAAGAACCATACTGCCAAAGATAATTATGTTCAGTAAACTTAAGTAACTTGCAAAAGTGGTCTCGTCTGAAATCTTATTGTATGCTTTTTAATTGTCTGTTATTCACTTTTTTTTTTTTTTTTTTGGATGTAAAACACATTGTGATGTTTGTGTACACAGTATATATACATTCTTTCATGTCCATGTTTTGACATAACCTTCTAACTCAGCCTACGCTAGATTTCTGACATAGTCATATCATCAGAGACATGACTCACATAACTGACATCTATGTCTCTTTCACTCATTTCTGGGAATTATGAGGTAACTGAAGATACAACCAAAAAGGTCATTAATCAAATAAGAGACAAGACAGAGACATTATTAACAGTGGTAACATTGATTTATTAAAAATCTTAAAAGTCCCCCTGTGGTGAAAATCAAGCTTTTAATGTTGTTTATATGTCTATGAGGTGTTTGTAATATGCTTTAAGACAAACCATGTGCAAATTCATAAGTCAACACCATTGCTGAGTTGAGTATTTTCTCCTTAAAACTGCAGTGAACCAAAGACAGTCTCAAAAATGCGGTTTGAAATCGCTGGTGTTTCTGACGTCAACGAGTGATCATCAACAAGTGGATCTCTGAGCTGGCTGTGAGCGAGTGGAGGCGGGGCTAATTTGCATATTCATAGAAGGGTGAGGCAAGGGTGTAGAGTTACATTCAAGCTAAAAAAAAAAAAACATTTACATGTGTTATTTTGGTAATCAAATATGAGTTTTAAGGGATACAATTATTGACTACAGGAGGACTTTAAGAGTTAAAAGAGGGTTTTTTTAAAAACATCTCTTTATAATCCACCCTTACAATTTAAATGATACTTAATTTGTAGATTTTATTAGGAATTTTGGATCTGGAATACAATTTACTCTGAATGATCAATGCTTACATAAATACAACTTTTTATAAAATTAAACATGCTTGAGCTGTTAACCTGCAGCACTGTTGCCCTTTGGATGATGCAAGTTCAAGTCCCGTCTCTTGGTCCTTTCCCTGTCCCATCACCCATCTTTTTCCCCACTTTGCTTCCTATCAGTTGTCCCAATATAAAGACAAAACATGGGACTTTCCATAGTCAATTATTTTTATACTCTACAAATCACCCTAACCCACCATCACAGAAAACTTTCTGCATTTTTACATTTTCAAAAAACATCACTTTGATGATTTACAAGCTGTAACCAAAATAAATATAGTACAAACATCATTGTATAATCAACCTCTGAGCATTACTGTACAGTCCATCTTCTGTAGCTTTAGTCATATTAGAAGGCTTAATGTTAAAATATATACATATTTTGCTCAAACATTTTCATGAACTTGTCTTGCAGTGACTTTTTCAACTGAAATTTTGTGCAATTTTTGGCCAAAGGTCTTTGTGCATTCTCCTTTCCCCCAGACTTCTTCTGCTTTGTTCAGCTTTCTTGCGTTTCCTACATTACCAATCTGCAGTTCAACAAGAAACTTTCTTCACCCTATACATGGATTCTTATAATTGGTGTGTAACTCTCATCCAATGGAAGTTTCATTCTGGATCTGCATCTGGAACGGCACGTTTGATTGAGAAGGCCTTCGTGATCTGATGCCTGAATGCACGGCAGATGACAAAGTACAGCACAGGATCAAAGCACAGGTGCAGGATGGCGAGAAGTAGAGTAGATTCTTTGGCCAGGAAGAGACTCTTCCGCAGTGTGCATTCGGTGATGACCTCTATCTGCGTAAAAGTGTACGGCATACGCACAGCGTGGTACGGCACGAAGCTCACCACGTAAGCCAAGGTCACCAATGCAATGTTTATGAAGGCATGTCGGGCACTAGCCTGTTGCTCAGGGTCGGATTCACGGCGACCCCAAAGCTGCTTCAAGACCAGGCCGTTGGACAACAGCACCGCTACTGAAGCGTTGAAGAAGATAGCCATGCCCAGAAATGCAGACAATGTGTGCCAGTGCTTGCCCAAATCATCTTTTAAGTCAGAACATATTAGCCCAACTTTGTCTTCGATGTTTTCTTTGATAGGAATGGCCATGTTAGGCACATTGATGAAGAGCACGAGGAACCAGACCACCGATGACATTAGAACCGCAAAGCCCACCTCCTGCAATCGCAGCAGTTTGGAGCTGCGAGTGATCTGGAGGTAGCGCTGAACGCTAACAAAAGCTAGGAAGACGATGGACGCGTACATGTTGATGTAGATGAGCGGCGCACTCACTTGGCAGTGAAATATGGTCAAACTCTTTGAATCATTGCCCAGATCTTTGGAAATCTTGACAGGTAACGCCAGCATGAGGAGGAAGTCGGATATCAGAAGATTAATAAAGTAAACATTAATGCACTTTTTAATACTTCGGCTGGTTATGAAGGCCCACAGTGCCACCATGCTGGCAGCCATTCCAATCATGAAGATGAGGATGTAGAAGGAGGCGAAGGGCACCATGTTGTCGTTGACCACGCAGTTGCTGGTATTTGGACTCACCATTTTTGGGATCTGGACTGTGTAAGCTCTAAACAAGGCCTATGTAAATAAATCAAGGCTATCGAATAAATACTTTTTCGTTTTTTTTCAAGAGTCTACTTTTTAACTCTTGTCGGACCACCGAGAATAACATTTACATTTGATTACAGTTCTGTCTTTCACTTCACTAGAAAGTACGAGGTATTGGAGGAGGAAGTGGTAAATCCCCTGTTTAAGCATGCAAAAGTATTTTCCTGTTTAGCTCGCACAGAGATATGATGTCACCTATCAGAATCAGCCTGGAAAGAGACAAAAAGAAAAAAAATATAAGTTTATTTATCCATGGTTCTTGTTTTAATGATGTTTCACAATTATATATGAACTGTTTATATGGATATACAATATGAACTTGCTTAAGCTGGTCTAGATTTAAACTTCTAGTTTGCTTGATAACAACTTGTATCAAGGCAACTGCAATCGAATCATCAATTCTAGCATATTAAATCAAGATAGGAATACCAGACAGTGTGTTCTGTTGTAAATAGGTAACGCTTTGCAATAAGGTTTCATTTGATAACATTAGTTAACTACATTAGAACTAATAACATGTAGAACCAATATAACTAATACATGATTAAAATGAAAGATGTGTCCATATTATTTAATGGACCTGTGATAACATGAACTAACAGTGAACAGTTGTATAACGTTAACAATGAATAAATACTGTAACAAATGTATTGCTCATTGTTAGTCATTGCATTAACTACCATTAACTAATGGGACCTTAAAGTGCCCCTATTATGGATTTTTGAAAATTACCTTTCATGAAGTATATAATATAGCTCTAAGTAAATGAAAACATCCTGCAAAGTTTTAAATCTGAAAGGGCACCATATATAAAGTTATTGACGTTAAAAAAGTTAAAAATCGACATCATCGTTCGTTACTGTGTTTAGTTTACGGTGTAGGAAGCCTCAGGAGGACACGCAGAGCTGACGTTGTCATGGCAATGGCCATTTTTGTTTTCGACACGCGTTTTCGACATGGTTGACCAATCACAACAGACTGAGCTGTCTGGCCAATCAGAGCAGTGCAGCACGCGGAAAGGAGGGATTTAGAGAGATTGATTCATCTGACGAGTCGTTTGAGAATCATTGAAAAATGTGGTGGTGTGCAAATGCATATTATAAGAAAGTGAAACAGTTTTTTGACCTTTGATGCATATAAACCTGTTGTAGGAGACTCCAAAACAACATTAGGAAACTTTAAAATTGCATAATAGGGGCACTTTAATGTAAAGTGTTACCAGTAAGTTTAGACCACCTGCCAGTCAACTTGTTGTCTAGTAAACGTTCTTGTCCTCAACGTCCATAAAAGCAGTTATTGAGGGGTCTTATAAGAAGGTCCAATAAAATTTAATGGACACCTCATATGAAGAAACTTTGAGGGCACCATTCTGTTTCATTTAATTAAAAAGAATAAATAAAATTACAACTGTGAATGCGCTTATTTGCATAAGAAACATAATTAATCTTAAACATTTTCAAAGTTATAGACAACAAGCAGGTATGTTTAGGTAACACTGCTAGTTCAAGTGAAGCTGCTGCTTTGAGTTCAAATAAATTAATATCAGTATCACTTAAAAAAGAGTAGCAAATGAAATTATGCTCATGTCACATCTACTTGCGCATTAATAATACAATAATTGGGAGTTCTTAAGGTATATCATTTTTAATAGTTGAGAAGGGTTTTGTGGTAATAAAGCCTTAATTGTAAATTTTTACTTGCTATAAATATGACTATAATTTATTTAATTTTACATTTTTCAACACCTGTTGCACTCAAGAGATCACAATTTAAACACCCAACAGGCTACCTTACCACTAGAACCAAGGCAGTCATTTTGACTGTTTTAAAATTTTGCAATATAATAACTTTGTTGAAAGAAAACCCATGTAACTATAGGACCCTGACTTTTCCTAAATGCGTCTATATTTTATTCTATCATTGTTATTTTATTAAAATTACAAGACACAGAAGAGTTTTGAGTATTTCTACCTTGAATAGCCATGACAGTCATACTGACGTATGCATTTGCATACGACCGTATGACCGTATGCAAACAATTTTCATTGTAATTTTACAGCATGATATTTTTGCTCACTAAAACAAATATTGGTTACTAAATCAGTTCATTTTCTCGCAGTTTATTATATTTTCATATTCTTTTACAATAGCTGTTCTGTGGTTGTCGATTAACTAATAGATTTTCACATATACATTAGAGTTAAAATGTAGTGTTCTGATGTTTACTACCTATCCTAACATTACAGATCCATTTATTCTTAGGTTTGATATAGCTTATTGAAATTAAATGCAAATAATGTATGAGCGGTCAGAATGTTATAGAATTCCGGTAGTTCTAGTGTTAAATGCCTAAAGCCCATATTTCTGATAGTCAGAGGGCTTATTCTGTCTTCTTCAAGTCTTAGCACTAACTGAGCATTTCACTATAATGCTTCCTGAGCATTATCATTTCAGGAAAACAAAATACAACTTAAAAAAAAACTGCATCTTTCTCAAACTAATCCACTACTGCAATACAATCTTGTTTGGATCTTGTGTACCAGTTGATTTCAAGCAGACCAGAACAAATAAATTACGTCTTTTTCTCAACAATCATCATTTGAAACTACAAATAGATACTGGATTATGATGGGCAGACAATTTTATATAGTTTTGACAAACTCTTTTTTTTTTGCATTTTCTGCAAATGGTGAGAGAGAAAAACCCTGAATTGTCTGCATACATGTATTTTTCTTTAGGGAAGTGAGTCAGATTGTGGTCAGTTAATGTGCTGAAAAAAAGGAAGCTTATCTACATTTATGGACAATAAAATACTAGTGGAACTTGGAATTACTGTATATCTATTATTATACATTAAACATTATTTGTTATTTGTTTGAATTCAAACTGTTCTTTTATACTTTTGAATAAGTCCAATTACACATAGCGTACATATTCTTTATTCCTGCATTCATTAAAGGACATTTTTATGCCATCACCCCCACCTGTCTCTCCAGGGTGAACATATTTTACTCTTTACTTTGAATACTGTACATACTGAAGGTCAGTCCTCAAATGAACATTTTTAGAAACCTCCAACTGATCCATAAAATCTCAGACGAGAAGAAACAGACACATGGCCATGCTTCATATCAGAATTCGAATTTGAGAACTTACCTCATCATACTCTCCAAGAGACTTCAGATCAGACGGTGGAATAATGCGATTCTGCTCTCTAGCTCTACATTGGTCTTGTTGAACCCCTTAACAGCTATTGAGATACTTGTTCAAAGAGTTTCTGTATAGTATAATCCAGCTTCCTCTTTTCTTAGGTGTTCGGTTTTAATTGTATCAGCCAATGGTGGAAAGCACATAGTGCAATGACGCACCGGAAACCTGAACTTTCCAGATTCGCTAGACAACCACAAACCACTAGTCTAAAAAGACTGTTCACTCTTATTTGCATGCGCTCTCTGTCAGTTCCTGCTTTGACATGTTCAGCGTATTAGACAAAAAAGTTGCACTGGGCCGGTTCACACAGAATGCAGTTTTGCTGTTAAAAACGTGAGATGCTGGTCAGCAGAACAAAAAAGAAAAAAAAAGGGAGCAGGGGTTCCCAACCACGTTACTGTTTAGTAACCATTCTTTTTAAGTGCAGACCTGAGTGAAAACGTCTTCTCTTTAGACTGTCGTCACCAATGGTCTTAATCTAATCCATAAAAATGTGTTTGTTGGTGTAAAGTCAAGTTAGTTAGTTTATCCTTTATTTTCTCCCTTATGATACATTTTTCGGCATCAACTCCAATTTTGATTGCCAGCACACCTGTAAAAGCAACAAAACAAGAACTCTGAAATTTGAGTTCTTTACTGTAATATTGACAGTATGTTACTGTTATTAATAATGCATAGGCGCGGTCAGCTGTAAAATCGCTCCAACCACTACCATTCTCCTATTAGACTGGGAGGATATATATACACGTGTCATTTCTTGGTAAGCACGCTCAAACTGCTCGCAACGCTCCCGCCTTCACCACTATAAGTATCAAGCATATTATTGTGCACCTTCTGGCTGTCGTCTTCTTTTGTTTCAGATTACCAAGGCTTTCAAGTCCTAGCTGTCATGGACATCATTGCTGAGAGACACTCATACTCATAGCCAAGCTACAGTATAGATGTCCCGGGGTTTACTGCCACGTCTACACGTTAACACGGTTTTGCTTTAAAGACATTACTGAAGTGTCTTAATCATCTGTATATCACTCAAGCTGATGGTTCTATGGGGCGTTAATGCTAAAGCTCTGTATGCCATTAATCATGGAGCAAGAACCCCAATAAGGAACCATACCGCCAAAGATAAATTGTTTAATAAACTCAAGTAACTCGCCAAAGTGATCCTGTCTGAATTAAGGTTTATGCTAGTTTCCATGACAGAGTAAAAAAATAAATAAATGTTTTACTACTGGAGCTGCCAGTTTGCTAAGTTTCAAATGACTGTTAAACAGCAAGCTTAAACTATGCAAAAGCGACAGCCCTTCCGCCGCACTCAGTGTCCGAATTCACTCACTCGCTTTCATTCACTACTTCAAGTGCACTATATTAGTGGAGTAATGTAGGGAATAGTAAATGAGGGTATAGGCTATAGGGGGCAATTTCCAACACAGCCCAAGACCTGAAATGGGTGTCAAACAAAGGAGATGTGCAAAATGTGCATTGTTGGTGCAGACCCCTTTATGTCTAACAGTGGCAGGCAATGTGTACACTGGCACACGTCATGTCCATAGCCCAGTAGTATAAATCATAAATAACAATTAATATCCACCAGAAAGGGAATCCAGTAATCCATTTTTATTTTTACATTATTACCTGGGCAAATCATTTGGCCTTTCACCAGATATATTATCAAATGTGATTCTACCATTAAAGCTACACTGTGTGATATTTTCCCCCATCTAGCGGTGAAATTGTATATGACTACCCAGTGAATTTTAGTTTCTGTTCCTTTCAATTTCGAGGGCGTTTTAACTCCTACGGTGGCCGTATTATTCTAAGATTAACATGGCTTCCAGTTCGACTTCGTTCAATTGCGCCTTTAAAACTATCACCTGTGATCCGTCGCAGCACAGATTTATGTTACAAGGTAAACAATACTTTTTCACCATTGACGTGAGGAAAAGTAACGCAAGTTATACTAGAGGTCGTTCTGGCGTTATGCAAACCATGCTATGGTTAGACAAGCAACTATAAAACTTTGAATTTACACACATAGGCTGAAATACCTGTCGAGAAGAAAGCAGGCAACTTCGGCGTCCGTTTTAAAATCTTTGCTCCTCATGAGCTCTTTCCATCTGGGAAAAGTTACTCCAGTATTGACTTTGCTGATTTGCCTGTCGCGTTGACGTTTTAACTCTCTCTTTCGCTTCCTTGGCGACTCTGCTACATGTCTTCGAAAATAGGCGTGATCCTCCATCAGCAATCTTTCAAATCTGCCGGCAGTCGCGAGTAATCTCCCCCTCGCATTCGTCTCTGAGTCACTGAGCGTAAAGCGCAAAAGGCGAAGCTTGAATTTACAGGTATGTCCCTCTTTGGCTAATGTAGTTTCAAGATGGAGGGGCAACATGGCGACCGGCATTCGAACCCCTCACCGTTATGTACTTTCAATGGCAGATTATAAACTTACGAGAATACTTTATTACTTGAAAGAAGTAAAGTAGCACATATATTTTTGAAAGAACTAAGTGTTTTTTGCTAAGAATCAACAAAAAAAAATTACACAGTGTAGCTTTAAGGAAACTGTTTCAAATCGATTCACTTCATGTTCTCAAGATACAATACTTCCATTAAAAGGGCAATACATTTACAAAACAAACAGAGAAGTAATTCCGAAGTGTTTTCCCACCATTATTCACCAGTTTGACACCAGTTTGACACAAATAAAAACGCAATAAGGAATTAACCCATTTGTGGCCAAATTTTTCTGAATGGTTTCATGCATATAGTCGTGTTAGTAGTGTCCTATGTGAATATGTTCTGCATTTATTTTCCCCAGGTTTTTTTTTTCTTTTTTTTCTTGAAAATCGTATTTGAATGTGCGGCAACTATAGTTGCCGGTGGGCAAATATACAAAATGTGTTGTATATGAATGTCAAATATGAATAGGAGGAGAACATTTGGCATCTATCTCAAAATAACTGCTTTCAACAGATCAATCTTTATTCATAAACAAATTTATTATGTATAAAAGTCGAAGAACATTTGATGCAAACCCAAAAAAGCTGCATTTGGCTTATAATCTCTTGAATATGAAAACACAACAAATCCATTTGTCTTAACCATTGTGCACTGTTCGGGGTCTTTTTGACCCACATTTCTAACTTTCATTCATGGGGATAACATGGATAATTTGACATGGTTTAATGTAAGATTTTTGCCCATCTTTTTGAAAATGACCTTTCATTTGGAGGGTTTGTCTTCGCCATGCTTCCTGGAAGTAGGGGTAGGAAGTTGACAGCCTCATGTGACCGGAAGGAAGTGAATACCTTTTTTCTTGAAATCCTTTATTTGGTTGTTTGCTTGCATGTCATTGAGACATTAAACATGGATAACATCTAGAAAAATACTTACAAAAGGAAAATGACAACTATATACTGCGGCAACTATAGTTGCCGGTGGGCTTAAATGGGTTTAAAGTAAACAACAAGTAACAATAAAACAATAGAAAAATGACCTTTTAAGATAAAAGTACAGCTTTAATATTTTATATTTATTCCAAAATTAATTTTAAATGCTGTATTTTTCCATAGCAAGCAAGCCACATGTCCACATTTTTTTATGCATTTGAAATAAGTGCGCACCAAGGTTGCATTTATTTGATCAAAATACAGTAAACCACTAATATTTTGTGAAATTTAGTCACAATTTTAAATAACATTTTTTCTTTTTGAATATATTTTAAACTGTAATTTATTCCAGTGATGCAAAGCTGAATTTTCAGCATCATTACTCCAGGCTTCGGTGTCACATGATCCTTCATCCTATGATGGGTTTCTGTTTAAGAATTATCAGTGCTGAAAACAGTTTGGTCAGAAACCGTGATGCAGTTTTGTAGGATTCCTTGATGAACTGAAAGTTCAAACGAAGAGCATTTGAAGTAGAAGTTTCTTTTAGTTTTTGTAATATTATACAATAAATATCTTTAGTGACAGAATCAGTTCGTGATGAATCTTCAACGTTAATTTCTAGCAACAAATTCACTATTAGTTCATTTTCAAGCTGTAATCTAGTGACAGTGAAACTGAAAAATGAAATGTTGTGCGAGATAAAAGGACCAAACCTAAGATGTGCATGATTTTAAGATGAACTGCTGCTACGTTGTGTGCAATCTAATGATCCTTCATCCACATTGCACTTTTTTTGTTGTGGTTTACTAAGTAAACTGTCATCCTTCCTGAGAATCTTTTGTGTTAAAAGACACTTTCACGTCTGAGTGTGGATATCTTCGTCTCAATGTAGGTCATCATGTTGCTCATTCGTCTTTGCTGTCCTCTGTCGTCGCTGTCTTTCGTCGAATCTGTTTTCTTCCTGAGCCTCAGCTGGTTTCTGAAGGCCTTGCAGAAGATGAAGTATATAAGTGGATCCAAGCAAGCATTTAGCACTGATAGTAGGACAGTCAGCTCCTTCAGGACGTAGAACGCATGGGCTGTGCAGAGTTTCGTCTGAGGTTTGATAAATGCATAAGGCAGTCGCACCAAATGATAGGGCACAAAGCACACACAAAAAACAAGCACTAGAACTAGCATGTTGCGTTTAGACTTCCTGAACTTATGGCTGCTGGATGTGGTCTGTGTGGACAACTGAGCTTTTCTGACCCTTTTCAGAGTCCCCCAGTAAAAAGCAATCAGAGACACCAGCACAAAAATGAAGATCACCATAGACACACTGTGAGTGATTTTGTAGACCAAACTGAGCTGAGGACTGTGGAAAGCCTCACAGCCGATTTTCTCAGGCTTATGAATGTGACCCCAGGAGGTCAGGAGAAAGAGGATCAAGTAGATGGAAGACGTGGCTAACAGCGAGAGCCAAGTAGCTGCGGAAACGTGGCGGGCGGTACGAACCGTCTGCAGAGAATGAGTCTCCAGTGGCCGGACAATCTTCAGGTACCTGAGGTAAAAAAAAAAAAAAAAAAAAAAAAAAAAATTGTTCATGCTTGTAATTCTATATGTTTATTTCTGAAGAAAGCTGTAGTATCATGGCTTGGAGAAAAATTGCTCACACATTTCTTGTCAAGTACACTAAAGTTTGGAATAATTCAGATTTTTTTATGGTTTTGAAAGAAGTTACTTATACTCACCAAGGCACATTTAAAATACATTAAAAAGAGTGATATTGTGAAATATTATTTCATTGAAATGAACTTTTTTCTATTAGAATTTAATAATAATAATATTCATCTAGGGCACATCAAATTAAACATAACAAATACGGTTCTTTTGAAATGTCTAGACAAAAATATTAGGCATGCAACACCTGGTTTCAATAGAGCTGGTAAGTCCCGCCCCTTCCGCTAATCCCCCTGGACCTCAAAGTTGAAAAACCGTCAATGCAAGTGAATGGGAGAAAATAATTATTTTCTGGTCCCGTTTGAATTTTGCCATGAATGTGAACATATGTTGTCTGTGAATTTTTTATAGAACTTTTCGTGTAAAGAATGCTACAATTTAGCGGGTAGAAGTTTGATACGGTTAGACTTTGTGTGAGAGCACTTTGTGGACTACAACTCTTCGCTGCTTTCGACGCGTTTGAAACGTCACCACCACTAGCACACGGCTCTAGCTCACGGATCCCGCTAAACATGACTGTGTCTTTGGTGCACTTCGCCGCCTTCTTTCAGGGAGAGGACAAAATCGTTGAGGTTGGCGAAAACCACGGGTAAGTCAACTTTATGGGGTGACGTCACATAGGCGACATGTAGTCTTTCTCGTAATGTCTTTTCCACAACTGCTAGCCGAAGAATCATACCATATACTGTCAAACTTGTAACATGAAAGATTATATAAAAAATTCACAGACAACATATATTCACATTCATGGCACAATTCAAACGGGACCAGAAAATAATTATTTTCTCCCATTCACTTGCATTGACGGTTTTTCAACTTTGAGGTCCAGCGGGGTTTTACGGAAGGGGCGGGACTTACCAGCTCTATACTGATAATAATGAGATTATAATGAGATCATAATTATTGATTATAACTGAGCACCTACTCATGTTTAAAAATACATAAAAATAGAAAACAGTTAGGCCTACTTTTTTAAATGCAGTTAAATTGTCTGTTAACGTTGTTTTCCCCTGGCTGTTTATTAGTTCCACACTTGTTTCTTTTCTCCTGTACATTCCCTGTGTGTTTAAGCCTTGAGTTCTTTCTGTTCAGTGTCTGGTATTGTCTATGTTAAAAGTGGTTGTGTTATGTATTCTCCTGCGATCTCCTGAGTGTTCCTTGTTTGTTTTATTAAAGACTGTCTTTGTTCTCAATCACCTTCGTCGTGTGCTGCATACGGCAACAGATCGTGGCAATTTCACAATATTACTGTTTTTACTGTATTTTTAATCAAATGAATTCTTGCTGAGCACAAGAGATTTCTTTAAAAAAATATTATAATATCTTAACTATTCCAAACAACACAAGTAGGTGTTAGTATAGTGTTGTATACCTGTTTGCAGCAATAAAGTCCATGAAGAGAATGCTTGCATACATGTTTATATAGAAGGCTGTTGCTCCAAAGCTGCAGTAAATATTACGCATCATCTCTGAACTGTTGGCATAGTTAGCAATGCGCAAAGGTAAACAAAGACAAAGGAAGAAGTCAGCTGCGGCCAGGTTCTTCATGTAGACCGTGACGCTGGACCGGACACGCTGATTAGTGCAGAAATACACACGCATCGTGACGCAATTGAGCACCAGACTGACAAGAAACACTAGTGAGTATGCAAATATGAATACAGGATGAGCTCGGATCCTTGAAAATTCACAGGTCGTATTTTCTTCAGTGCGAGTGGTGTTTGCTGTGGTGTCATCCAGGCCTGTGGTGAAGCTGGTTAGTGGAACTGCAGTTCTAAGTATTTGTGAAACGGCTGACTCCATCTAGAAGCACAAGAGAGACGGTTTAGTCACAAAATGTACCAGTTTAGCAAATTTAAAGACATTTACATTCTTTGCATGGATTATTTTTTCTAATTTGTGCAAAGTGCATCTTCAAAGGGAAATATGTTGTAACACATCATTCATAGAATGCAAAATCTTCACAAGTGTAAGATTATGTCTATAAAGCATTATGATTTATTATTAAATAGCTTTTTGGTGAGACAAAAATGATTCTAAACCATTAAACATATTTAAAGGCCAAATGAAATGCCTTGAAACACGTAGCATTATTCAGGTGTGTTGGCGTCATTTCCACTAAAACAGAAAGACAGAGCTGGACATATCGAACGGCTCCTCCCCTTTTTAAAGTGGACATGGCGTTTCGTTTACATGTCACGTCTCGCCAAAGCCACCGTTTCCTCCTTATCTCTAACAGTTTCTCTTTCTCCTTCTAATCTCCTCCTTATCGCTTAAAATATAGCATAGGCCTACTGTGCAGAATTCAAACGGGTCTGATACGTTTTTTTGGGTTTGCGTCGACTCGGAATCTCGCCATCTTTTTTTGTAGCCTAAATGCAGTTGTTGTCAATACCTGAATTTTTCAGGAGTTAAATCGGTTGTAAAATGCAGTTGTCACTCCCTAAAATTTCTGTGTACAGAACGGGATTCAGTTCTAAAAGGTGAAATGACAACCGAAGTTAACTGCAGTGTGTAGTATCATCCACTAATGTCATCCACATAAAATACAGATTTCAAAATGTACACAGGATGAGCCTATTATTTTTGAAGTTGTGCAGTAACACCTTAACTAAGAAAGAGCTGTATTTACACAGGATATGTTCTTGCACTTAGACAGAGCTAAATATAAAGCGTATCGGATGTGAGAGAACATGAGTGACACATGCTTTTATCCTGATAAAAATCTCACCACTGCGAAATATGCAACACAACAGCTTAAGACATCAGTCTTCGCGTGCACCCGGACCAATTTTACAAATCAGAGTGTCTATTTACACCAAACAAATTAACTTTACAGTGTTAATAAATAGCATCTAGGTAATTCTATTTGCAGTTAGTTTTTGTTGCTATTTACACTGAGTTTAAATTGCATAAATTGCAAATAGCTGCATAGCTGCTGCCTTTAAAAATAGTGCGATAGATGCATCATGTGCAAACATCGCCTAAGTCTACTTTTGTAAAGACTTGATATCATACTTTGATTAGCATATTCATTCCGTCATTGTGCCTCGTTTGCATGTGTTTGCTTCCCTCCTACTCTCTGTGCATACATATTGTATTATTATAACACTAACACGCTATATTTCCATGTAGAATAATCACTCAGAGAGAAAGTTAGAAGTGACTGAATGTCTTTCTTTGTTTTGTTTTTTAGTTTTTTTTTCTCACAGCACACATCCTCTGAGTAACAAACCACAAGGAGGATATTCCCTTTTCAGTCTGGGATGATTGGTCTAATCTGAGCCTTATCTGCCCGTCAGTTACCATGCGGATAACTTGTGATCTGTTTGTTAATTGTTAAAAATCGCCAAATATATGTATATGTGTGGTGTTTTCACCCTTTAACAGAACCACTTGCCCACTGGCTGCATTGGAGCTGTAAATGTTTTGGCCGATTTATCACTGGCCTGACAGGTCACACATGCGGATAGGATTGTGTGAACAAGATAGTCCATTCGCGGCCACCAATACAGCTCTCTCAGACACTGTTTGGTTCGCACCAGCCCCTGATGTCCCTCATGCGCCAGGTGGATGAGGCGTTCCGACAGTGCAATAGGAACAATCAAACGATTCCCTCTGAAAATCAATGGAGATTCAACAGCCAGTTCGTGTCTAACCGGGAAGTATGGACACAAGTCACTGGAGACAGACTTTTGCGGTTTAGAAAGGGCTGAATTTTCTGCAATTTCAGAAATCAAATCATGTTCAATGGATACAGCGGTGTCTGTGTGGCTCAATGGCATACGGGGGAGACAATCCGACACACAGTTTTTTCTACCTGGATGGTACTGTACATCATACTGGAAGCACAGGAGCCTAGCAGACCAAGGCTGGGTTTCCAGATAACGTTGTCTCTTAGCGTGCTACGAAGACTCTTAAGGTATAACTTAACTGAAGGTATACCATTTCTAGGCGTGTTCCCTGAACTATACCTTAGGAAGCTGCTTAAGATAAACCTTCTTACGTGCGACATTACCCAGCGCTGTCTGTGGCGGTGCTGCTGAATTTTTTTATATCGATGGCTCGAGAATCAATTATTCTCTCGTGCAGGGGATGTTTATGTGAGAAAGCGGTGTTCTTTATAAAAGAAGCACTTCAGAAATAGTTGAAATTGCATTTATTAGGACTCATTATATTATTATTATTATTATTATAAAATAATCCAAACTATAATAGCCTAGCCTATATATTTTTAAATTGTATCATTTATTGCTGCCATAATAACCATTTACATTTTTTATGTGCTTTCTTCTCTTTCCCATTTTTGTTCGCTGAGGTGGAGCTGTGATGAAATATTGTTCTTGGAAATACTTTCCAGCATTTCAGTAATAAAAGTGTACATCTTACGTACGGTGCTCGGCAGTGATCAAAAAGGATTTAAAAAGTCGATTTTGAATCTCTTATTGGAAACTCAGAGATGTGAATTCAGACGGAAATTACCACACGACCAGTTTGTCAAATAAACAGTAGGTACTAATTTGGCCAATGATTTTTACGCGGGTTGGGTGAGAAAAAACACTGATATTATGGATTCGGACGGCACTAAAATCACCGACTTACCCCTGTAAATGTTTAAAATACCGTACGAGTCCATGAGAAACAATATTAGCGTCCGATTAGGACTTAACTCACAGTAGCCTATGCTTTCACTTGCCTTTAAAAGCGCTCTTTAATTAAATTAATAATATTGTATAATAATATAATTAAAAATCTAACAACAATCAGTGTAATGACAATTTTATTCTTTGCATGAAAACACTTGAATTAGCCTAATTGAACACTGTCTGGGTGTATTAAAACTTCAGAATTATATTCTTATAGACCTGCAACAGTGATAAGGTAAAGCTAAGAGTGGTCCAGACCAGCCTTCCGAACATATGACTTACAGAAGGTACACTTAACTAAGAACGTTTCGGGAAACACGTATTAACGAAAAGGTACAGCTTAAGGTGTAACTTAAGAACGACGTAGCGTTAAGAAGGTTTCGGGAAACCCAGCCCAACAAGCTACCCTCATGTCTGCTCTATTCATGCCCTTTGTGGAGAGATTCAGTTCTTAGAGTGAAACGATGTCCCCACACACACACGCTCTCCACTTTTCTACCGGCCAGACACATGCAAGCGCCTCCTTCTCCACAGTAGAATATTTCCTCTCAGACTGCAAGCCAACCTCGTCTAGCTTTTGACGAACATCTTTGAGGTGCTTATCATGGGCCTCCTGAGAATTACCATACACTATAATGTCGTCTAATTAATTCTTTACCCCTTCCAGCTCCTTTAGGACCGTGCTTAACTTGCACTTTGTGGATAAATACTTTCACACATCCAAGGTGAGTAGCAGATACAGGTGATACTGTGTACACAGGACTTGTGGAATGCTGAGTCATATGAAGAGGTGCAGGTGAGAGTCCACATTCATTGTCTATGTGCTTTACTTTTCCGCTTACAATGTCCAGGTTCAGCAGTCTTATTGTATCTAACCCTAGCAAGGGAGATCCTGCAGTCACTACATAAAAAGTTGCTGGAACCACATTGTCATTTGCTGATACACCCACTAATGCTGATAAGCATTCTCTTTTGCACAAGTGGCTAGTTTAATTTTGGGCTTTCTCAGGGTGCATTGTGAGAAGTGTTTCTTAAACACATCTTCTGGAAGTATGGAAACTGATGCGCTCGTATCTACAACCAACTGTAACTTATGTTTATGACCTCCTGGTGCTTCAATATCCACTTCACAGGTGATCTTATCATTGGCTGTACCAGATTGTTTTACGTTTTCCACACAGAGGACAGTCACGTCTGGTACTACCACCTCTCTTACTTCACTCACTGCTGCTTTACACACTCTAGCAAAGTGTCCTTTTTTCCCCCACAGTGTCTGCATGTCACTTTAGCAGCAGGGCAGTTTTCATCATTTGCCAGATGTTTGTCCGATCCACATTGTCGACGTTGCTGACCGGTCGTTGTTTGTTTTCGATCCTCCGATAGTCTCTGAGCAACTTGTGACTGCTTAGTTGAACGTGCGCCCATACTTAGCATCCATACTTCATGGCAGTAGCAGTGGAATTACAGAATAATGACGAATTTTTAACTGCAGCTTCCACTTGACATGCGATTGTAATCGCTTTTCTCTAGAGTGAGGTCGTCCTCCAACAGTAATTTGTCCTTTACTGCAGTCAACGACGCATTTGCGATCAACTGATCACGGAGCATTTCACTCTCCATTTGCCTGAACGCACATGGTGCTGCTAACGCTCTTAAGGTGATGATACACAGGGCAACTTTTTGAGCAATGTTGCTGGGCAATCTTGCCAAGCAATTGTTGCTTGGGCACTTTCCCATTGAAAATGGGCAATACATTTCTATTTGGATCATTTAGATCGGTCATGGGCCCTGTGTCTCATCCGGTTGCCCGTTGACGGCAACATTGCTCAAAAAGTTGCCCTGTGTATCATCACCTTTAAAGCAGGTTGCTCTTTGCACACGTTGTCTGAACGTGTGTCGGCATGCAAATACGTTAACTTTAGGCACATAGTGTTTCTGAAGTGCAGCCATTGCTTCATCAAAAGCAGTACCTTGGTCTGGCAGAGTATAAAACAGGCGCCTGCCTTCCGTCCCCCCGACCGCTCGTCTGCGTCTCTCCGGCCTTGCATCTCCGGTTGCCTGGATGATTATCATGTAATTATGAAAGATTTTCTGCCACGTTTCAAATGGAATCGGTGGCTCCCCACTAACAGGAAGAAACAGGGGCGGGCAAAGCACTGAAGCACTCATCCTCGTTGCCAATTTGTGGTGTTTTCACCCTTCAACAGAACACACTCCATGCGGTGTACAACTCACACATCAAACTTTATTCTTCTTCATCACATTACTCCACACAATTCCTCACTAGAGCCCCTAGTGGTGCAGATCCACATTGATGTGTTATAGTTAGCAATTACTATGAATTGAACATCAAGTATTGTATGCTTCTCAACACAACATGTATCCAAAATAGTTCTGTCACGGGCGGTCGCAGAAAGGCAAACGAAGAAGATTAGTTTCAACACGAAGTTAAATAAAGATAAAGCATGCAAACAGGCAGAGCAACAAACACTAAATGTGAAAGTAGACCGAACAGAGAATGAATGTGAAGGACCAACTTATATAGCAAACACAAACGAGGATTGTTAATAGAACACAGCTGTAACAAGGAACACAGATGAGGAGCGAGAAAACTGAACAAAGGAACAATGATGAGAATGAAAACAAACTAAAAAGTCCATGATAATGAAACTAACAGAACATAATGGTGACAAGCTCCTTGTTGCAAAAAATAAAAATAAATAAAAATAATAATAAAAGTTGCAGCAAAAATGAATTTGGTGGCAAAATCCCCAAATTGGCAACACTGTCTGTAGGCCAGTGACTGAGCTGAAAGTATTCATGAAAGTGCAAAAAAGAATTATATCAACAGATTTGTTGCAAAATCAGATTTAATCTCTGTTGTCGTCTTGCAGTGCTGAGAGCTGCATAATGAGACATTTATCAAGTTCAATGACTGGTCAGAACAGTCTCTTTAACAACGTTCAGTTCTGTTCACAGGGGCCACTTTGAGGTGTGCTTTTCTGCGCCGCAAATGTTCATGCTGACACTGAAACTGTTAAGCATTCAGCAAAATGTTTCATTAGCAGCACAATGTATTATCAAGTACATATCAGACAAAGTAATCTATTACACAAAATGGGACAAGAAGTCGTTGAAGGAAGGACAAATAAGCATTGTAATCCACTCTAGTTTACTTCACGCTAAATGACTTTTCTTGATGTTTTGTTTCACACGGTTTATTGAACCACATAAACCAAAATGGTAAATGTAGTATATTGGGATTACATTCATACTATACACATTCATACATACCGCACACTATTTATAAGTTGTGTCATGGTAATTACACATATTACATGTTGAATATATTTAACATTTTAAGAAGTTTCCATCATAATTATTGAGTACACTGAGAAGTAATTATGTAAAATAGAGACATCAAAATATTTTGTCTTACTTAACAATTAATGCATGATATGAAAAAGATGCAGTTTATTTGTGCATTAAGAAACTACCAACAACCAACAACATGTTTATGGTAGAACCTTAATTGCAATTAATAAATGAGCTAATCATATTTAACTTACTTGAAATCCACTTGTACCCAGGCTGTCCAGTGTGCTTTGATCTAGATGTTTCATTCTTTACATTCACTTCCTTTATAACTTCCTTCTGTATCATGTAAAGAGGAAATTGGGGTTTGAATGCGTGTGTGTGAGTTAATGAGTCTGAAAATATGAAAAAAACTAAAATGCAAAAACAGGTGGTTGGGTTGTGACGTGTTGGGGCGGTTTTTGCAAGACATTGAAGATACATGGTTGGTTGCAGGGCTAAACTGTGTAACATTTTTTATTTTTTGTCATTTGCAAGTCAAAGTTTGTTTGTTTTGTTTGCTCCTTATTTAGTTCTCAATATGCAAAAGATTTGCTGTAGCTGTGGGGCATCCTGAATAATAAGCTACTGTCAATGTCGGTCTCAGCCAAACAAAGAACCTCGCACAGAATAATGTTCACCAAAATGACGAGAACTGGCTAAAATCTGTCAGTTCCAATCCATTTTTAAACCTTCGAGACTGCTCACTTGTGAGACTAGTGTCAGTGACATTGTTTAGGGGGGTCCTATAACTTCTGTTGTTTACATATTGCTGCGCTGATTTGCTGCCATCTAGTGGAGTCTCTTTGAAATTACATCCATTCAACAAGCTGGAGCAACAGTGCTTTAATGTTTAATGTAACATAAAAATAACCCAGCATGAAAGGTAGCTTTTATTGCAAGCCAAGAGATGTATGTATTACCTCCCGAAGTGCCAGGGCCAAGTTCAAGGAGGGAGGAACAAATATAAGTGTGGCCAATCGAGCCCCCATCGTAAAGATAGGGGAGCAGGATGTGATGTGAGCTCCTCGAGGGCAGCCAAAAAGAAAACCTGGGCTGTTTCTCAATTCCAAGAACGCAGAGAACGGACTTGTGTTCTCGTGGAGACCGGTCTTGCCAAGCTTCCTTGGAAGAACGAACTCGGAACTGGCCGCAATGACTTCTGGGACACCAGGCGAGTACTAGCTCAAGTCTGCATTCGATGCATCCTCGGTATCAAGAACACATCCGGGTTTTTTCATGCGTCCTCTGTACTTGCGTTCTTGAGAATTGGGTCTGAACTTCGACGGTTAATGATGACGTAAAACGAGAACACAAGGACGCAAGATCGCTGAAGAACGCATATTGAGAAACACCCCTGGTGCCTTTGGGCCCTGGTCCTTGAGAGTGACCCCTCCCGAGGGAGGTCTGTTCCATATATGCCATCTTGTGCCTGACTCCCGACAACTAATCCCACCACTAAAGGTGATTCGGGAGGTTGAGGAGTCCATCTTCGCGCATTATCGACTCGCGCATTATTATTCTTCTACTGTAGGTCAGTTTGGTCGGTTAAAAAAAAAAATTCTTGATCAAAGGCTGCGATCTCTTCTGAAGGAAGGATCCATATGCAATAACATTGCATGTGTGCAAGTGTAAGTGAGATGCACGGTTCCATCCGATTTTAGATCTGTGAGGCCTGACCCATAGGCCTACCCTTCGGACATAAAGGTTTAAGATGCAAACTGGCAAACTCAAAGTCTCAAAAATTCTAAAGTGTCTATGCATATTTCGAATTTTATTTTTGCCAGAACAAGGGAAGTTCCCCACACAACTAATCCTACCCAAGGAGTTTAAAGTGCGTATCATATGCACGTAAAAACTCATACAACGATACATACAATGCATGCTATAGAGACACATTTCATGAGATCGGGTTGGATGGCCAATTACACGCCGCAAAGGTTTGGAAGTGACATTCATCTGTAAATGCAGAATTCACTCTCGAAATTGCAATTGAGCACATGACAAAAATATGGCATCGTGTCAAATTAGATACACAGATTAATAGATTAATAGAAAAATATTAGTATCAATATATTTTTTATTTGTAAAAGTGATGGCTTGTAAATAATCTTAAATGTCTCACTGTACATTGCTATTCTTGTCATGGTGGAGCCGTTGCTTACACATTACATCTGCACTTTATTACCCCACTAATTTCACATACTTACTGATTTGATTCTTAATTTTCCATCTCACAGTAAAATTAAAACGTTTAGTTTTAGTAAACTTAAGCTAAAGTTCGAGTAAATGTTTAATTGTCCATCTGACTAGTGAAATTAAAATGTGAATTTTTTAATAAAGTTGAGGTTCAGGTAAACATTTAATTGTCCATGTAATTAATAAAATAAATTGTATGACTGCAAATCCATTCAAATAATTTACAACAACTGCAAACATCGAATGAATTGTGATTTTTATCGGAACATGTTGTTTATCATGATGCATACATCTCATTTTAACAATGAAAAGTAAAATGCAGACGGTGATGTATGTCCAACAACAATAGATGTGCATAGTTCTGATCTACTGTCTAAACATAATAAAACTCACTCTTAATCATAACATGGTTCATTTCTATTAATATCGAAGGCTATATGCTTAATATGTAGCTCTGTTTGACACATTTTGTATCGGGGGTCCCTCTCCACGTCTCTATCACTTAAAGGGTCCTTGCCCTGAAAAACGTTGAAGACGTTAGAAGGACATTATGTTGGGAGGCCGCCCTTGAGGAACGGACCATCTGATTGGTCTATTGCAATGTTCACACAGGAAATCCCACCTCTCATTTTTTTGCGCGTTCCGCGTTTGCAAACAAGTCTGAATTCTGAACCTTTGGCATGACACAAATTTACAAATAAATCCTCACCTCTTTTACAGTGCATCATCATGCATTTGTATATATGTGCAATGCACATTAAAAATAACAACACATAAACAATAATTTGCTTACTTAACACATGCAGCTTTCCTGGTACAAAATACACAACAATACAATTTCCAGTAACAGTCAATATAGACATTTTACATCCTTAAAGCCTTTCCGTCTCTTATACATGGAGCCCAATACACACCTTGCTCCGCTCACCAAGGGTGCACACTTTAGACTTGCTGCTTTCTTGAATTAGCCGCTAGCTTGAAGGTCTCTGAACTAAAATAGCACACAAATGTGTGGACATAAGACAAAGCAAACTTCACAAAAATATAATGAAAATGGAATTACATAGTGATGGGTACGAGACCGCCTATGCCGAGTCCGAGTCAAGACCGAGTCTCTGAAGGGTCGAGTCCGAGTCGAGACCGAGTCCGTTGGTTTTCAAATTCAGTCGAGTCCGAGTCAAGACCGAGTCTTTGAGGAAGCAAGTCCGAGTAGAGACCGAGTCTTTAGGAGTCGAGACCAAGACCATAAAAACATGTCAGTTTTCATATTCATGATTTAATATCACCCCAGTTAATAATCAACAGTTAGGCCAACAGACTAAGCTAGATTGGGAATTGTTTAGAGGAGCAGTCTTAACGTCTTAATATGGACTATGCTTTTACTATCATTAAAAAAATCCCTACCACATGCATCATCTTCTGCCTAATTTTCTAAACTGCTTCAACAGTGCTGCTCTGTCATCAACATGTTAAGCCCACCCTGACTTTTTTAATCATAGTTAGGACATGCAGAGCAAATAAAAATTTTAGTGGTATGTATTCTAGTGGACTAGTGATGGGGACGAGACCGCCTATGCCGAGTCCGAGTCAAGACCGAGTCTTTGAAGGGTCGAGACCGAGTCAATACCGAGTCTTTGAAGGAACAAGTCCGAGACGAGTCCGAGAAAGCAGAAATCGATTGATACTACATCACTAGAATTACATAACAAGTTAATATTGTAGAGTGAACAGCACCAGGATTCCACAACCTGAGTTAACTTACATATGTCCCTGAGCTTCTGAGATGAGAGAAATCAGACGAGAGCAAACTGTCGATGTATACAGGTTCCTGGACTCACAGCCTCAAAGTCACATGAATGACCTGACTGTGAATGCATTACCTCTAGCGGCCTCCAGTGGCCACTTAGAAGGAACATATATTTCATAAGTAAATTAAATATGAAATGTGTTACTGTGTTCTCATGTTTATTATTTTGGAATAAATGTAAAAATGATGAGAAATCTTGATGAGAAATACACTTTGTTTTTGTCACGATCACGTTAGTTTGGACTCATTATGATTTGTCATCGCTCCGGCAAGCTCCGCCCTCCTTCAATTGCTCCATCACCTCTGCCCTCCGGATCCCCACTTCCACCTCGGGGGGTTGGAGTTTGCGTATGGCAGTTGCCATACCCTAGCAGTCAGAGTTTAGATAAAACATCAGATAATGCTCGTTAAAGATTTTAGTAGGGCTTTAACCACCCTAAATTTCCACCCAGTACCCCTACAAATTTGCCATTAACTGTACAATTCGTGATCGCCTCATTAATAGTCACATGAACCCGGCTCCTCCCGGTATTATCTCCGCAGCGTCAGAACAAAGGCAGAGGACAACGTGTGTGCATTTATTGATAGATCGTTATGATATGCATGCATCTCTGTAGTTCTTTGTTTGTCATAAATGCAGTTTACATAATATGATGCTGTAGCAATTCAACACGTTTTCCCACTGTAAAATCTGGGCTTATTTATTTATTTATGAAATTTCTTTCATCCAAACGGCATGAGACTTTGTGACTTTTCCTACTCTTGCTATACTTCATACTTCAGTGCAATAAAATTGCTTTAAAAAAAATATTATAATATTAATTTGATCATAAATCCATAGGCAAAACACGCAATAAGTGACCATTCACGATGAGCGCTGCTCTTGATCTTAACGCCGACTTCTCTGATTGTATCCCACTTCAGAAAACAACAACATGTTTTTATTATTATTTTAACAATGTCAAAAACACAATGGCAGATTTTAAATGAACACATACATGTATACATTGTTGCAAAAGTATTTTTATAAAATAATTGTGTGGAGTGAGTGTGCGCAGTCGCAGTTTATTGCATCACTTTATCGCAAGTCTTTTTGATTAGCTGTCAGATACTGAGTAAAAATTAAATGTGTTTTTATATTTAATGCTGTTCACTGTGAGTTTTAATTAATAGTGTAATAGAGTGAATAGTGCATTGTGCATTTTGTTTGGTATAATGTGAGGTATATCGTTCGGTAATGTTGTTGTTCTATGTAGGCCTATGCCCAGAGGGAATGCCATACTCTAGGTTTTTGTGAAACGCCGCCACTGGCTCCATCGCAGCCGCCTATTATTGTCTTCGGTCTCTCTCCACCCCATCGGCTCTCCTTTTGCCCGGTGGGCTTCACCTTTTTCACCGTCGTCGCCTCCAGTCGTCACTCCAAGGTGACGTCGCACTTCCTTACACCATGGCTCCTGCGACGCCGCCATGGAGCGTATTCCTGACTGTGGCCTGGGTCTCCATCTGCACGCCCCTGTTCAAGGCCATTCCTTGGCTATCTCCACCATCATCAATACCCTGGACTTTGTACGTCCTCCTCCCGGTCGTCCGTCCACCTCCAGAACCTCCTCCTGCCTGTCTGTGCCATTCCTTCGCCAGCCCTCTTCGCCATCCCCTCATCCTCTACGTCTCCTCTTCTCCACGGCGTTAGGTCGCGCCCACCAGGAGGGGGCGTTCTGTCACAATCACGTTAGTTTGGACTTATGGAAAACTTAAGGACTTTGGAATTATATTCAGCTGTGCACTCATCAAACACTATCATTATCATCTGTATATATGTTCTGCTTCAGTTCAGTGTCTGGTATTGTCTTTTGTGGATGTGTTGTATGTTGTTCATTTGGATTACCCGTTGTATTTATTAAATATTACCATATTGCCTTCATCTTCATTATCGTGTATGCTTATACAACCTGCCCTGTGACAGTTTCAATAAGTAGTACAACGATTGCATTATTAATGTAAAAATACAAAATAGAATTGGTTTTCTTGATAGCGTAATGTTTATTTAATATAAAAACTGACAACATTAAGTGTAAATGGAACATGAATTCACAAAAAACAAACAAAGCATAAAACAGTGAGGCCTCATACAGAACATCACTGCACACCACTAGGTACTATTATATCTACAAAGGCAGCAGCCAATGAGCGTGAGGATTCGCAGCAGGTCAACATGCTGAAATAC
The DNA here is from genome assembly GCF_951802725.1 of Rutilus rutilus. Classification (NCBI taxonomy): domain Eukaryota; kingdom Metazoa; phylum Chordata; class Actinopteri; order Cypriniformes; family Leuciscidae; genus Rutilus; species Rutilus rutilus. The sequence goes on from NC_140223.1 coordinate 33,115,122, forward strand.
ACTGAGAGGGGTGACCCATACAGAATTAAAACACTTATTATAGAAAACTTTCATGAGTAGTCTTCCTCTCATGTTCATCTTAAGACAAAATTGTTGATCTGTTGACATTCTCACAAAACAATTTATAAAGTAAAAATCAAATGTATAAATGGCAAATATTTCAGGAGATGTTTCATGTTTGATCTTCACTGGATCTTTGAAAATCTTTCTTCTTTCTGAGCTGGGCTCTAAAGTCCTTGCAGAACATGAAGTATATAAGAGGATCGAAACAGACATTTAGCACTGAAATCAAGATAGTCAGCTCCTTCAGGATGTTTATTGCTTGAGCTGTTGTACAGTCACTGCTGAACACGTAAGGCAGTCTCACCAGATGATAGGGCACAAAGCACACGCAGAAGACTACCACTAGAACTAGCATGTTGCGTTTAGACTTGTCAAACTTATGCCTGCTAGATGTGGTCTGTGTGGACAACTTGGCTTGTCGGATCTTTTGCAGAGTCTTCCAATATAGAAAAACCAGAGACATTAGCACAAACATGAAGACTACAATGGAAGCACAGTGGATGATTTTGTAGGCCACACTGAGCTCGAGACTGTGCTGGGATTCGCAAGTAAATTCACCAAGCTTTTGACCCCGGGCTGTCTGAAGAAAGAGAATCAAGTAGATGGAAGACGTGGCTAACAGCGAGAGCCAAGTAGCTGCGGAAACGTGGCGGGCGGTACGAACCGTCTGCAGAGAATGAGTCTCCAGTGGCCGGACAATCTTCAGGTACCTGAGATGACAGAGTGAAATAATCAGAATGCTATTAATATCAATTTGCGTTCCACTATGAGATTAATTTACAGTGTGTCACATACACATATATCCATCCAGGCTTGGAAAAACATGCCTGTGGTGATGTTTATGCATTATGATATTACGTTGCTTCTTGCACTTTTCACGACATGTACAGTGAGTGGCTCTAAGCACGTCTAGAATAGAATATAATAGAACAATGAAATGTCCGGTGAGTGGCACTAAAAGGTTAATGCTCTAATGTACTATTTACAATCAACCTGACCCTACACCTTACAGATAGTTTTAACAAAAGCAAATGTGAGATAAAAATGCATTTGCTGAAGCAGCCATGTCATTTTTATTTTAACTTGCTTCTACAAGTCTTTGAGACTATTTAGAGTGACTTGTTTATCATGGGATTCAAGCTCTCCACATCTGTATGCTGTACCAGGTGAGTTACCAAGCAAGTTCACAGCATCTGAAAAGCCATATGCATGAATCTGGTTATTTAGTTTACAAATGATCCAAAATGTTAAGTGTTTTGAGGTCATAACATAAAATCGTGCAAGTAACAGCACAAATCAGGTTATTGGTGTTTTACTTTACTGCCACTAGAGCTCATTTAAGATGGAAAGTGTAGTAAATGGTATGTATAAAGGCTTTTGGAGTTTTGCCAAAATGTAGGTAGAGGCACATCTTTTTTTATATGTGCCTAGGTTGACATATTTACTTATTTGATTGCTTTTGATATTACATTTAAAACCTTGAGTTAATTGGAATAGTAATAACTACCAATGATTTTTGTCCTTGAATGTTTACCTCACTGCCACAAGTCATTACTGTGTGGTTGCAAAAGTGTTCTGGGTGTTTTTTGCACATTGCAATGTGGTTGCCTTGGTGTTTTGGGTGGTTGCTAGGTTACTGGTTCAAACTTACTAGCCAAATCAACATTCTTTGCTAAGAGAATGTATTTGCATGTTTCCCTCAATGTTTATAAAATCTGGTACATTATGGAAATTTTAGTTAACACTTTTGTGTGATTAAGTGTGATCAGATGCATTTTAGAGTACAAAATGGTCTCTAAGTTTTCATTCAAAATATCTTAATTTTTGTTTTGAAGATGAAAAAAGTCTTTGGGGTTTGGAATGACATGAGGGCAAGTAAATGATGACATGATTTAAATTTTTGGGTCAACTATCCCTTTAAAGGCTAATGTCCACTCTTAAATGTAAGTGTTTAGGTTTTTTCTTTACTCAGTTTTATCATTAACCAGATTAAATAAGTGAGTTGCATACCTGTTTGCAGCAATAAAGTCCATGAAGAGAATACTTGCATACATGTTCATATAGAAGGCTGTTGCTCCAAAGCTGCAGTAAATATTGTGTATCTTCACGGAATAGTTAGCATTGTTAGCAATGCGCAAAGGTAAACAAAGACAAAGGAAGAAGTCAGCTGCGGCCAGGTTCTTCATGTAGACCGTGACGCTGGACCGGACACGCTGATTAGTGCAGAAATACACACGCATCGTGATGCAATTCAGCACCAGACTGACAAGAAACACTAATGAGTATGCAAATATGAAAACCAGGTGGGCTGAGACCTCTTTAAATTTACAGGAAACTTCTGTTCTGTTGGTTATGTTTGGTACTGGGGAAGAGTTGAAGATGGTAGCAGTCATTGCAGACTCCATCTAGATACACAAGAGAGACAGATACCAATGAGAAAACATTCTAATTTTCAGTGTCATATACAAACTTTGCAATCTACTGTAGCACAAAATTTGCTGTAAAAACAGCCAAATTCTGAGTACAGTAACAATGTTTTACACTGGAACAGTAACATACTATAGGAAGCGATGCATTCTGGATAATATTTGCAATTTACTATAAAGCAGCCTATTGCAATTTACTGTGAACATGTATATATGTAGAGTCCACACTCAGAAACTGTGCCCGAAACTGCCCGTTATACTCTTTTGATACCTGTGTATAAATCATTCAGTTGTTCAAATAATCAACACAATATTCTGAATATGATCTTTCAGAATATGATTATTATACCACTTAAGTGATCTCATGATGTTGTTTCTCAGAGTTACTGTAAATCATAATGTGAAGTTCATCATTTCACTCTTAGGGCCCAATCATACACCCGGAGCAATGTGACACCAGGCCTAACGCAAGCGTTTTTTGCTATTTTCAGCCTGACGCAGTTATCATTTTCATGACCTGTGCCACATTGTTTAAAGCTGCATTCAGTAACTTCGGGATTTCTTCGCTGTATTCTCGCTTTTTGCTAGCAGGTTTCTCTCTAGAGCTCCCCCCACAGCTTCGGAATAGATATTTGACAACACTGTTGTAAAAACTCGTTGGCTATTCTCAGACACCAGAGGCTAGTAAATCAACGACATCAAAGCAGATGGGACATTCTTTTAAAACGTCTGCTTCATTCGTGTTCGAACAGCGTGAGGGAGCGCAATAATGACGGCATTTTAGCAGATTTATTTTGGCCGTAAAGCAATTGTTTACATCGCGAGACCTGATATCACGCGAGACTTGCTCAAAGTTGCAAGTGCGCATTTTCCGCTCAGGGGCACCAGGGGGGTGCGAAACGACCACCATTCAACCCGAAATAAGTAATTTAACCATTCCAATGACTCCGAAGCTGTTCAGTTAAGGTAAAAAAAAGTTACTTAGTTCACCTTTAAATAGCAAATGCATTTGTGCCTATTTGTGCACCCATGAGCATTCTGGTCTGAAAGCGAGGTGTGTTCAGGCGCATTGTTGCCTTGTTGCTATGTTGAGACAACTGAAATAGACTGCGCCATTAACCAACTAAAACCTGGTCTAAAGTCAATGGCGCAGTATATATTTTTTTATTTAAAGGGCACATTAGTAATATGAGCCTATATGCGGCCGGGTGCACAACACGCGTACACTCTGCTTATTACACACACAGAAACACGCAGCAGCACACAAACATGCCAAATATAAAAAATAAAAGGATTACAATGTAAAAGATTATTATTGTGTACATAAAGATATGGTGGAATCCGGCTTGTCCCGTAGATGGTCTGCTTGGTCGAGCTTTAACCTCGCGCACGTTTTCCTCTGATTTGTTTATTGCACACACCCATCACTCATGAAGAATAGGGACAACCCTTTTAGACCATGCACTGGGCATGCCGACCATTTTAGCAAAAGTGGAGTTGGACACGCCCTTAAGTGCACTTGTGCCGTGCACTTTAGACCATGCGCTTAGATCTTTAAAATAGGGCCCTTACAATCAGTGATTAGACTTTGATTAGAGATTCATGAATCAGGCCCCTATATCATCAATAATATGCAGCCAATGTCACCTGATCTTATTTTCTCTTTATTTTCCTTGCCATTGCTAATGCACCTTACAAACACATGCCACACCCCCGTGTCCGGTTATACAGTATAAGGCAGCGTGCGAATACTCACATTAAGTTTTCAGCCGAGGAGCCGAGACGGGGTCCCGGTCGTGCCAGCGGAGGTACAGGAGGTGTGGCAATGGGTGTTAACGTCTTTCAAGGAACGGGGATTACATTAGTAACATAGACGTTTCCTATCTATCAGTCACGTTCAACATTAACGTCAGTGACTGAAGAATTGGGATCCCTATGGAAGATGCCAAAACTGCTGCCACCTCCAACTGGTCCCCCTGCACCTGCTGGGGTTGAAGAAGGGACAGGGCTGTGCACAGAGAATGTCCTTCAATGAATTTTCTATTACCCTGTACTGTGAGATTATTGGAATACACTGAGAAAGCGTGCCTATTCCATCTGGAAAGGAATGCTACAGAGACTACATCCTGCCCTTAGGGAGGTAAACATATGGAGTTACAAATATGGACTGACCACTTGGGCAGTTACATATGGAAGATCTCTGTAGTAGATCCAGCCTTGTTCAGGGGTGGAGTCAATACCGTTACAGAGATGACCGAGTGGACTTTGCTGAGGGAAAGACAAAACCGGGGCTGACCAACCGGGCATACACACAAGTACTTGACCTGGCATCAGATGTCTCCACCGCATCTGACTGCTGAGGATGCTGGAGGAATTCCACCAGGGTTCACCAGCCAGGGAACTTTCCTGAGGAGCAGAATAAGCACTTGTATCCCGTTCTCAGAGGGGAATGGTACAGCAAGTGAGACACCGAGCCATCCTTCCTGTATATTATCTGTTTGTACACAACACACGGGAAGACACCGGCTCCACTCAGAGATTGTAGAATTTTGCGAATGTGTTAGTTGGAGCCTGCAGTTCTGCATATGTCTGCCAAATAGGCTCCCTGCGCCAACGCCCAGGAGGAAGCAACACTAGGGGGCACAGCTCATTTGGCATTGGAACGCTAAGACGATGGCGTCCACTATCAAGTGGGGCAATCTCTGTTTGGAGACAGCCTTTCCCTTCTGCTTGCCTCCATATTAGACAAAGAGTTGTCGTGAGGTTTTGAAGCTCTGCGTGCGGTCCACTGACAAACGCAAGGCCTGAGCAGGACACAGCAATGCAAGGGCTGGGTCTGCCTCTTCCGAGAGCAGCGAAATACACTCACACACACACATATACAGTATACCACATATTTTAACCCCCTGGGGTCGGCGGTATCGCCGGCGATACCAGCTCGCTTTTTTTTTTATCAGTGTAAAAGAAACTCATAAATACTCTGTTGACTTTGATTTTCCATAGGAGTTTCATACATCAATCAATCCTGTTAAATGTGTATTATTTTTGTGTATACTCACAATAAAAACAAAGTGTTGTGCTTTTCGCCAAATAAAGAAAAATAAACACGAAGCGAGTTCTGCCTTCTCTCTGTCAGTTAAGTCCATTCTGAAACGCGTCCGAAAATGAACCATAACTCAGCGAATACTTCTCACACAGACACGTGAGATATGTCTTTATGAAGCTTGAAATCTCTTCTTTTAAATGCAGTAATTTATATAAAAAACAAATATTCTCAGCTTATGTAGTCCCTTTAAAAGCAAGGAGAGGTACCGGTTTTTCGTTCTCCCTTCATTATCTCTGATGAGCTGAGGCAGCCCCGCCCCCGGCACTATTCACATGGTAAATAGTTTAGGTGATCTATGCATCGCACACGTCCCCCGATCAATGCCATACAAACACAGTTTCTTCATCAGACTCACTGATAGTTCATCGCGTTTTGAGTATGGCACGCTTCTCCGGTAAAGACGCCCTTCAGATGATTCTGGACAGCGAGTAAGAATTCACCTTTTCCTCAGAGGAAGATTGTAACTCGGACGACGAACGGCAGCATTTTGAAGAGCGAATTGATCCCGCCGAGGATACAATTTCGGAGTAAGTTTTACTGTTATATAATTATTTTTCTGATAATATAGAACTCATATGAATTTTCAGACTATATTTAGCTTAGGAAAGATTGCCTTACAATATCTCTAACATTCGTGTATATGCTCAAGTGTAAACTTTTTCAATGTGATAGGCTATTACTCTCTAAACATATTTGTATATTAAATATATTTCACTCAGTTTTGATTAGCTTATAACACTGATTATCATGCTAAAATACTGCCTTATGTTTAACGTAGCTTATTTGCGAATATCTGCTTAAGTGTAATGTTATTTAGTCTAAATATATTTCAGCCTCCGGTAAAATATGTAATAGCCTAGGCCTACTGTCTAAATACTAGACATTATATATATATATATATATATATATATATATATATATGTATATATATATATATATATATAACGTATGGTTTTGGTTAGACTATGACACTGCTTATCATGCTTCCATACTGCCTTATGCACAGATGTTTGTGAATACAGGTGTAAATGTTTGAGATGCATGTGTCTTTCGCGAACGATCCGTTCATTGCGTGCGTCACTAAATACGTGCGGTCATGGACTGAGTCTGAGGGGTGCGAGCGCTGCATCCATGCACATCGTAAATGTACGGGGTGCTAGGGATAAGCAGAACGGCAGGACTGTGTACTGATATGCCTGGCCCTCGAAGGCGAATCTCAAAGATCGCCTGTGACGTGAGCCACGTGACGCTATCTGTATTTGAAAATACGCGTCTTTCAGATCTATTGACACAAACCAATCTCCTCGGCGAATCTACACGAGGATTTTTCTGGTCGTGAGCATTCTGAACTGTCGCTTCACAAGCACTCTGTTCAGTTGCCTTAGATCTAGTATGGGTCTGAGACCCCCGTCTTTTTTTCGGCACCAGGAAGTATCTGCTGTATAGCCCTCCTTCGCTCTGAACTTGAGAGAGAGAGGCTCTATGGCCCCTTTGTTCAATAGTTTCGCAACTTCGGCTCGAAGTAAATGTGCTACTTCTGTTTTCACCGTGGTCTTGACGCGCCGTATAGCGGCGAGGGCGTCGGCGAAACTGCAGCGAATAGCCTCCTTTTATAATGTCTAGCACCCACTTCGAAACCCCAGGCCGCTTTGCCCATGCGTCTGCATGTGGGCACTGGGTAGTAGGCACATTTACCACGTTTAATGAGCAATCGATCTGAGTCGATTTTATGTGCGCGAGCCCTGTGTGACGGGCTGTGCTTGTGTGTAGGAATGGACACTGGGCAGTGGGCATTTTTTCTACACATAAAACACCATCGGCCGTGGCCGGGACACCAGAAAATTAACTCTTATGGGATTTATCTGGGTAGCCGTAAAAGCGGCGTTTGTGTGCAGGCAAGCGTGCTGCGTCGCCGACTTGCTTACTGCAGAATACACTGGAACAGTCACATTTACTGGAACTGAACGAGCGAGAAGTTGCTATAGAAACAGAGAGCATCAACATGCTGGCGTTTGTTTGCAGGCCTGCGTGTATTACAACAGGCTCGTTCACTGCAATATTGACATTTCCAGTCGCCTGAACTTCAGAGGGGAATGAGAAATGTGTGAGAAATGGAGGCCGGTCCGTCCACAGCGGGACCAGAAACACTCTCTTTTCTCCTTACGCCAGTGACGCACGGAAACCATAGAAACGGTGTTTGGGTGCAGGCGAGCGGGTTGTACAACGCGCTCGTTGGCTGCAAAATACACATCTGCAGTCGCCTTTTCAGGAAACTGACAGAGCGAGCATTGAGGGCATAATTTTATCTGCCGGTAGACCCGGGATCGAACACAGGTCTCTCGCACGAAGGCCTGAGAGTCTGCCACTGGGCCACAGGGGGAGACACATGGTCATTCAGTTAGCGCGAGTATTATCAGAGAGCGTCAACATGCTGGCGTTTGTTTGCAGGCGTGCGTGTATAACAACAGGCTCGCTCACTGCAATACTGACATTTCCAGTCGCCCGAACTTCAGAGGGGAATGAGAAATGTGTGAGAAATGGAGGTCGGCCCGGCCGCAGCGGGACTAAAAACACTCTCTTCTCCTTTCGCCAGTGATGCACGGGAACCATAGAAACGGTGTTTGGGTGCAGGCGAGCAGGTTGTACAACGCACTCGTTGGCTGCAAAATGCACATCTGCAGTCGCCTTTCATGGAACTGACAGAGCGAAGCATTGGCAGCATAATTTATCTGCCGTTAGACCGGGATTCGAACACCGGTCTCTCGTGCGAAAAACCTAAGATTCCGCCACTGAGCCACAGGGGGGGAACACAAAGGTTTTCAGATGCACGAGCATATAAGAGAGCGTCAACATGTTTTCTTCGGCGTTTGCTTGCAGGCTTGCTTGTATTATAACAGGTTCGTTTGCTGCAATATTGATATTTCCAGTCGCCTGATCAGGGAACTGAGAAATGTGTGAGAAATTGAGGTCAGTCCATCCTCTGCGGGACTAAAAACACTCCTTTCTCCTTTCGCCGGTGAGTGACGCATGAATGGGGCGCAGGGGCAGGGTAGCTTTCTTGTAACGTAAAGAAAAAACTAACCCCGACCGTCCGCTTCCAGCCTCCCTTGTGAACGGCGCAGTTTGTGCGGCTCGAACAGAGGGAGAACAGGTATCGTCCCCCAAGCAGGCAAGGCAAGCGGGCGAACCGGCGAGCTTTGTGGGTTGGGGGGGGGCGGAGGAGCAGTCTCGGAGAAGGATGCCAGGTGAGTCCTCAGAGTCACCATAGGCAGTAACTAGCTCGCAGTGAGGGCAGTCGCCATCAGCGAGCGCGAGAGCTGCGTGATCCTCAGGAAAGGGGCATCTTGAAAAAGACGCCTGGCTCTTTTAGTGCAATGAGAGTGTGTGTCGCGGCGGCGAGCACACACACATACACAAAACACAGTAGCAGAGAAAGGATATAACGCCGGATAGCGCAGCAGGAAGGCGACTGAAGGCGGCGCGGCCAGCGGCTTCAGAGTGTCGACTCGTCCCGCTGAAAGGCTTTTTCAGACGGCGCGGCTTCTCTCCGGATCCAGCGATGCGTGTGCTTCGCTTGAAGGATGAAAAATCAGATATTAGCTGCCTGCGAGCTGTATTTATAGGCCTAGGCCACGCCCGTTTCGGCGGGATGTGACGCAGCGGGCGCGAAGCGCCCTCATTGGGTCTGACATCATGCCAGGCCTCGCTCGATAGGCTGCTGCAGTTGCCGCAGAGCAGCCAATAGGCGCACGAGCTGTCTCGCCTATGTCTGTATGCTGCCGCAACGCGTTTTGCATTATTAAAAAATTAAGGAGAATTTTTGGCTTCAATATCTCGCGGAAAAAGGATTTTCCCCGAGCGTAAGATATCTTACGCAGTACGAGAGACCTCCCGTAAGAGAACAATGTATTGTGTTATGTGAACGATTAGGCAGGATGATTTTCACATCATTTTGAAGCCAGAACTCGAAGCGATAACATTCATTAGTCAAAAGTCTTATTGACACATATTTAGTATGTGTTTTGTGGTCTTATTTCAGCAACTTTCTTTTTTTTTTTTTATATAACCACTCATAAACATTATTCTCTTAAAAATTCAAACATATACATGCATGTTGATCACATATTATGGTAGCCCTGTTTGTGCTATATAGAGTGAATTTACTCTATATATGCCATTAACATGTTTATAAATAACTGAAAAAAGCACAAATGTCAGAGCATGTCAGAACACCTCCATGGCCCAGACAACCCCTCAGACCCCAGAGGGTTAAAAACATTTTTATGTAAAATTTATTTGCAACAGTTAACAGCAATACTAATACATTTCTGTCATAAGAACAGCTAATCAGCTGATGGACATTGTGCTGCATTGTCATGGGAACATCCCAGGTGAAGATAACGAGGAAATTACATTGTCTTTCATTGCTCCCTTTGCCAAGTGCGTTCCAAAACAACTACATAATGGCACGCAAGTCCCTGCGCCCTCCAAAGTCCCCACTCGAAGACATTGCTCGGTTATAAACCCAAGAATTAACAGAATGAAGTGACAGAACCATGACACCAATAGTGCTTGATGTATTGCTATGTTAGAATTTAAAAGGGTTTCTGTTCTGACTTGTGTGGTTCACCATTGTGCCTCTGGTTTAGTCGAGGATATGCCAAAAAAACATGCTATGTGTTGCTTTATTTAGAAGGCAGTAACTGTGTAGTTGCTGAAGCAGTGTCCATTTGCTTGTTATATTAGCTCATTCATGTGTTATATATTGTGATGTTACAGTGATGTTTTTAGTTTTAATTACACATGAAGTGTTTTCCACTATTACGCATGAAGTGTTTGAGCAGTGTTTGTAGTTTAATTTTATATCAAGAAATATTCTGTTAAGTTGACTCAAAATAAATGTTTACAGTACACATATTAGTTTTTAAACTTAAATGCTCCAAGGCAATCGATATCCCCAAATGAAATTAACTTCCATGGAATTTATTATGGTAACATATTGTAAATTAGATTACTGTAGGAGAACTGTAAATTAACAGTAAACTTCTGGCAACCCCTGCCAGTTGTTTTTGTTAATTTGCAGGGCAGTGATAATCCTAATGAAATGAGATAAAATGCTCATAAATTACTTCAAAAAGGTATTGAAATGTATTTATTTTGGCATGTGAGGTTATATATTAGACAGTCCAACATATTTTCACCTACATGAACTTGAAGTAAAATAACCTATTTGCGAACAGTAAATTCACATTAAACAAATACTGCTAACCTAATTGGTCAGAGTACAAATATTAACGATTAACAGCATAAATCATTGAAGAGGATATAACAATATATTGTATAATTCCCCTTTTAACAATAGGCTCCTATAATTGTACTTATTATAAATAATAATTTGATGTCTAGTTAATCAATTAAACTTACTTGAAATCCACTTGCAACAAAGCTGTCCACTTTGGTGCAGTAGTTTGTCCTTCAGCCACTTCAATTTCCTTCTGCGGGTTCATGCGATAAAAGTGTGAAATATGAAGGTGCTGCAAAAGAAGGTTGTTGGCGATGTGTGTGAAAGGCTGATATTTTGTGGTGAAAGAAAAAAGACAGATGAGTGTTGGTTATATTAATAGCTAAAGACAAAATGATATGCCGAATTCATATTCATGTGGTAAAGCATGATAATAAAGGTTATTTGTAGGTTTTTATACCTTTTTGTTGTAACATTGAATGATTGATTTACAGACACTTTTATTACATTTATTAAATGAAATGTATTTTTTTGTTACGTATCATTCATTTCTACAGTATATACAGTGCAAATTTGTTGTAAATGTCCATAAAGAAATAATATAGCCTCATAGCATAATTGCCTAAGTCATATTTCAATGTCTTTGGAAAACAAAGAAATATGCTATGAGGCTAACGAAATGTAATAATAATAATAATAATAATAATAATAAACTTTATCCACAGTTTTGGAGCAAAACGAAAAAACAACAACAACAACAAAAAACAAGTGCAAAGGCCAGTTGGAGGGAAGGAGGTTAAGTTTTGGTGTGTGAGGGATTAATGTCACAGGTATCTGCAGTAAATCCAACTGACAAGATGTGTGACACAGAATTATCAAATTAATCACATTTAATAAACACAGACAACAATAACACTGCAAACATGAGTCCAAACTGAGGAGGGACAGAAGAGGCTTTGGAGGAGGCCAAGGAGCAGGCAGAGGGAAACACCAATGAGAAGATGACTAGAAGGTTGATGGTAAAAGGTACCAGGGAGGAGATGATGGTGAGAGGAGCAGAGACAGGAGGAGCCAGAGGATGACCCAGAGCAGAACTATGATGAAGGGCAATGGTGGAGCCGATGGAGGGAAAAGCCATGGTGGAGAGGCCAGACGGAACGAGGGAGATGGCTGAATGAGACAGAGCCGGTGGAGGTGGAGACCCAGGGCAACATCGCTGGTCTGGAGGCCCATGGTGGCCAGTGCGACCATTGGTAAATCCAGAAACAGTTTAAGTAATCTACAGCAAACCAAACCTGCTGTGAAGCCAATACGATTAAATAATGTGGATTTTTCTCCACATGGATGATAATATGAATAATGTTTAACAGACAATAACAACACTTTACAGCCTGTCACCATCATGCATGCAAACATTACATTTCAAACATAAAGTAGTAGTTCTTTACAGGTTTTTGCATTGCACTGCTTTTCAATTGTTTTTATTTGTAAACATGCACTTGATGGATGTGTTTGGCTGTTGCACCCGCTTCTCGTGCATGAAATTGCATTCTAAAAACGCAGCACTCAAGGTGTAAGAAGTTTAAAGGAGAACTCGGCAACTCTAGCGAACTCTAGTCACTTCTTCGCTGATTTTCCCTTTTGTTGTCGCATGTTTTCCCCACGAGCTCCCCCTACAGCTGTGGGGGGCGTATATTTCACAACACGGTCGTAAAAAACTCACTTGCGGCGGCCTCCTCCCCCTCTCTACCGCTGCTCATGTGTGTTTGTTTTGATCAGAGCAAGCCAACTGTATCGTGTGGAGCTATGTCTACCGAGGTGGGTAATCTGATAATACATCATACATGCGTGTGTGTTTATGTCGAATTGCCTTAAAGCAATTCGTGTTTCGCGCTCGTTCTCGCTTCTCACGAGACTTCCAATTTCTATCTTGCCGGGACGGAAGTCCCCAAGTTGCAAGGTTGGTTTTCCACCTGGGAACGCTGGGGGGAGCGGGGAAAGTCACCAATATCACCAGAACAGCTTGTTTAACCATCCAAATGATTTCTAGACAGTTTTATTAAGTTAAAAAAGTTACCAAGTTCTCCTTTAAATTGCGTCTCAAAACCTTGCTTTATTTCCCATTCCATTGCCTGCATCTGTTTTTAAATGCAAAAACATTCTGTCTGAATAGGACTTAGGCTGTCTTCACGTGCTATCGGAATTATATTAAATGCTAGTTCCCTAGTTAAAAGATTGTACATGAACGGCCTCTCAAGTCAAATTTGAATGCGATCAGCTCATAATCATGACTTCAGAAGTGAGAAGCAGGACATTTCCGTGATTTTTTGTCCTTCTGTGTGTGAGTAAGGAAACTGCTTGGTTGGTCTCTTTACAATGATAAAGTAGAGGGTGAAGGAATATCACGCAGCCCAAACACACATTTTTGGACTAATTCTAATAATGTAAGCAATTTTTTGAACAATTTTGCTTTCTTAGAAAGCAGAGTATGCAGCAGAAATTATTCATCACATACTGCCAATAGCAAACAGGGAAAGGAGGAGTCACCATCTTCTTTTGTCATAAGGTTTAGAGAAGCATTGGAGCAGGATTCGAGGCTGCCTGCCTCCATTAAAGCCCTGTTCATAAACACATGCCTGAATAATATGAACCAGCAACAGGCACAATTGATTAGAATCACAACAAATTATCTGTTAAAACTGTGGATCAGCTTTGCAAAAGAGTGAGCGATGCCTCTAATGGTTTTGTGACAGATGTGAAACAGGAAACTGCTATGGTGGCTGTTGTCAGACCACAAGCAGAAAGGAAACAACAGCAATATTAGGGCTCGATCTGCTATAACTGTGGTAATCAAGGTCACAAGCAGAGAGATTGTAGATTTAGATCTGAATCTAATAGAATAGATAAATACAATAGATACAAACAGCAGCAAGGGTATATAAATAATTGCCCCCCACAGACACAACAGCAGCAGCCACAATACCAAAATAAGTGGCACAATAAACAATAGGGATGCCTACAAAGTGATGTCAGTTCCAGTTTCTCAATTATTAGTTTATCTTTCTCAAATAGCCCTGCACAATTACCACATTTGGCACTCCTTATAAATGGAGTGGAGTACTCTGTGGATACCTCGAGTCTGCAGGTTTCTGTTGAGCCTCTGCCAAACGCAGAGGATGCTGTTGAATTGGTTGAAGAACAACATGCAACAAGTGACGCACATCCTGACCACACAGACACAGCTGATATTGTTGCAGTTAAAATGATCAATCCAAATCTTTGGTCAAAATTCGAGGATGATACAGGTTTTGTAGACATTGAGCCATATCAAACTAAATGGAAAACCACATCGCCATCAAGGATGGGGGGAGTACTCTGGGTTCGGGCAAAATTTCCGAGCTCGGAGCCCTCCCCCGGACAGCACGCCAAATATGCATAATCTTTACTCTGTTTAATTGATGTAAGAGTGAACTCGTGAAACAATACGTCTATCAACCCAGTGACCAAAGCAGATTTGTGCGCAATAAATCAATTGATTATACCATTAGCACAGGTTGGTCCTGACGTACCGACCATTATGAATTCTATTCCATGCACACATACATTTTTTACAGTTGTTGATTTATGCGCCGCCTTTTTCTCCATTCCTGTGCATTGCGATATGCAGCCACTTTTTGCGTTCACCTTTAAGAGTAAGAGGCAGACTTTGGGGAATCTGTAACCAGAAAACCCCCATGCAGTGCTACGTCAGTGTCTTCCCAAGTCTTACACTTGGAACACACTCACACACCACTATGTGTCTCTGTCAGGTACATTTCCTATACTCTTAGAGTCATCTTTGAGCAATTGTTGATTGATGTTATGTATTTATTATTTCTGAATTGTCTTCTAATTGTTTAATTGTGTAATTGGCATGATACATTTTTACCTGACAAATAAAATGTTATATTTGATTTATTCTGTATGATTCTGAAATCATTATTTCTAGTATAGATTAATGTGTGAGTCTGGTGTTACCTCAAATCTCTGTCCAGGATAGATCTAATGAATGGAGCAGGGAGCACATCATTCGGAGACCTTCTGGTTTCTGACTATCACTGATTTAGCAAGTTGCAGTTTCATGACTATAAAAAAAAATGTACACTTAAAGGTACACTAAAAGTACACTAAAAGTACACCTTAAAGGTAAAATAGATCGCTTCTGACTAAATTCAGAACTGGCTAGTTTGTGTTCGTGAGCTCACATTCGTGACGTGCAGTCTCAAAGCGACACCGGGTCCCTCTGATGAACGGATAATTGAAGGTATGAGATACCCAGAATAATCAAATATCTAAATGAAATCATAAGCAACATTTATGATTATTTTCTAATAAGAAACACAATCTAAATGTTATAAACATTTGAAACTGGAGTCAGATTAAGCACAGAGCTAAAGTAAAATTGAAATAAAATTCTACAAATTAAGTGAACTTCACAGAACGCTGAAAAGACATTATACGCATTATACCTTCGCCCAAACCGTTGGATTCCGTAGTTTTTTTGACAGATTTTGCATTTGACGCAAGTAGATTAAAACTATGAGGGGCTGTACAAGCCAAAATTCATTCTTCTACTCTCACACTTATATATTCCCCTTTCACATACATTTCTGCTCTCACACACACATACATTCTCCTTTCATATATATATATATATAAATATTTTTGGTATCCATTACTTCCTCTTTAACCAGGAAGTCACACTCAGACCCAGAAATACATGCAAGACTTGCTCAGCTCTTCATCACAACTTTACAATGATGCTATTCAAAGTAATCCTGTTTTCTTTTCAAGTACAGTTTTTACTTTTTGGAGTAAGTAGCAATGAACATGAAATCAGACAATTTTTTAATAATGTGCTGGAATGAATTGACCAAATGCAAAGAGAAACAGATTATTTTGTGCATGATAGGCTGCATAGAGATCTCTGTGATCACATTCAAACCCTATGAATGTGAGGGTGAAAGGTGGTGACAATTATAGGGGGCCCACAAAATCCAGCAGTTATACTATAGGCCCCTGTTGTATGAATAATTCTAATATTTATATTAGTTGTATGCCTGAGATTTAAATGAAAGCCACAAAAACATGCAGTTTGGTTAAATATTTTTTTCCAAATATCTGCTTCTCTTACCTCCCTAAAAATGGTTTAGTCCGATCTAAAGTATTTATTAATTTTTCAGTCAGTGACAAACATCAGAAGGACCCAATAAAATTGTAAGTCCCACCCCAGCTCGTGAACAGAACCAATCAGAGTTGAGGCGGCAGTGCCTGAAGTTAACGAACTTGCAGGAAGGGTAGGAGACTGACTGACAAAATGAATAAAAATGAATAAAAATGAATCAGAATGAATTATGAATTATAACAGACGAATCGGAAATACTTTTTTAAAATTGGTTTTATTATTATTTAACAATTTCTTGCTTTTTGTTAGTTTTTAATAGTTGTAATTTTTATCTAAACATATAACTTTTAAAATAAAGGTTTTACAACAACATCACCATCCTCTGTTATATGTGGGCCTCTGTGCTATAGTACAGTATATGATATTGGTGGAGGGTGGTGGGGGCCCACATCAATATTTTTTTTTCCAGGGGCCCCGAACCCTCTAGCTACGGCCCTGTCTGTCACACACTGTACAATCTGCTAATTCAAATTTGTTTCAGTGTTGAAATAGCTGGCAGTGTGACTTCTTCATGTCAAAAAGTGAAACGCTCTTTTAATAAACTCACGTTACACATTTATCTGATACTGTATGGTCTCAGAAAATGAAACAGTGTATTCCACCAAATAAAACAATACTGACATTAACATTTCAGTAATCTATGAGGGGTTGTACAAGCCAAAATACATTCTTCTACTCTCACACACATACATTCTCCTTTCACATACATTCTGTGGTGTATCATGCAGGAGACAATAAACAGGCCGGGAATGGCTACCGAAAACACGTCTTTACTGTGTTACTTCTCGGAACAGACTAAAACTACAGGTGCCACTTGGCTGGGTAAAACACCAATAATCGTTGGCCAAAACAAAACTTAACACAGCAACTACCTTTGCAATAATGACCCACAAGGTGGCAACCTCAACCTGTCAATCACACAAATCTATTACACATTCTACTTGCATTTGGTCAATACATTCCAGCACATTATTAAAAAATTGTCTGATTTCATGTTCATTGCTACTTATTCCAAAAAGCAAAAACTTGAAAAGAAAACAGGATTACTTTGAATAGCATCATTGTAAAGTTGTGATGAAGAGCTGAGCAAGTCTTGCATATATGTATTTCTGGGTCTGAGTGTGACTTACTGCTTAAAGAGGAAGTAATGGATAAAATAATAATAATAATAATAATAAAAAAAACTATAATATATATATATATATATATATATATATATATATATATATATATATATATATATATATATATATATATATATATATATATATATATATATACAGTTCCCTCCATAATTAATGGCACCCCTGGTAAATATGATCAAAAATGGCTGTGAAAAATAAATCTGCATCGGTTATCCTTTTGATCTTTCATTCAAAAAATTAGCTAAATTCTAACCTTTCATTTAAGTAAAAGAATTGAATGTGGGGGGGAAATCACATTATGAAATAAATGTTTTTCTCCAAAACACGTTGGCCACAATTATTGGCACCCTTATACTTTTTGCAATCTCCTTTTGACAAGATACCAGCTCTGAGTCTTCTCCTATAATGCCTGATGAGTTTGGAGAACACCTGACAAGAGATCAGAGACCATTCCTCCATACAGAATCTCTCCGAAACGAAACGAGCGGTTTGTGTGAGAAAACGAACAGTATTTATATCGTTGTTATCTCTTGAACACAGCACACGTCCAAATGATCTGACGGCGCGGGCGGGTATAGATATATACATAGATGTCGCATTGGCTACGGTTTCGTTCCAATGAACTGCAGTAGCGAAGGCGACATCTAGTGTATACATCTATACCCACTAGATGTCGCTTGGTTACGGTTTCGTTCCAATGAACTGCAGTAGCCAAGGCGACATCTATTTATATATCTATACCCGCCCGCGCCGTCAGATCATTTGGACGTGTGCTGTGTTCAAAAGATAACAACGATATAAATACTGTTCGTTTTCTCACACAAACCGCTCGTTTCGTGTCTTAGGCCATCAATGTGTACTTACGATGGGGAATTGTTTAATTTGGACGATGGGGAATTGTTTTAATTTGGACTCTGTGCTTGTGTTTTGAGACAGTGACCATCGACCTGCATTATATGACTGACAGACAAGAACGGTTTGACCTAAAAATATCAAAATTGAAACCACTGCGGAAAAAAAGACACCTACATCTTGGATGCCCTTGAGGTAAGCTAAAACATACCAAAATTTTATTTCAAAGTGAACTATCCCTTTAAATTGTACCCATGGGGTACTTTTTATCCTTGTGTTCACCAAACCCATATAGTGTGTTTGCTGCCAAAAAGCTATTTTTTTAGTCTCATCTGACCACAGAACCCTGTGCCGTTTGAAGTTCCAGTCATGTCTGACAATTAAATTTACTGGAGTTTGTTTCTGGAGGAGCGAGGAGGATTTTTCTTGAAACCCTCCCAAACAACATGTGGGGATGTAGGTTTTTTTTTTTTTTTTTTTTTTTTTGGCTTTCTGACCCCAAGACTCAACTAATCTCTGCAATTCTCCATCTGTGATCCTTGAAGAGTCTTTGGCCACTCAAACTTTCATCCTCGCTGTGCATTAAGACAGTATAGACACACGTCCTCTTCCTGGCAGATTTGTAACATCTTTAGTTGATTGGAACTTCTTAATTGTTGCCCTGATGGTCAAAATGGGGATTTTCAATTCTTTAGCTATTGTCTTACAGCCACTTTCTATTTTGTGATGTTCAACAATCTTTTGCTACGCATCAGAACTATATTCTGTGGTTTTACTCATTGTGATGGATGATTAAGGGGATTTGGCCTTTGTGTTTCCTCATATTTAAACTCCTGTGAAACACGAAGTCATAGCTGGGCAGTTTCATGTTCCTAGTCACCCTGGTGTACTAAAAAAGGTAAATATTAATGGGAATATACTTCAGAGATATTTTACTCGTAAAAAATTCTAGGGGTGCCAATAATTGTGGCCAACGTGTTTTGGAGAAAAACATTTATTTCATAATGTGATTTCCCCCCACTTTCAATTCTTTTACTTCAATGAAAGGTTAGAATTTTGCACATTTTTTGAAAAATCAAAAGGATAAACGATGCAGATTTATTTTTTACAGCCAGTTTTGATCATATTTACCAGGGGTGCCATTAATTGTGGAGGGCACTGTATATATATATATATATATATATATATATATATATATATATATATGTAGCCAGGTCAGTAGAGGGCGCTACTGAGGGTATCAGTAGAGGGTGTAATTTCCCTTTAAATATGTCACTTCCTTTTGGGTGGAATGGCTGCAGTGCTTGAATTGTTTGGCATGGTCGGTCGCTGGAAGAACAAGCTCTGTTGTTTTGTTTAGACATGTGGTCTAAATATATATATGGTGAGAAGGTTTGACTGGATGAGTTGTGGACACTGGGTTACCATTGCAGTATACTGCACAGAAGTTTCCTTAAAGGCCCTCACATTGACTATGCTGAACGAGATGAGCAGTGGACATTAACGACGGTTGTACTTCCAGTGTGTTCTGAAATAAGAATTCGATCCATCCAGTGCAAATGATCACTGTTTTTCCCTACCTTTATTTTTCAGTTTCTTAATAGGATTATGGTATTGTAATTGGTTTATTTTGTTTATTTGTTTGTTTGTTGGCCCAAAAATTAATCTGTTGTATTTTCTTTATGGTTTATTTTGTGAACTCCAAGCTAGGTCATTTCCAACAGCTCCCAACAGAGTAACTAGTGGGGGAAGATACTTATTTTGATTTATACACCTGTGTGGTGTGGAAAGTTTGGTGTGTATTTGTGCACGCAGTGTGCGGTGTAGAAAGTTTGTAATTTCTTTTTGGGGTGTATTGTATTTATTCATTTGTTGTGTATATTCTTTTTTTTTTTGAAGTATTGTTACCCCACATAGTCTCTTCTACTGCCACCCTGTATTACTAAATGTAGCTAGCTTGTGAAAGAAATCGAATGAGACCAGAATGCATGTATTTAATAAAAGTGATGTATTAATTTTTATAGCAATCTTGCCTTAAGTTTATTCATTTAATTGGATAGCCTAGCGGGAAATCCCTCTATTTACTTGGGGACTCCTACCCAAACAAAATTGGTGTGGCGTAGTCAAAATCAGTAACAAAACACCTCTATTGCCTTGTCACATTTGGCGTAGTCGGCAGGGTATTGCTTGAAAGCTTTATTGCTATTGTTTTTGATTATCTGGGCCTATATTTTTTTTGTTTTGTTTCTTTTTGTGTGGTTGTTTTGAAAGGTGGGAAAACAGTGGTCAAGGATTCAAGTCATCGGTCAACGTGGTCAAGCCTGAAGACAGCGGCGCCTCCTGTAATTTAGCTTGATTAATTGTCTTGTCTTGAGTTGTGTTTTTTTTTTTTTTTTTCTGTTTTATTTAGGATGGCAGATGAGGATGTGTCAGCTCAGCTTAGGACACTTACTGAATTAGTGCAACAGCTCCTGGTAGAAAATGCTAAACTTAGATCAGAGGCAAGTCAGAGTTTATCCTCTGTCTCCATGGGTGTTCTCCTTATTGGGGAACAACGGCCTCTGTCTGCTGGTGCTAGTGTTATGGGTGGTTCTCTTATATCAAATCCTGTGGGAGCCGTAGAACATTATGTTTATGTACCCCGAGAATGTAAGTGCCCTAGATTTTCTGGGAAATTATCCCAAGACTCTTTGACAGTAGAAGATTGGGTTGAGGAGGCCCGACGGCATCTGTCCATGCGCCCAAGGTTATGTTCTGAGCAGGCTTTGGCCATTTTTGATCTACTGGATGGTGAAGCTGGGACCGAGGTTAGGTTCCGTCCCGTATCTGAACGAGATGTCCCTGAGAAGATCTTTAATATAATAACTGGTGTTTATGGGTGTTCTCAGTTGTATATTAGTCTCCAGAAGCAGTTCTTCCAGTGACGACAACTAGAAGGTGAATCATTGAGAGAGTATTCTCATGCTCTTATGTTCTTCATGGACGTGATTCAACGTAAAGACCTAGCCCTGTTTACTAACTCAGATATTGTTTTATGAGATGACTTTATAGAATCATTGAGAGAGTATTTTTATGCTCTTATGTCCTTCATAGACGTGATTCGACGTAAAGATCTAGCCTGTTTGCTAACTCAGACACTGTTTTATGAGATAACTTTATAGAATCATTGAGAATGTATTCTTATGCTCTTATGTCCTTCATAGGTGTGATTCAATGTAAAGACTTAGCCTGTTTGATAACTCAGACTGTTTTATGAGAGAACTTTATAGAATCATTGAGTATTCTCATGCTCTTATGTTTTTCATGGACGTGATTCAACGTAAAGACCTAGCCCTGTTTGCTAACTCAGATATAGTTTTATGAGATGACTTTATAGAATCATTGAGAGAGTATTCTTATGCTCTTATGTCCTTCATAGACGTGATTCGACGTAAAGATCTAGCCTGTTTGCTAACTCAGACACTGTTTTATGAGAGAACTTTATAGAATCATTGAGTATTCTCATGCTCTTATGTTCTTCATGGACGTGATTCAACGTAAAGACCCAGCCTGTTTGCTAACCCAGACACTGTTTTTTTTCAGTCGCTGGAAGAACAAGCTCTGTTGTTTTGTTTAGACATGTGGTCTAAATACCTTAATAGTGAGAAGGTTTGACTGGATGAGTTGTGGACACTGGGTTACCATTGCAGTATACTGCACAGAAGTTTCCTTAAAGGCCCTCACATTGGCTATGCTGAACGAGATGAGCAGTGGACATTAACGACGGTTGTACTTCCAGTTTCTTCTGAAATAAGAATTCGATCCATCCAGTGCAAATGATCACTGTTTTTCCCTACCTTTATTTTTCAGTTTCTTAATAGGATTATGGTATTGTAATTGGTTTATTTTGTTTAATTGTTTGTTTGTTGGCCCAAAAATTAATCTGTTGTATTTTCTTTATGGTTTATTTTGTGAACTCCAAGCTAGGTCATTTCCAACAGCTCCTAACAGAGTAACTAGTGGGGGAAGATACTTATTTTGATTTATACACCTGTGTGGTGAGGAAAGTTTGGTGTGTATTTGTGCACGCAGTGTGCGGTGTAGAAAGTTTGTAATTTCTTTTTGGGGTGTATTGTATTTATTCATTTGTTGTGTATATTCTTTTTTTTTTTAAGTATTGTTACCCCACATAGTCTCTTCTACTGCCACCCTGTATTACTAAATGTGGCTAGCTTGTGAAAGAAATCGAATGAGACCAGAATGCATGTATTTTTTATAGCAATCTTGCCTTAAGTTTATTCATATAATTGGATAGCCTAGCGGGAAATCCCTATATTGTCTTGGGGACTCCTACCCAAACAAAATTGGAGTGGCGTAGTCAAAATCAGTAACAAAACACCTCTATTGCCTTGTCACATATATATATGTATATATACTGTATACTACATATATATATATATATATATATATATATATATATATATATATATTGTATCTATTTCAAAGGAGAATGTATGTGTATGAGAGTAGAAGAATGAATTTTGGCTGGTTTGGCTCTTCATATAAAACAGTGGCCAGTAACATAACACACCTACTGTACGTGACTTCATCTTTTGTGCTGTGGGGTTATGTGTAGAATGGCTATACAAATTAGCGAATAATCAGAATAATGAAAATAGTATGCAAACTGGAGTGAAATAGTTTGCTTGTGTCATGCAAACATCTTATTACAGTTAAGTCCTTACTCTGACTATTGGAAATAATCACAATATTTGTGCACATGTAAACATAGTCATTGACTATGGTCTTATTACTGATAAGACACATGCAATTCAGAGATGTCCATGGTTTAGGTATTATAAATGAATATAATGTAATTACAACAGTACAACTTTTCTAAAAGGGAATCTAAAGGGGTCTTTAAAAAAATGTTTTCATGATTTCATTCAGATCAAGATGGCACCTGTGTTTTATGGAAACAGGTAAATTTAGCTCAAAGGGAATTATTCAATTCAATTCAATTCAAATTTATTTGTATAGCGCTTTTCACAATACATATTGTTTCAAAGCAGCTTTACAGAAAGTGCATTTCAGAAATGTACATAGAAAAATACAGTAAGTTAATCATGTATTAATTTAGGGCATAAACATATCGCCAGCGTTGAGTCGTCTCTTTACAGGCGTCGAGTCGTTTCTTCACAGGCTTCGAGTCGTCTCTGCACGGGTGTTGGGGCATCTGTAGTTTCCATGGGAGGCTGGATACAAACTGGAGCTGACGATCTTTATTTATCTCTTCTTAACAACAGAAAAGCAGATGGGAAAAAATTAGCGTAGCTGCTGTTCATAATAATAATGCATTCAATCTGATTCAACTGTAGTATAAAAGGTAAGTATTATGTGAATGCTTGGCTAAAGAGATGCGTCTTTAATCTAGTTTTAAACTGGGACAGCGAGTCTGAGCCTCGAACAATATCAGGAAGGCCATTCCAGAGTTTAGGAGCTAAATGTGAAAACGCCCTCCCTCCTTTAGTGGACTTAGATATCCTAGGAATGACCAGAAGCCTCGAATTTAGTGATCTTAAGGAGCGCGATGGATTGTAGGGCGATAGAAGTTCCGTTAAATACCCAGGAGCTAAACCATTTAAGGCTTTATAGGTCAGTAGCAATACTTTGTAATTGATACGGAACTTTATAGGTAACCAATGTAGAGATGATAGAATTGGTGTTATATGATCATATTTTCTTGACCTAGTAAGAACTCTAGCAGCTGCTTTTTGGACTAACTGTAGCTTGTTTATTGAGGATGCAGGACAACCAGCTAAAAAAGCATTACAGTAATCTAGTCTCGAGGTCATGAATGCATGAACTAACTTTTCTGCATCAGAAAGAGATAGCATGTTACGTAGCTTAGCAATGTTTCTAAGGTGGAAAAAGGCTGTTCTTGTAACATATGAAACATGATTTTCGAAAGACAAGTTGCGGTCTAATATAACACCCAGGTCTTTTACTGTAGTGGATAAAGTAACAGGACATCCTTCTAAATTAAAGTTGTATTGTAAGAGGTTTTGTGGGCAGTTTTTTTGACCAATAAGTAATACCTCTGTTTTATCTGAATTTAAAAACAGAAAATTACACGTCATCCAGTATTTTATATCTTTAACACACTCTGTCAATTTAGATAATTTATTGTTTTCATCTGGTCGTGATGAAATATATAATTGAGTGTCATCAGCATAACAGTGGAAATTAATTCCATGTTTTCTTATAATATTACAAAGTGGCAGCATATATATTGAGAATAGCAGAGGGTCTAACACAGATCCTTGCGGCACTCCATAGTTTACTGGCATTATCTTCGATTTTTCCCCATTTAAACAGACAAAATGGTAGCGGTCTAATAAGTATGATCTAAACCAGTTTAATGCCTGTCCCTGAACACCAGTGTAATTTTGTAGTCTATCTAAGAGTATTTTGTGATCTAAAGATCGAGTAAAACTAGTATTGAGATACAGCCTTGGTCAGAAGCTAGAAGTAAATCATTTGTAATTTTAACGAGCGCAGTTTCTGTGCTATGATGCGGTCTGAATCCTGACTGAAATTTTTCATAGATATCATTTTCTTGCAAGAAAGAGCACAATTGAGCGGACACAACTTTTTCTAGTATTTTATGGCGCTTTTCCACTGCATGGTACGGCTCGGTATGGTTCGACTCAGCGCGGAACGGTTCGGCTCGCTTCGCTTTTCCACTGCGTGGTACGACTCGACTCGGTACGGCACGGTTCGGTTCGCTTTAGCTCGGTTGCTTTTCCACTGCAGTTAGTACCGCTTGAAAGTGGGTGGGACTGATTGTTATAGTTGCCGTCTTTACTGCAAAGACATCATCATATTAAATGCAAATTTTTCATTCCGTGTTACCCCATCCGCTCCTCGGCAACCAACGAGAGGAAAGTACGCACCTCGTCCACTGACCACGATTCAGCCATTTCTTTTTTTGAAGTTTATACTCTTTTAAAACAAGTAAAACAAGTACTTTTAAAACAAATGCTACAGCGTTGGCTGTTGTCTACTGGCTATTTAACCCTCTGGGGTCTAAGGTGTTTTTGGGGTCCTTGAGATGTTCTGACATGCCCTGACATTTGTGCTTTTTTCAGTTGCTTATAAACATAGTAATGGCAAAAAAAAATTACACACTATTTAGCACAAACAGGGCTACCATAATATGTGAGCAACAAGAATGTACATGTCTGCATTTTTGAGAGAATAATGTTTATGCGTGGTTATTGAAAAAACTAAAAACTAAAGTTTCTGAAATAAGACCACAAAACACACACTAAATATGTGCCAATAAGACTTTTGTCTAATGGATGTCATCGCCTAGTGTTTTTTCTTCAAAATTATGTGAAAATCACCCTGCCTAATCCTTTACATAACACAATACATTGATTTGAATTTTGCAAAGCACTTTCTGTTTGGAAAGGCAATATTCGAGTGGGCGTCAACGATCATGCATATTTAGTGGTTCACACCTGAGGACCGCATACTTAATGAGCCATTCATTCAGGTGAGTCACTGAGCCACAAGAATGCAAGAGCAACAGTTGGAAGCATCTCAATTCTTTTTTATTTTTCCACATATTGTGCTTGCAAATTGGCCTATAATATCCAAGGAAAACATGTCTAGTAATTGTGCAGTTAATTCTCATACTGTATTTTCAGTTTTGGAATATTTATCCTCTCCCCAAATTTGTCACTAATAAAACACAATAAAAATTATTTAAAGAAAAGGCTTATATTTACCTTTTAATAGTTTGTTTACATCTACCTTGTAAATATTTCAATAAACAACAATTCAAGTGTAATCTTTCTTTGTAAAAACTAAAGTATACATTTTATCATACATATTTCAAAGTTAAGGATTTGATTGATTATTTGATTATTTTTGACAAAAAATTGGCAAATAAAAGCTTATTTGAGGTGGCAGATATTTTACAGTAAAAATGTATAATCTATCCAAAACTAATCAACGAAATGTTGTCTTTCATATGTCTGTAACATAGGTCTTTCATTTTTATTATAAGGAATATAAATGTTAATTTGCAGTTTAATACGTTGCTTATACAAATATATATATGTGCATACACACACACATATATATGTGTATATATGTATACACAAAAATACATTTTATTTATATTTTTTATATACATTTTTTTTTTTCACAAATTGTGCTTGCAAATTTTATAATATCCAAGGTAAACATGTCTAGTAATTGTGCAGTTAATTCTCATACTGTATTTTCAGTTTTGGAATATTTATCCTCTCCCCAAATTTGTTACTAATAAAACACAATAAAAATTATTGAAAGAAAAAAATTATATTTACCTTTTAATAGTTTGTTTACATCTACCTTTTGAGGGACATTTTCCCTTATTATTATTATTCCTCACAGCGCTGCGAGACGGTGTAAACAAGTAATGATCTGAATAAACTTGTGTTTTCTCGAGCTGATATGGGGCTCGAGAAAACACAGCCCCTCACAGGTTTGCGCCGTGGATTCCCGCGAGTCAGACGCGGATACTGTGTTTGTTTTAGGCTCGCGCAGTCTTCACTTCACGCGCTTCAATCCGTTGTGGAGACTCTCTTTTCGTTCCAGTGAAATTACAAAACAAAATACACACAAACATGTCTCTGCCTGATATACAACCACTGATAAACATAATCTGATTTGATAAAAAAAAAAAAAAAAAAAAAAAAAAACTATATGAGTGCAGATTCATATAGTACACATATTTACTCACGTGAAAACTCGGTGTTTACTCGGCGTGATCAATTCGCTCTTGAAAATGCTGCCGTTCGTCGTCTGAGCTACAATCTTCCTCTGAGGAAAAGCCAAGGTGAGTTATTCCTCGCTGTCCAGAATCATCTGAAGGGCGTCTTTACCGGAGAAACGAGCCATCCTCTCTAAACGCGATGAACTATCAGTGAATCTGATCTGATGAAACTTCGTGTTTTCAAGGCATTGATCGGGGGGCGGGTGCGAAGCATAGATTACCTAAACTATTTACCATGTGAATAGCGCCGGGGGCGGGGCGGCCTCGGTTCATTATAGAGATAATGAGGCAGAAGGAAAAAACGGTACCTCTCCTTGCTTTCAAACGGATTACATGAGTTGAAAACATTTGTTTTTTATATTAATTACTTCATTTAAAAGAAGAGATTTCAAGCTTCATAAAGACATATACCACGTGTCTGTGTGAGAAGTATTCGCTGAGTTATGATTCATTTTCGGACGCGTTTCAGAATGGACTACACGGACAGAGAGAAGGCAGAACTCGCTCCGTGTTTATTTTTCTTAATTTGGCGAAAAGCACAACACTTTGTTTTTATTGTGAGTATACACAAAAATAATACACATTTAACAGAATCGATTGATGTATGAAACTCCTATGGAAAATCAAAGTCAACAGAGTATTTATGAGTTTCTTTTACACTGATAAAAAAAAAGCGAGCTGGTATCGCCGGCGAGACCGCCGACCTCAGGGGGTTAAATCTAGCGGGTTTAGTGTCTCGTGTCGTAAATACAATGACGCTGGTAGTGATGTTTCTATCTGACCAATCACATTTTAGTATCGGTACGGTACGCTTGGAACCTCAACAGAGGTGGTACCATTTAAAGCGAGCCGAAGCGAGCCGTACCGTACCGTACCATGCAGTGGAAATGCGCCATAAGTGAGCCGTACCGAACCGAGCCGTACCATACCATGCAGTGGAAAAGCGCCAAAGTGTGCCGTACCGAACCGAGCCGTACCGTACCATGCAGTGGAAAAGCGCCATAGACATAAATGGAAGATTTGAAATGGGTCTGTAATTTGCTAGATTATTATGATCTAATTGTGGTTTCTTAATAAGAGGTTTTATAACTGCCAACTTGAATATTCTTGGAACATGACTTAAAGATAAAGACGAGTTAATAATATTGAGAAGAGGCTCTTCCACTACAGGTAACACTTCTTTCAGTAGTTTAGTGGGTATTGGATCTAATAAACATGTTGTTGGTTTAGATGCAATGATAAGGTTATTTAGCTCTTCCTGTCCTATAGTTGTAAAACGCTGTAGTTTTTCTTGAGGGGCGATAATTGAGGCTGAATCATAAGACATCATTAAAGATTGTACATTTACAATTGTGTTTCTGATGCTTTCTATTTTCTCAGTGAAGAAATTCATAAAATCATTACTACTACACTGTAACGTAATATTTTGCTCAGGTGACATCTCGTAGATGTACAATCTACGTTGTTAAAAGCGCTATATAAATGAAGATGACTTGACTTGACTTGACTTGATCTGTTTATTTGTTAGTCTAGCCACGGTGTTAAATAAAAACCTTGGATTATTTTGGTTATTTTCTATTAGTTTGTGGAGATGCTCAGCCCTGGTTGCTTTTAGGGCCTTTTTATAATGTGACATACTGTCTTTCCACGCGATTCTAAAGACCTCTAAATTAGTTTGTTTCCATTTACGCTCTAAATTACGAGTTTCTCTCTTGATAACAATGCGTAGCACTGTTGTACCATGGTGCTTTAGTTTTCTCTCTAACCTTTTTTAATCTAATTGGTGCAACAATGTTTAATGTACTAGAGAAAATGGTGCTCATAGTGCTAGTCATTTCCTCTAGTTCATCTGTTTGTTTGGGTTCACTGAGCAGCTGAGATAGATCAGGTAAGCTATTTGAGAATCTATCTATAGTTGTTGGAAGGATTGTTCTGCCTGGTCGACGTGGCGCAACGTGACAAATTTCAGCAGTACGTAGTATGCAAGTTACCATGTAATGGTCAGTGACTTCATCACTTTGCGGTATAATATCTATATCGGTTGGATTGGTTCCATGTGATATAATTAAATCTAGCGTATGATTAAGACGATGAGTGGGACCAGTGACGTTTTGCTTGACCCCAAAGGAGTTTAATAAATCTGTAAACGCAGCCCCTAACGCATCATTTGTGTTGTCTACGTGTATGTTAAAATCTCCAACAATTAATACTTTATCGACATTGACCAATAGATCTGAGAGAAAGTCTGCAAACTCTTTTAGGAAATCAGCATAGGGCCCTGGAGGTCTATATACAGTAGCCAAGGCTAGAGATAATAGGGATTTCTTTCTTACATCTAAGAGAGTAACATTTAGCACAAGTACTTCAAACGAATTAAACCTGTGACCTGTTTTCTGAGTAACATTAAGAATATCTTAATGTACACCGCCGCCACGACCAATCAGACGGGGCTCATGCTTATAACAGTATCCAGGAGGAGTAGACTCAGTAAGACCGAAATAATCATTTGGTTTAAGCCAGGTTTCAGTAAGGCAAAGTACATCGAAACTATTATCTGTGACCATTTCATTTACAATAACCGCCTTAGGTGTGAGCGATCTAATGTTAAGAAGACCTAGCTTTATAAATTGTTTTTGTTCACTAATATTGAGATTTTCTGGTTTAATCACAATTAGTTTTTTCCTAGATCCTACAGTAGATTTAATGTTTGACCTCACTAAACGAGGAATAGACACAGTTTCAAAATAATGTTCTACATTGGTACTTATATCAATTAAGTTTGGACAGCAAAGAGTGTGATTTGGACTTTGACTTACTAGTCATATGGTGTGCAACGCTTTGGAGATGTTGTCCGACAGAAGAGCCGCTCCGATTCTGCTGGGGTGAAGGTCATCAGCACGGAAGAGCCTAGGTCGCTCCCAGAACAGATTCCAATTATTTACAAAGAGCAGTCTCTGTTCATTACACCATGACATTAACTATTCATTTAGAGCAAATAATCTACTGAACCTTTCATGTCCTAGTCGGTACGTGGGAAGCGGTCCAGACACGATCGTTGTTTCAGGCGATGTGCTGCATACCGTCTCGATCAGGCTCCTGTAGTCCTTCTTCAGAACCTCTGTCTGCCGCAGCCTGATGTCGTTCGTTCCCGCGTGCAGCACGACAGCTCCGACGCGCTTCGGTGACCGTTCAGGATCTCTGGGACCTGCGCAGCGACATCAAGAACACGAGCACCAGGAAAGCAGTGAGTGAGTGGAAAGCAGATGTGCTATAATGGCAAATTATAGCTTTCAGTGATACGGGTGTAAATAAGACGATCGATAGGCGCGACCACGCGTGCAATGCTAGCGGGCTAAGGCTAGTAGCGGAAGTTCGGATATAAGTAGCGATATCAAAGCAATCCGATTGTTTTTTAAAGAGAATAGTATTCCAGATATGTTCACACGCTATAAAAATGAAAATGTTCGTTTGTAAAAGAGTGTAAAGAAGAAAATCAAGGTTTCTGAATTAATTCGACGGAGCTCCAAACACAACAACACACTCAGTCACGACGCATGCACAATCAACCCTCAATTATTAATTAATTTATTGGGAATTTTGAAAGAATCACTTATTTACAGCCGAACAAATGACTTGTCCAACATTCACTTGAACGGGCCGAAACTATCAGCTCTGCAGCAGATATTAATATCCAAACTATTGTGAAAACACTATTTATTAGCACGATAACATAGATCAGCAGTTTAAGACATTAAATTTGTAAGCACATAACACACAAACTTTCAACAAAGATCCTTATTCTCTGGCAATAGCAACTAAATAGGGAAGAACATCACAAAAGCACAAACAAGTTAGCCCTCATTCATGGAAAGTTTTGGCAACTGCTAAAATTAAACTGGGCTCTGAAGGCCCTGGAAAACAAGAAGTAAATAAGTGGATCCAAGGAGGCATTTAGTGATGCTAACAGGACGGCCAGCTCCTTCAGGATGTAGAACACACGGAGTACTGAACAGTCATGCAGCAGAGGTTTTATGAATAAGTTAGGCAGTATGGCCAGATGATAGGGCACAAAGCACAAGCAGAAAATAACTATTAGCACTAGCATGTTGCGCTTAGAATTTCTGAATGTTTGGCTATTGAATGAGGTCTGTGTAGAGAATTGAACTTGTCTTAGTTTTTGAAGAGTCTTCCAGTATAGAAGAATCAGAGATACCAGGACAAAAATGAAGATAAAAAAGGCCACAGAACTGATGATTTTGTAGGCCAAACTGATCTGGAGACTGTGTTGGGATCCGCAGGTCAATTCATGCTTTTGATCATGACCCCGGTAGTTCTGAAGAATGAGGATTAAGTAGATGGAAGATATGGCTAACAAGAAGAGCCAAATAGCTGCAGAAATGTGGCGGGCGATACGAACTGTCTGTAGTCCATTAGTCTCCAATGGCCGGACAATCCTCAGGTACCTGAAAAGAGTGTAAAGAGCACTATCAATAGCACTTTACATTCAATTGCATTTATTTACATGTAATCATGTACAAATATTGCATAAAATCCTCAACATTCATTCAATTTGTCAGTTGTCTGATGTGTCTATCCAAATATTACAGGTGACTTATTAAAGTAACATGGAGCAACACGTGTTTAAAAGCTTTGATCACAATGCTTTCATGGATCACATCCTGTTGGGACTGAGCCAGCAATCTTTCCAGTATCAGCTCTTTTGATATTTAAAGTGCCACTATTATGCCTTTTTGGATATTTTATTTTTACATTTGATTGTTACATTTCTGAACTAATTCTAACTGCATGTAAAATAAACCTGAAAATGTACCTGACAAACTTAATTTGTTTAATTTATATTTTTATTATATTGTATGTATCCTATTGTTTTACTTTATTTTTTAATGACAGAAATTAGATAAAATATCAAAATAACTATATCATGGTATATATTGTTATCGTGAAATAAAATTTCTCATATCGTGAAATAAGAATTTGGCCGTATTTGTCTACCTCTATCTTACACAAATCTAATCCATTTCTAGTGTGTAATGTGCCCCAAATACAATGTTGGGCATTGGAGATAAAATGTAACTAACCCTTGATATTCTGAAATGTACAATGTTTTTTTAAATTGTTGTTTCAGTATTTAGGCTACAATATTAGTAAAGAATTTAAATGTATCATGTTTCTCCCAAATAAAATTGAAGACATCTGAAGACAAAGCTGATACCTAAATGAGACATAGAAGAGAATAACCCCTTAGTATCCTAAGCTTAGACCTTTGTCAGAATCACAGCCGTGTGGCAGCACTTCGACATTAAGGCACTGTTTTCCCCATACATTTTGCATTCTTAATCAGCATATTAAGAGCATTTCATAATAAACAATGATATAAATTGGAACATTTTTACAGAAGTTTTTATTGAGAATTAACAGGGGTTTAACTCTAATGTGTTTCATTTGAAGTCACCATAACAGTGATTAGTGTTTCAATTAGTTGGGCTCTTAACTCTTATTATATATTTTGTCTTTTTTGGCTGCTGTTACTGTGTGTTTTTCAAACACATTTGCAGCAGAAAAGGAAGCTAAAGTGAAACGAGATGGCAGACGTTGCGTTTCCTTTTTTATTATCATATTTTCTTTTCCTTTATTACCTCCCCTCCTGATCCCTAGACTAGAAGGGGGACGTAATAATTGGAGGCTCGTCCGGGATTTGAACCTGGGACCTCTCGCACCCCAAACGAGAATCATACCCTTAGAAAAAACCTGCAAGGTAGATTATGTCCCTGAACAGAAGACTGTTTTGGGAGTCGGCAGGGAACAATTGGCTACTGCTCAAAGAACAGACCCTTCTTTAAGCTCAGCTGTATTGAGTCTGTTGTGAATCTCAAAAGAAAACATCACGATAAGGTAAAGTACTTTTGGGAAGGGGAAGTTTTAATGTGGAGATAGAAATCCATTGCTTGTACTTCCCTCATCGAAGTTCATCAAATCATTCTGCCTCAACAGTATAGAGAGCCTGTACTGAAAACTGCTCATGAGCATGTACTCTCAGGACACTTAGGAGTTACCAAGACGTTCAAACGCGTGTCACACTACTTTTTTCTGGCCAGGGCTGAAAATCAGCTGTGTCTAATTTCTGCCACTCGTGTGCTGCCTGTCAACTGTCAACTAGCTGTTTCACAACTGTTATTCTGAATGTTCTGATCCAATCTGACTTCTGACCTGTAATGCTGCCTGAATCATAATCATACACTGTTCGCTCGTTGGCCAGAGGATAACTGGCCCCCGATTGAGCCTGGTTTCTCCCAAGGTTTTTTCCTCCATTCTGTCACCTGATGGAGTTTTGGTTCCTTGCCACTGTTGCCTTGGCTTTTGGCTTGCTTAGTTGGGGACATTTAATATTCAACAATATTATTGATCTGCCTAACTCAGTGGTTCTCAATTCCAGTCCTCGGGACCCGCTGCTGTGCACATTTCGTATGTCTCCCTTATTTAACACACCTGAACCAGATCATCAGCTCATCAGCTCCATGAACTGAACTGAGTGTGTCAGATAAGAGAGACATACAAAATGTGCAGAGCAAGGGGTTCCGAGGACTGGAATTGAGAACCACTGGCCTAACTTAAGGTGGACAATGATGCAATTTTCTTCTAGTAACAAACTTTGTTGTATTATTTTCCTGTTATCACTGTGAAGCTGCTTTGATACAATCTGTA
Organism: Rutilus rutilus; assembly: GCF_951802725.1. Classification (NCBI taxonomy): domain Eukaryota; kingdom Metazoa; phylum Chordata; class Actinopteri; order Cypriniformes; family Leuciscidae; genus Rutilus; species Rutilus rutilus. The sequence continues at coordinate 33,148,712 of NC_140223.1, forward strand.
TTGTAAAAAGCGCTATATATACCACAACCCAATCTAAAATGAAAGACCACTACGGCAAAAAAAGTGTTTCTCGTAGTTTTCAACCGAACGACGAAGTTCCTATACTTCTACCTGAGCCTGGTACATCCCTCCATGCTAAGTTCACAGGTTCATATTCTGTGAAAGAAAAACTTTGTCAGCACTCCTGATAGGCGGCGCAAAACCAGGATATGCCACATTAGCGTGTTAAAGTACCACACTACAAAAATAATTGTGTAAAACCCAGTAAACCCTGAGATTATTACTTGTGACATTAAAACAAAATATATGGATATGAGAACAAGTATACCATATAACTAAATTAACGATCTCTTAAATATTTTCAAATTTCACTAAACATTTCATTAAGTTTCGTGAACATTTTTATTAAACGACCTTTATGTTCATTAAAAATACTTTTTATGCTATTGTATGCTAATTTTTTTAATGTAAGCAACTAATTTAGACATGCAAACTGGGTGCCGGTGTGATGAGAAGTTCGTGTTCGGCCAGATTCGGCTCGAAGTCGTGCATCTTCGGATGTGGAGCCGCGCGCACTGTTACAAAAAAAGCTGTGCACACCGCCAAGCGAAATGGGGTCTTGTGCACCCAATGCGCACGACCGCCTACACCGCAATGACGTAATTTTTGCCGTGTGCACCTTCGCGCTCGTGCGGATGCATCGAGTATAAACCTAGCTTAACCTTGTGACTACGCCCTTACCGGTTGCTGTAGCAGTACTAGTTGCTGAACAAGATGGTAAAAGACTACTAAACTCTGCTGTGATGAAAGACCTACCTTCCTTTCTTTCTCATCTAGAACCTGAGAAGGTCAATCAGATTATGCAATTAATGCATCGGTATTCACCTCTGATTTCTGATGTGCCAGGGAGAACCACAGTTCTTGAACATGACATCAAAGTAGGTTCAGCTAAACCGATTAAACAGTACTCCTACAGTGTTAACCCAACTAAGCGTCACATAATGAAAACCGAAGTCGAGTACATGTTACAGCGCGGTCTGGCTCAGCATAGTCAGAGCCCGTGGAGCTCACAGTGTTTACTAGTTCCAAAGGCAGATGGCACATACCGGTTTTATACTGACCTTCGCAAGGTAATCGCAGTGACAAAATTTGTTACAAAACCTGACTTGCTGAAGGGTTACTGGCAAGTGCCGCTAACTACCCGTGCTGCAAAAATCTCTGCGTTTGTTACTCCAAATTATTTCCTGGAATACGCTGTCCTTACCTTCAGAATGAGAAATGTGTTCAGAATGAACCAAATTGTGATGCATACCTTGATGACATTTTAGTCTATACTGAATTATGGGAAGACCATATTAAAACCTTGGAAATGGTCTTTGAAAGGTTCAAACGTGCTTTACTAACCTTAAACCTGTCTAAGTGTGAGATAGGGAAGGCTACAGTAACCTAGCTAGGGAAAAGGGTAGGCCATGGTTGGGTGAAACCTGTTGAAGCTAAAGTGGAAGCTATTCTTAAGTTCCCTCAACCTAACAACAAGTGTGAGCATCACCGATTTCTGGGAATGTCAGGTTCCTACAGAAGTTTTTGCAGAAACTTTTCCTCTCACAGACCTCCTAAGCACAACAAGAAGGTTTAGGTGGAGCAGTGACTGTGATCGAGCATTTGAAGCTGCTAAAGACCTGTTGAGTAATGCCCCTATGTTAGCTGTCCCTAACTTCAAACTGGCATTAAAACTGCAGGTGGATGCAAGCCACTTTGGTGCTAGAGCTGTCCTTATTCAAGAAGATGCTCAAGGCATAGAACACCCTGTCTCTTATTTCTCCCGCAAGTTCTCAAAGTGTCAGCTATCCTATAGCACAATTGAAAATGAAGCTTTGGCTTTATTGTGGGCTTTACAACATTTTGAGGTTTACATTGGCAGAATGGCTCTACCTGTAATTGTGTATACAGACCATAATCCTCTAACTTTTCTGTCCAACATGTCTTCTAACCAGCGTTTACTGCGCTGGGCTCTCAAGCTTCAAGATTTCAATCTCCAGATACAGCACAGCTGATGCTCGGTCCAGATCTGTTGAGATGACAACTTAGGTGACGTGCATGTTGGGATGGTGATACAGAAACCTTATCAAACCTTGGTCTGTAATCTTAGTGGTGGGGGTGTTACGTCCCAGGGTGCTCTAATATCATCTGTTGTGAGAAAATGCTTGTGTGCCCTGTGTTGTGCTCTGTTTCTCACCCTCTCTCTTACTCAGGTTAATTACCATCAGCTGCAACTTGTTGTATAATGGGCACACTCAGAAAGGCCTGCGCTGAGGAACACTTCTCCCCAGCCTTAAGCCCTATTCGGACGGTAATTGTTTCTCAGGGGGTCGTAAGGTATTTTCACTATTTACAGGGGTTTTTTATTGTTGTCCGAATCCAGAATGTCAGTGTTTTTCTCCCACCATCTGCATTAAAATCCCAGGCCGAATTACTTAATGTTTTTTGACAAACACCAAGGTTGTGTGGTGATTTAATTGCCGTCCGAACCCACATCTCTGAGTTTACAAGAAAAGATCACTTCAAAATTCACTGTTCAAATTAATTTTGGCCACTGCAGAGCACCACTGTATGATAAGTGTTGAGCTTCGTGTTGTAATGTGCACACATTCTGACAGCAATAGGTGTGCAATACCAATTTAAAATATTATGTAGCCTATTATATACAATTACATAAAAAAAATATAAACCAAGCAGTTGTGCTTACCTCATGTACTGTAAATAAGAAGCTGCATTAACTTATTTACGCTAATTTCCAGTTTTTTAAATGACTTCATTTTGAGATAAATTGCAAGACAGAAAACGTCTCGGTTACGTATGGTAACCCACGTTCCCTGAAAGAGGGAACGGAGACGTTCATCGAAGGGATCCGACAGAAATGGGATCTTCGCAGAGAGAGAGATAGGATCTTCTACTTCGAGAGAAACTAAATGAGCCTATGCACATTTTAATTGCGCCAGCTGCTTCTATAACGCAGTGCGGGTATATAATGAGCAGCAGGTGCAACGTATCTTTGGGTTTCGCTGAGCCGAGCCAGGGACCCGGCCATCTGCAGCAACATGGCAACGGGACAAACGTCTCCGGTCCCTCTTTCAGGGAACGTGGGTTACTATACGTAACCAAGATGTTCCCTTTCACGTCAGTCACTCCAACTTTCGTCAGAGGGATCAGACAGAAATGGGATCCCTACCAACACGCCATGTTGTTGGCCCTTCCAGTACCCTGCATAAGCCTCACTTCTCTCTCCCTTTATTAGGGGCAGAAGCTTATGCAGGGAGTCCTGGCCACTGATGTTGTGCAAGACCCACTCAGTGAGAACATTGGATAACACTGGGAAAGCATGCCATTCCTAGGGGAAGGAGAATGCTGCGGAAGCCACGACCTGCCCGGAGGGAGGCAACATCTGGAGAATACACATTTTGACTAGCCAAACAGGGTAGTGCAACATATGGAAGTCTCTGGGGTGGTTCCGGTCTAATCGTAGGAGGGAAGCGCACCGGCAGAGACGGCAGAGTGGGCTCTGCCAAGGGAAAGACACTGGCTAGCCGACAGGGTAGCCGTAACATGTAATTTACACATATGGGGTCGCTGCAGGGACCGCTACATATGGACAACCAGCCTAGCACAAGTTCCTCAATGCATACAAGTGTTAGGCCTGGCATCAAATGCTCCGCAACGTTTGACTACCGTAGGAGTCACACTGGAGCAAATGGACGCACTTATCTGGCCGACCAGGTGAGAATGGCGTAGCAAGCCAACACTTGAGCGGGTTCCCTGCGCTACTGGCCACATGGGGAGAGTATACAGGAGGATACCAGCTCTACACGAAGGCTATAGAATCTAGCAAATGTGTTGGGTGTCGTCCAGCCCGCAGCTCTACATACAGTGAGGAAAATAAGTATTTGAACACCCTGCTATTTTGCAAGTTCTCCCACTTAGAAATCATGGAGGGGTCTGAAATTGTCATCGTAGGTGCATGTCCACTGTGAGAGACATAATCTAAAAAAAAAATCCACAAATCACAATGTATGATTTTTTAACTATTTATTTGTATGATACAGCTGCAAATAAGTATTTGAACACCTGAGAAAATCAATGTTAATATTTGGTACAGTAGCCTTTGTTTGCAATTACAGAGGTCAAACGTTTCCTGTAGTTTTTCACCAGGTTTGCACACACTGCAGGAGAGATTTTGGCCCACTCCTCCAAACAGATCTTCTCTAGATCAGTCAGGTTTCTGGGCTGTCGCTGAGAAACACAGAGTTTGAGCTCCCTCCAAAGATTCTCTATTGGGTTTAGGTCTGGAGACTGGCTAGGCCATGCCAGAACCTTGATATGCTTCTTACAGAGCCACTCCTTGGTTATCCTGGCTGTGTGCTTCGGGTCATTGTCATGTTGGAAGACCCAGCCTCGACCCATCTTCAATGCTCTAACTGAGGGAAAGGTTGTTCCCCAAAATCTCACAATACATGGCCCCGGTCATCCTCTCCTTAATACAGTGCAGTCGCCCTGTCCCATGTGCAGAAAAAAAAACCCAAAGCATGATGCTACCACCTCCATGCTTCACAGTAGGGATGGTGTTCTTGGGATGGTACTCATCATTCTTCTTCCTCCAAACACGTTTAGTGGAATTATGACCAAAAAGTTCTATTTTGGTCTCATCTGACCACATGACTTTCTCCCATGACTCCTCTGGATCATCCAAATGGTCATTGGCAAACTTAAGACGGGCCTTGACATGTGCTGGTATAAGCAGGGGAACCTTCCGTGCCATGCATGATTTCAAACCATGACGTCTTAGTGTATTACCAACAGTAACCTTGGAAACGGTGGTCCCAGCTCTTTTCAGGTCATTGACCAGCTCCTCCCGTGTAGTCCTGGGCTGATTTCTCACCTTTCTTAGGATCATTGAGACCCCACGAGGTGAGATCTTGCATGGAACCCCAGTCCGAGGGAGATTGACAGTCATGTTTAGCTTCTTCCATTTTCTAATGATTGCTCCAACGGTGGACCTTTTTTCACCAAGCTGCTTGGCAATTTCCCCGTAGCCCTTTCCAGCCTTGTGGAGGTGTACAATTTTGTCTCTAGTGTCTTTGGACAGCTCTTTGGTCTTGACCATGTTAGTAGTTTGATTCTTACTGATTGTATGGGGTGGACAGGTGTCTTTATGCAGCTAACGACCTCAAACAGGTGCATCTAATTTAGGATAATAAATGGAGTGGAGGTGGACATTTTAAAGGCAGACGAACAGGTCTTTGAGGGTCAGAATTCTAGCTGATAGACAGGTGTTCAAATACTTATTTGCAGCTGTATCATACAAATAAATAGTTAAAAAATCATATATTGTGATTTCTGGATTTTTTTTTTAGATTATGTCTCTCACAGTGGACATGCACCTACGATGACAATTTCAGACCCCTCCATGATTTCCAAGTGGGAGAACTTGCAAAATAGCAGGGTGTTCAAATACTTATTTTCCTCACTGTATATCTGACAGTGAGGTGCCTTGAGCCAATGCCCTGGAGGAAGCAACACTTCTAGTTGAGTACGCTTGCAACCTGAATGGGCAAGGCACGTCTTGGGATTGGTATGCCAAGACAATTGCATCCACTATCCAGTGGGCTAACCTCTGCTTGGAGACAGCCTTTCCCTTCTGCTGGCCTCCGTAACAGACGAAGAGCTGGTCAGAGATCCTAAAGCTTTGCGTTCTGTCTACGCATAACCGCAAAGAGTGGACGGGACAAAGAAAAGCAAGGGCTGGGTCTGCCTCCTCCGAGGGCAGTGCTTGCAGGTTCACTACCTGGTCTCTAAAGGGCATGGTGGGAACCTTGGGCACATATCTGGGCCGGGGTCTCAAGACAACGTGAGAGTCAGCCGGTCCGAATTCTAGGGACGATTCGTCGACCAAAAACGCTTGCAGGTCCCGTACCCTTTTGATAGAAGCCAGCGCCATCAGGATCACTGTCTTTAGTGACAGGATCTTTAACTCTGCTGACTGCAGCGGTTAGAAGGGTGGTCTCTGCAGTGCTCTGAGCACCAGAGACAGGTCCCAAGAGGGTATAGAAGGGAGACAAGGCGGATTTAGTCTCCTTGCCCAGCACAGGAACCTCTAACCAGGCATCTTCGGGGGTCTTCCCGTCGAGAAGAACACCACTCAAAGAACAGGTTCCACTTCAATGCATAGAGGCGCCACGTAGAGGGGGTCTGGAAGTGGGTGCCATAGGGTGCCCCATCTCTGAGAAAGCAGAAACACATCCAAATCAGCTGGACTACCTGGGGATGGAGTCGCCACTCTCCCGGAAGCGTAAGCTGCCGTGAGAGCTCGTTGGCTGCACGATTGAGCTTGCCAGTGATGTGAATGGCACGAAGTGACCTCCGATGCTCCTGATTCCATAGGAGGAGAACATGTGACAAGAGCGCAAACCACCTTGTCGGTTGATGTACGCAATGGTCGCAGTGTTGTCCGTATGGACCAGTACATGCTTGTCTTGAAGCAGAACCTTGAAGCGGCTGAGAGCAAGACGTACTGCTAGCAACTCAAGGAAATTGATATGCCAATGCAGCTGAGGCCTCGTCCACAGACCCGAAGCTGCATGCTCATTGTACGTGGCCCCCCAGCCGGTGGCAGATGCATCCGTGAAGACCACAGCATGCCTGGACACTTGTTCTAGGGGAACACCTGCCCGTAGAAACGAAGGGTCCGACCACTCGGTGAGGCGCGCTGTCTGGTTGACCGAGTCTAGCTCCATACCGAGATAAGAGATCCTCTGTGCAGGAGAGTTTGCTCTTGTCCCAGTTGACCCAAGGCCCAACAGGCTGAGGTGCCCGTAGGGTAGGACTTTGTACTGATACGCCTGACCCTCAAAAGCAAAGCGCAGGAAGGGCCTGTGTCGAGGAAGAATTGAGACGTGAAAGTACGCGTCCTTCAGGTCGATCGCTGCAACCCAATTTTGGGGATGGGGATTAAAAAATGCGTTTCTGTGAGAGCATTTTGAATGGGAGCTTGTGCAGGGCCCGATTCAAAACTTGCAGGTCCAAGATTGGTCTTTCTTGGGTACAATGAAGATGGGGCTGTAGAACCTTGACTTCATATTGGCTGGAGGCACCGGCTTGATTGCGTCCTTCGCAAGTAGGACTTCAATCTCTGCCAGTAAGACAGGAGCACCAGTAGTCATCACTGTGTTGAACCGAATGCCCCTGAACTTGGGAGGGAGCCGGGCAAACTGAATCGCATAAACGCATCTGATGGAGCAGATGAGCCAGCGGGATGGTCTGGGGAGCGCTAGCCAGGCTCCGAGAGACCGTACCAGCATTACCAACGTAACCACAGACGTACCGCGGAGGGGCAGCGAGGTGGAGGACAGGGACCCTGACAGAGACACTGGGGTGGCTCGGAGTAGGGTCTGGATATGCAGTGCAACACTCACCTGGCTCCACGGGTGGACAGAGGATGTGTGGGAAGGCTTGACTGCGTTCTAGCGATTGCAGAAGGGGATGAGAGTGGCGAGGTTTCATAACGGTGCACACTGTCGACCTCGCCTTCTTGTGAAGAGAGGAATGAGAGTGACAAGGCATAGTGTCGTGCACTGTCATTCTCACCCTCTTGCCAAGAGGGGAACGAGAGCTGCGAGGCATAGCGTCTCAAGCTGCCATTCTGGTCCTCTTGGGGAGAGAGGAACGAGAGTGGCGAGCCATGGCAGTGCACGCTGTCAGGCCCACTCTTGTGGCACCCAGAGATTTCAGAAACTCTTTATTGAAGGTGTGGGTACCGCTGGCTGAGCCGCCAGAGATGGAACATTTTTGTTAAATTCTGCAAGAGCAGTTTCATCCCGGTCCAGGATGAACTGCAGTAGTCTAACTTGCTGTAGTAACACAGGGTTTGTGATGTGAATATATAAATGGTACAATACATTTGTTAGATTCAAATGACATCAGTGAATCAGTCTATTTCATGATGATTATAAAGCCATAAACAGGTAACCATCATCACCTGATCTCGTTTCACTTTAGCTTTCTTTGCTGCTGCAAATGTATTTATCAAACACAGTCACAGCAGCCAAAAAAAAAAAAGAAAAAAAAAAGAAAGACATAATAAGAGTTAAGAGCCCAACTTATGGAAAAACTAATCACTGTTATGGTGACTTCAAATGAAACACATTAGAGTTAAACCCCTGTTAATTCTCAATAAAAACTTTTGTAGATGTCTGACAGAAATAAAGTCAGTCTGGTTAGTAATAGGTGAAGCTGGTACTGCTGTTTGTGGAGTTGTTTAATCCTCTGCTGCTTGTATCTTCAGTTGATTTAATCTAAGGCTTTGGCTGGAAGTCAGTTGTAGTTCTTAGTCTCTTTTTCTGTTCTCTTCTTTTCTTCTGGTATTCTGCTTGTTAACATGCTTATTAAGGCTCAGATCACTCCATATTTAATATACACATATTTTGTGGCTCAGATAAGGTCCAGTTCTGGTTTATTTCTTTGCTCTTGGCTGACATGTGGCATTGCTATGGCCTGCTTGTGGCACAGATCTGGCAAACAGGAGTGAGCCACCCATGGGCCGTCATTCCACGCTGCATGTGGGCCAAATCATCATTCAACGTGCCAGATGTGGACCAGATCTGGGACGTCATAATGTTGCTATGTGGGTTGTTACCTCCCCTCCTCACCCCTAGACTAGGAGGGGAACGTAACACAGCGTTGCGGCAACAAACATCCCCACAGATCTGGCCTGCCGTAGGTGAACAGTGGAATATCTTTTCATCAAGCCGAAGCGCACACTGACACTGAAAGCACACTGAAACTGAAACTTTTGCAGCAGGAACATGATATCATCAGAGCCCGTCTACGGAGAGCCTGCCCACTCCCTATTAAGTCCTGTTGTACCGAATTTTGGTTGTAGTACCACCAGAGTTCCACTGGGGGCGATCGCCATGAGTGCAAAATGAATGGGAGTCTATGGGGCTAGACAGCTAAATTTGTCTCTTTCACCCGATTGCAGTTGAGAAATCTCAGATCTGATTGTAGATTTTGCAAGTTCAACATGGGTTTTAGGTCGACAGTTGAATGAACGAGTACTTATGTCCTTTCGATTTCTTACAGGTTGAGTTGTTGTTGCCCATAACACGCTAGCATTCTGCTAATGAACGCTGATTGGTCAGTGAAGGACTGATTACGACCAGAGATACCGCTTGATGGCATCGTGGCATCCGAAGCGGGACCAGAAACAAACAAAACAAAAACTCTTCTAGCACGTGTGTTTACCTGTGTCAGCTGTGTTGTCGATGCCTCGAGAGAGAAGAAAGTGCAGAGCGCGAAAGCACCAGAGTGACTGAAGGATTGCCGTAAAGCAGTATCTCTGGTCGTACATGTGTATGACGTCATTGACACTTTAAAAGACTTTTTAAAGCAAATAAGTGACTAAAAAAAATCTCACACCAAGCAATGTGTAATTTATTTGCATCTCCTTTCAAATACAACATTCAAATTACTAGACAAAAAATTATATCCTGAGAAAAGTGGATTTTTATTGGTATAGCGCCATATACCTCCATTCATTCTGCACTCGTCCTGTGAGCACCCTCATATGGAATCAGAGAGGAACTGCAACCAGTTCAGAAGCCGGAAGTGTACTGAGAGTGAAACTTCCGCCTTATTAGACATTCTCTGATATCATTAAAAAAAAAAAAAAATCACATTTTTGTACTGCTATGAAATTAAGTAATGACAACAAGCATTAGGCGTATACCTGTTTACAGCAATAGCGTCCATGAAGAGAATGCTTCCATACAAGGTTGCTCCTACAAAGCTGCAGTAAATATTGAACATTATCTCTGAATTATTGGCATAGGAAACAATGCGCAAAAGTAAACTAAGGCAAATAAAGAAGTCAGCTGCGGCCAGGTTCTTCATGTAAACCGTGATGCTGGACTGGACACGCTGATTAGTGCAGAAATACACATGCATTGTGATGCAGTTCAACACCAGACTGATGAGAAAAAGTAGTGAGTATGCAAATATTAAAAAATAATTAGCTGTAAATTCACAGAGAGGTTGTGTTGTATTTGTCATGTTTGGTTCCATGGTGTAATTTTTGAAAGTTGTGAAGATAGCTGCAGGCACTGGAGACTCCATCTATGTAAGCAAGAAAAAATACAGGTCTCACCCAGTCTGACTTTGAAAGAATTCCACAGTACCTAATAGTCTAACCCAACTATCTAATACCTAAAAAAATATATATATGTTTTATATATATATATATACACTCACCTAAAGGATTATTAGGAACACCTGTTCAATTTCTCATTAATGCAATTATCTAATCAACCAATCACATGGCAGTTGCTTCAATGCATTTAGGGGTGTGGTCCTGGTCAAGACAATCTCCTGAACTCCAAACTGAATGTCAGAATGGGAAAGAAAGCTGATTTAACCCTCTGAGGTCGGCAAACGCGCCGGCGCGTTTTGCTGGATTTTCTTCACATTGTAGCACTATAAACTTAAATTACTCCGTCATTTATGGTCATACAGAAAAAAGAATCTGTGATTTTTTACTTTTGTATATGTCCACTTACAATCAAATCAAAACATTGTGCTTTTGTAAAATAAAGAAAATAAACAGGGTGTGCGTTCTGCCTCTCCATCACGGTGAACTTTTTTTTCTTGAGCACGTCTATAAACTGAAACAAAACTCAGCGAATACTTGTCACACATTTATGAGCCATATACCTTTTTAAACATTTAAGTGTGTACTTTTAAATGATCGGATTCAAACTGAAAACAAATATTCTCTGTTTAAGTAATTTGTATAAAACCAACAAGATGTCCAGCTTCTCAAACGCTTCCTAATTATTTTTAATTTGAACACGCCCACTTGCGCCAAAGAGATTCACATGCAAATCTCCACATGAAACGCGAACGCGCTCATTACCTCAAAAACAAAGCACCAAAAAACTTCACAAGTCTCTGCTTTTCGTCGAGTTTGAAAGACGCGCCGTGAGCTTACATTGGATTTAGGCTACCTCAGAAGAAGAAGAACGCGATTTGAAGACAAGAAAGATGTAAGGTAAGAAATTCTTACATATTAGTTTGTTATTGTTGCATAAATTTCACATTGCAGTTGAACTGTTGCTAGATATATGGTGAATATTATAATATTTAGACCCGTGTTTACTGTTACTGTGTTTGTGGATATCTGCTCAAATGTAGATATGTATATGGTAACCATAATATTTTATATTTGAGCGCGATCGCGTTTGAATGTATCATATTTTGGATCGCGATCGCGTTTGAAAAGCACCAAACGGCTTTATGTTTTTACTATTATCGCATTTCATATCATATCATCATAACGAATGGAAACATTTGAAGTAACATGATAATCAATATATTTTTCTCTAGCTTAGTTGTTACTGAAATATTTTGGAAGATTTATAGGCTGCTATAGGTTATTGTTATTATTATTTTATGCAGCACTGCATAGCCTATGCCTACAAGGCACAACAAACCTTGTGTTCATTATATTATATATTATTGGAAAAATTTGTGTGTGTGTGTATTCTGTGAATTTTAAAAAGCAATTTTAACCAGAAAAATCAAAAATTTATTCCCAAAAGGTGCAGGCCTTTCTCTTGAAATCAGTATGTTCACTTTTTTTTTCTTTCAGGGCCCAGATGCTGAGTCCTGCTGACTTCAACATTCACATGAGTCTCTGTACATGAACATGGTAAAGTGAAAATCAAACACCTTGGAAATGAAAGGTATGTACAATGTTTTTAGGAATGGCACAAAGGTCTCTGTCTTTGGATCATTGTTTTCAATGAGTGCTTTTTTGTCATTTGTTGTGTATCTTTGGATTATGTTGTGTTGTAAATAAATCCAAAAAATCTAAAAGCCATTCTTTTTTAAATCTCCTCATTCTTTGTGCAAGGTTGCTCAGAATGATAGGGCCTGATAGCTCCTAATAGGGCCGTTAGGGGAGGGTCTTTGTCTTTCTCAGGTGTGAAAAGCTTACATATTAATGAGCTCCCACATAAAGCTTTTTCACACAAAACACGTCGCACATTTTTTAAATCAATATATTGTCTTATCTGAATGAGCAGTCAGGGTGATTTTCACATAGTTTTAGAGCAAATATTCTAGGCTACGTCATACAATTTTCAAAAGTCTTGTGAAGAAATAATCAGTATGGGTTTCATGACCTTATTTCAGTGAGAATTTTTTTTTTTGTATTTTCACAAACCACGCATAAATGTCATTATCTCAAAACAACAAACTTTTACACACATGCTGCTGACACATTATTGTAGCAGAGTTTGTGCTGAATACAGTGTAATTAGACTTTAGCCATGAAAATGTCACAAGTAACAGAAATAAGCACAAATGTCAGAGCATGTCAGAACACCTCCAGGGCCCAGAAAACAGCTCAGACCCCAGAGGGTTAAGCAATTTTGAGCGTGGCATGGTTGTTGGTGCCAGACGGGCCGGTCTGAGTATTTCACAATCTGCTCAGTTACTGGGATTTTCACGCACAACCATTTCTAGGGTTTACAAAGAATGGTGTGAAAAGGGAAAAACATCCAGTATGTGGCAGTCCTGTGGGCAAAAATGCCTTGTTGATGCTAGAGGTCAGAGGAGAATGGGCCGACTGATTCAAGCTGATAGAAGAGCAACTTTGACTGAAATAACCACTCGTTACAACCGAGGTATGCAGCAAAGCATTTGTGAAGCCACAACACGCACAACCTTGAGGCGGATGGGCTATAACAGCAGAAGACCCCACCGGGTACCACTCATCTCCACTACAAATAGGAAAAAGAGGCTACAATTTGCACGAGCTCACCAAAATTGGACAGTTGAAGACTGGAAAAATGTTGCCTGGTCTGATGAGTCTCGATTTCTGTTGAGACATTCAGATGGTAGAGTCAGAATTTGGCGTAAACAGAATGAGAACATGGATCCATCATGCCTTGTTACCACTGTGCAGGCTGGTGGTGGTGGTGTAATGGTGTGGGGGATGTTTTCTTGGCACACTTTAGGCCCCTTAGTGCCAATTGGGCATCGTTTAAATGCCACGGCCTACCTGAGCATTGTTTCTGACCATGTCTATCCCTTTATGACCACCATGTACCCATCCTCTGATGGCTACTTCCAGCAGGATAATGCACCATGTCACAAAGCTCGAATCATTTCAAATTGGTTTCTTGAACATGACAATGAGTTCACTGTACTAAAATGGCCCCCACAGTCACCAGATCTCAACCCAATAGAGCATCTTTGGGATGTGGTGGAACGGGAGCTTCGTGCCCTGGATGTGCATCCCACAAATCTCCATCAACTGCAAGATGCTATCCTATCAATATGGGCCAACATTTCTAAAGAATGCTTTCAGCACCTTGTTGAATCAATGCCACGTAGAATTAAGGCAGTTCTGAAGGTGAAAGGGGGTCAAACACAGTATTAGTATGGTGTTCCTAATAATCCTTTAGGTGAGTGTATATATATATATATATATATATAGGGCTATTCCATGTCAAGTCAACCAGTGGCCTGATGCATGAAGCTGGTGTCAGTTGCTACCCAGGTAAGTTTGAGATTAGTTTGAGCAAACTCTGGTTTTTCAGGTTCAAGAAGGTGGCTTGTTTTTTAGCGGGTTTCTTCACTATGATAATTTACGCAACACGGCTAGGTTTTTCTTTTTCAGGGTTAGAGATCACAGACCTAAACTGGACCAATCAACTGTGAGATCTTTCTATCTGCTCCAATTAAAGCAGTTTAGAGTGAAAAAATTACTCATCTTTTGCTGCTAATTATCCATTATACTTATATTATATGAATTGCAATTATGCATAAATCACATAATATATTCATATAATTATTATATTAATTTACAATTAATATTAAACTTTGAATTAATAATAATAATAACAATGATTAAGATTAAGTTTGGAAGATTAAGATTTTTAAATGCTTTTGAAAGAAGTCTCTTAAGCTCACCAAGTTATTTGATAAAAAAAAAAAAAAAAAAAAACAGAAACAGTAATATTGTGAAATATTATTATGACCGCCGCTAGCGTAGCTAGCGAAAGCGGTCATATAGGGATTGTCAAAGTATATATATTTTTTTTTTGTCATCTACTGAATTTTTCGTCAACGATACCAGGGACACCGAAACACCGGGGAACATGAAATTTGGTGGGCATGTAGCCCCACTAGACTTTTACGGAAAAATTTCGTTTGGTCCCCGGGGGCCACTCCCCCCCCGCGCTGGGCCCCCCCAAACCCCAAAAATGCAGTTTTTCCTAAATAACTACCTGAACCGTGGCACCGAGGATGAAGAAATTTTTATGGTATGTTGGTCTTAAGGGCCCACATCAACCTAGCCCATAATCACTCATTTGTGATTTGCGCCCCTCCCATAAAAAATGAAAATGCAATATTATTCTGCTTTAATCGCCCCTATCTTCAGTTGAGATGTTCAGAACTGCACCATATTTCATGTGTATGATTAACTTGACATCCTCTGGGGGTATGCTAAGTTTCGTAGAATTTCATCCATGGGGGGGTATAAAATAAATTAATTTATGTGCACATTTAGTGACTGTCCACTCATCGGCCTGTAGATGGTGGTGTTGTAATACATTATGTAGGGAAAACCACTGTTATGGATGTGACGTTTTCACATTATGGATGTTAAGTGTCTAAACTAATGACTTTTGATATAAAACTTAAATAGTAATGGCAAATAATTACAAAACTCTAAATTATCCATGATCCACAGGAATACTCCAGACAGTCTTTTAAAATATACAACTTATATACATAAACACGCAATACAGCCAAATTGCTCCACGTCATTTATTTTTGTGGAAAGCCAGTGCAGGCCTGAGCGGCGGTCATATTTTGTACCGCCATGCGGTACATCTAGTTACACTTTAAAATAGCTGTTTTGTTGTAATATAATTTAAAATATAAATTATTTCTGTGATGTCAAAGCTGAATTTTCAGCATTATTTCTCCAATCTTCAGTGTCACATGATCCTTCAGAAATCATAGTAAAATGTTGATTTTATGCTCAATGATTATAAATTATTATCGGGGCTCAATAATAAATAATGGTTTTAATTTTTATTAACGTTGAAAACTATTTTTACATGCTTAATATTTTCGTGGAAACCGTGTTAATTTTTTTTCTTTGATGAATAGAAAGGTAAAAGGAACGTCTCAGGTTAGGATGACACTTTGGGGAACGATATACCAACGCCACCATGCTGAGGGGAGTGCATGTCAAATAATGGCTGTGACAAAAACGTCAGAAATGGCAGTTTCACTGAAGTGCCAAACCACTCCCCCTTCGGGTCACATACAGGCTGTTAGTGGCAGTATTCCCTACGGTCACTGCCCAAGCTATAAGCCTCAAAGTGGCCTCCGATATATTAAAGGCCAAGCAAGGCCGCTCAAAGGCTTGGAACCAACAGCTTCCGTGGAAGGGGTTCCTTTAAGGGAATATGGCCAAGGTGTCCGAAAGCAGTCCCGTCCAGTCACTCTCTGATGGAGACATAAAGTCAACCCCACATGCCACCAGCGAGGCTGACCTGGTCTATTTTACTGACCTAGTCTTGCCAACAACCTGTCTGTTTCCTAAACAGAGTCTCTAACCTTATTTGCCTCACTTGTAGAGGCATCCGATAGGGAGGACTGCAGTAATCACTCACAGACCGGATCATAGAGACGGGCATCCTGGAGAGTAGAACTACTCGATCATGGATCTACACAGTGCTTCAAAGCCCTGTGGAGGCTGGATACTCTAAAAGGGACCCTATTAAGGGGAGCGCCTCTGGCTCTAGGGTTTACTTATTTAACATTGCCAACAGGCAGTGTACTCAGCAGAATTGCTATCAACCCTTTTAAGCAAGGGGAGTACAATCTAATGCTACCGGACTATCGAGGAGGCCTATTGTAAGGCCGTCAGCCCGGGCAGTGCTTTGGCTCTAAGGGAGCATACTCAACCATCCCAAATGGAAGGGAGAAACTAATCTGTCTCTACCTGAGCCTGGGTGGTGAAGGGTGATAACATACGAGCTATGGGGCTAGACAACTCTTGTAGTAAGAGGAGGCCAGTACTAGAAAAAAAAAAAAACTGATTTACAGGAATACAATCTCCTGATGGCTCTGAGGAACCTACGCTAAGATACTGAGAGGCTCGAAGTGAGAATGCTTAGCAGACAGCCACTAAATTCCTAGTTACTAAGCTTAAGCCAGATATTAAGGCGGCCCTGTGAGGGCCGACACAAGAATATTATATGTCTGAAGTTTAGAGCTATAATCTCAAAAACGACTCCTCTAAGTGAGAGGAGAACTGCTGCTCTAGTATAAGGTTGCTATCAATGGCTGCGTTTACACTTGGTATTAACATGCGACCTGTATCCGGATGTTGTCCACATACGCATTGAAAAGGCAAGTGTAAACGCACGTCTGATCGGAATGTTATCCGATCAGCGTGTCCAGATTCGGAGGAAGTCGAGGACGCATTGTGATCGGATCTCAGTGTAATGTAAACGCAATCCAGCCATCGTGTCTGCATTCACAGGTAGACGTCACACAAAACCCCGCCCACTGTCATTAATATATGAGCGGGGCACAACCTAACACTTTGACTTTCTCCATTTCTGTAAACCTACTTAGGGTTCAGAGTATTTCTTTTTTCCCACATTAATTTCACACGTCTAGTACATGTATGTGGTTTTGTTTTATTAATACAGTGTATACATTTTTCTTGATATACACCGAAAGAATGGAAGTGAAATGTGACAAAATCCCCATAGTACATTGTAACATGACCATTTTTAATAATTAAAAATAAAATAATTTTTGAGTTTGACAACGAACACACCGGAAAACACAGCTATGTAACATAGTTCAAAACATAATAATAATAATTAATAATTTCTGAACATTGACTCTCAGGGCCCTATTTTAACGATCTGAAACGCAAGTGTCAAAGCGCAAAGCGCAAGTAACTTTGTGGGCGGGTCTTGGCGCTGTTGCTATTTTCCCGGCGGGATAAATGACTCTTGCGCCTGGCGCAAATCTAAAAGGGGTTGGTCTGAAGTAGCTTCATTATTCATAGGTGTGGTTTGGGCGTAACGTGAAATAAACCAATCAGAGCGACATCTCACATTCCCTTTAAGAGCAGGCGCGCTTGTTCTAAAGCTGATTCCTATTATAACGGCGGATTTGCCAAGCGCACGACAGGAGCGGTTCACAGCCGAGGAGACCGAAGTTAAATAGGAATGATACATGCGTCGGTGTACAAAGACAGTTGCGCTGGGTGCAAGATAGGGCCCTCAGTCTTTATTCACCTTTTTCTAATGTTTTCTCCATATAATTCATACAAGTATAGAATAGAATAGCATAGTTCTAATAGGGGCACATTGCAACGCAGTGTGACAACATGCCCCGCCTGCACAACTGGGATTCAAACCCTGCTAGTGTCTTCTTCTAGTTAGCGAATAATTAAAGAACCATATCAACTGTTAAATAACATACTGGACATTAAAATAATATCAGATTTGTCTAATTTAAAATAAACAACATAAAATAGAGATGAAAAATTAAAATAAGAAATTTACTTTTGCTCTGGTCAAATAAATGTTCAGATTATCTTCCAAAGATTTCTGAATTGTGGCGCAATTTTTTCTCTATATAGTGTTGATATGGCAACTAGAAAATGCACTAAGTTTGTCATACTAGCATGTGTGGAAGTATCTAAAAACAAGGGTGTTACAACTATAGCCCCGTTACCCGTATTAGGTTGTGCCCCACTCTCCACTACATAGCAAATATACTGAAATGTTTGCCTTCGCACCCAAAAGATGCAGAACCATTCATTTTCTGTAAAGAACGCGCATCTTTCCCACCACAGCTGGCAACGTTTTCGCACCCTTACGTTTCTCTGTACCGTTTCCATTACGACATCGATCCACATTATTAGCACTTGCAGCCTCTTCATCCTCCTCATTTTGCGAGATTTGTAAAATTTACCCTGACTGAAAACTGTTTTTAAAAGAAAATCCACCACTTCAGGTCGACTTTGCACCGGAGCCATCCTTTCTTTTTTTTTGCAAGAGGGAATGCGAAATCCAGATACAGATACAGGCGAGATCCAGATACAGGTTATCCAGATACAGAAGCCACTTGATGAGAACAGGTGTACACACACTATGTCCTGACTGACTTATGATCCGATCTGCTTGATCGGATCACGGTGATCGCATGTTAATGCCAAGAGTAAACGCAGCCAATGTGGCCTGACGAGGGCCAACACTTGACTTTCTAGTTATTGTAGTTATTGTATAATATATACAATAATGATTTCTCAATCTTCAACAGAGAAGTGAATCGTGCCGGCTCTCTTGCAAGAAGTGAATCAAACTGAATCAAACTGACGCTCTTCATGTTCTGTTTGATTGGTTGTTTGCTGCACGTGTCACACTTTGAGGTGCACGCGCATCAGAGTTAATCACAAACTCTGGTTTAAACCTTAGTTGACAGATTCCAACTTCTTGAGTTAAGAGAAGTCATTGTGAAGGCATTGTGGTAAACACACACACACACACACACACACTCACACACACACACACACACACACACACACACACACACACACACACACACACACACACACACGTGACAGATGGAAATAATGTGTTTTACCAGTAAGTCATAGCAAGCATTTGAGTAAGCAGTAGAGTAACAATTAATGGGTTCATATTAAGGTAATTTTGCCATTCTCATAGTTTAACCCTCTGAGGTCGGCAAACGCGCCCCCGCGTTTTGCTGGACTTTTTTTACATTGTAGCACTTTAAACTTAAATTACTCCGTCATTTATGGTCATACAGAAAAAATAAATATAAAAAAAGAATCTGTGATATTTCTACTTTTGTATGTGTCCACTTACAATCAAATCAAAACATTGTGCTTTTGTAAAATAAAGAAAATAAACAGGGTGTGCGTTCTGCCTCTCCGTCGCGGTGAACTTTTTTTTCTTGAGCACGTCTATAAACTGAAACAAAACTCAGCGAATACTTGTCACACATTTATGAGCCATATACCTTTATAAACATTTAAGTGTGTACTTTTAAATGATCGGATTCAAACTGAAAATAAATATTCTCTGTTTAAGTAATTTGTATAAAACCAACAAGATGTCCAGCTTCTCAAACGCTTCCTAATTACTTTTAATTTGACCACGCCCACTCGCGCAAAAGATATTCACATGCAAATCTCCACATGGAACGCGAACGCGCTCATTACCTCAACAACAAAACACTTCATCAGTCTCTGCTTTTCGTCGAGTTTGAAAGACGTGAGTTACATTGGCTTTACCCCAGAAGAAGAACGCGATTTCAAGACAAGAAAGATAAGGTAAGAAATTCTTACATATTAGTTTGTTATTGTTGCATAAATTTCACATTGCAGTTGAACTGTTGCTAGATATATGGTGAATATTATAATATTTAGACCCGTGTTTACTGTTACTGTGTTTGTGGATATCTGCTCAAACGTAGATATGTATATGGTAGGCCTAACCATAATGTTTTATATTTGAGCGCGATCGCGTTTGAATGTATCATATTTTTTATCGCGATCGCGTTTCAATGCATCATATTTTGGAAAAGCAAAACGCTCCAAACGGCTTCATGTTTTACTATTATCTCATTTCATATCATCATAACGAATGGAAACATTTGAAGTAACATGATAATCAATATATTTTTCTCTAGCTTAGTTGTTACTGAAATCTTTTTGAAAATGTATATAGGCTGCTATATTGTTATTATTTTATGCAGCACTGCGCATAGCCTATACCTACAAGGCACAACAAACCTGTGTTCATTATATAATATATTGGTGGAAACATTTGTGTGAGTGTGTGTGTGTATTCTGTGAATTTTAAAAAGCAATTTTAACCAGAAAAATCTCAAATGTATTCCCAAAATCGTGCAGGCCTTTCTCTTGATATCAGTATGTTCACTTTTTTTTTTTCTTTTTTTTTTCAGGGCCCAGATGCCACTGAGTCCTGCTGACTTCAACATTCACAGTACATGTCTCTGTACATGAACATGGTAAAGTGAAAATCAAACACCTTGGAAATGAAAGGTATGTACAATGTTTTTAGGAATGGCACAAAGGTCTCTTTCTTTGGATCATTGTTATCAATAAGTGTTTTTTTTTTTGTTGTGTATCTTTGGATTATGTTGTAAATAAATCCAAACAATTTTAAAAGCCATTCTTTTTTTAATCTCCTCATTCTTTGTGCAAGGTTGGTCAGAATGATGGGCCCTGATAAGCTCCTAATAGGGCCATTAGGGAGTGTCTTTGTCTTTCTCAGGTGTAAAAAGCCTTACATATTAATGAGATGATCCGCCCCTTCGCATATTGCTTTTTCACACAAAACACGTCGTAAAAATTTTAAATCAATATATTGTCTTCTCTGAATGAGCAGTCAGGGTGATTTTCACATAGTTTTAGAGCAAATATTCTAGGCTACGTCATACAATTTTCAAAAGTCTTGTGAAGAAATAATAAGTATGGGTTTCATGGCCTTATTTCAGTGAGAATTTTTTTTTGTATTTTCACAAACCACGCATAAATGTCATTATCTCAAAACTACAAACTTTTACACACATGCTGTTGATATATTATTGTAGCAGAGTTTGTGCTGAATACAGTGTAATTAGACTTTAGCCATGAAAATGTCACAAGTAACAGAAATAAGCACAAATGTCAGAGCATGTCAGAACACTTCCAGGGCCCAGAAAACAGCTCAGACCCCAGAGGGTTAATGGTATATCATATATTATGGTTAAAGTTGTTGCTGTTAGTTGCAGCAGTTACAGTACAGTACTTTTCTTATTTCTTATTTTTCATGTGCAAAATGTCATTCTAACAACAGTAGCAGTAAGTGTGAACAAGAGTGTTGTAGTTACTAGAGGGCTCCAGCAGGGGGAACGTGTGAGCTATGTTACGGTGCACCTCGCTTCCTCCCTTCAGTCATTACACACATGATCTGAGGAAAGTTTGTGTCTGTGCATCTTTCACTCAACTACTCCCCTTTCAGGGGCCTGTACCATGATGGTAGTTGAACAAACTCAGGGTTACAGGATTCGTTTTGAGTTGACAAAACCAAACCAATCCAACCATCAACTTTCTCTGTCAACTCAGGCTTTGATTCTGAGTTTAGGAGTTTAGGTGTGACATCAGTAGCAAACAGCCAATCACATGCTGAGAAATAGTAAAACTGCGATTAATTTCTCGCAAGAGAAGCAGCGCGATTCACTTTTCTCTTCTGCAGAATATTACGAGATTGAAAAATATTAAGAATTTAAACAAATTTACACCGCAAGAAGAAAATAGATATTTATGAATCACAACAATTAAAAGAAAAAGTCTTGCTATATCAGTGCAAGTAAAAGTTGTGAAGTTAATTTATACAGGTGATAAAGGTATAGAGAGAATTGAACATTTAAGGTCACATGTAGTAATTTTATAGCTTTATCTATTGATTCTAAAGTGGATATTACCTTCATATATTTATATATTTAAACTGTGCATAATAATAATTGATAAACTAAAATTGTACATGTGTGATCGATTAATAATTAAATAATATCTAAATCATACAAAATTATTATTCTAAATAAGCGTTACTAAAAGCCAGACAATTTTGTAGTTAAAAATCATTTGCTATGTAGTGACCTTTAATTTGGAGTAGAATCTATTGCTGAGTCCCAATTCGCATACTATCCGTCCTAAATAGTATGCGAGTACGTCCCAAATCGTAGTATGTTGAAATGAGTATTCCAAAGATACCCGGATGGTCTACTATTTCCGGTTAGAATTCGAAGTGCAGATCAATGCACACTCTAACGGCTAATATTGCCCACAACCCATTGCGTGCGGGAGGGAGGAGCTTTGTGGTGATGGTAGTGATGATGTAAACATGGCGGTCGGATGCAGCAGCGGAGATGCGCCCTCAGTTTTTAAGTGTAAGAATTAAAATGTTTAACCCTAATTAAATTTATATTTTATTGTCTCGTAATATTAATGGGTTTATGTTGTGCCAAAAAAGTACCGTGTTTATCTTGTAGGGTCCGATGAAGATACTGAGCGCCTCATTGGGGTTATCAGGCTACAAAACAATAAATAAAAAGGCTCTAGTAACGTTACAGTGTCATGCAAGTGTCTTGTTTATGTATTTCTTTTGATGTTTCTGTCTGACTTATTTGTAGTAATACTGTGGCTGTACAGATGTTAACTTTATCAGTCCAACCAAAGAAACATGGTTACTACACTTTTACTAAAAGCATGGTTCATTTTCATCGGGATATTTTTAAAGGGATAGTTCACTTTGAAATTAAATTTTGGTATGTTTTAGCTTAAAACATATAGCGAAGGCGACATCTAGTGTTTCTATATCTATATCCGCCCGCGTGCGGGTATAGAAACACTAGCACTAGATGTCGCCTTCGCTATTGCAGTTCATTAGCCAAGGCGACATCAGTGTATATATCTATACCCGCCCGCGCCGTCAGATCAGTTGGACGCGGCTTTGTTCAAGAGGCAAAAACTATATAAATATGGTTCGTTTTCTCACACAAACCGCTCGTTTCGTGTCTTAGGCCATCAAAGTGTACTTACGATGGGGAATTGTTTCATTTGGACGATGGGGAATTGTTTTAATTTGGACTTGTGCATGCTCTTTGAGACAGTGACCATAGACCTGCATTATATGACTGACAGACAAGAACGGTTTGACCTAAAAATATCAAAATTGAAACTACTGCGGAAACAAAGACACCTACATCTTGGATGCCCTTCAGGTAAGCTAAAACATACCAAAATTTAATTTCAAAGTGAACTATCCCTTTAAGTATTATACATAAGTATAAGATTAAGTATAAAATACGTTAAACAATAGTTATACTATAAACTTTTAATATTTTAACTCAGAAAATAAGTAGCTTTCGTTACACACATTTGCACATGAACGTCAGAACCAGCCGCCTCCCAAACGACCTGCGTTTTGTTGATCTACGACGACGCCCTGCTTCACTCCTCAATTTGGTAAAACACATTGTAAATGTATTGTGGAAAAAAAGATGGGAATAGTAAATAAAATTATATTGGATATATAATTGGGACTCAGCCAGTGACTTTATCGCATCAGACATGTGTCACTTTGGTCACAACTGATTGGTCCAAGTTCGGTTTGCAACCTCTTACCTGGAACATAACCTGCCCCGGACCGGGTTAGCCATGGAGCGTAAGTTACTATGACGATGAACACTTCTAGAAGCCAAACCACTTTCATGGTGCCTAAAACCCAGGGTTGGCGCAAACTAAACTGAAACATACCTGGCTAGCCACCTAAACCGGCTTCATGGTACAGGCCTCAGGTATGAATCTTTTATTATACGTGTTATTGTTTACCAGAGTATTATGTGAATGGGTACATGTGTCGAGGAGAGTGTTTTTAGCACAGTTAGTCAAACATTGTGAAGTTAGGACGTTAATTACATGACGACGAGTAAGCTAGCAAAATGATCCTTTAGCAATGTTAACCGCGACATCGTGGATGAAAGAACGGCCCTTAGTAGCTATGCAGTGACGTTGTACTTGTCGTAGTTTTGTTCTGTATACGGTTCTAAAATATACTGAGTATTATTAGAGGTGTAAAGTGTTATGTATGTATGTTATCAGCATAATTGTGTTTTGTATCTCTTGTGTATTGCCGTATTTACTCTGTAGTTAAAAGTGGGAAATACTTCTGCAGGTATAATTGCTGACTAGAGATAATGGTTAGAATTGTATGTATAATGCATGGAATATTATTTTGTATATGTAAACTGTACTGACGTTGCATTTGGGTTTTTTATATTCAGTCATTACACACATGATCTGAGGAAAGTTTGTGTCTCTGCATCTTTCACTCAACTACTCCCCTTTTCAGGGCTTTTACACACACACACACACACACACACACACACACACACACACACACACACACACAAAAGTACATTGGCTTATAATGCAGCATGGATTGCTGAAGTCAATGAATTTTACTAATGGGCCTGCAATCTCTGTGTAAAAATAAAAATAAAATCTTTCTAAAGTTGTTTTCCCCCTCCTGTAAATTGGCTCCAAATCTTGGGTGAAAATTGTAACCCTCCTCTACAAAATAGTGGATTACTCAGTAAATATCCATCAATGGAATGTAATATTTTGGCTTTCATCACTATTGATGTTTGTCTTTTTTCAGGAAAAAAAATACATCCGTGGGGAAGTTTCTGAAATGTGGTTAATTTGACAAGGAATGGCCCTATAAACTTTTTTTTTTAAGAAAATGCCCAGCATTTATAGTTTGCCTATAATTTAATTATTAGCCAGATATCTAAATGTAGTTATTAACAAGCTATTTATTATTGACAATCAATAGCTATAATCATTTTTCATACATCAGATGTAGTTTATCTTTGCAAATTTACTTCTCTTCAAGGCAAGACAGTTTTCATTCACATATCAGTAGTACACACTACACTTTTTTTTAAATAACTGTAAATATTAATTAGCTATGCAGCAATTAGTGGGTTTATCATATTTAATTTACTTTAAATCCAATTGCAAGCCTTTGATCCAGCTGTTAGTCCAACTTGATAAAAGTGAAAAATGTAAATGAAAATACATCTTCTTGATGTTTCCGGGTAACAGAAGGACATGGACATTATTTGAATATTGACTTGCTAAATTTGAATATAACAGTTTCTAAAAATGCCTTATGTTCCGTTGAGTTTCTCTGCTGTGGTTTTCATTGTCTCAATGCTGCGTCTCAATTCGCCTACTTATACTATGCCCTAAAAGTATGTGAAGATGTTTTCTCTCTTTTGTGAAGAAAAAGTACATACTCTCTTGAGTGTGTAGCAAAAGAGTAGACGAGGTTTACGAAATACTATCACGTCTTTAAATTGCGTATTTAACCCTCTGGGGTCTGAAGTGTTTTCTTGGACCTATGTGTTTTGGCTTGGCCTTACATTTGTGTTTATTTCTGTTATTTATAACATATTAATGGCTAAAGTCTGATTATACTGTTTTCAGTACAAACTCTGCTACAATAATATGCAAGCATGATTTATGTACATGTTTGCATTTTTCTTTTTTATAAAAATGAAGATTATTCGTTGTTAGTAACCTTTCTATATACATTTCCAATATTTTCATACACGTTTTGGGTTAGAAAGGCTGTATACGAGGACGGGACAATGACCATGAATATTGATGTGATTCACACCTGTGAAGACAATGACCCCTCCATAACCATTCCTAAATTGCCCATCAAGGGAGTATGAGGTCTCTGCCGCACAAAAAAGGGTGTTTCCCGATTTTGGGGCCTTTTCAAACTGGACTAGGCGTTTTTCGAACTCTTTACCTGATTTGCTAAAATCGAGGGAGATTTTCGGAAAAACACAGAGAGATCGCCTGCATATTTGTAAGTGTATTGTTGTTTTAAACTAGTTTAATGTTTCATTTGTTTGAATTATACCCGTTGTAAAAAGCTCCAAGCAATCTACTTCCACTTACAATCTGGCGTTAACTGTTATTAGCTAACATTCGCTATTCTATTTGATGAATCTGTTTCTCACTTGATTTGTTTTAGTTTTGCCCCACTCTCCTGATCGGAATGTTATCCGGTCAGCGTGTCCAGGTTCGGAGGAAGTCGAGGACGCATTGTGATCGGATCTCAGTGTAATGTAAACGCAATCCAGCCATCGTGTCTGCATTCACAGGTAGACGTCACACAAAACCCCGCCCACTGTCATTAATATATGAGCGGGGCACAACCTAACACTTTGACTTTCTCCGTTTCTGTAAACCTACTTAGGGTTCAGAGTATTTATATTTTCCTACATTAATTTCACACGTCTAGTACATGTATGTGGTTTTGTTTTATTAATACAGTGTATACTTTTTTCTTGATATACCCCGAAAGAATGGAAGTGAAATGTGACCACATGCCCCACTGTACATTGCAACATGACCATTTTTAATCATTAAAAATAAAATAATTTTTGAGTTTGACAATGAACACACCAGAAAACACAGCTATGTAACATAGTTCAAAACATAATAATTCTGAATAATTTCTGAACATTGACTCTCAGTCTTTATTCACCTTTTCCTAATGTTTTCTCAATAGACTTCATACAAGTATAGAATAGTATAGCATAGTTCTAATAGGCATGGTAATGCAGCATGGATTGCTGAAGTCAATGAATTTTACTAATGGGCCTGCATCTCTGTGTAAAAATAAAAATAAAATCTTTCTAAAGTTGTTTTCCCCCTCCTGTAAATTGGCTTCGAATCTTGGGTGAAAATGTTAACCCTCCTCTACAAAATAGTGGATTACTCAGTAAATATCCATCAATGGAATTTAATATTTTGGCTTTTATCACTATTGATGTTTGTCTTTTTTCAGAAAAAAAATATGAACAAAATAAAAGAAAAAAATTAGCTGGGGATCTGTGGGGAAGTTTCTGAAATTTGGTTAATTTGACAAGGAATGGCCCTATAAACAATATTATTTTTTTTTAAGAAAATGCCCAGCATAGTTTACCTATAATTTAATTATTAGCCAGATATCTAAATGTAGTTATTAACAAGCTATTTATTATTGACAATCAATAGCTATAATCATTTTTCATACATCAGATGTAGTTTATCTTTGCAAATTTACTTCTCTTCAAGGCAAGACAGTTTTCATTCACATATCAGTAGTACACACTACACTTTTTTTTAAATAATTGTAAATATTAATTAGCTATGCAGCAATTAGTGGGTTAATCATATTTAACTTACTTTAAATCCAATTGCAAGCCTTTGATCCAGCTGTTAGTCCAACTTGATAAAAGTGAAATACATCTTCTCGATGTTTCCGGGTAACAGAAGGACATGGACATTATTTGAATATTGACTTGCTAAATTTGAATAGTGTATAACAGTTTCTAAAAATACGTTATGGTCTGTTGAGTTTCTCTGCTGTGGTTTTCATTGTCTCATGCTGCGTCTCAATTCGCCTACTTATATTATGCCCTAAAAGTATGTGAAGATGTTTTCTCTCTTTTGTGAAGAAAAAGTACATACTTGAGTGTGTATCAAAAGAGTAGACGAGGTTTACGAAATACTATCACGTCTTTAAATTGCGTATTTAACCCTCTGGGGTCTGAAGTGTTTTCTTGGCCCTAGAGGTGTTGTGGCATGGCCTTACATTTGTGTTTATTTCTGTTTATTTTTTTATAAAAATGAAGATTATTGGTGGTTAGTAACTTTCCTATATATTCCTCTCTCTCTCTCTCGCTCTCTCTCTCTCTCTATATATATATATATATATTTGTAAGAATTGAGAAATTAGGAAATGTCGGACAGTCTGTTTGAAGAGCGACCAGACCCTGAGAAAGGACAAAGGACCTCTCTGGAAATTAGCATTTAAACTCACCATTTGTGAGGCAAAGTCTCACCTCAGAACACATCTCTCCCCCTCTTCCTCACTCCCCCTCTCACATGCTGAGACCACATGTAAATCACCCAAGAAAATGTATAGTTTAATGTGAATGATTATCACAGAGTATTTTTCATGTTTGGTATCATTTAAAATGTCTCAGTGCGACTGGTACAAATGTCTCATTTCCAAATAAGTAAAACAAAAGGTAATAAGGTTTTTAAGAGTTTATGGATCAATGACACACAGGGAGGGGTTGGCCTCTAGACAAATGGTCTCCCTACACCCAAATGTGTAACCTCTGAATGCAAATTTCTTTTGTTTAGTACATGTTTCCAAGTGAAAAAGGTCCTGACTATATAATGAAATGTAGCAAAGGGTTTCTGCGCCTTTCTATAATTCAGATTGGCCCGTGAGGCTGAGAGGGAGACCTCTCAGCCTCATGTATTTCTTAATGTTGGGTATGCATCTCTTTTCTTTATTCCAGAGCATTTGATGTTTTGTATCGATTATCTTTGAATTGATTATGAAATTGGCATGATACATTTACCTGATATAATAAATTGTTACATTTGATTATTCTAACTGACTTTGACATTATTTTCATTAATGCCATTTTTGTACAAGCTATTATGATTCTTTAGGGTCTAAATTAAAAGTTTGTAATATACTTTAATTAAAATTTCTCATTAGTATTGTAAGAAAACACTATTTTTACCTGGTCAAAAACAGCTCTGTTTTCAGCACGCCGTTTAAGTGCATGTGTCTTTAAATGATAATGAGCTTTGCTCACCCCGCCCCTCTGTTCTGTGCGTACACCGTTTGTAACACAATAACACAATAACCATAACGCGTTGTTCATAATAAACGTGGGATTATGAATTATATTGAGAACGTCGTACATAGAAAACATGCCGTAATGTACCCTGAGTGTAAACCTTAGCCGCATTCATCGTGAAGCGTGCTAGCGATTTGCAAAGATTAATATAAAGATTAATATAAAGGTTAATAAAACGTTACACTCACTTCAGTTCTTCTGGAGGTGCAGCAGGAACACGAATAGTTGGTACCGATCCTTTTTTCAGGAGCAGCTTCTTAGCAAAACCAGCTTTATACTGACCCTCGTTTGTAAAGCAGTCTGGTGTGTGAAATGATTTGCGCAAACATGAAAGCATTGACGTTGATCGTGAGGAATATTCCCTTCGAAAACAAAACTCAGCCACTGCGTCTTCAGCGGTTCGGATTTAGGAACATCAAAATGACTGCTGTGTTCCTTATTACACCCAAGAACAGAACACCACAATCGCTTAGACGCTATTCTGCTCATAGACAGTGCTCCAGCGTATCAACAATGACTCGCGGACAGAGGTGGGTAGAGTATCCAAAAACTGTACTCAAGTAAAAGTACAAGTACTTATAGAAATATTTACTCAAAGTAAAAGTAAAAGTAATAATCTTAATAGTTACTTGAGTAAGAGTAAAAAAGTATCCAATGAAAAAACTGCTCAAGTAGCGAGTTACTAGTTACTTCGGATCATATAGGCCTATATATATATATATGAAGACTTCATAATGCAAAAGCCTCTGAGTGCCATCTGAAATTTTCTTCTAAAACAAGCATTTTTATCAAGCTCGTATATTTAAGTTCAGTAATTTCACTTTAATGACAATTAATGTACTTTTCATTGCCATTTAAGTGAAATAACTGAACATAAACATACAAGCTTGATAAAAATGCGCTTTTAGAAGAAAATTTCAGATGGTACTTAGAGGCTTTTGCATCTGAAGTCGTCATATAAAATTATATTATTTATTTTTTTATTTAAATGATTATTATTATTATCATAAGTAGATAGGCTATCTTTGCAACAAAAACAGAAGAGACAAGCATTATTTCTGCCATCTGTATAGCCCGAAAATCATTGCCTGTCCTTTGGTTTGTATAACTTACACAACTACATTTGGATTATTAGACGATGTCGAAATAAAGTACGTGACTCTGCAGAGTGTTGCATTCAAAGGCATGTAATTGACACAGAGA
This sequence comes from Rutilus rutilus, assembly GCF_951802725.1. NCBI lineage: Eukaryota > Metazoa > Chordata > Actinopteri > Cypriniformes > Leuciscidae > Rutilus > Rutilus rutilus. The sequence continues at coordinate 33,178,337 of NC_140223.1, forward strand.
AGAAAGAGTTAAAACTCTTCACATGTGCTCGCGCTCATGACTGCTTCTTAACATCTGAACACAAAAAAACAAACAAAAGTACATCGACGGATCTTCTTCTTTCTGTTCCTCAAAATATAATCAAATGTCTATTTCTGCAAGCATGTTTAAACTGGCATTCGTTTTCAAGTCGATTTCGCATGCCACTGCGCAACAATACACACAAACTACCGGGGGACGGCGGGTGTTCATAAACTGTGAACAATGGTAGCTTATTTAATGTATAAATTAATGTATATGTCCAAAAAACGGTAATGTCATACTTTCTAGTAGTGCTATCGTGGCGTAATAATCTGTTTGGTTGTATTACCTGAGTGAAATGAAATCGAATATATCGTCCTGTGGAATCATTCATTCACAGACAGCTTACGAAGATGTTCAACTAATAAAGATCTTCATCGCTGGCAAAAATATGATGCATTTGAAGATTTGCTCTCACATGACTGTACTGTAGGTCCACGGCCACTTCATCTAACGCTCTTGATGTTCTTAAATCTTCCTGTTACGACTCCGAGTCGAGTGTGAATTGAAAGCGTTTCAGACGATGCAGTGCGTGCAGGAACTGAACAGCTAGATCATTCAAACTGATTCGCGAACCGATTTAGACAGATCTGCCAACTTGTTTGATGAAGTCTTTGAACAGCATCGACTCAAAAGAGTGATTCATTTGTGAATTGAGCATCGCTCAAGCCCAGAAAAAAAGATACAGTGCGCTTGGAATAAACTACGCATTTAACAACACATATTGCATTAAAATAAAGTAACGAGAGGAACGTCGCCCAACGTAACGAAGTAAAAGTACATTTTTTTCATTAGAAATGTATACTCGAGTTCAAGTAAAAGTACCCACATTCAAATCTAGGCTACTCTTAAAAGTAAAATTTTTCCCAAAAAATACTCAAGTAAATGTAACGAAGTACAGTAAATGTACTTCGTTACTACCCACCTCTGCGCACGGACTATGATGACACGGACTATGATGACAGACAGTTCGCTCACGAGTGAGGGAGGGTCTGTGTTGAAACGCTGCTGTCAATCAACAATCGTGGGAGGGGCACACGGTCGAACGGCTTGATTTGAGAGAGCGGAAAACATATAAGAAGATAAAAAAAAAACACTGGATGCATTTTTATCATTTCATGATGGTTGTGTACAGGCACTGCCAACACACATTTCAGTACAATCAACTTGTAAAAGTGCATGTACCATTATATGACCCCTTTAAAGAGTTAAAAGGAATAGTCAAACATTCGCTCACAATTAATGATGCAAAGATATCATTATCCTTTTCATTTATGGAGTCAGATGAAATAACGAGAAAATACATTTTCAAATGTATTGCATTTAATCAAAAAAATACTTTGCCATCAGAAAAGGACAGTAACACGTTAAGACCTTCCGCGCTGGTCGGATGCCGGTTTTGGGCCGATCGAGCGCGAGCTTACAAAGCTGTAAGGCTGGTGCCAGTATGTCTGATCGATCCCTCGATGAAACAAAAGGCCCTCCTGAGGATTAACACTTGAACTATCTCCTGCATATGTAACAGGAACTTCCGAGACGCAGCACACAGTGCAGTTCACACTTCACACACACTATCTCCCCTTCATCCCCCTCCTCCTCCTCACCTAAAATACACTGAAAACCTATGCAATGTTATGTATGTGCAAGAAGTAACTATACATGTTTGATATCATTTAAAGTGTCTCAGTGCGCCTGGTAAAATCCCAACCATAATGAAAAGCTTAAAGAAGTTATAAAATATGAGAAAAGTGATGTGAGTAGTAGCTATATGATGTAGCTTGTGTCAAAAATGATTTATGCCCCTTGATTTTTTACTTTTATGACATGCGTTTATGACCGGATGTTTGTACACATGGGGGTTTTATGACCACCTGTTTGTTGACCTTTGACTGTGTGTGTGTTTCCGGAGTTTTTATGGTTGTGTGTTTATGATTGTAATCTGGTTGGTGTGAGAGGAATGTTTTTTTCAGGAGGGGTGTTTTTATTATGGATAATGGTCACAGAATGAAGAAATTATGAATATGAAGAGATCTGTCATGGATTTGTTTTTCAGAGGTGTTTTGACTGTAAACTGCTTGGTGTGACAAGGAAGTGAATACTTTTTATTTTTATTTTATTTTTGCAGGGTTGCTTTTATTATTGGTGGATAATGTTCACAGAAAGGTGAAATTATGAACATGAAGAAATCTGTCATGGATTTGTTTTTCAGATGACGATGCAGCTTCCATAATGTCTGTGGGGAGAATAAAAACAGGTGAATGAAATTAAGAAATAGCTTTGACAAATTAAAAATGTGAAATAAGATGAAATTTATTTAACTATTTCTAAAAGTAAGTTTTAACCTTTTAAACACAACATTATATGAGTTAAGAATACAAATGTCTGTCTGATAGTCTCTGTCTCTGAATTTACTGCGCCGAAGAAATATGTCAGAGTGAATTGTTTTCAGATTACACAGTCACAACCATAAATAAAACAATTTAGATTATATGAAACAAGATGTTAAATGATCAAGTATAAGTATTTTAATCTATTACACAACAAAACACTGACTTGCATAGATAAAACTTAAAACAAGTATGAGTATTTTAATCTAACAAAACACTGCCTTACATAGATAAAATATAAAAAAAAACACTGCGTTACATAGATAAAACATAAAATAGTGAATAATAGTTCATATTATTTGAATTGTTAAATTATCAAGTATGAGTATTTTAATCTAATACACAACAAAACACTGCGTTACATAGATAAAACATAAAATAGGTTGTTTTGTTTGAAATAAGACGTTAAATTATCAAGTGTTTTAAGGTTTAAAGGTGTTGAAGTGAACTTACCATCGGTGAAATTAGGAGGTCTTTTTGTCTCTGGTTAAAATCATATATCCTTGAATTTAGAATCCTTGAGCAGAAGGATTTGCTCTCCATTTGCTAAATTGAAAATGAAGAATGTTCCATCATGGTAGGGGCACAGGCCCTCCTCTTCCTCTATGCGTAGTTGCTATGTATTAGCATATAAAAGTCAGGGGTCAAAACAAAAGAGCCAGGAAGTTACATTTTATATAGCCTACTCTTATCCAGTGATTGTGCTGATAAGCTAAATCGTCCTCTTCCTGGGTGAGCTGTCCCCCAGCCTGTTGTTCTAGGAGAACGCGTGAAAGAAAGATCAAACCCAAAAATGACACCTCAATTCTGACACCTTTTGAAGATCAGATTTATTTTTCTAACATTTAAACTTAAACACATTATAGAACACCCTTTGACTTTATGAATACGCAAAAATGACAGCTTAATGATTTGTATATTTTGTGCATTTATTTAAAGACTGCATGTAGGCCTACCATTTTGACGCTTGTGTTACCTTACTTCTTTGGCAATATTAAAGGTTTTTATGAAATATTATTATTTATTTTAATCAGGTTTGAATGATGTTAGTTCATCTGCGCTACCGTGTATTTGCTATAACAATGAAAATATTTGAAAAACCTGTTAAAATCAAGTAATGATGCAATCCTTTAAATCTTAACTTTGAGTGCATCAGAATTAAATGTAAAATTATTATCATGTGACATTTTATTTAACGTGATAGAAAAGACAGTGACACCAATGACACAATGAATCACCAATGACATACATAAGACCAAAGATCATTATTCTTCAACCATAATTAAGTAGATGAGACTAAATTGTTACATTTGGCATACAATCTAAATTAATAGCTTCGAATAAAGTTTATCTATAAATGGGGGTCACTGGTGTCACTGGGGTTCTCCCATAAGAAAAGAGACACCAGTGACAGTAACACCAGTGATCATTTTCATGAAAAATACCATATCTTGTCAATCATGGTATACTAACTAAATGAAGTTGTTTATTCCATAAGTATTCTAGTTTTAGTTTTACATCCCCCTAACAGTAAAAGTGGGTCATACCAGTGAGTTCAACTAAAGCTTCATATGAAATCAATGAAATTGATAACTGAAAAGAGGCCATGGGCCCTTCTTCATAGATATTCATGAATTTGGAAGAAGGAAGTCGAGTGATGTCATCAGTATGATTTTTATTTTAAAACATTAGATTTTGTTGAACGGTAACGCCAGTGACACAACTCCAGGGGACCACTACTTTCAAATATTAAAAATCAAATATTGCCACATAGATGGCTCATGACGACGTAACTGTTCAAATAACATATTGTTTTATTTTAAAATGTAAAGAAATTGTAATCCCTAAAGTGTTTTTCAAGTGCGATATTTCTGTAAAGGCTAGGGACAGAAAATGGACGTTGCCTTAAAATCACCCAGAAATGATTTTGCATAAATTTTACCCGAGCTATTATGTTACATAACAGGCATCTGTTCAAAACTTTACAATTTTAAAGCAAAAACTGCGCTTAGTCATCTTAAATTTTATTTATCCAAAGATATTCAAACAGTATTTTGTCCACCGACACACACCAGCATGATGTATTTGTGGCGTGCCTACTGTATGTATCTGTATATGAGTGCGTGTATGAAAAAGTATCCTAAATGAAAACCGTGCAACCCAGTGTCACAAAATGACTTTTAGGCTATATATGCATTATAATTAGATTTTCCACTTTAAAATGTTAGTTTCTTTTGTTCGTGATTTTTTTTTAAAAGATTTTTTTATAAATAAAGAAAATACATTTTACTGTACATTTATTCACGTTTATATTATTTTGTCTATTTAAATTCTATTTACAAACTCTCTCTCTCTCTCTTACACACACACACACACACACACACACACACACACACACTAATGGCCAATAGCTGTAATTTATTGAAAAGCCATCTTTTTTCTGAAAAAGATGACACCTTACACTTGAAGAGCACGCATTGTTTTAGAATTTTACAGTCAAAAACAAATTATGTGAAAATCACCAATTGTAACTTCAGATTCTAAAGGGTTAATTTACTGTTCTCAAACCAAGCTCATGCTCCACTCGTCACAATGGTGGTAATCCCCCAAAAAAACAAAATACCAGAAACTTTTCTAAACTATAGCACAACAAAACATTAAACATTACTAAATCTCCCACTATAACATTAATCAGGTACAAAACAATTTTAGCATTTACTCTCCCCTTTAAGTGTCATGGCAAAGCATGCTGGGGAATAGAGATCCCAGCCCAGTTTCAGTTAAATTTAAGTTTGTTAAAAGAAACAAGTTCATAGAACTCAAAACAATTAAACAATTCAATATAATTAAAATGTGTAAGTTTTGTGAACTCAAAAGAAAAGAAAGTTCTTAATATTTATAAAAGTTAATTTGATTGAACTAATTTGTATAATTTAAGTTGGCCCTACTCAACCAATTCATTATTTTGAGCGTTAGGGTTTACAGAAAATCAGCACACATAAGCCTCTGTGGTCGTAGCATAAGTAAAGTTGTCTTGAGTGGATATTTAATTGTACTCGTCTTAAGGTCTACAGAAGTCATAACTTCAGGGGTCAGTGGGGATCCCGAGAATATTTCATTTCCCTTTAAACCAAAGATTAAGCTAAAAGAATCTAGTTTCCAGTGTTCCCTACCAAAATCAAATAGTGTATACAATTTGTATTACACATTTTTTGTTGTGTTCTGACACAATGTCATTAATTGGTACTTTTTCTTTTATAAAATTTACTTTTCTTACGTCTACAAAGTATCAATTTCAATTCATTTTCCTAGCAAGTATAAAGTAAAAATATGATAAATATGCCTGACACAATGTTTTAAGAATTAGCTGTTGCAATACTCCAAACAGTTCCTCACACAATTACACCATTAAGGACGGTCAACGGCTCATTCGGTGAAAACAGCGTGTGTAAGGTAGTTTTGTCACGGTTCATAGATCCAATGTCTCTCTCTCGTCTCATGCTTTGTTTGTTTACGTGTGTGAGCGCGTGAGTGGGTGTGTCTGGCTTGTTATCACTGATCAGCGATCCAGCTGCAATCGCTCATCATCAGCTGCAGCCCATCTCATCACAATATATAAACTCACCACTTTCTCATCTCCCCTGTCAGATCGTTGTATGAAGTCCTTGTGTTGTGTCTGATCCCGTTCCCGTTCCTGTTCATCGTCTCCGTCCTGAGTTCCTGTGTTCCGGTCTCCGTCTTGTGGATTTGTTTGATGTCAGGATTTTGTCGGCACTTCAGAGCACCCTGCACTTCTGTCTTCACCGTGTCTGGCCATCGAAGTCCCTGCGCCACAGCCTGCATCATCTTGGACTTTCATTATCATCATCATCATCATCATCATTACTTCATTCTAAATAAAAGAGTTTTTACTTGCACATTGTTTCCTCGTTTCTGTCGTAACAGAACGATCTGACCCAACATGGAAACAGTGAGTAGTACAGCACCATCGATGGAGGATTACATCAATAACAGCATGGCGCGTATGGATCTTCAAGAGAAAAACCTCAACGATACTGGTCGCGCTGTTCAGGCTTTAGTGGCGCAGGTGTCCGAGCTCACCCGGCAGATCCAACAGATGCAAGCTCCCACTGCGCCGCCCACACCAGCCGTTCCCCCCACACCATCGGAAGGCCCATCCCAGTCAGAGCCCCGCCTACCAGTTCCAGAACCCTACTCAGGTGAACCTAATTTTTGCAGGGCTTTTCTAACCCGGTGTTCCATGCATTTCTCCCTCCAGCCCAAAACCTTCAATAATGAACGTTCCAAGGTCGCCTTTGTCCTCACTCTCCTGACTGGGAAAGCGGCATTATGGGGGACGGCGGTGTGGGAAAATCAAGACCCGTGTTGTTCCTCGTTCCAGGAGCTCTCCGCCGAAATGAAGAGAGTGTTCGACCGCGCTGTCGCCGGGAGAGAAGCCGCAAGGATGCTGGCCGATTTACGTCAAGGAGAAAGCTCTGTATCGAGTTTTCGATCGAGTTTCGAACCTTAGCGGCGGAGAGCCAGTGGAACGAGGAGGCGCAGTGGGACATGTTCCTGCATGGGCTGGCTGACCGCGTCCAAAGGGAAATCGGTAACCCTTTATTTTACAGTCCCCTAATTACTAGGTATTTACATGGTAAATACATGGTAAGTTATAGTTGGTTATTGGTAATTACCACAGGTAACAAGTATGTAAATGCAGAGAAACTACAAACTAATTACTAGGTATTTACCTGGTAAATACATGGTAAGTTATAGTTGGTTATTGGTAATTACCACAGGTAACAAGTATGTAAATGCAGAGAAACTACAAACTAATTACTAGGTATTTACCTGGTAAATACATGGTAAGTTATAGTTGGTTATTGGTAATTACCACAGGTAACAAGTATGTAAATGCAGAGAAACTACAAACTAACTACCAAGTATTTACCTGGTAAGCATATGGTAAATTATAGTATTTTAGTGTGTAATTACTTAAGGTGATTAGTATGCAATTACAGAGAAACTACCAGGGAAAAAAACACCACTGTTAAATATCAACTCAACAAAGTGCTGTGTACTTGTTACCTGTTTAGGTTGGTAATAACTTCGATTTAATTGTGTACTTCCTCAGAATGTAGGCAGACTATTTTTAGAAACACCTCCAGTATTACTCATCAATTCAAGTTAGGTTTGTAGTTATCCTAGGGTTATGTTGGTAACAGTCCATGTTTATGTATTACTATCTTGAAATTAAGACGGTAGTTTCCAATAAATTACCTTGTCTTACATAGTTGTTGTTCATTGCTACACCCATTTATAGAGGGTTTATCAAATAATTTACCTTACACTTACCTGGTAACTACCCTGCAGGAACAGGTTTCCCTAATGTCATGGCACATCTTAAATACTGGGTATGTTCTTGCAGATGTTTTTACAATTTACTCAGTAAGTAAAGTGCAACTGTACTGTAAAATGAAGCCTTGTTTATTTCCATGGTATTACCGGAATTGTACCATATAACTTGATCATTCCCTTTTCCATATAGTCACACTTTTTTACCTCATATGTCCTGCAACGTTACCAAGGAAAACATGACAATTTACTCAGTAAGTAAAGTGAAACTGTACTGTAAAATGAAGCCTTGTTTATTTCCATGGTATTACCGGAATTGTACCATATCATTCCCTTTTCCATAGTCACATTTTTATTTATTTGTTTTCCTAGTATGTCCTGCAACGTTACCAAGGAAAACATGACAATTTTCTTGGTAAGTAAAGTGTAACTGTACTGTAAAATGAAGCCTTGTTTATTTCCATGGTATTACCAGAATTGTACCATATAACCTGATCATTCCCCTTTTCCATATAGTCACAATTTTTTACCTCGTATGTCCTGCAACGTTACCAAGGAAAACATGACAATTTACTCAGTAAGTAAAGTGAAACTGTACTGTAAAAGGAAGCCTTTTTATTTCCATGGAATTACTGGGATCTTACCCTATAATCTGTTATAGCTACGTAACTGTACCTATTACAGATTATAGGGTAAGATCCCAGTACATGGAAATAAAAAGGCTTCCTTTTACAGTAACGTTCCAGTTTCACTTTACTTACTGAGAATGTTCAACGTGATCTCATGAGAATACGTGTGTATTTTTACGTAAAGTGTAATTCTACCATACGTATACATTTACTTGTTTTATACACACAGAAGCGTATAGTATTTACAGCACTAAAACGTAAAATGTTTGCATTAACAGCACAAAAACATAAATTATTTACGTATGAACAACTCTATACCGACGTATTTGTACGCATTCTTATTTATATGCATATTAAAATCGTGGCATTAATGTTTTGACTCTATTGCATTCAAATGTCTTATCAATTACGTTTTCAGTCGCATTTATGCAGTTTACTCAAGAAATAGACTAATTTCGCTCTGTTCGTGCCTTCTGCTGCAAACTCGTTTCGGAGGATTAGCATACATGCAGTTAAACAAGAATACACTTTAAAACCTTAAAAGTACCTTATTTAATCGTTTAACCATTTTAATATTTAGTTTATTTACAGTGAGACACAAAATGCGTTTTTTTTCCAATAGAACAATAATACACCAAAACCCAACATAAATTCACAAAAGACATCAATTTTATTATAGCCTACTTGATATAATCCAAATCTTTAGAATCCATACGTTTGCAAGAAAGAGATCCAAATTCAGCCCTTTATCCAGTGAGTGATCTTCATCTCCATTCCACAGGCTTTAACAACAGCGCAGTCTGTAACTGTGAAATCCCGCGGACCCGCGCTCGTTGATGAATTCAAATTCAAAAATTGCGCCCTCAAGAAGCGTTTCGACATGTTTTACGGCAGTGATATCAAACGCTCATTGGCTCTCGCCATAGATATAAACACTAGATGTCGCCTTGTATACGGCAGTTCATTGGAACGAATGCGTCAATAGAGCCGCCATCTTGGAACAGGGGAGCCCCTCCTCTTTAATGCATCAGCGTCAATGTAGGCAAAGGTCTAACGGAAATAAAATCACCATAAATCGTCATGAATGCGATTTTCTAGTTTTTATGGTTCGTTCCAACGGTCAGTCATGTATTTATCATTGAGTCCAGAGGAAATTTAAGGTTTTGATATTAAGATAATTACTTCTTTTTCAAAATATAATGCATAGTGCTAGTAGGCCTACGTTTATTAGTCACATTCTTCCACTTGAGTAAACTTAGAATAAACTATTGCTATATAATACATATATAAATGAGCAAAACTTGGCCACTAAATATTTAATATTCAATTATTTTAATGATCACAATTAAATTTTTTATTTTATTAAATTGAACAAGCGCAACATTCAGCATTTAATCAAATATTCTAAAAGATGTTTTATTAAGAATAATGTTATTTCAACATAATATCTCGTTATTTCGACATAATATGTGTGCGTGCAACAAGCAAGAAGTGCATTTGTAAATCCGGTGACGCGTGCATTGATTTTTATTAATAAACTTCTGACAGTGTCGACTCGGCTGCAGAGATGAAGTTGACGATCGCCATCTCCGTAGTGAACGCGCCTAGAGAGAGAAATGCACATAATGGATTACATAATCAGAGAGTAGCCTAGCTTTTTTCTTTCGTTTTAAATTATTTCGTTTAAAGACTATTTAAGCTTTGTGTATTTGATGTATTTCTCTTGTCTGTGTGAGGCATAGGCTGAGTTTCGTTAAGTTAGGATGAGATGCGCTCCAGTTAACGTGCAATAAGTAAGTGACCGCGCGGACGCCTCCATGATTATATCAACAAGCAATTTGTTGATGAATAAAATTTATTAAAATTAAGATACAATTTATACAAAACGAAATTCACTTTAAAGAAAGGATTTAAACAGTTGACATTTTCACAAATTTCAGTGTCCTTCCACACCTCCATCCCCAGTTTGCAAGGAAAAGAAACAAGCCCTTGAGCCCACTGTCCTTGTGCAAAACGCACACATACATAAGATTTGCGGAATTCTATGTATAATAATCATGGATGTACTGTTTGAAGATTGACAGGGAGAGGACCAGCATACTATTAGGACTGTACTTACAGGTTTTTTTTTGGTTTTTTTTTTTCTCATTAAAAGGTTTGAGTACAATCGGTAAAAAATCAAAAGTTAGGAACAACACAGCACATCACAGCCAAAAGTGGGTATTGAGGATCAACTCCTGCATATTGTACATTTTAAACACAAGAGTTATTTCAAATAATATCTAAAGAATATTCACAGTTCATTAGCTGTGCGAGAATCACAGTTCATTTTCTTCCTCCAAGCAGAGAAATGTACACTGAACTTATAAAAAAACAACTTGACTACTACCATCCACAGAGTAAATCTAATCCCATGCTGTCTGGTTTAGATTTCGTTCGTGTGAACATCCATACGCAGCACAAAAGTCCGGTATCATCCATAAAATTGAAGTATAGGCGGAGATAGCAGCGTTACCTAGCTACTTCCTATGGCAAGACCCCTGTTCAAAGATGGCGGCGGTTTTGACGCATGTTTAGAACCCCAAGGCGACATCTAGTGTTTATATCTATGGGCTCTCGCCTGTTCGTCTATGTTCGTCACAGATTGCGACATGTCGTATTTCAGTCGGTAAACTATATTTGAAATGGAGAAGCGCCCCGCGCGCGCCTTCACACAGAGCGAAGCCGGATTAACATTTTCATGGATTAATCATTTAAATTCTGCTCTGTAAATTACCTCATTCAAAATTATTATATACTGAAAGAGAGGACTGTGACTGCAACACATCGTCATGTGAACGACTTTTGGTACCGGTTTTGACATTTTCGCAATAAATAAATTATTGTGATTACACGTATGTTGTTTTTCTTCATAACTGTAGCCTATGTAGTTTTCTATCTTTGAAAATTAAGTGTTAATACTACGTATTAACAATGAGACCAGGCTGGAATGTTTTAGTTAGCAGCTAAGTTGCAGAACACACGGTAAAAGTTTGTGATTTCAAAAATGTTTAAGCAGTAGCAAAGGATGTGGTAAGAGTCTGGTAATACCATGGAAATAAAAAGGCTTCCTTTTACACTACAGTTGCACTTTACTTACTGAGTAAATTGTCATGTTTTCCTTGGTAACGTTGCAGGACATATGAGGTAAAATAAAAATAAAAATGTGACTATGGAAAAGGGAATGATATGGTACAATTCCGGTAATACCATGGAAATAAACAAGGCTTCATTTTACAGTACAGTTTCACTTTACTTACTGAGTAAATTGTCATGTTTTCCTTGGTAACGTTGCAGGACATATGAGGTAAAAAAGTGTGACTATATGGAAAAGGGAATGATCAAGTTATATGGTACAATTCCGGTAATACCATGGAAATAAACAAGGCTTCATTTTACAGTACAGTTGCACTTTACTTACTGAGTAAATTGTAAAAACATCTGCAAGAACATACCCAGTATTTAAGATGTGCCATGACATTAGGGAAAACTGTTCCTGCAGGGTAGTTACCAGGTAAGTGTAAGGTAAATTATTTGATAAACCCTCTATAAATGGGTGTAGCAATGAACAACAACTATGTAAGACAAGGTAATTTATTGGAAACTACCGTCTTAATTTCAAGATAGTAATAAATAAACATGGACTGTTACCAACATAACCCTAGGATAACTACAAACCTAACTTGAATTGATGAGTAATACTGGAGGTGTTTCTAAAAATAGTCTGCCTACATTCTGAGGAAGTACACAATTAAATCGGAGTTATTACCAACCTAAACAGGTAACAAGTACACAGGACTTTGTTGAGTTGATATTTAACAGTGGTGTTTTTTTCCCTGGTAGTTTCTCTGTAATTGCATACTAATCACCTTAAGTAATTACACACTAAAATACTATAATTTACCATATGCTTACCAGGTAAATACCTAGTAATTAGTTTGTAGTTTCTCTGCATTTACATACTTGTTACCTGTGGTAATTACCAATAACCAACTATAACTTACCATGTATTTACCATGTAAATACCTAGTAATTAGGGGACTGTAAAATAAAGGGTTACCGGGAAATCTACGCCTTGGACTTACCTCAGTCACTCAATGACCTCATCGCTCTGGCGCTACGAGTCGACGCACGGCTATCAAGAGTCGGAAGTCGCGCAACGAGCAGTCGTCCTCTGGCAGGAGCCGAGGGTCCATGTTTTGGAGGCGGGGACGCGGTCAGCCCCGTCTACGATCACGAGCCCATGCAGGTGGGTCAAACTCGGCTTTCCCGGGAGGAGAGGGAAAGGCGGAGGTCCCAGGGCCTTTGTCTGTACTGTGGAGGAGCCGGGCACTACGCTTACAACTGCCCGGTAAAAGGCCAAGCCCGATAGTAAGTATGAGGCTACTATCGGGTGGGATCTCCGCCGAGAAGACCTCATCAACACCTACCCTCCTTCCGGTAAGACTGAGATGGTCAGCACGCATTCACGATTGTCGAGCACTCTTGGACTCCGGGGCTGAAGGTAATTTTATGGACCACTCATTTGCACGTCAGTTTCAGATTCCCCTCAAACCCCTCACACATCAGATCGCTGTACATGCACTCAACGGACAAGAACTTCCTACCATCACTTTTGCTACTGAAGACATCACCCTCATCACATCAGGCAACCACACTGAGACCATCTCATTCTACATCCTGGACACTCCCCTTGCACCCATAGTACTTGGTCACCCCTGGCTCACCCGTCACAACCCCAAAGTGGACTGGCAGCTCAAGTCTGTGTCAGCATGGAGCAGTCGATGTCATGAGTCTTGTCTAGTGTCTGCTTGTCCGTCTGTTTCTGTCCCTGTGTTCCAGGAGGAGGCAATGGATCTGTCTAACGTGCCCGCGGAGTACCTGGACCTGAAGGAGGTGTTCAGTAAGTCTCGGGCTGCTTCTCTTCCTCCACATCGTCCCTATGACTGTGCTATAGACTTATTACCAGGTACGGCTCCGCCTAAAGGCAAGTTATATTCACTCTCGACACCTGAGAGGGAGGCTATGGAGAAATATATTTCTGATTCTCTAGCAACGGGGTTCATCCGTCCTTCCTCTTCACCAGCGGGGGCGGGGTTCTTTTTTGTGGGGAAGAAGGACGGATCCCTGCGACCTTGTATTGACTACCGGGGGTTGAACAACATCACGGTAAAGAATACCTATCCTCTGCCGTTGATGTCTTCAGCCTTCGAGAGGTTGCAGGGAGCGTCCATCTTCACAAAATTGGATTTACGTAATGCTTATCATTTGGTCCGCATCAGGGAGGGGGATGAGTGGAAGGCCGCTTTTAACACCCCCAGAGGGCACTTTGAATATTTGGTTATGCCTTTTGGCCTTTCCAACAGCCCAGCGGTCTTCCAGGCACTCGTCAATGACGTGGTGCGAGATATGATAGATCAGTTCATATATGTCTACCTGGACGACATACTGATTTTTTCTTCTTCTCTCCAGGAACACGTGCAGCACGTCCGAGGAGTGCTTCAGAGGTTGCTAGAGAATGGGCTTTTTGTCAAGGCAGAGAAATGCGATTTTCATGCACAGTCTGTTCCATTCCTAGGGTACATCGTGTCGGTTGAGGGAATGCGCATGGATCCTGAGAAGATCAAGGCTGTGGTGGAATGGCCAAGTCCAGAGTCTCGTAAGGCCCTACTGAGATTTCTGGGGTTCGCCAATTTCTACCGGCGTTTTATTCGCAACTTCAGCCAACAAGCCGCACCTCTGACCGCCTTGACCTCCCCCAGAACGACGTTCAGGTCAACTGACTTGAAGCAGTTGTGTTTGGCTTAACTCAATATTTTCATGTCGAAAGAACATGTTTCAGTTAAGTAGACCAAAAATAACATTTGATGCTTGCTCAGTTTACTTAATTCAGTTAATTCAACACGATTCTTTTCAACCGTTTTACTTAATCCATTTGCGTTGAGATTACATAAATGAGATTAGTTGTGTTAAAATAGCGATATAGAAAACTAGGAACAGGATTTCCCCTCCCCATCATGCTTTGCACAGGACTGTATAGGGGTTTAAATTTAAAATAAAAACCTTATTTTATGTGTTTTTTCATCATGATGAAAAATTGGTGACTTGTTAATGATTAATGTTCTTTAATGTTTATATTTAAAAGAGTTTCTGATATGTTAGTGTTTTTGGAGGTTACCATTGTGATGAAGTGTTGACCTTGTGCTTGGGTGAGGATGTGCTAACAACAATTAAAGTGGTTTTAATAATAATACAAACAACTACTTCAGACATACATTGGATGCAACATAACCGTATTCTAGCAAATGCTTAACATTAACAGTCTTTACAGAGCAAATATTTTGTAAAAGGTTTTCTTATTAGATAACATTTGTAAAAGTTGTAAAATTGCTGAATGCATTCACTAAATAAAAGATTCAATTAAATAATTGGATTATTTGTTTTCATTTTTGTTTGATATAAATTTTAGGATAATTGAACTTAATAGTTTTGGACAAAATTAAGAATGTTAACCTGATTCTACTAAATGACATTGAATTAACCTTATGTAATAAACTTAATTCTACCGAAATAAACAATGTTAATTAAATGCCACATAACCCTGTTGAGCCTGTTGCCATAAAAAGTTAAGTAAATCTACCATATTTTCCAACAAAATTTTGATTAAACATTACACGGTCAAGACATATGCACGGGTGAATTGTTCGCAATAGATCCATAACATACATTTAGAATGGACAGATAGGATGGAATTTCTTTTTGTGCAGACTTTAATTGAACTTTTACCAAAGTTTTACCAAAAGATTAAAATGTTAAAGTTCAGCGCCTGAAGTGTTTATTAAATTGTAGCTATAGTGAAATTGAAACACAATGAACCGATTGTATATAACCCTACACGTCGACTTTTAACCAGTAGTCTAAATTCTGAATAAACATTACGTCTGTAAGATTTTATAGCTACTGATGTGTCCCTTAAAGGTGTTTCCCTCCCCCAGATCCTCCATTCAGACTATACCTCCTGTGTGTAAAACAAGAACCCATTCAAGTACAAATTCTGATCTCACAGTGTGAATCCCTCAATAGGGAACCAAAATCTAATTATAATGACAGACGCCACCATTTGGTAAGAATATTGAATTATCTGGGTATATAAGGAAAAGGTGCAGAAAAATTTGAGGAGTCTGTAGGTTGCTTCCCACACAACCGCTGTGTGTAATTTTTGTTGCCAGGTAATAATTTCTACAAATTCCTCTATTTCTGAATTGTTTAACTGATGATTTTATTCTTATGAATTGGATTTTGAATTATTGCTTCATTACCTGGTCAATAAATTGTAAACGTCTGATTTTATTCTGAAAGACTCTGAGACTTGTTTTTCCCAAATAGATAAACGGATCCGTATATTTCCACAAGGTTGTGTCAGAGATTAGTGACGACTAATAACTGATATCAGAGAACAAGTGTGCTTGGATGAGGAGATGAGTTTGTCCGTCTTGAATCAGCAGATGCTGGTTGGTCAACCTAGCTTGGACGCGTCTGATGACCTCTGTTCTAATTTAATGTTACTATAGATAAGTGTACGTGGAACAAGCCACGAGCTTGGCCAAACAAAGCCATTTTTAAGAAAGGTAAAGTTGATCGACTAACGTCTTTAACTGGTGGTCAAAAACTCTACTAAAGTAAACGATTGAATTAAGTTCCTGAGGGGCATCCAAGGGAGCTAGCTGAATATATCTTCGATTGTGCGCGTGGGAATTACGGCAAATCCTAGATATTTAGCCAATTACCTCTGTTTCTGATCTTCGGGACTGATCACTTGTGCCAGAGACCTGGTAAGGAACTCAGAGCGATATAGTTTCCTGATCTAAGTGGGTAAAATATAATCAGAGTTTAAAAGAATAATCAAATATTCATTCATTTTAATGATGCATAAGATATGATTAAAATCTTTTTCATTTATGGAGTCAGATGAAACGAGTTATTATATGTGAGAAAATATAATCTTGTTGTGTTGCGAAAAGGAAAGACAAATAACACGCAGAGAAACCTTCCCCGTATTATTGGAGACCCCCATTGGACCAATAGATGGGCTTACATATTCATTCGAAAGCCTGTATTCGAGGATGGGACAATGACCATGAATATTGATGTGATTCACACCTGTGAAGACAATGACTCCTCCACAACCATACTAAATTGCCCATCAAGAGAGAATGAGGTCTCTGCCGCAAAAGCAAAAGTTGTAAAAAGCTCCAAGCAATTTAATTCCAATCTGGCGTTAACTATTATTAGCTAACATTCGCTATTCTATTTAATGAATCTGTTAGTCACTTGATTTGTTTTAGTTTTGTATGGTCTGTATGTGTCTGTATGGTCAATAAAATGATCCTAAAGTTTAAAGTTTTCTGAGTCATCATTTCAGGGTAACACATTTTCTTTATATTAATTGTTTGTACAAGGTCAGCATGCAGTGGCAAACACGGCCGTCAATCTCTCATTCCACGGAGTCAGTGAGCCTTACAATATCTGGCAACCACACTGAAGAAAATTCACTTCATGCTAATAAACTCTCCCCTTTCTCCAGTGTCCTGGGACATTCTTGGCTCATGCTGCATTATCCATGCACAAACTGACCAGAGAACACTGTATTATCCTGAAAAAGATTGTTTTGAATCTGCATGCTCGTCTGTGTCTTGTTCTGAATTTACAGACCTGCTAATAGAAGAAGAATAGAATCTTCTAAATGATTGTTATAATACTTCTGGATCTAATGCTGCAGTAACACAGTATTTGTGATGTGAATATATTAATGGTACAACACAATTGTTTGATTCAAAAGACATCAGTGGATCAATCTATTTCATGATGATAATAAAACCATCAACAGGTAACCATCATCACCTTATCTCGTTTCACTTTATCTTTCTTTGCTGCTGCAAATGTGTTTAACAAACACACTGTCACAGCAGCCAAAAAAGACAAAAGATATAATAAGAGTTAAGAGGCCAACTAATGGAAACTTCAAATGAAACACATTAGAGTTAAACCCCTGTTAATTCTCAATAAAAACTTTTGTAGACGTCTGACGTATGAAATAAAGTCAATCTGGTTAGTAATAAGTGAAGCTGGTAATGTTGTTTGTGGAGTCGTTTAATCCTCCTCTGCTGAGATCTTCACAGATTTAATGTCTTCTTTTCTCTTCAGTTGGTTTCATCTGTGGCTGGAAGTCAGTTGTAGTTCTTAGGCTACGTATACATTGATCTGGATAGATTTGAAAACAGCGTTTTCGTTTGTAAACGCTCTCCATCCACACTAGCGGTTTCATGTGCTTTCGGACGTTTCAGTGTGGATGAGAAACTTTTGAAAAACGCCTGAGAACGCTAAATTCACCTTACTGCGCATTGCGTAAAACCCCACAAAAGATCACTGGTATGATTCAGATGGAAAGTTATCGCGCAATTCTTCTGACAGGATCATTTTATTTAGTAAAATATCTCACCATTCACTGATGCGTCCAGGTCGCACGCAGTCACCATATGTTTGGTCTAAAACTGCTCTCATGTATTGCCGCATGACAGCAAATGTGAGTAAATTCTGTCATCTTTGGAGGACTATGATATGAAGAGTGTGCAATGTAGAATATTTTTTTTAGCAGCAGTGTGAAAGTGAATAGCACATAACAGGCACAATACTGGTATAAACATGAATATCTATTGGTACAAAATGCGTCACATGACTAAATTTACGTCATTGTTTTTAAATACCTCCGGTTTCACAGTCCACACTACAACGTGAAAACAGCGTTTTCAAATGTATCCACTTTGGAGTGCATTTTCAAAAAAGCTTCGTTTTCATTACTAAAAACACCGTCTCAGTGTGGACGGAAGGCCAAAACGGAGAGAAAAATATACGTTTTCAAACGAAACCGTATTAGTGTGGACATGGCCAAAGTCTCTTTTTCTGTTCTCTTCTTTCATTCAGTGATTCTGCTTGTTAACAGGCTTATTAAGGCTCAGATGACATATTTAATATACACAGGTTTTGTGGCTCAGATAAGGTCCAGTTCTGGTTTATTTCTTTGCTCTTGGCTGACATGTGGCATTGTTATGGCCTGCTTGTGGCCCAGATCTGGCAAACAGGAGTGAGCCACCAAGGGCCGTCATTCCACGCTGCATGTGGGCAAGATCATCATTCCACATGTGCCAGATGTGGGCCGGATCTGGGACGTCAAAATGTTGCTATGTGGATATATTTCTGATTCTCTAGCAGCCAAACTCATCCGCCTTTCTTCTTCTCCTGCAGGTGCGGGCTTCTTCTTTGTGGAGAAGAAGGATGGTTCCCTGCGTCCTAGCATTGACTATCAAGGCCTGAACAACATCACAGTGAAGAATCCTTTGCCGGTGATGTCCTCAGCTTTGAGCGTCTGCAGGGTGCCTCCTTCACGAAGCTGGACCAAAGTGTTGCAAATATTTACTACAAAAACACCTGGTTTCAGGGGAGAGGAGAGGATTCTCAGATATCTTGAAGAGACACCATCCAAAAAGGAGAACAGAATTCTAAGTTTTCAATATTTCTCGTAATACCAGTTACTGCAGTGAAACTGAAAAAAAAATTACCAGTCGCACTGAGACATTTAAAATGATACAAAACATGAAAGGGAAAAAACAAAAGCTCATATGTGGTATATAGACATTCTTAAAGACCTTTCAGTGACTTGAATCAGGGGGAAAGGGGAGGGAGTCTGTAGAGTGGGGATGCGTAGATAAGCTAGGAGAGAAGTTTGGGCAAGGCAGAGTCCTATGCTCTTTCTTTGAGATCTTCTTTCCAGGGGTGCATTTTGTTTTATTGCAGAGTGTTTTGATCTCAGTCTTACATAACGCGTCTTCCAGGCACTTGTCAATGACGTGTTGATTGTCATGGTCAATCATTTAATTTATGTCTACCTGGATGATATATAGATTTTTTTTCTCCGTCTCTCCAGGAACACATTCAGCAAGTCAGACGAGTGCTTCAGAGGCTGCTAGAGAACTGGCTTTTTGTCAAGGCGGAGAAATGCGTTTTTCATGCACAGTCCGTTCCCTTTG
Source organism: Rutilus rutilus (assembly GCF_951802725.1). Taxonomy (NCBI): domain Eukaryota; kingdom Metazoa; phylum Chordata; class Actinopteri; order Cypriniformes; family Leuciscidae; genus Rutilus; species Rutilus rutilus. The sequence continues at coordinate 33,197,894 of NC_140223.1, forward strand.
TGGGTTACATCATCTTGTCCGAGGGGGTGCGCATGGATACCAACATAATTCAGGCTATGGAAGATTGGCCAACCCCAGATCCTCGCGAGGCCCTGCAGAGGTTTCTGGGCTTTGCCAATTTCTATTGCCGTTTTTTATGTAATTACATTCACAGCTGCTCCTCTGACCACCTTTCCCTCCACCAAAAGTAGTGGTCGACCGATTTAGTTTTTTTGATGGCCAATGCCGATATCTTAGACAGCAGTGTGGCCGATGGCCGATATAAAGGCGAAATATACTACACACACACATATATATATGTGTATGTATAATTTATATTTATTTGAATTCATAAACATGCCTTAGATTGTAACTTCTTAATTCTGCAATCCTATTACAGTATTTTTCACAAATACGATACAATAAATTCTTTAAAAATATATGAATAAAAGGAAGTAAACACTGTAACAGGGCACTCAATAATCTGGTTTGTGCGCACAGGTAATCATTCAAGGTAACACTAACTTTACATGCAGCAACCAGTGAAAATGGCATAGTGGGCAACTGAATATAGCACAGCATAGTTTGAAATCAAGGGTTTAAAGTTTGTCGATACAAATACAAATACACACTTCACAAGAACTCACAGCTGGATTCAATTAAATCTGCAAGGTTTGTGAAATTAAATGTTTATGAGATATAATCAGAGGTTTGTTTTTATGATATAGATGTGTATTTGCTGAATGTTGACAATAAATGAGAAAGTATTATAGCCTATTGTTCACCTTTCTTTTTCTAATTATATAAAAGCAAATGCTATACTTTTTTCGCATTCCATTTACTTTTTTTTGTTTAACAGTTCTATCTAATAATGTATTAGATATGACTGAGACCGTAAACTAATGAAGACAGAGAATGTGAGCACTGTGATCAGGGCTGCGTTCAGCCCCGACAAAACGTTGCACAACGTTTTTTAAACAGAAACGGTGATGCGTTGAACACACTGTTCTGATGACGCAAGAGTTGCAACTATGGCAGGTGAGAAGGCCATTCTTTGTGCTCTTTGTGAAGAATTTTCGGAGCCTGATGAAGTCGGTATAAATATGTGTTTAATACTACAAAATATGCCCGATGTTACAGTCACTGCACTTGCCGCCCAGAACAAAAGAGAACATCCCAATCGAGTGAAGGGATTGCTGAAACTGAAATGGAAGCACACATCTTACCTAATTCAGACTAAAACACATCGATTTAGCCTCACATAATGACTTTATTTGTAGTTCATACTGTTTTAATACCCTGTATTTTCTTTCTCATTTTTAGGAAAAGCACTTAATTACCATTGTTTATTTCTATACCAAATGTCATACACTTGCAATGAAGCTAAACATATAAACAACTACATCATTATGTTGATATCCTATATTTTTACAATAAAACTTTCGACAAACATGTCTTCTAATATCCTCAGTTGTTGCGTATACCGAGCTGCATCGAACACATTTGTAAATTACTTTCCTTGAACCCATTGTGCGAGTTCACTTTAATACCGCAAGCTTTATATACATGTTGCTGCTGATTGGACTGCAGTTCTGACACACCCACCAAACAAGAGAAAACGTATCTCAAACCCCGTTGCACACGTGACGTTCAACCCGGAAACCGTAGCAAAACGTTGCGCACCGTTTTGAACTTGAACGTGCCCCAGGCACTGCCATTCTCAGACAATCTCATTGGTGTGGTCTAGAGATGAGTCCCACCTTAGGACTTAAGCAATCCGATTGGTTTAAAGCACGTTTTATGGGTAATCGCTTTAGTGCCTGTTTACAAATCAGACAAAATCACTTTATTATATAAGTTGTTTGAACTGTGTTATAACGACCATTAATGCCTTAAGTAACATTTCATATACTAGTATGTAACCGAAGCTATAGACTGTGAAATAAAACATTTGACATTCTTGGTATTTTTTTTTGTTAGCTTATATGTAGGCTACAATTCAGCTACTACAGCTGTCTGTCTTTCTGTAAAGCTGCGTGTACTGTGAAAAGCGCTATACAAATAAATATATTACTTATGGATGAAAACTGCTGGACTACCTGCTTAAAATGTTTTTACAAACTGCTTTAATCTTATCTTGTACATAGCAGCGGGATTTAGCTGTAGGCCTACATAGCAGCGGATTTAGCATGCTGTTACAAGCTCTCCCAGTCTAGAGTTGGGAGAGGGTAACAGGATTAAATTAAATCAAAATGAAAAAAAAGTAAACTTAGAAGATTCCCATCAGTCCTCTGCCCCGGAAATGTGAGCCAACCACAAAGAAAATGGAAGCATTCAATCTTCAGGAGAAGGTCTATCCAAAACAACAAACAAAGTAGTTTGTTATTTACATAGTATTGGCATGAAACTCTGAATGGTGCAAGCTGATAGGTCTTTAACTTATTGGTAGCAATCATGGTAATAAAGCTGTGTTTGGATTCACTTACCCCTGTATCCTGACACGCATATTGTGTGGACTGGTTATTAAGTGGAGCAATCTTTACAAGTTTAAAACTAGCTTAATGTTAGAAGTGTTTTTAACTAGCATCATGTCAACAGTGCACGAGTGAATCACTGAGGCAACAGCAGTGTTTACTGCAGTCTGCACGTGTTAATGCAGCAGCAGTCTGTTGTATGTCATTGCTGTTTTAAATGCCGTTAGCATGAATATGGAAACCGTTATAGTGATATAAGCATTTGCGCTTTCAATGGCGTTCACCATATTTAGTGGTATAACTTACCCTCAGGTGCTCTTCGGTCACTCCTGCTGGAAAATTTTCTTTTTTGAATTTCTAAAAATCACAGCTTCATTGGAACGGTACGAAACTTGGTGACTTTTATGGCATTTGGAATGTGAACACACACACAAAAACTGATTCGAGCAGGTTGGAAAAAAAATATTCACACTTGTGCTCTTCGGTCAAAAATGACAGACCAAAGGAAATGAATGGTAAATTGACAAAAAGGCAAAAAAATCTCTTCAAAGATGCACGATGTAGAAAAAAAAGTGCTCAGCAATGAAGGGTTGAAACTCTAAAACATCAATAGTGCTGTTGTGGAAAAATTCATCTTTTCTTTACCTTTATTTTCAACGATTTAACAAACAAATGCCATGCGTTCTTTGGCTGTATTTTGAGTTTCTTTTATGATATTGATACAGCTGCAGGGTGTGTGTGTGTGAGATTTCAGAGGTAAGGAGATTCCCGTGCTGGGGAGGGGTCAAGGGGGGTCCCTTTTGTTCCTTGTGCTGTGAAGGGTGACAAGAGATAACACTATAAAAATGCTGGCCAACCTCTGCTCTGGGTCTCACTCCGCCTGCAGCTGGACTGTGGATGGACTGGGAACATTCTTGCAAGAATAAATATCTTTTAAGGACAATTTGAATCCTGATGTCTCTTATGCCTGATGCTATTTTGTTAGTTACTTGTTTTTGCCTCAACAAGTTGGTGTCAGAAGTGCGAACCATGAGGTTTCTTCTGGCCCTGAGAAAGCGTATTGACGGACTGATCACCCTAAAGCACAAAAGGCTTTAGTCTTACCTCGCCGAATTGAGAGAGAAGAGCCAAAACTGCTATCAGGGCCAGGAGGAACCCACTGGATTCAGAAAGAACTCGGAGGCAGTAAAAGCATCTCGGGTAAGAGACAGTTAAATTATTTTGATAATTGTGAGTGAACGTGAACCATATTGGCTGAGTTTTGCTTTTGGTACGAGCGAAAGGTGATTCAGATAATCACACATTTTTTGGGGAAGAAATTGATCTGACAGATTCGGATCGGTATCTACCACACTTAAGCTCGTTGGTGGACGGAAGTGCCACAGGTGATTCAGATAATCACAATTGCTGATTAATTAGTTTTACTCAAAAACTCTGTAACCTGAGGAAATCTCGTACAAGTGGACGGAAGAGCCACATCGTACAAGTGGACGGAAGAGCCACATCAAATCAATCGTACAAGTGGACGGAAGAGCCACATCGTACAAGTGGACGAAAGAGCCACATCAAATCAATTAAGTGAATCAGAAATTAATCGAGCGCTAGAAAGTGCATATGGGAAGATTTTGAGTAGAACGTAATTACAGAAACCCGACCGATTTTGGGTAATGAAAAAAAATTGGGTCTGTTGAAGACGTTTGACAGATACTGTAAGACACGTGTCGAAATTGTGAAATCCAGAAGGGAGATTCAGCCAAAATGGGGTCATCTAACAGTAAAGTAGATCATTTTTATACACCAATTTTCTGTCAAAGGAGAAATAATGATGGTGGTAAATGTAAATGTATTTCCCCGAGGCGGGAACCTTGAGTAAGATAAGACTCAATGTCGTAAAAGAATCAATAGAAAAGAACGAGGGAAAACAGAATGGTTGTTATGTGTGTGTTAAACATGTGTGTAAAGGACGCACACACGAATGCATACGCTGATTTACTTTCTGCTACCTGCAATGAAAAAAAACAAAACAAAAAAAAAAACGGTTGGAAATCTTTATGTGTGGCTGATGAAACTTTGAGCAAAGCTATGACTGATGATTTGAGCAGTGTTGTGAATGATGAGCATATGAGATTGTACAAAGGTAGCCTACAGGGTTTTCTGAAATGCTAACTTATCCGTTACTAGTCAGAAAGGGTTGTTGAAGTTTGTTCATGAGTGTAAAACTGTGAACGGACAGTGAATTGTTGGATGGGAAAGAAGCAGATAAAAGAGAACAGAGTCGATGCAGAAGGAACTGACATGTAGGGAACGATAGAGTTCATGGAACTATTTATGAACGCCTGATTAAGTCAAATTAAGTTGAAATGGTACGAAAAGTGAGTTTTAGATGGAAATGGGGCGTTGAGTATGATTAACAGGGATTGGCATGATATAAGGATAAGGAATGTTTCATTAAGTAAAACGATTGTCTTTTGAACCTAAAGGGTCCAGCTATGCTGGGAGTACAGCAACAGCGCTTGCTTGTTCAAACCAGCTTCTGAATGTTAAATGTATACTTGTTTTGTAATCAGTGTTGTTGATGATAATATCAAATTAGAAAATGTCCAGAGATTGGATATTTTCTTGATATTAAGCCATTTAAGGAAATATATTGTTTTATAAAGGAAATTATGGATTGGAGATAATTTCCCCAGACACGTGTGACTAAAGTTAATCAGAAACTTTGTGAAACCCGTTTAGAATATTTAGATTTTCCGTGTCGCTTATGAAAATTAATGTTCTGCCAATAATGACGATGTGAATGCTTTATTGTATTAATGTTATGAAAACAAGGGTATTGAAGAATAGATTGCCATATTTTTGTAACAAGAGTTGAAGGTGCAAGCGGCTAAGATAGCTGTCTGTGTAATTTAGAGACTGAGAAGATTTAGAGAATCTTGTGTTCCCTTTCGAAAGGGAACTCTACACTACGTCAGAATGACGCTATGGGGAACGCCTCAGGCGTGACAGGTGTCTGAAATCAATATCAAATCACGGCAATCACATTGACCGGCGACAGCCCGTGAATCATTAACGTGAATGATTAACATGCGACCTGCAAGTATAAAAGGGCGCCTTGCAAACATGACAAACATCTTTTCGTCTTCAGGGACTGTTTTGTCTGGTCTTAATGTCAAGCATTAACGGCAATTAGAAAATGAAGCGCACACTTAAGGCAAGTCCTAAGGTAAAGAATTTCATTATATGTGTTGACCCGTGCCCAAGGTTTTTGTTGCCGGGTGACACACATGAAATGTGCATTTTCTGTCTGAGTGAAGAGCACGCACGGGACGCTCTCGAGGGAGCGTCCTGTGCAAATAAAAAAAAATAAAAAAAAAACCCTCTCAGATGCGTCATCGACTGACGAGAGCGTGTTGCAGGTGGATGACGGAGACGTTTCTCCTACTGGTACTGCAGCGAGTGCTCTTCAGGACGGGCAAGAAATGGCTGATGAGGATGAATTAGATCCAGAGCCTCGTCAGCCATCCTGCCCCGTGTATGCTGAGCTGGTGGTTGATATGGGGCGCGCCGCCGACAAACTTCAGTTGCCATGGCGGCGCGCCCAGGGAGAGATCGCTCGCGGCAGGCTTGACGATCGATTTCTCCCTGAACATATGCCACCAGCTCAGGTGAGCCTTCCTTTCCTTCCTGATCTCCATACTGAGATCGAGAGGGCTTGGAAGAACCCATGCTCTGCTCATATTCACTGACATCAGCGGGGTGATTTCGCTGATGTTGAGTGGATCGGGAAGCATGGGTATGTGTCGATACCGCCGATTGATGAGACGTTCACAAAATGTCTCGTGTCTGGGCGGGTGTCGACACTTAAAGCTACAACCCTGCCATCCAAACCGCTATAAAGTATCAGCTCGTTTGAATGGCAGAGCATACACGGCAGCAGGTCAGGCCGGCGCTGCTCCCCATACCATGGCGGTGCTGCAAGCTTACCAGGCTGACCTGCTGTGGGATCTCGACCAGGGGGCGGGGCTGTCCCCTGAGGCGGTTGCTGAGCTGCGTCGAACCACAGTTTTGTCTCTCCAGGCCTGCTGCCGCGATCGGCCGATCGATGGCAGCGATGGTGGCCACGGAGAGGCATCTGTGACTTAACATGGCTGATATCGGGGAGAAAGAGAAATCCTTTTCTCCTCAATTCACCAGTTTCGCCTTCTAAACTTTTTGGCACCTCCGTGGATGCGGTGGTTGGGAAGTTTAGAGAGGCGAAGGCACACTCAGCTGCTTTTGAAACATGTATACCGCTGAGATCCGGGTCCAAGCCCAGGCAGACGGGAGGCCCTGGTCCCTCTCGGTCCGAGGACCGTAGACAGGACCAGAGGTCCAGTGTCGCCTCTCGTGCGCCCCCTCCATGGAGGAGTAGGACACAGAGAAGGCGAGCCTCCCGCAAGAAGAGGGATCTAAGGGAGGTCATCCAGCGCAAGCGCACACAGCGTGAGTAAGGGTTGATCTCCCTGGAGGGCCTTTTTCTACCAGCCCTCTCTCTCTTCCTGACTCCCCAGGCGTTCTTGCTACATCAGGCCTGGGGCTGGGCCCATGATAGAACTATGTTCTGTTGGCCCGCCTTGGCTTGATTAGTGTGAGCGCCTCTTTTAGGCATGTAAAAGTGGTGGACCCCAGGTTTTTGTGAATCTCTGGTGGAGTCTTCACTCCGCATGCCGCAGGTGAGCTGATTGGTCTTTTAAGAATATCTGTGTGTACAAATAACACTGACATTTATTTCTCTACAGACCTCGTTCCCTGTATAGACTTAGGGAGTCGTACTGGCAAGGAGGAATAAGGTAAAGTAAGTTTTGGACTTCAGGGCCCTGAAGCCTCCCCTCAGTTGGTGGCTGGAACGAATTAGGGAGAAGCTCAAAGAAGATTTGGCTTCCGTGCTGAGTGTGTGATGGCCTTCCGGTCATAACATTTTTTATGCGTGGTGGGCCGCCGCTCATTTCTGTTTAGCCTCAGGGCTATTAGCCACCCAGGGGTAGAGTAGTTGGTCTTCCTAAAAAAAAAAAAAAAAAAAAGCTTTTTTGTTTTAGGTTTAGACTGACGCTGGCGCTTCAGATAGATCTTATGTCTTACCTATCGGTTTGTGACATTGATATCCTGAGTACTTCGCTCCCCTGAGCTCTGTAAGGTGTCAGTAGGTTGAGTGTTTCACAGCCTCTCAATCAAGTTGGCTTTGGCTCCTCTGAGCCCTCAGGTAGATCTATGCTTATGGGTCGGCCCTAACCCGGGCCGCCTCTGTAGCTGGCCTAGGCTATGTTTGGGATGTTGGAGGCGTTCTGCTAAGTATAGCTGCCGCATTCATTATGTGTTAGGCTTCCTCCCCTAGATTTCAGCCTCCTCCCTTAAATGGGAGTTGTTGGCCAAGGCCCGCCCCTTTCACTGCATTCAGGGGTGATAGAGTAATGCAGGGTGGTAGTTGAGGTATGATCCTTCAGGCGGGTCAGGCTGTCTTTCGCTCTGCGATGTGATAGTTTGCCAGACCCTGCCGAACAGAGCTACTTGTTTTTAGGCCTCTAGAGCTGGCTCCACTCAGCCCGTTGAGCTGAACCGCTCGAACGATGGATGAAAGTTGGTTGGCTTGCAAGCAAGCTCCGCTCCCCCAGGCTGGGCACAGGACAAATCCCTGTCACCCTTTGGAGCCACTTGCAGGCCCGCTCCCTGTCTAACATTTCAGGGGCATATGGTGTTACTCCCCCGCTAACGCAGGGTAGTTTTGAGTAATCCATTCTCAGCTCTGTATTATCTACCTCACACCATGATGGCTCCGGTTGAGCAGGGAGTTCTAACTACATTTCATTCCAGTTTTTGAACTCGGCTCCCTTGAAGCCAGAGCATTGCCATGAGCTGACGCCTATGCATTTAGTAGGTAGGCCCTTAATGGGGCCTCCACTAGGCAGAGTGGCGTATGTTGTACTCCCCTGCTATAAGGGTATTGCTTTTTGCTGAGTACACTGCCTTTGGCAATGTGATTAGGTACCAGGATGCTGTAAGCGCTGTAGTAACAGTTTTCTGCCATGAAGGCTGCACGGTTAGGTAGTAGGCCCCAGCAGGCCTCTTTGACCGGGTAGCCCCCAAATAGGGCTCCTAGGCCAGCTCACCTTCGGTGGTTGGCCCTGGTAGTTCGGGCAGAAGGCTCACTGCCGAGTAATAGGCCTTAACAGGCCTCCTCGGAGGTGGGTCCCAATATTGTGGAACATACACTAGGACAAAACTATAGGAAAAGTTTTTAATAGTATGGTTCCAGCAGTGTTCATTAAAGTAGCAGAAAGACTCGCTATCAGCTAGTAGGCTCGACCGGGCCTCCCTGTTAGGCGAGTCCCCAGCAGCAGTTACATCCAGCTGATTAGACTGTTTCAGGAAGTAGGCCTCTTCAGGCCTCCCTGAAGATGGGCTCCCACATTTTTGTGGGGGTCAGGTAGTAGGCTTTACTAGGCCTCCCTGAGGGCTAAATCCCTCATACTGTGGTACTAAGTGGCCCTGAGGTTGATCTATCAGTTAGTAGGCCTCATAAGGCCTCCCTGAAGGCAAAGCCCCATAGACAGTCAACTGGACTGCCAGTCTGGCCCAATGTCAGCTGTGGTTTTCAGGTAGTAGGCCTCTCCAGGCCTCCCTGAAAGTAAGCTCCTTCATGTCATGGTTCTCTGGGAGTAGGCCTCACCAGGCCTTCCTGGAGTTGAGTTCCAACATACTTTGAGTTTCCACTTAATGTGGTTTTTCTGGTAATGGGTAGTAGGCCTCTCTAGGCCTCTCTGTAAGCGAACTCCCATGTACTGTGGTAGGCTTCACTAGGCCTCCCTTAAGTTGAGCTCCCACGTTTTGTGGTTGTCATGTAGCAGGCCTCTCCAGGCCTCTCTGTAAGTGAACTCCCATGCACTGTGGTTATCAGGTAGTAGGCCTCACTAGGCCTCCCTGAAGTTGAGCTCCCACATACTGTGGTTATCATGTAGTAGGCCTCTCCAGGCCTCCTTGGAAGGTTAGCTCCCACTTACTGTGTGTTTCCACTTAGCATGGTGTTTCAGGTAGTAGGCCTCTCCAGGCCTCTCTGAAAGTGAGCTCCCACGTTTTGTGGTTATCAGATAGTAGGCTTCACCAGGCCTCTCTGAAGGTGAGCTCCCACATACTGTGGTTGTCAGGTAGTAGGCCTCTCCAGGCCTCTCTGAAAGTGAGCTCCCACGTTTTGTGGTTATTAGATAGTAGGCTTCACCAGGCCTCTCTGAAGGTGAGCTCCCACATACTGTGGTTGTCAGGTAGTAGGCCTCTCCAGGTCTCCCTGAGTAGTTTCACTGTGGTGCTGGGTTTTGTAAGCTAGTGGCCGCTTACTTTCAGTTTAGCAGACCTTATCAGGCAGCTACCGAAGGTGAGCTTGCGCCCTGGCTCAACTCAAGTTTGTATTCTCTGCTACGGGTTCCCTCCTGGAACTTCTTTATCCTGCTACAGCCTGGTTGCCTACCAGGTAGATCTAATGCTCCCCTCACTGAGGGTCAGTATGAGTATGTGGTCTCCTGAGTCTGATCAGTCGGTCGTAGGCCTCTCATGAGGCCTCCCAGTTAGATCAGTCCTTAGGCCCTCACAGGCCTCCTTAGTGTTTTGAAACACAAACACTGGGTTGATCCTTGGATCGAGTAGAGAAACTCCCCTCGCTGGCAAGGGTTGTAAAGCACTATGCTGAGTCATACTCTCCAGGATATCCCGTCTCTGAGATCCGGTCCGAGTGGTTCACTGCCTGCTTCGCAGTCCCTCGGGTTGGATGCCTTCCTAAAGGCAAGTGTCCAGAGGCTCTGTCTTCGGACAGACAGGAAGTGGCCAGACTGTAGTGTCTTATATGGTGACACCAGGTCAGGCCTGCCTGGTGGCATTTCAGGTGGCACGTTCCCCTGAATAGTGACTGGCTGGGGTTCCCTCAGGTTCCCTAGCCACATTCCCTAGAAGGGACCCCTTCTAAGAAGTTGAAGTTGTGGTCCTAGGCCCTTGAGCAGGCCCAGGTAGACCTTTCACTAAACTATGTTTATGGAGGTTTTCTGTGGTGTCATTTAGCTTGGGCTATGACCGTAGGGAGTGCTGTCACTGACAGCTCAGTGTGACCTGGGGGTGAGTGGTATTAGCGTTCATTTGAATTGCCGGTTCTGACAGTTGTCACTGCCTTTTGGCATGCACTCCCCTTAGCATGGTGGCGTTGGTATATCGTTCCCCATAGCGTCATTCTGACGTAGTGTAGAGTTCCCTTTCGAAAGGGAACGTCTCAGGTTACGACTGTAACCTATGTTCCCTGAGAACAGGGAACGAGACACTACGTCTTCCTGCCATGCCTCGGGGCCTGCCTGCAACAGTCCCTTCAGACGATAGGATGTTTGTCATGTTTGCAAGGCGCCCTTTTATACTTGCAGGTCGCATGTTAATCATTCACGTTAATGATTCACGGGCTGTCGCCGGTCAATGTGATTGCCGTGATTTGATATTGATTTCAGACACCTGTCACGCCTGAGGCGTTCCCCATAGCGTCATTCTGACGTAGTGTCTCGTTCCCTGTTCTCAGGGAACATAGGTTACAGTCGTAACCTGAGACGTTTTCTGTGAAACAGTAGAGATAAGTAGGACTGAATAATTATAATACAATCTTGTGATTTATGTTGAATCTGCAAACTAACCATTTGATAGAAGAATAAGCTTTTAAAACCAGTGTTGATGAAATTAATGACACGTTAAAGTTTTAATACTGTATGAAGAGTAACTGAACAGTCCTGATAAATAGTGAGATAAAAGAGAGCAAATGCTGTAAGCAGTTCTGCTCATGCTCTGAAGAGATTTGCAGATGATGTTTTGTAAAAGTTTGATTGTGATTGGAAAGATAAACAATAACTTAATTGGCTCCAAACAAAGAAAGTGCCAAAATTACACAAATTTTAAGAAAAGTCTGTGTTAATATGGGTTAGAAAGTAGATCAATGTTAACATGATGAAGATTGTTTCAGCTATTGAAATTGAATTTGCAACTGTAAAAGAAAAGACAGAGAACTGCTTATCAATGGCTCTGTTGCATTTCCTGAATACAACACAATGTTTCAGAAGTGCAAAATAGGGTGAAGCGGTTAGAAAGATAAAAGGCAGAATAACAGAGAGTGTTTTATTGCAGTCAGCTGGGTCATTCAGTGACTGTATGCGCACTGTATGACTGTAAAAGTAAATGAGGGAGAAATAAAGTTGATAGTTGGAACTTTTGAAAGTTGTAAGAAGATTGAAAGATTTAAGTGTAAGGAATTCCTTTTGAAAGGAAAGAACTATAAAAAGTACCGGTTGACATAAAATTACAGATAAGACTAAATGAGTTGCAAAATATTTTAAAAGTACCGGTCACTAAAAGGATGATTGTGTTTTGAATGAAATGCTTTGATAAGGTTTTAGATGATATGGAGAGACAAATCTAATGAATGATTTATAATGATAATCAAAAAAAATTTATCACAAGCAGGGAGCGCAGCCTCAAAAGTTGAATCATAGAAGCAGATTGATAAACTCCTAGAGAAAACTTTGAAGTCAGGTATTAAATTATGGCAATTGAAAACCTGACAACTAAAATTGAAATGAAATTTTAAACGTTATTAAGAACTAGAATAATTCTTATTATTTCTTTAAGATAAAATAAACAGAAGCAGTGTTACAGGATTAACAGTTGCTAAATGTAAAATGTGTAAAAGGCATTTGATTAAACAAAGGCTTGTTAATGTTGATTTTAAAAGATAAGATTGTGATTTGGCCAAAACAGGTTTGCTTATCTGAATCTGGCATGTGCTGTGACTGAAACTGCCACAGTTTCAGTGCAACAGAGACTCATTCTGAGTGGATATTTGTAATGTCTAAATTACAATACATGTAATTTATGGAAAAGATGCCTTAAGATGAGCTACAGTTGAAAAAGATGGTAGATAAAGTCTGAAGTTAAAAGTTTATGAGAATGCAGTGTACCAGTCCTGATGCCTCAAGAGTCTCTCTCTCTCATTCAATGTCAGCTGAAAGCTGTTGTCTGAGCCTGTGTAAAGCACAGTGTTTCAGTTGAACAGATTCATAGATGCGGAAAAGCTAAAACAAATCATGCTACATGCAGTTCAGATTTGACAAATTTAGAGGACAATTTGTAAATGTTTTAGAAGTAAACCTGAATGACTTTAGAAGTCTTTACAATAACACTGTTTAGGACTTGCTTATTTTAGGACCAGAGACTTTTAGCTCTCATTTTAGCTTCCACCATAAAACAGGGTCGATGGCTCCGGCTACAGAAGTAACAGTACACTGAATGTACGATTGTGATCTAAATTCACTGACTATAATCTAAGCAGGTTGCTACCTTTAAGATGATTAATGAATTTAAGTGATTAAATACTGTTGTTATTAACCTGTCTCCCTGTGAACACTATTAGGTCCGAATGGCTCTGATGACTTTTGAATGCGCCTTTTCCTAAGCTCCAGAAAACAACAGATTATGTTGAAGAAAATGGTCACAGATTCTGTGATGGGAAAGAGCGGTTAACCAAGTGTGTACGAAGTGTTTACCCCAGAGACGGGTAAGATCTTTTTGGCCAAAAGGGGACCCTAAGACAGGGGAATTCACGCCACAAACACTGGGCATCTCCTGATGGAGGTGTTTTTATGTGAGAAAGGTATTAGAGTTGAGCGGTGACTGTGAGGCCAGCAGCATCAGCAAATCATTGAGAGGCGAGATGAGCTGTAAGAAGTTACGGCCGTCTGACCCAGAAAATGTGAGTTCCTCTATATACCACTCACCAGAAACCGCGTTGATTGAATGGCTTGTTTTTCTGACAAGTGTCTACAACTATGCCAGGGGACAACACCCTGAAGAAAAGACAATTATAGGTTGAGAGCTGATCTGAATGGGCATTCAGGAGCCAGCAGAGACCATTGAACTAGTGGTTATCTGTTGTGGAGACAGTTAAAAAAAAAAAAAAAAAAAAAAGTTGTAATGTTAGTTGCCTGATGGGCAAGGAAAACACAGAGATTTGTGTTGATGCTGAACTAATGTGTCAGTTCTGACTCCTGTAGATCATTTAGACATGACAAAGGACCACTATAAGACATGGTGGTGGCTAAAGATGACTCAAGAGAATTGTCTGGAAAAACAAAGGTTAGGTAAATTGAGTATTTAAACTAAAGATAACCTTAGAAAAGATCATAGAACGATTGAATATGACTATGATTATGATTATTTTAGTTACAGTCCTAGGAGGCTGTTGAAAAGATTATTTGCTTATAGTGAGAGTGAAAGAGACTGCTTGGGATGGTACTCTGTCTGTTCTTCTGTTATCAGTCAGCCAAAGAAAGCTGAAGCAAAGTAATAATTATGCACCAAAACAATCCAGCTGACTTTTCTAAAATCAGATGAATAATGAACAGACATGCTTTGAAACTGGTTAAGAGGCCATAAAAACATTAGATAAAAGATACAGGAAAATGTAAGGTTAAAATGTCATTTAAAATTTTAATCTTTTTAGAGAAAAGATATGAATAAGAAATATGAGCAGTTCATAGTCAGGGATGAGTGTGAGTGTTAATTCATGTTTGTACAGTATGTGTTAGTTTAGGACAACTATTCTGTCTGAATAGTGTGTATAAATTTGTCATTAACCTCTGGAAAGAGTGTTTTAGCATTATAGATGGGTTAAGGCAAATGACAAATTTGAAAATAAGCTGAGGATTGTGAGTCAATCTGATGAGAAGGCAACACAGAACATAGGATGAGCTTTAAGTTGATTGATCATCGAGCTCTGTCTATTAATTATTAGTTTGGTCATTTATGATGTGCAGTAGATTTGAATTACTTTCTGGACAGGTTTCAGTATTGATGTGTAAATTAGAATTGTGAAGTCGTAGATAGCCGTCAGTCATGTGTTGAGAAAAAGTTATAGATTTGACAGCAACAAACACGTAGGCTAAATAAATATCAGATTATCCAGAGAGCCCTTAACAGTTATGTATTGTAAAAAAAGGGGAGATTGCTATTCGACTGACGTTGACGAAGTGTGCACACCACGACCTGACCTGACCAATTGATGACCTGGAGAATGTTCGTAGATGACAGTTGCTTAAGAGACCAAACAATAGGCTTGAAAAGCAAGAAACGCTGTGAAACTAGGGGCCGTTGCCTTAAAACAATTTGATAAGAAGATGAAAATTGTGGCTTTAAGTAATATTTTTATTTCAGAGGCAGAGAAAGATGTCTAAAAGAAATTTGGCTTAAGGACAACGTTTGGGTTAGCAAACTTTATCCAAACAAATGTTACCAAATAAATATTAACAAATATTGCAGGTTTTTCTATAGCTCAAACAGTAGAGCGTTAGCGCTTGTAACGCCAAAGTCATGGGTTCAATTTCCGAGGGAAAGCAAGAATTGATAAGAATGTAAATGTGTACCTTGAAATGTAAGTCGCTTTGGATAAAAGCGTCTGATAAAAGTAAGAGAATTTTATTATGTTAAATTTATGCACGAGATGGGTGTTGTGCATCAAGAGGAGGATGAATATGCTCATGGCGGGAACAAGAGAACGCACAGTAAAACAAGTGGTCAGATCAGTCTTTGAACTTTTTAGTATGGATAATTTGTATTCAGGCCACAAACAAAGACATTTCGGCCTCACAGGTGGGAAAACAGTAAATCCAGGGGGGGAGGGCTAAACCCATTGTCTTCACAGCAGGCTGAGAGGTTATCTAGCTTTGACCTCATCGGTATATGAGGACAGTAAAAGTCCAGGAGGGGTTTATTTGAAGAACTTTATTTGTATTAACCAGCTAGATCTGGTTTACTAAGGGGTTCACATTTGCTGAAAGCCATCGCACAGGTGGGAAGATAAATGTTGGGAGGACATTGGGTTTAATTGTGTGCATTGTTTGTATTTTAAGTGTGCTAATAACAAGAATTGTTTTGACAGGAAACGCCGGAGCAGATGTGGCAGCACAGCAGACAAAAGAAAACTATGTGACAATAACCTCAACATTTGTTTTTCTTTACAGAAGATGCAGACTTTTGCGCATGGCATGAGCAAAGTGAAGAAACAGTGCCTAACCCTGTGTAATGCCTAACTTAAAAATTTTATTTTGCAGGATGTCAGGATGGATTGAACCAAACAGAACTGATTCTGTATTGTTTTGTTAACATGAACAACATGGGTTGAATGTTTTTTCAGGGGAACAAGGACCCTGAGTGCTATTCAATGAGCAAGAAATTATCCGGTGATATGTTTCAGGTTGAAAATTTCACAGGTCACACCAAAGGGACGACAAGACACGCGCTCACTAACAAAATCACTTAAGGCCTCCATTCGCAGGTGACAGTAGACAGTAAATGACTCATTCCAGTGGGGGTGCGATCGTGATCTAAGGGAAAATCTTGTAAGGATTTGAAAATGATTGAAGGATGTTAGACCTGGGTCCAAGCATCTGACCTAAACTATACCAACCAACATCAACAACCTCACACGCCAGCGCAAAGAATAAAGTAGGGGATCAATGATATGTGCTAGAAACATATCTCCCCTGCCAACGTTGAAAAAAAAAAATCCTCTCTACGGCATGCAAAGTGTCATATTGGTGAAGATGGAACGTCCATGAGGCAACGAGATGATCAACATATCTGGAGAAAATGTTGACCAATTAATGGTTGAAGAAAAGTTTTGCGATTTTATTTGATTGAATCAAATTAGGGCTTAGTATTGATATACATGAAGGGTATAACTGTTCTTATAATTAAGACTTGAATTAATTCTATTCTTAAAGATTTAATAGTATAATGGGTTTGATTAGAAAACAAGAGTGAATTTTTTCTATGTTGTTTTATCAGAGAATGATAAAGAGGAGGAAATGTTGTGGAAAAATTCATCTTTTCTTTAACTTTATTTTCAACGATTTAACAAACAAATGCCATGCGTTCTTTGGCTGTATTTTGAGTTTCTTTTATGATATTGATACAGCTGCAGGGTGTGTGTGTGTGAGATTTCAGAGGTAAGGAGATTCCCGTGCTGGGGAGGGGTCAAGGGGGGTCCCTTTTGTTCCTTGTGCTGTGAAGGGTGACAAGAGATAACACTATAAAAATGCTGGCCAACCTCTGCTCTGGGTCTCACTCCGCCTGCAGCTGGACTGTGGATGGACTGGGAACATTCTTGCAAGAATAAATATCTTTTAAGGACAATTTGAATCCTGATGTCTCTTATGCCTGATGCTATTTTGTCAGTTACTTGTTTTTGCCTCAACAAGTAGACCAACCCACTCACACACACATATACTGTAGCATAATTGAGTCAGAAGACTGAAATAAGAGGTTGAAATGAGATCAGATCCAGATGGATTAAGCTGTAATAAAGCATTCCTGTTTATTTTTATAAATTTATTATTGAAATTTAATGTTACGTGTAACAAAATGCTTTCTCTGTATTCAGGTTTGACTGTAGTAATAATAAAAGAAAAACGTGTACATTTCACATATTTTTTTTTCTTTTTTTTATAAACCTTGACAAAAAGTATTATTTGAGAATAAAAAAAAAACAAAAAAAAAAAAAACATTCAAATCCACATCTTAAAAGTAATTAATTTTGTCCAAAAACTACTAGAGAATTCACAAGCCTCTCCATAGAGGCATGCTATACAGGCATCTAGTGGTAACACCATGCAATGACATGTTCCCTTTCGAAAGGGAACTCTACACTACGTCAGAATGACGCTATGGGGAACGCCTCAGGCGTGACAGGTGTCTGAAATCAAATATCAACTCACAGCAATCATGCTGACCGGCGACAGCCCGTGAATCATTTGCGTGAATGATTAACGTGCAACCTGCAAGTATAAAAGGGCGCCTTGCAAACATGACAAACATCCCTTTTTCGTCTTCAGGGACTGTTTTTGTCTGTAATTAAACGTCTGCTTACTAAAGCAGAGATGAAACGCACATCTAAGGCAAGTCCTGAGAAGACTTATGTGAAATGTGTTGACCCGTGCCCAAGATATTTGTCGCCGGGTGACACTCACGAGATGTGTGTGTACTGTCTGGGTGAAGAGCACGCACGGGATGTTCTCGAGGGAGCATCCTGTGCAAACTGTGAGTGTTTTCCTTTGAGAACGCTCCGCTCTCGTCTGGCTCTCTTCTCGAGGGGAGAGAGTTCAGCATCTGGTCCTCGCGGATCGGGTCCCGCTCTTGCCGAGGCAGAGCGGCGACGCGCTTCATGGGGCTCCCAGATGGAGCTCGCTGACAGTCTCGAGAGGGTTGTTCACCTCTCGGACGAGTCATCGGCTGACGAGAGTGAGCTGCAGGTGGATGACGGAGAAGATTCTCCTACTGATACTGCAGCGAGTGCTCTTCAGGCTGGGCAAGAGATGGCTGAGGAGGATGAATCAGATCCTCAACCTCGTCAGCCATCCTGCCCCATGTACGCTGAGTTGGTGGAAGTTATGGAGCGCGCCACTGACAAGCTTCAGTTGCCATGGAAACAGCGCGCTCAGGGAGAGATCGCTCGCGGCCGGTTAGACGATCGATTTCTCCCTGAACATAGACCACCAGCTCAACGGAGCCTCCCATTCCTTCCGGATCTTCATTCAGAGATCGAGAGGGCATGGGAGAAACCATACTCGGCCCGTATTCATCGACATCAGCGGGGTAATTTCGCTGATGTTGAGGGGATCGGGGAGTATGGTTATGTGTCGATGCCGCCCATTGACGAGACGTTTGCGAACTATCTCGTATCTGGGCGGGCGTCGACACTAAAAGCTCCGACTCTGCCATCCAAGCCTCTTAAAGTCACGGCTCGCTTGAATGGCAGAGCGTACATGGCAGCAGGTCAGGCTGGTGCTGCCCTTCACACCATGGCAGTGCTCCAAGCCTACCAAGCTGATCTGCTGCGGGATCTCGACCAGGGGACAGGGCTGTCCCCTGAGGCGGTCGCTGAGTTGCGCCGGACCACAGATTTGTCTCTCCGGGCCACTAAACAGACTGCTGCCGCGATCGGCCGGTCGATGGCGGCGATGGTGGCCACGGAGAGGCATCTGTGGCTCAACTTGGCTGATATCGGGGAGAAGGAAAAGGCCCTTCTCCTTGATTCACCAGTTTCGCCCACTAAACTTTTCGGCACCTCCGTTGAGGCGGTGGTTGGAAAGTTTAGGGAGGCGAAGGCGCGCTCAGCCGCATTTAAAACTTGTATACCGCTGAGATCCGGGCCCCGGCCCAGGCAGGCGGGAGGACCTGGTCCGTCTTGGTCCGAGGACCATAGACAGGGCCAGAGGTCTAGTGTTGCCTCTCGTGCGCCCCCTCCAGGGAGGAGTAGGACGCAGAGAAGGCGAGCCTCCCGCAAGAAGAGGGACTTAAGGGAGGTCATTCAGCGCAAGCGGAGCAGCGCTCAGCGGAAGTAAGGGTATGACCTCCCTGGAGGGCTTTTTCTACCGGCCCTCTCCCTCTTCTTTACTCCCCAGGCGTTTGCGTTACACCAGTCCTGGGGTTGGGCCTATGATGAGAACTATGTTCTGATGGCCCGCCGTAGCAACTGGTTGATGTGAGTGCCTCTTTTAGGCATGTAAAAGTGGTGGACCCCAGGTTCGTTGAGACCTTTCTGGTGAAGTCTTCACTCCGCACGCCGCAGGTGAACTTTTTTGGTTTTTGGAGAATTTGTGTGTATAACTAACACTTATTTGTATCTCTCTACAGAAGCCTTGTTCCCTGTATAGACCTAGGGGTCATTCTTAGAATAAAGAGGTAAAGTATGGAGAAAAAGACTTCAGGGCCCTGAAGCCTCCCCAGTTGGTGGCTGGAACGATCTAACGAGAAGCTCAAGGAAAATTGGCTTCTGTTTTGAGTATGTGATGGCCTTCCTGTCATAACATTTTTTATGCGTGGTGGGCCACCGCTCATTTCTTTTTAGCCGCAGGGCTGATTAGCCACCCTGGGGTAGAGTAGTTGGTCTTCCTAAAAAAAAAAAAAAAAAAATAATAACTTTTTTGCTTTAGGTTTAGACTGATGCTGGCGCTTCAGATAGATCTTATGTCTTACCTATTGGTTTGTGACATTGGTATCCTGAGTACTTCGCTCCCCTGAGCTCTGTAAGGTGTCAGTAGGTGAGTGTTTTTCAGCCTCTCAATTAAGTAGGCTGTGGCTCCTCCGAGCTCTCAGGTAGATCTATGCTTGTAGGTCGGCCCTAACCCGGGCCGCCTCTGTAGCTGGCCTAGGCTAGGTTTGGGATGTTGGAGGCGTTCTGCTAAGTATAGCTGCCACATTCATTATGTGTTAGGCTTCCTCCCCTAGATTTCAGCCTCCTCCCTTAAATGGGAGTTGTTGGCCAAGGCCCGCCCCTTTCACTGCATTCAGGGGTGGTAGAGTAATGCAGGGTGGTAGTTGAGGTATGATCCTTCAGGCAGGGTTAGGCTGTCTTTCGCTCTGCGATGTGATAGTTTGCCAGACCCTGCCGAACAGAGCTACTTGGATTAGGCCTCTAGAGCTGGCTCCACTCAGCCCGTTGAGCTGAACCACTCGAACGAGGGGTGAAGGTTGGTTGGCTTGCAAGCAAGCCCCGCTTCCCCAGGCTGGGCACAGGACAAATCCCTGTTACCCTTTGGAGCCACTTGCAGGCCCGCTCCCTGTCTAACATTTCAGGGGCATATGGTGTTACTCCCCCACTAAACGCGGGGTAGTTTTGAGTAATCCATTCTCAGCTCTGTGTTATCTACCTCACACCACGATGGCTCCGGTTGAGCAGGGAGTTCTAACTACATTTCATTACGGTTTTTGAACTCCGCTCCCTTGAAGCCAGAGCATTGCCATGAGCTGACGCCCATGCATTTAGTAGGTAGGCCCTTAAAATGGGGCCTCCACTAGGCAGAGTGGCGTATGTTGTACTCCCCTGCTATGAGGGTATTGCTTTTTGCTGAGTACACTGCCTTTGGCAATGTGATTAGGTACCAGGATGCTGTAAGCGCTGTAGTAACAGTTTTTCTGCCTTGAAGGCTGCACAGTTAGGCAGTAGGCCCCAGCAGGCCTCCTTGACCGGGTAGCCCCTAAGATAGGGCTCCTAGGCCAGCTCACCTTCGTTGGTTGGCCCTGGTAGTTCGGGCAGAAGATTCACTACCGAGTAGTAGGTCTTAACAGGCCTCCTCGGAGGTGGGTCACAACATTGTGGAGCATACACTAGGTCAAAACTTTAGGAAAGTTTTTTATTAGTATGGTTCCAGCAGTGTTCATTAAAGTAGCAGAAAGACTCGCTATCAGCTAGTAGGCTCGACCGGGCCTCCCTGTTAGGCGAGTCCCCAGCAGCAGTACACATCCAGCTGATTAGACCGTTTCAGGAAGTAGGCCTCTTCAGGCCTCCCTGAAGATGGGCTCCCACATTTTTTTGTGGGGATCAGGTAGTAGGCTTTACTAGGCCTCCCTGAGGGCTGAATCCCTCATACTGTGGTACTAAGTGGCCCTGAGGTTGAACTATCAGGTAGTAGGCCTCACAAGGCCTCCCTGAAGGCAAAGCCCCATAGACAGTCACTGGACTGCCAGTCTGGCCCACTGTCAGCTGTGGTCTTCAGGTAGTAGGCCTCTCCAGGCCTCCCTGAAAGTAAGCTCCTTCATGTCATGGTTCTCTGGTAGTAGGCCTCACCAGGCTTCCCTGGAGTTGAGTTCCATCATACTTTGAGTTTCCACTTAATGTGGTTTTTCTTGAGCTCCCACGTTCTGTGGTTATCAGATAGTAGGCTTCACCAGGCCTCTCTGAAGGAGAGCTCCCACATACTGTGGTTGTCAGGTAGTAGGCCTCTCCCGGCCTCTCTGAAAGTGAGCTTCCACGTTCTGTGGTTATCAGATAGTAGGCTTCATCAGGCCTCTCTGAAGGTGAGCTCCCACATACTGTGGTTGTCAGGTAGTAGGCCTCTCCAGGCCTCTCTGAAAGTGAGCTTCCACGTTCTGTGGTTATCAGATAGTAGGCTTCACCAAGCCTCTCTGAAGGTGAGCTCCCACATATTGTGGTTGTCAGGTAGTAGGCCTCTCCAGGCCTCTCTGTAAGTGAACTCCCATGCACTGTGGTTATCAGGTAGTAGGCCTCACTAGGCCTCCCTTAAGTTGAGCTCCCACGTTTTGTGGTTGTCATGTAGCAGGCCTCTCTAGGCCTCTTTGTAAGTGAACTCCCATGCACTGTGGTTATCAGGTAGTAGGCCTCACTAGGCCTCCCTGAAGTCGAGCTCCCACATACTGTGGTTGTCATGTAGTAGGCCCTACCAGGCCTCCCTGGAGGATTAGCTCCCACTTACTGTGCGTTTCCACTTAGCATGGTCTTTAAGGTAGTAGGCCTCTTCAGGCCTCCCTGAAAATGAGCTCTCACGTTTTGTGGTTATCAGATAGTAGGCTTCACCAGGCCTCTCTGAAGGTGAGCTCCCACATACTGTGGTTGTCAGGTAGTAGGCCTCTCCAGGCCTCTCTGAAAGTGAGCTCCCACGTTTTGTGGTTATCAGATAGTAGGCTTCACCAGGCCTCTCTGAAGGTGAGCTCCCACATACTGTGGTTGTCAGGTAGTAGGCCTCTCCAGGTCTCCCTGAGTAGTTTCACTGTGGCGCTGGGTTTTGTAAGCTAGTGGCCGCTTACTTTCAGTTTAGCAGACCTTATCAGGCAGCTACCGAAGGTGAGCTTGCGCCCTGGCTCAACTCAAGTTTGTATTCTCTGCTACGGGTTCCCTCCTGGAACCTCTTTATCCTGCTACAGCCTGGTTGCCTACCAGGTAGATCTAATGCTCCCCTCACTGAGGGTCAGTACGAGTATGTGGTCTCCTGAGTCTGATCAGTCGGTCGTAGGCCTCTCATGAGGCCTCCCAGTTAGATCAGTCCTTAGGCCCTCACAGGCCTCCTTAGTGTTTTGAAACACAAACACTGGGTTGATCCGTGGATCGAGTAGAGAAACTCCCCTCGCTGGCAAGGGTTGTAAAGCACTATGCTGAGTCATACTCTCCAGGATATCCCGTCTCTGAGATCCGGTCCGAGTGGTTCACTGCCTGCTTCACAGTCCCTCGGGTTGGATGCCTTCCTAAAGGCAAGTGTCCAGAGGCTCTGTCCTCGGACAGACAGGAAGTGGCCAGACTGTAGTGTCTTATACAGTGACACCAGGTCAGGCCTGCCTGGTGGCGTTTCAGGCGGCACGTTCCCCTGAATAGTGACTGGCTGGGGTTCCTCAGGTTCCCTAGCCACATTCCCTAGAAGGGACCCCTTCTAAGAAGTTGAAGTTGTGGTCCTAGGCCCTTGAGCAGGCCCAGGTAGACCTTTCACTAAACTATGTTTATGGAGGTTTTCTGTGGTGTCATTTAGCTTGGGCTATGACCGTAGGGAGTGCTGTCACTGACAGCTCAGTGTGACCTGGGGGTGAGTGGTACTAGCGTTCATTTGAATTGCCGGTTCTGACAGTTGTCACTGCCTTTTGGCATGCACTCCCCTTAGCATGGTGGCGTTGGTATATCGTTCCCCATAGCGTCATTCTGACGTAGTGTAGAGTTCCCTTTCGAAAGGGAACGTCTCAGGTTACGACTGTAACCTATGTTCCCTGAGAACAGGGAACGAGACACTACGTCTTCCCGCCATGCCTCGGGGCCTGCCTGCAACAGTCCCTTCAGACGATAGGATGTTTGTCATGTTTGCAAGGTGCCCTTTTATACTTGCAGGTTGCACGTTAATCATTCACGCAAATGATTCACGGGCTGTCGCCGGTCAGCATGATTGCTGTGAGTTGATATTTGATTTCAGACACCTGTCACGCCTGAGGCGTTCCCCATAGCGTCATTCTGACGTAGTGTCTCGTTCCCTGTTCTCAGGGAACATAGGTTACAGTCGTAACCTGAGACGTTTTCTTTTATTTTCTCTCAAGTGGTGCCAATCTGACTTTAAAAAATTGGATTTAAAAGGTTTGGCTTTTTTCCCCCCAAACATTAGAATTTTGTAATGGCAAAAATTAACCATAATAATTGCATAAATATTAATAAGTACCATCAAATCCTCTCAAAATACAAAAGAAAAAATATTATTGAACAAAAATAAATGACATTGGTTTTACTGGGGTGGAGGAAGTTTCATTTTTAGGTGTCACGTCACCTCTGACTGCAAAGATAATTAGCGATATACCCAAATGAGGAGCACCAGAGGGTTAAATGACGCATTTATTTATTTTCAAGACCAATGTTTTTATTAGCAATGCTAAATGTGTGTGTTTGAGTCACGCTAAAATAACAATCAATACAGTTAAACTAGTGTCATGTTTACAGTCTGGCAAGGATCTACTAAGCATAACCTGGAGTGTTATGCAGTTGTGCCTATGCAGCAGATGGCATTTTGTTGTATCTCTGAGAGCATGCTGTTTAAGCTATTGATGAGAAGGTTAAAGTAAAATTAGCATTCACATTCAATGGGGTTACATGTTTAGATGCAAAAAAAAATATGACATATCTTTTATTGAAGGGTAATGTTTCATTAGCTATGCTTAACATGTTTACGCAGCGTCAGAGCACGCTCCTGTCATTCATTATCGCTTCTGGTGGTTTTTCATTTATCAAATAAGAGTATAGGGTAATGTTATTATCAAATGGCTAATCGATGATACTTGCTCAGGTGGTTGCTGGGTTCCTTTATCTATCAGCTTGCAACATTATATATATTGCTCACGAGAACACATAGCATGCATAGAAACGTTACTAGAGGGTATCGTGGTAAGCAGCTAAGGCTGCCATGTACACCTTTAATGTGGAAGGGGATAGACCCCCGGAGAAACACTCCTGCAGGATCTCCAGCACTGCACCCAAAGTGGTCCTCTGTAGCTAGAAGGAGCACACTCTTTTTGGCACTGAGCCTCAGCCCCAACTTTCTCATGTGAGACAGAACGACATCTCGATGCCGAACCGCCATCTGCTCGGATTGCGCTAAAATCAACCAGTAGTCAATGTAATTCAATATGCGAATGCCCTGGAGTCTCTCTGCATCCACGCATTTCATGAAAGTGCGGGGTGATAAACCTAGGCCAAAGGGAAGAACCCGATATTGGTACACTTCTCCCCCAAAAGCGAACCTCAGGAATATCATCATGGAATAATAATCCCCTTGGCAGATTTTCTGGCAGCGTGGAAATTACTGCCAAATATATCTTGTTGGGTCCTGCTCACAATATAAGAGGGTTACAGAATTCAGTTCGGTTCTCGTCCGCCTAGATTTCTAGGGGTCCTCCCTACGGTGGTGGACCCTGAGCAGACTCTGGTTATGGAGCAAGAAGTACAGACTCTTCTGCGAAATGAGGCTATAGAAAGAGTATTAGATTGGGGATGTAAAAAAAAATGTCTTGCATCACAATAAGTGTATTATGATTGTCAAAACATTTTAGTAACTAAACAGAATTGTATTAGCTTTAGTGACAACATGTTACAATGTTTACATGGTACAATTTCTGGTAAGCTATGGTTTTTTTTTATTATTGCTTAACACAAATTTCACAATAAAGTTCAGATCTTGTGATTTGATTCAATATTGACTCAGTCAGGCCTACACAAGATAGGCATACATTTTTCTCAAGAAAAAAAAAATCTCACCTAATGCTGTAAACATATAGAGAGCCCTATCTAGTAACTCAAATTAAATATAATGCGTTTTTTTTTTTTATTATAATAACAACCTTATTTAATGATATAAGTACAAATATAATAAATATGTAATAGTAGCCTACACATATTTAGCAAAATACTCTCTATAGCTCCTTTTTCTAGCCTAACTTTAACTATGCTAATGTGCTAGCCTATATTATGGTCATTAAATGGATTTCCTGAGGTAAATGTTATGTGACATAATTGTTCTCCAGCTGTTCAGTTGACCCTTCCCGCGGTTGAAAAACACTGATTGATCGATATTATGTATTAGACTAGACAGATTTCAGAAAAATGGCCTTCTATAGAAGTGAGGAGCATTTATGGGTACAAGTCGGGAACCGGCCTACCTTATGGCGCTTTTCCACTGCAGGGTACGGCACGGTTCGGCTCGGTACGGTTCGACTCGGCGCGGAACGGTTCGGCTCGCTTCGCTTTTCCACTGCGTGGTACGACTCGACTCGGTACGGCACGGTTCGGTTCGCTTTAGCTCGGTTGCTTTTCCATTGCAGTTAGTACCGCTGGGTGGGACTGATCGTTAGTTGCCGCCTCTACTGCCATGACATCATCGTAAACGCGCCACATTTCAAACGCACAACACAGGGGATGGTGCTCTTGATTCTCGGCATGTGGATGTTTTTAAATTAAATTAAACGTTCTTATAATGGTTTACTATATGGAAGGAAAATTCTTAACGTGTAATTAAACGTTGCGTTCATATTCTGGGCTCATCTGATTTTTTTGTACATAGCATAGCCTACTTTATGATTTTAGTATCATAATGATTAATAAATGCACGCACAATTATCCGTGAACTTGATTTGAACAAATGCCTTTCAACTTGTGTGTGCAAAATTCAGAATTAAATGAATGTGCAGCAATCTTTACAAATAGAGAGGCCTAATGTACTGTTTTAAACTATAGCCAACTGCCATTAAAAAAGCGCATTTAGTTAATGTTATGTTATTTTTTTCCATCTGCCTATGTTGATTATGAAAAGTGAACAGCACGAGTAGAGAGACATGGAGCGAGTCAGACATAATTCTGACCACTTCATTAAGTTTTGTTTTGTAGAAAGCCTTTCTTTAAAGTGAATTTCGTTTTGTATAAATTGTATCTTGATTTTAATATTTTTTTCATCAAACAATTGCCTGGATTAAATAAGAAGCAAAATAGACAATTTAATCATTGAGGCGCCCGAGCGGTCACTTGCATTGTACGTTAACTGGAGCGCATCTCATCTTCAAATACACAAAGCTTGAAATGTCTTTAAACGAAATAATTCAAAACAAAAAGAAATAGGCTACTCTCTTATGTAATCAATTATGTGCATTTCTCTCTATAGGCGCGTTTACTACGAATATGGAGATCGTCAACTTCATCTTTGCCATGCACAGACACTGACAGAAAACACTATTTTATAAATAAAAATCAGTGCACGCGTTTTAATAAAATTAAAACTTTGTGATTATTAAAATAATTGAATATTAAATATTTTGTGGCCAAGTTTTGCTCATTTATTAATAGTATATATAGGCTATATATAGGCCTAATTTTATTAAATTGAACAAGCGCAAAATTCAGCATTCAATCAAATAGTAGACTTAATAATAATGTTATTTCAACATAATATCTCGTTATTTCGACATAATGTGCGTGCAACAAGCAAGATGTGCATTTGTAAATCCGGGGACGCGTGAACTGATTTTTATTTATAAAATAGTGTTTTCTGTCAGTGTCTGGCAAAGATGAAGTTGACAATCGCCATATTCGTAGTAAACGCGCCTATAGAGAGAAATAACATTATTATTAAGTCTTTTTGAATATTTGATTGAATGCTGAATTTTGCGCTTGTTCAATTTAATAAAATTAAAACTTTAATTGTGATCATTAAAATAATTGAATATTGAATATACAAGTTTTGCTCATTTATTAATAATATATATATATACACACACATATGTGTGTGTGTGTGTGTGTGTGTGTGTGCCCTCAGCACATGCGTTAAAAATTATCCGGCGCTGCCCCTGACTGCAAGAACCAGTTTGCAAGAAACTTTTTAACTGCAAGAAACTACAGCGTTGGCTGTTGTCTACTGGCTATTTAAATCTAGCGGGTTTGTCTCGTGCATGGTCTCGTGTCGCAAATACAATGACACTGGTAGTGACGATTCTGTCTGACCAATCAGTGATCTTCAGTGTTTTCACGTCACATTTTAGTACCGGTACGGTACGCTTGGAACCTCAACAGAGGTGGTACCATTTAAAGCGAGCCGAAGCGAGCCGTACCGTACCGTACCATGCAGTGGAAATGCGCCATAAGTGAGCCGTACCGAACCGAGCCGTACCGTACCATGCAGTGGAAAAGCGCCAAAGCGTGCCGTACCGAACCGAGCCGTACCGTACCATGCAGTGGAAAAGCGCCATTACATATGTCAAGGGTGCTGAGTCCAAAAAAACTGGTTCCCAAGCGAAATTTTGAGTTTTTTACCTTCTAATTTGCATATCAAAATGGCCGCCAAATTGCCTATCTTGCTCAGTCGTTGGACCATTTTCCCCTAGTTTTTTTTAAGTAGGCAATCAAGATGAGGAAATTAAGTTTCTAGATCGATAGTCAAGGGTCAGAGCAAAGATATAATGGAGGCTCACTGCCTTTTTTATGTATATATATATGCAAAATATCAACTTTTAAGGTGAAATTAAGCATTACTTGTGTCATTTTTTTAAGGCCGACATACATATTCAATCAATATCACTCTTAAATGTTCCCAGTGTATATATGATATGTGATGTATTCCATATTACATATTAAACTAAGAAAAACACCATTGCAAGTTGTCTGAGATTTCATTTTATGATGCAAATTAAGGCGAGACACTTCAGGTGAATAGGGTAAAAATTTTAACTAGCAGATATCACCATGAAACTTTCACAGTTGATTACCTACATTAAGATGAGAAACAAAATGTATTACAAGTTTTCTGTAATTTAATGTCTAAATATGCAAATTAGGCAATATCTAATCAAATATGCAATAATTTGCATATATTTAAAAAAACGAAATCTGAGTATTGGATAAAGCCAGGTTAAAAATATTTTTTTCATTGTGTTCACATATTAGATGGGAAAAAATTACAGAGGGATTTATGGATATCTACTTTTGTTATCCTGTAAATCAGAAAATACTGTCAATAGCCTTAAAAAAATGATTTTCGCCATGTTTTTTGGAATAAAATGTTATATAAATCAGGCTAGGAATAATATATTTACAAATCCCTCTGTAAATGTCTTCATAATATAACTAGGTACAAGACTGGAAAGTTTGGTGTATAGGTGCTACTGAAGTGGAGCGTCATCCATGTGGTTTCCTTAGTCTGCTTCCGAAGCCTTGACCGGCCCCAATCAGGAGGACGGCACCGCCCGTTCCTCGAGGGAGCTTTATCCCTGCTCAAGGCAAAGCAGCTTGACAGCAGGGAAGTCCATGATGAACCAAAAAAAAATTTAAACAAAAACACAAACAAGACGGAAAACAAAAACACCAAAGAATCGATGACGAAAGTTAGGCTTTAATGCTCCAACAGAGTAATCCAAAGAGGTACATCCAAACACAACTACACATAGACGAGACTCAACACGAAACACAAACTGATCTGGGGCCGTATTCACATAGAATTTTAAGGCTAAAAGTAGCTCCTAACTGGCGAATTTAGGAGCAACTCCTAAAAATAATGGGCGTGTCACTCGTAACTTTAGGACTCCTATTTTTTTTTGACTAAGAGTAATTCACGAAGCATTTTAGCCCTAAAAGTAGCACCTAAGCCTGGGAC
Organism: Rutilus rutilus; assembly: GCF_951802725.1. Lineage (NCBI taxonomy): Eukaryota > Metazoa > Chordata > Actinopteri > Cypriniformes > Leuciscidae > Rutilus > Rutilus rutilus. The sequence goes on from NC_140223.1 coordinate 33,226,839, forward strand.
AGCTTAAAAGAAGTCGAGAGGACTCCTAACTCACTAAGACCTATTCACAAACCGCTTTTTGTGGCATTTCACGTTGCGATGTTTTGAAATGCGTATGCGGCGGCTACAGGAGCTTCCAATCACGAGGGAACAATTTTGCATTGTAGGCATAACTAGGGATGCAATAACGCCACCAACAACAAGCAAAACTAGGCTACTCATTGCATGTAAACTAATTGTAACGTTTCATTGTGAATCAAATTAAAATGTTCTTCTCTTTGCAAACGTAGGCAGAGGCATATAGTGACAGATTAATTCAATAATGTTGCAAAGATATTGCATCAATCCATGTTTCATTAGGCTACTAGGCTATTTGTTTTGCCTTAGCCTACTCTTTATTCATTTAGGCTATTTATTCAGTTATTCATCATCTTCCGTCCTTCGCACTACTTGTGTAGCGCACGCATTCTCAGACCTGTCACCTGTCACTCATCATCGTAGGGGAGGTGTTTGGAATCATTCCCGCGTTACAATCATCAGCCAATCAAGGTGGTCACTTCAGTCAAGCTCGTGCATGAGTAATCACGTCATCCATAGCAACGAAGACTCACTCTTAGTTTAGGAGTTGTCATTTTTCTTTACTAAGAGTAGGTCTGAAAGGCGTTGTGAATAACTTTTAAGAGAAAACTCCTAGCTAAAATCTTTTAGTGCGATTTAGGAGTACTCCTAGTGGTAAGATAAAATTATTTGTGAATACGGCCCCTGAACTTAAGTAGTTAGAGGATAATGAGACATGAACACCTGAACACAACACACACCTGAACTGAGTAATGAATCAAATTAACAACCATGAAGACAAGCTAACCAAGGTGAAAACACAAACAGAGTCCATGTGGAGAAAACTAAAAATAAACAAAACCAGATAACCCTGAAAGGAATACAGCTTTCATGTACTATGTGCTCTATTTATTGCTTTTAATGGCAAATTTATAAGTAAAAATAATAAAATTATATCATTGTGTTAATTCTTTTTTGTAGTTTTTGTATTATTATTCTATTAAAATGAATGAACTATCTATTAAATATGACATGAATATGAGAACAAGTGAACAAGTTATTTATTTTCATTATACCATATAAAGTTATATAAAGTTATTATCGTCATTATTTTTTAAGGTGTAAAATAGTTATTTCTACTCTCTGGCACACACAAATTCCGTCATCTTAAGCCGCTCACTCAATTTCATTTCTCTTTTTTCCATAAAGTACATGTGCCATTCACTATAATGAACAAGTGAACTTGTGACCGATTTCAGATGCATCTCAGACGAAACTGCAAAGTAAATGGCAAATTATGACCCACAGACAAATCTTCATAATAAAAGTCAGACAAAAACAATAGCTGAAAACCAAAAAGAGCAGAATTAAACTGTGGACCGACTAGACGTTAACATTTAAGATATTTTTATGGGCTGGCCCCACTCTCATTGAACCAATGAATACGGCTATTTGATAGAAGACTATAGTGGGCCACACATGGTTGCTGCTACTACATACAATGTGGGAGAAAGTGTTTGAGGTTAGAGAAAATATTTTTTGACACATTGTCCCAAATGTCCAAGGCTTCTGAGAGGGGGGCGTAAAACGTCTCAGTTACATATGTAACCCTCGTTCCCTGAGTAGGGAACGGAGACGTTACATCATGACGACGAATGGGGTTTCACTTAGAAAGCCTCTCATCTTCGAGAAATAAAACGAGCCAATTGCGTAACTCCGCCTTACCTCATGGGTATATAAGGAAGTATGCTGGCAACATGCAGATATGTTTCTTCGCAGAGGAGCGGCAACGGACACTTTCAGGGTGGAGGGAGACTGCCTTCGGTCCAACCCTTCTTGCAGGAAGGAAAGCACGACACTGATCGGGCATTTTCTGGGGTCTTCTCTGCGAGAAGAGCACCAGGTGACGAAGAGGTTCCACTTCAACGCGTAGGCATGTCTCATGGACGATGCTCTAGTGGAAGTGATGGTAGCCACTACCGCTGGTGGTTGGGTACTCAAACCTGCCTCGTCCCGTCCAGGAGCCACACGTGGAGGTTCCAAAGATCGGGATGAGGGTGCCATAGGGTGCACTGTCCCTGAGAAAGCAGGTCGTTCCTCAGAGGGATTGGCCAGGGAGGTGCTGTCGCGAGGAGGACTAGTTTGGAGAACCAGGTCCGGTTGTGTCAATGAGGGGCAACCAAAATGACCTTCTCCCTGTCCTCCCTGAGCTTGCACAGGGTCTGTGCAAAAAGGCTCACTGGGGGAAATGCATACTTGGAAAGGCCCCGCGGCCAGCTGTGCACCAGTGCGTCCGTGCCGAGCGTGCCCTCGGTCAGGGAGTAAAACAGGTCGCAATGGGACGAGTTGTGGGAGGCAAACAGGTCTACCTGTGCGTCCCCGAACTGATCCCAAATCAGCTGAACCATCTTTGGATGGAGTCTCCATTCTTCAGGGAGAGGCTGAAGCCATGAGAGCATGTGAGCATCTTGAACGGAAGCCTGTGAAGGGATCGGTTTGGGATCGGTCCAGGATTGGCCGTAACCCACCGGTTTTCTTCGGGACTATGAAGTAAGGGCTGTAGAACCTGGACTTCATTTCGGCTGGAGGGACAATCTCGACTGCACCTTTCGCCAGTAAGGTAGCGACCTCCGTACGCATGACAGGGGCATTGCCACCCACCATAGTGTAACGGACTCCCCGGAGGTGGGGAGGAGATCGTGCAAACTGAATCGCATAGCCGAGCCTGGTGGTTCTCTCAACCCAGCGGGACAGGTTGGGAAGCTCTTGCCAGGCTCCCAAGAACTGAACCAGCGGGGTCATGGGAACCACAGACGTACCCTCGGTAGGGCAGCGAAGTGGAATGAACGGTCCGGACGTGGGCGGCGTAGCGACCCGGTGTGGGGGCACGTTCATTGCCGCATCCTGACAGAGGAGGCCCTGGAAGGACCAGTGTTCCACGGGGGGCCTGCTCTGTCAGAGGTCTGGCGACAGAGGGGGACAAGAGTGGCGAAGCAGAGCGTCGCACACTGCCATCCATGGCCTCTTGGGGCTCGGAGGAAGGGCCATCAGTTCTTAGAAAAAAGATTCTCCCCAGGCCCTCCACCGGGGGAAGGAGTGGTCCTGCTACCAGCTCCTGAGAAGAACTGAGCCCTAACTCCAAGCTGCCCATCTCAGGAGTGCTGCTTAGCCTGGCGTTTTGGCCGGCTAAGGGGCGGAGACGGGCGGTCCCGTCCTCCTGCTTGGGGCCGGTGAAGGCTTCGGAAGCAGACTAAGGAAACCACATGGATGACGCTCCACTTCAGTAGCACCTACACACCAAACTTTCCAGTCTTGTACCTAGTTATATTATGAAGACATTTACAGAGGGATTTGTAAATATATTATTCCTAGCCTGATTTATATAACATTTTATTCCAAAAAACATGGCGAAAATAATTTTTTTAAGGCTATTGACAGTATTTTCTGATTTACAGGATAACAAAAGTAGATATCCATAAATCCCTCTGTAATTTTTTTCCCATCTAATATGTGAACACAATGAAAAAATTATTTTTAACCTGGCTTTATCCAATACTCAGATTTCGTTTTTTTACATATATGCAAATTAGTGCATATTTGATTAGATATTGCCTAATTTGCATATTTAAACATTAAATTACAGAAAACTTGTAATACATTTTGTTTCTCATCTTAATTGTAGGTAATCAACTGTGAAAGTTTCATGGTGATATCTGCTAGTTAAAATTTTTACCCTATTCACCTGTAGTGTCTCGCCTTAATTTGCATAAAAAAATGAAATCTCAGACAACTTGCAATGGTGTTTTTCTTAGTTATTATGTAATATGGAATACATCACATATCATATATACACTGGGAACATTTAAGAGTGATATTGATTGAATATGTATGTCGGCCTTAAAAATGACACAAATAATGCTTAATTTCACCTTAAAAGTTGGTATTTTGCATATATATATATACATAAAAAAGGCAGTGAGCCTCCATTATATCTTTGCTCTGACCCTTGACTATCGATCTAGAAACTTAATTTCCTCATCTTGATTGCCTACTTACAAAAAAACTAGGGGAAAATGGTCCAACGACTGAGCAAGATAGGCAATTTGGCGGCCATTTTGATATGCAAATTAGAAGGTCAAAAACTCAAAATTTTGCTTGGGAACCAGTTTTTTGGGATTCAGCACCCTTGAAATATGTAAAGTAGGCCGGTTCCCAACTTGTAGCCATAAATGCTCCTCACTTTCACTTTTTGGGTACATCCCATCTAGACTATGAGGAAAATACATTTCGGTAAGTTGTACTTTATCTTTCAACGTTGTTCATTCGTGTTTATTTACTTAGCTAGTAGAGATGATCGTTCACGTGCCGCTAGGGATCTGTCACGTCACATTTACAAGCGCCAAAACGGTATTTAGTGTTTGAATTTCGTAATAAAATTGACAGAATCTGAGAGCTGAGATTTTTTTATATCATAAGTAACCTGCTCTGACTAGTCTGTCGGTCTCGGTGTCTTTGCTTCGCTTCGCTCAATGCGTGAGAGTTGGCAGCCCTAAATACACGTATGTGATCATAATTAATAATTGATGTAAGTATAGTTGAGAAAAATATTTTGAGTGAGCTGTTTAACCCACATGATTAAATGCTATAGAGAAGTGACGTGTGTTCAGTTCCTGTCTGGTGTTGAGGTTACAGCTGACTCAAAACTATTGTATAAAATCCTACATATAGCCCTCGAAGTAATGGGATAATCATTTCCCTTTTATGCATCAGGTGGGGTCACGAAGCACCAATATCAAGGAGCCCCGGTATTAACCGTCCCATCTCTAATATCTGCACTGCTCCAGCCCACTGCAGTCTGTTTCTTCCTGCCAAAGCCTGTCTGCTACCACCTGCAGCCTGCGATATCTGACCGCCTCTAACTATGTTCCTGACTTTATTTGTACTTTTAATAAAACTCTCATTGATTGCATTTGCTTCTGGATCCTGTTGTTATTTCCGTGACAATATGACCATAAAAATTACCATAAAACTGCATGCTACCAATTTCGCATCCAATTTAAATGTATTTGTTAGTGCTTGTATACAAGTTTGACAGCCTTGTTTGACTTTGTTTTATGAAAATCAGTAAATGTATGGAAATAAGTTAGTGCATGAGTACTACTGTGTCCCCTTATGTTTCACATGAACTGTTCTGCATTTTTACTTATTCATTTGACCGTCTTCTCATGCAGTTTTGGTTTTGTTGCAGGTGGTTTTAAATGTGGTAATCTATTTTTGTATTTAACATGACCAACTTTTTTTTCTTCTTCTCTCAGTGTACACAGATCACTGAAACTCCTGTTCTCTCTGTTAACTCAAAATATAATTTACATTTGGGTGGTTCTATGTGCATTTGCTGTATGTATTTCAACCCGATCTCCCAAACTTTTTTTATTCGGTTTCGTACGAATTTGTATGGTGTGAAACGTACGAAAATTTGTATGCAATAAAAAATAAATAAAATAAAAAGACACGGAGGTCCACCCCTAAATATAACTGTCACAGGGGTGTAAGCAGATCATACAAATACGTATGAATGAGATTTATATGCATTCCAATTCCATATTGCCAAGAGATTGTGTTGGTATTTGTTATTGTTATTGTGCCCTGAAGAGTTTCCATTACTGAAGATGTGTCCAGTAGCATCAGTAGATGTATTTGCACAGCCTTTAATCTGAGGGCGAAGGGAAACGGGCACCGTGTAATGAGGTGGAATCCGTTTCAAAAAAGAAAAACGTATTGGCTGATACCGATATTTTTAAAATGCCAAATATCGGCCTTGCCGATATATCGGTCGACCGCTAAACAAAACGGTGTTCAGGTGGTCTTCCAATGCATTGTCCAACCTCAAGAGCCGCTTCATTTCAGCTCCCATTCTTGTTGCCCCTGATCCCTCCTGTCAGTTTGTGGTGGAGGTTGATGTGTCAGAGGTTGGGACATAGTCTCTTACAGGGGACCCCAATTTGTTTTTCTACTTTTGGAAGGAATTTTGTCGGTTACTGGGGACGACTGTTAGTCTTTCCTCTGGTCTTTCCCAATCAGAACCAGTCTCTCAGAATCCGTCCTCCTGGGGCCAGTAACTTTCATGGGTTGAGTACGCACATAACTTGAAGCTTTTAACACAATGCGTATTAGTAACATCTGTTGGTCACACTTGTTTTCTCCACTATATCTAACAAATCATCGCGGAGCAAAGGATCTACTGTTTGAAAAGGCACATGACCAAACAAAGCTTCGGAAGTCTGTGACATAAGAGTGGAATCAATCTGGGATCAATACAGTTCTATCTAATCTTATCTTAGAAATTAATTTGTGCTAATGAAACCACAACTCATGTCATGTGTAGCCTGATCAACGGATTCACATATTGATTAATAATATAAAATATACACGTATGTGATCATAATTAATAATTGACGTAAGTATAGTTGAGAGAAATATTTTGAGTGAGCTGTTTAACCCACATGATTAAATGCAATAGAGAAGTGACGTGCTGAACGTTCCTGTCTGGTGTTGAGGTTACAGCTGACTCAAAACTATTGTATAGAATCCTACATATAGCCCTCGAAGTAATGGGATAATCATTTCCCTTTTATGCATCAGGTGGGGTCACGAAGCACCAATATCAAGGAGCCCCGGTATTAACCGTCCCATCTCTAATATCTGCACTGCTCCAGCCCACTGCAGTCTGTTTCTTCCTGCCAAAGCCTGTCTGCTACCACCTGCAGCCTGCGATATCTGACCGCCTCTAATGTTCCTGACTTTATATTTGTACTTTTAATAAAACTCTCATTGATTGCATTTGCTTCTGGATCCTGTTGTTATTTCCGTGACAATATGACCATAAAAATTACAATAAAACTGCATGCTACCAATTTCGCATCCAATTTAAATGTATTTGTTAGTGCTTGTATACAAGTTTGACAGCCTTCTTTGATTTTTTGTTTAATGAAAATCAGTATGGAAATAAGTGTGTGCATGAGTACTACTGTGTCCCCTTATGGTTCACATGAACTGTTCTGCATGTTTACTTATTCATTTGACCGTCTTATCATGCAGTTTTGGTTTTGTTGCAGGTGGTTTTAAATGTGGTTTTGCATTTAGCATAAACAACCTTTTTTTCTTCTTCTCTCAGTGTACACAGATCACTGAAACTCCTGTTCTCTCTGTTAACTCAAAATATAATTTGCATTTGGGTGGTTCTGTATATCAACCCGATCTCAAGGGAATACGGAACTTTTTTTATTCGGTTTCGTACGAATTTGTATGGTGTGAAATGTATGAAATTTTTTATGCAATAATAAAATAAATAAATAAAAAAAACATGGAGGTCCACCCCTAAATATAACTGTCACAGGGATGAAAGCAGATCATACAAATACGTATGAATGAGATTTGTATGAATTCCAATTCCATATTGCCAAGAGATTGTGTTGGTATTTGTTATTGTGACTGTTATTGTGCCCATAAGAGTTTCCATCACTGAAGATGTGTCCAGTAGCATCAGTAGAAGTATTTGCACAGCCTTTAACCTGATGTAATCAGTGACGACCAGGAAAGACTGATTGACAACCACGAAAAGCATGGTGACTATGGGAGAGTCGGTGACAGCTCGGAGAGACGGCATCCGGGGCAGAACGGGCTGGCAACCCAATCTTTGTCTTCTGTGAGGGGGACTCCCACAACAAGCTACGATAAACCTAATGGAAAAATACCCCCAGGGGTGCCCGAAAAGGGGGGAAGATGAGAACCCCAACTGGACGGATACTACGGCATCAGAACAAGGCAACGGACAAATGACTACAAGCAAGCAGTACATGTGGCAAAATCTGTAAGAACAAGCGAGGCCTAAAGATCCACCAAGGGAGGATGAAGTGTCTGGTGGGGACAGGACCAACACAACGCACAGGTGTTCAACCTGGTGTGACGCAGAAGGAGCCAGGCCCGGAGTCACCCCACAGTGCCCGGAACCTCCAAGTGTTGCAAATGACTCCCTCTAGCATTAAGTCTGAGAGGAGGTGGATCAAGTGACCAGTAGCTAACATGACCTACCATAACATTTGACATCGATGTTGACCAGATTCTGGAGGCCACCAGCAGGGGAGACTTCGACAGGAAACTGCATGCCATGACAACGATCATCATCAGCATCGCATCTCATTCGGTGAAGAGGTGAATGAAGGAGGCTCCAAAGAATCTCATTCAAAGAACCAACGTGAGGTAAGAATCCATAACATCAGACAGGAGTTGAAGACCCTGAAGCGACACTACAGGCAGACAGGAAAGGAGGAGCGCATTGGCCTGGCACAGCTACGAAAGAAGATCAGGTTCCTCTAACGGGCAGGATCCTCCCTTGGTGGAGGCACTGCAGTGAAAGAGCCCGAAAGCGAGCTGCATTCATTGTCAACCCCTTAAAGTTCACTAAAGAGCTGCAAAGACAGAAGCGTAGCGGCCAGCTGGTCTGCTTTCAGGAGGATATTGATCACCACCTGAAGGAAACATACAGCGACCCAGCGAGAGAGCAAGAGTTGGGGGAGTGCAGCACTCTGATAAGTGTGCAGTTCAACATGTCAGAGCTGCAGCTGAAGGAGGTTCGAGAGGTTGTCAGGAAAGCGCGAGCAAGCTCCGCTCCAGGACCAAGCGGCACAAAGTGTACAAGAATTGTCCTAAACTCCTGCTGCGCCTGTGGAAGATCCTGCGTGTCATCTGGAGGAGGAGCAGGATTCCTGAAAAGTGGAGATTCGCGACAAACCAAATAGTGGATAATTTGGTTTGTGTATGTAGCAGTATGAGTTTAACTCGTAACAACCTGGCGTTCTTTTGGCCAATCACTGCCGCAGGGCCCCCTATAAATATAGGTAGAAGTCCTTCTGACTGCCCTCTTGCTTGGTGACGGAAGAGCGTCATACTTCCGGGTCGCTCACTCCGTGTGTTGTTCTGCTGTACAGGTATGGTAGCGGCTTTACTGTCTCTGCACTTATTCCACTGTTTTCAGCTGCCGTTATGTTTACTATGTATTGAATGCTCGTAGATCTACGCTCGTAGATGCATTCAAAAGCGGATCTTACCGATAGTTACCTGTGCTGTTTGCACGCTTTGAGCTGCCTCCTTCGGGTTGACACAAATGCTGCTTGATCGGTATGTAGGCTAAATGGTGTAGGATTTATTTTTGTATTATTTGGGGTTAACTGCAATTTTCTATAAATAACAGGAACCAGGCTGGTTCAGATAGAGATCGTCTTCAGCAGCATAGCGTTAACCCACTGGCTGCTGTTTTGCCTGGGCTGCTGTTTGCCTTAAAGTGCATGTTCTGAATTTTGTACCAGCAACTTTAACAGATTGCTGCACACTCGTCCTGCCTTTACAGCCACTGGGCAACTACGGCCATATGGTCAAATGTGTGAGCCACCTTTTTATGTGTGCCAGTGTTTTAAAATGTTTGAATGTTGCTGAAGGGGTTGGCTCTTTACGTTACAATTTGGTTGATTAAGTTGTTTCTTTTCTTTTTCGTTATTTTGTTTTCAATTTAGTTAAAAGTTGTATTTACGTTTTGTTTGGTTTTCTCTTCATTAGTGACTTTAGTTTTCTACTTAAATATTTGAGTTTCTTTGGTTAATTTAGTTAAAAGTTGTATTTACATTTTGCTTGATTCTTTCTTATTACTGAGTTTAGTTTTCTTTGGTTAAGTCATTGTGATTCAATCATATTTAGTATTTTGTTTCTCTTGGTTTATTGACAAGTGTTTTCTTCCGAATTTGTATGGACTAGTTGCACGTGGCCGCCATTTTGGATTTCGGATCAGCAAGTGTACGCGTAGACACTTCCGGTTTCGCATTACGCCCAGTGAGTAGTATTAATAGGGGACCTTATGTCAAAATGATTAATGACTTTGACCTTTTGACAGGTTGAACTTCCGGTGACCTTATGATTGATGGGTTGAACTTCCGGAATGAGGTCATGGGATTAACCTATTGACCCTGTTACCCATCGATCATGTGGTATGACAGTTAGTTTTGCCCTATGACCTAGCTAGCCCTAAATCATAGTTTTGACGGGTAGTTTTGGAGTCCTCGTATTTCTTAAAAACAACGCAGCAACAAAACATTGTGACAAACTTTGACAACATGTTTCATGTTGTATGGACAAAAGGTCGAAGATCTAAGACGCATGCCTAAGTACAGTTTTTCAACAATCTAAAGTTTTTGAACAGACGCTGTTTAGTAACAATAATACATAAGTCTTCTAAGAAGATAAATAGAAGATATGATTTTAATAAAACTTTAAAGATTTGATTTAAACTTTTAAGGTTATGCTTTTAAATTAATTTAGTATAAAACTCTGGATGTACTCTGGAACGCAGACTAGATTTACTGTGACATCTGGTCTTTAACTCCTCCTCTAGTCTCTGTGAGGGTCTGAAGCTTCAGTTCACACTGTAGTTTATCACTGGGAGGGTCTGGGGCTGTTATATGACAACTTAAACTATTTGCTTTTTTGGATTGTTTTTATCATTGCATAAAGAACTACTTCGCCTCTCTGGAAATGTAAGGTGTTTTTATTTAGCTAAAACTTTGTTTACATTTTATTAAATTATTTTTTTTTTTTTTTTTTTTTTTTTTTAAAAATGTAGTTTTCTGTGTTTAGCTGTATGGGATAGCTATGGAAACCACCCACCATAAAAATCGAAACCCCCGCATGGACAAAAAATGCTGATTGAATCTTTTTCACATAAATGAGATTTAAGACAGCTAAGTACAGTTTTTCAAAAATCTAAAGTTTTGAACAGACATTGTTTAATAACAATTATACACCGTCACCGTTAAACAAAATAATTTATATTTACATTTACATTTACATTTAGTCATTTAGCAGACGCTTTTATCCAAAGCGACTTACAAATTAGGACTAAATTAAGCGAGTCATCATGAAGAGGCAAAAACAACAACAACGCAAGAAGTGGTCAAAATACGAAGTTCAGGCATTATTCAGAGTAGCATAAGCCCGATAAGTGAGGTTTTAAAGGGAAAGGTTTTTATTTTTTTATTTTTTTTAAATTTTTTATGAAGTTAAGTGCTCACGGAAGAGATGGGTTTTCAGCTGTTTTTTGAATGTTGTCAGGGATTCTGCATTCCAGATGAGGGTGGGGAGAGTGTTCCACCAGCATGGAACTGTGAATGAGAATGTTCTGGAAAGTGATTTTGTGGCTTTCTGTGATGGAACCACGAGACGTCGCTCGTTGACCGATCGTAGGCGTCTGGTAGGGATGTAGGCTCGTAGGAGTGAGTGAAAGTAGGAGGGAGCTGAGCCTGTGATAGACCTGTAAGCAAGCATCAATGCCTTGATCATACATAAGTCTTCTAAAAGATAAATAGAAGATATGAATGTATTGAAACTTTAAAGATTTCATTTAATCAATCTTTTAAAATATCTAATGTAAACTTTTAAGGTTGTGCTCTTAAATGAGAGAGAGAGAGAGAGAGAACCACTCTGTGATTTTGTATTATATAATTTATATACTTTTAAAGAATAGAATGTTTTATGTAAGATGGATTTTATTATTTTTGTTTATCTAAAACAATTGGTTTCAGCAGATATTTTTTATATACTTATAAAGAACAGAATGTTTTTTAACTTTAGTTAGTGTGAGATACACAAAATTACAATGTAAAAGATTATTAATGTGTCTATAAAGATTTGGTGGAATCCGGCTTGTCCCGTAGATTGTCTGCTTGAGCGCTTTAACCTCGCGCACGAGCAGATCCGTTTCCTCTCTGGAGAAGCGTTCCGTTTTTCCGTGTATAAATTCCGTCATGTCAGACTCTGATTGGTTTATTGAACGTAAAGCCAAAAACACACCCATTACTCATTAAGAGAATAGGGACAACCCTTTAAGATAATGCGCCGGGCGCGCTGACCATTTTTCCCATCGTTATACTTGCAAAAGTGGATTCGGACGCCCTAAGTGCACTTGCGCCCTGTGCTTTAGACCACACACTTAGATCATTAAAATAGGGCCCCTAGTCTCATTCACTTTGATTGTATGGGAAAGATTGTCTGGGATATTCTTCAAAATTTCACCATTTATATTTCACAGAAGTACACACTTAAATAAAACATTTTTTGGCATCTATGGTTCCATGAACAACCTTTGACACCTATGGCAACTTTCCATTACACAAAAGGTTCTTTAAAGTGGAAAAGGGTTCTTCAGATTATTAAAAATTTCTTCACACTAAGAAAAAACTGTTCACTGAAAGGTTCTTCACATAGCCTAAAATGGCTCTTCTATAAAATCAATATGAAGCATTTATTTTAAGATCAGATTTCAAATGGCATGAGGGTGAGTACATTTTATTTATACCTTGCCATTAAGGCTTATTTCAGTATGATTTCGAGAGCTGTGGTTGGATACTGGTTTTCTGGAAAACACCACTTCGGTGTGCCCTTCTTTCATTCTGCCTTCTCATTCTGCATTTTCTCAAGCAAGGAAACCATAGCAAGATATGTGGTTTTAAAGTGTAAAATCTGCTTTTACATCTTGAAAATGGCATTTTCCATTTCCTTCGTTGCTCTTCCTCTTACAGATTACTGACACTCAGCCAAGTACATATTGAAGGCCTCCTGTTTTCTCGGTTTACAGAAGTGTTACACAAAGTCTGCAAAAGTGACTCTCTGAATGTCCTGCACATTAAGAAGTAAATGACGGGATCCAGACAGACGTTAAGGGCGGCCAGAAAGAGCGTAGCTTCTTTCATCTGCAAGAGAATGAAGAGGTTGTACGCGCCTAAACCAGCCTCGGACCTTTGGCTAAGCGTGTAGGGAACGCGACAAACGTGGTAGGGCACAAAACAGAAGACAAACACGGCCAGCAAGCTGAATATGCTTCGATTTGACCGTCGTCTTGCCTCACTGCTGTTCCTTTGCACCCGTCTGTAAGAGCGGTACACGTGACAGGCGATGGAGGTGTAGCAAAACATCATCAGCATGAACGCCACCCAGAAGACTCCAACGGTGAAGTGGGCTGAAATTTCGTGCCAGCGCCGACCCAGCTCACTTTTCAGGGCCATGCAGTTAAATTCTTTAGGCATTGGTTGGTTGGTTAATATGGTGTTTGGCAGCATGAAGAACATCATGACAGCCCAAGATAGCAGCGCGAAACCTCTCGCTACCGAAACGCGCTGCAGGAAGGAAGACACATTGGAGGTGCTGCGGACGATTTTGAAGTAGCGCTCCAAGCTGATGAGGCTCATAAAGGTTATTCCTGTGTACATGCTGAGGTAGAAAAGCACAGCCGTGTAGCGGCAGACTATCAGCCTGGTAGTCTGCAAGTCACCGCTACTGAGGTCACTGGCCACACGCCACGGGTAGGAAAACAGCATCAGAATGTCTGCCAACACCATGTTTTTTAGATAAACAACTAATGCTGAGGAGCTGGGAAGCCTGAAGAAGATCCAAGCGGCAAGTCCGTTGAGAATGAAGGCACAAGCGCAGATGATGGAGTACAACACAGGCAGAACCTGCTTTGTGAAAACACTGCTGACATCCGTGATGTTTTTCTGTTCCGTCTGTGTGTTGTTGATGTTGTCCATTGCTAAAATGGAAAATGAAAGAACTTTTTTTTAGTGCGTGCTTTGATGACAATGGCAATGTTTTAAATAACTTCTATATGTCCGATGTCTGATTATAAAAGTAAAATGATTACAAAATGCAATTGTTAAAAGTGTGCTTAGAAATACAGTCACTTTCTTGCTTTTTTAAAAATGTAATAGTCATACATATACATATATAGTCAACATTTGAAGTGGACCAAACAAGTTCATCAAAGTTCTCCTAAGACAAGAACAGGTATTGTTCAAAATTCATGTATAACTTTGATGAAAGGTTTTTATACACTTCAAATGTTGACCACTATATACATATACATATGATCATATACTATTTTTTCACAAGTGCAAACACACACAAAAAAATCCCTCATCATTTTTTGTCATTATAGTTGATTAGTAAATAAGATCATTATAAAACTTTTTTTTTTTTTATATATAAACTATTAGTCTTATCATATTTTTTTTCTTACTTAAAGAGATAGTTCACCCAAAAATGAAAGATCTGTCATCATTTACTCATCCCCTGGCTGTTCCAAACCTCTATGACTCATGAAATATTACCGTTTTGACTGCACTCACACGATTGGATGAGAACTGACCTGAGCTGGACGATGATATCAATGTTTTTCTGTAGAACTGCTTTATAGATGAAATTAACTATTTTAATAATTGATGATCTTTAATGATCTTTTAATGATCTGTATTATATAAAGCATTATAGAAATAAAGGTGACTCGACACCAAAGGAGATGCTATACAGAACGACAAGAGACCATTCGCTTTCATTGAACGAGAAAAAGATGCATTAGAAGTGAATGGCGAGTGATGCTGTCAGTCACTAAACATTGTTGTCTAACATCTCCTTTTGTCTTCCACAGAAAGAAAGAACAAACTAAAGTCATATGGGCTACAACATAAAGCATGACCGAATTTTCATTTTAGATTTAAATCAGAAGGACTTTGAATTTTGAATGCTGTCAGCCTGAATATGGTGCCATTTGCATTCAGACATTTCTGAATTGTAAAACACTCAAAATAACTTTGTCAACTAATTATAACCATAATAAAAGAAACTTACTTGAAGAGTTGAGTCAGCTTGAATCATGACAGAGAATGAGAAGCATGTTGGGGAGAAGAGCCTCACATGATATTTGAGAGGAAGGAGGCGTTGACTCTGAGACAGGAACTAACAGAATCACTGTTTGTCTCGTGGGTGGACACTTGATCAGCATTGCAGGAACTTCCTCCACTGATATATATATATATATGAAGAGTTCAGATGCAAAAGCCTCTAAGTGCCATCTGAAATTTTCTTCTAGAATGATCATTTTTATCAAGCTTGTATATTTAAGTTCAGTAATTTCACTTAAATTACAATAAATAGGTAATTTTCATTGCCATTTAAGTGAAATGACTGAATTTAAATATATGAGCTTGATAAAAATGATAATTCTAGAAGAAAATTTCAGATGGCACTTAGAGGCTTTTGCATCTGAACTCTTCATATATATATATATATATATATATATATATATATATATATATATCTGTACACAAACAGATCCCTCCTCTTAGTGCATCAACATAGCCTAATGTGATGCTGATTAGAGTCTGTGAAGTTACCAGCTGTGTTTCAATAAATGTTAACACTTTAGAATAATGGTCCGTCATTAATAAGTAACTAGGAAGTAATGCAGGACGAATGAGTAGTACATTAACACTTCAGCTACTACTATTAACTACTGCAGTATAGAAACAAGCTCAACTATTCAGAAAGTAATCTAAAATTTAGGAGATAGTTCCTTATTAGGTAATCAACAATTACTTAATGAGATTAGCCTCATGAATAACTATTAATTAACTGACAAATCATAAAGAACATTATCGTGTGTCTGAGACGTAATCAACCATAATTTTTTACTCTGAATATCATAAAATGCATCACTAATTACTCGTGTTACCTAATCACTTGTAGGAACTACTAGTGATCTGGACATCTTTAAACATCTCTTTTTGTTTCTTTTTTTTAACTTTAAAATAAAGGTCCAGATCACTAGTAGTTCTTGAAGAGTGACTAGGTAACATTTCAGTAATTAGTGATGCATTGTATGACTATGTTCTGAGTAAAAAAAGACAATCTTCAAGAACTATACTCCAGTGAAAAATAAATATACTAAAGTGTATTATAAATACTTATGCTAAGTATACTACAAATACATTTACATATTTATATACTTAATTTGAATACCCTGCAATTGCACTTTTAGTATACTAAATTGGTATAATTAAAGTCTGGTAAATTTGACCAATTATTTTGTTCTTAAAGTACTTTAGGTATTCAGAAATAGTGCTGAGTTCCAACTAAAAATAGTGGGTACTATACGGTTATCCGGACCACATGTGATGACCTACCCCAACCCCGCCCCTAAACCTACCCGTCACTGGGGTTACGACCAACCAAGAGAGGTTGTGGTCACGTGTGGTCAGGTGTGGTCCGGATAACCGTATAGTACCAGATAGTGATCTGGACCTGTCACGTGTCAGTAGCCGTGTTTCCATTACCCTTCAAATTGCACAAATTGAAATTGCGAATTGAAAATACGCTCACTGGAAACACGTCAATTTCGCAAAAACGTACTCGGTTACTAACGTAACCTCGGTTCTCTCTAGAAGAGGGAACGAGTACTGCGTAAGATATCTTACGCTAGGGGAAAATCCTTTTCCGCGAGATATTGAAGCCAAAAATTATCCTTAATTTTGTAATAATGCAAAACGCGTTGCAGCAGCAATGCAGACATAGGCGAGACAGCTCGCGCGCCTATTGGCTGCTCTGCGGCAACTGCAGCAGCCTATCGAGCGAGGCCTGGCGTGACGTCAGACCCAATCAGGGCACTTCGCGCCCGCTGCGTCACGTCCCGCCGAAATGGCCGTGGTCTAGGCCTATAAATATCGCTCGCAGGCAGCTATTATCTGGTTTTTCATCATCGAAGCAACCAGAGCGTGTGCATGCACGGCAAGATACGCAGTACTCGTTCCCTCTTCTAGAGAGAACCGAGGTTACGTTAGTAACCGAGTACGTTCTCTTACGAGAGGTCTCTCGTACTGCGTAAGATATCGTACTCGGTTACTAACGTAACCTCTGTTCTCTCTAGAGAGGGAACGAGTATTGCGTAAGCTAGCTTACGCTGCGGGAAAGTCTCCTTTCTCGAGATACTGAAGCCAAAAATTATCCTTAATTTTTTAAATCTTGTCAACGCAGTGCGGCAGCCTGCAGACCTAGGGCAGGCGAATCGCGTGCCCATTGGCTGCTCTGCGGCAACTGCAGCAGCCTATGGCTGAGCCTTGCGCGTGACGTCACGTCCAATGAGCGCGCTTGGCGCGCTTAATGCGTCACAGCCCGTCATTAGGGGTGTGGCTTAGCGTATATAAGCAAGGAACAGAGGCTGCTTCGCTGGTTTCTGTCGCATGAAGCGAAATGAGCTCGAGGCGAGAGCACGGCGGGTTACGCAATACTCGTTCCCTCTCTAGAGAGAACAGAGGTTACGTTAGTAACCGAGTACGTTCTCTTACGAGAGGTTCTCTCGTATTGCGTAAGCTAGCTTACGCTGCGGGAACACCCTTGTCAACGCCGTGCGCGCGCCCTGCATCCTGAATGAATCCCATGGAGAGCCCAGGGAACGCGAAGCGGAGCTGGGCGGCCGAGATACCACAGTACACAAGCACATAATATGGGACAGGGAGCGGCACAGCCGGTCCAACTGATACTTCCACATAGTGCAGCTCAACCAGTAGAGCTAAATAGCAACATAGCCCGCGCACAGACAGTGGGATGGCTACGCGAGACTAGACTGATAACACTTTGGCCTGCAAAGCGGGAACTTCCAGGTTGTAAAACCTAACAAATGTGGAAGGGGAGGCCCAGCCTGCCGCTGCACAAATGTCATGAATGGGAATCCCACTGGACCACGCCCACGATGAGGCCATGCCTCTGGTGGAGTGCGCCCGAATGCCCAAAGGGCACTGCAGGTTTTTAGATGCGTAAGCAGCTGCGATAGTGTCAACTATCCATCTGGATAGGGTGTGTTTCGAGGCGGCGAGACCCTTGGTGCGCCCACCAAACGAAACAAAGAGCTGCTCTGAACGCCTGAAGGCGGCGGAGCGTGAAATATAGCTTCTCAGCGCCCTGACTGGGCAGAGGAGATTACTATCTGCCTCGCAGCCAGCATTCGGCAGGGCTGAAAGGGAAATGACCTGCGCTCTGGAGGGAGTGCCCAAAATTTTGGGGACATACCCATGCCTCGCTCTGAGAATAACTTTAGAGTCATTGGGTCCGAACTCGAGGCACGCAGCGTTAGTGGATAACGCGTGAAGGTCTCCCACACGTTTTACTGAAGACAGTGCTATCAGAAAAACGGTTTTGAGCGTGAGGTATTTCATATCCACAGTTTCCAAGGGTTTAAAGGGATGTGCTTTCAGGGCGTCTAAGACCAGTGAAAGATCCCACATAGGAACCGAAGGGGGTCGCGGGGGGTTCATCCTTCTCGCTCCTCTAAGGAAGCGGATGACAAACTCGTTCCTTCCCAATGCGCGGCCCGGCTCTGAGACAGAGAGCGCTGAAAAGGCCGCGACATAGACTTTGAGCGTGGAGGGGGACCTGCCCGCGTCCAGTAGCTCTTGAAGGAAGCACAATACTTGCGAGACCCCACATGTCTGTGGATCGAGCCCTCTGGCAGTGCACCATTTGTTAAACACCGACCATTTAGACGTGTAGAGCCGCCTCGTGGAGGGAGCTCTAGATTGTATGATCGTGTTCATCACCCCTTCTGGTAAATCAGCATGTAATTGTTGAGGCTCCACGCATGCAGAGACCAGCGCTCTGGGTGGGGATGCCAAATCGAGCCGCTGCTTGAGAGAGAAGGTCTCTCCGCACCGGGATCGGCCAAGGGGCTGAATCTGCCAATTGTATGAGTTCCGGGAACCAAGCTTGGTTCTCCCAGAACGGGGCTATGAGGAGCACTGTATGGCGCGCTTTCCTGGCTCTCTCGATGACCTGAGGCAGCAGAGAGACCGGGGGAAAAGCATATAGCGGGCCGCTGGGCCACGTCTGGGCCAGCGCGTCCTCGCTCTTGAAAAGAATATTGGGCAGTGTGCGTTGTCTTTTGACGCAAAGAGGTCGACTTTCGCTCTGCCAAAGCGGCGCCACAGCGACTGGACTGTTTGGAGGTGTAGAGACCACCCCCCAGGGGAACGTTGTCCCTGGACAGTCTGTCGGGGCCCTCGTTCAGATGGCCAGGCACATGCGATGCTCTCAGAGAGCGCCGAGAGTGCTGAGCCCATACGAGGAGGCGTTCCGTCAGGGCGCAGAGCTTTTTTTTTTTTTTTTTTTTTTTTTTTTTAATCTGACACCGCCCTGGTGGTTCACATAGGCCACTACTGATGTGTTGTCCGTGCGGACTAGAACATGGTGACCATGGAGGAATAGGAGGAAGTGCATGAGCGCTTTCTCGACCGCGAGCATCTCTAGACAGTTTATGTGTAGGAGATTCTCTTGGTCTGACCAGCGGCCATAGACCGGTCTGCCTTCGAAGAGCGCTCCCCAACCTAGGTTGGACGCGTCTGTTGAGACAACTTTCCGGTGTGAAATCACTCCCATAATCACTCCAGTGTGATACCATTCAGCTGCTAGCCAGGGCTGCAGGGCTGAGACACAGCCCTGAGTCACTCTGATTAGCGAGCCACCGGTCGCCCAGGCTCGATGGGATACGCGCGCTCTTAGCCAGCGTTGAAGCGGGCGCATGCGCAGTAAACCCAGCTGAAGCACTGCTGCAGCTGAGGCCATATGCCCCAGTATGCGCTGAAATGCTTTCAGAGGAACCCGATTGCCTTCTTTGAAGGATGCGGCGAGGCGCCGGATGCGGCGCGCGCGCTGCTCCGACAATCTGGCCGTCATCGCCACCGAGTCCAGTTCTATTCCGAGAAAGGAAATTGACTGACGGGCCAGTCGTCCCGATAGTTCAGAATTCGAATTCCCTGACTTTTCAGGGGCGCGAGAGCCGTGTCCATGCATTTCGTAAATGTACGGTGTGCTAAAGACAGGCCGAACGGCAGGACTGTGTATTGATAAGCTCGACCGTCGAAGGCGAATCTCAAGAATGGCCTGTGACGGGGGGTTATCTGGATCTGGAAATACGCGTCTTTCAGATCGAGAGAGATAAACCAGTCTCCTGGGCGGATCTGCGCAAGGATCTGTCTGGTTGTAATCATCTTGAACGGCCGTCTCATGAGAGCCGTGTTCAGATGTCTCAGATCTGAAATAGGTCTTAATGCTCCGTCCTTCTTGGGAACGAGGAAGTAACGGCTGTAAAAGCCTGACTCGCTCAAGGAAGGATGAACCTGTTCTATGGCCCCTTTGCGCAGCAGCTTCGCTATTTCTGCTCGAAGCAGGTGCGCTGCTTTTAAACCCACTTTCGTCTCCGTCTGCACTAGAAGCGCGGGGGGCGACGAGCGAATTGAGGCGAATAGCCGTGTTTTGTAGTGTTCAACACCCATTCTGACGCGCCCTGAATAGCTTCCCATGCTTTTGCACGCATAGCTAGGGGTCGAATGGTCTCTGGGTTCAGATCGCCGCGCTGCGCGGGATGGAGAACTTGTATCAGAGAGGATGGGGCGGCGCAACACGGGGGCTGATAAACAGTATTGGCCGGCTGTACAGCGTTCAGTAGCTCGGTCCTGAAGGATGGAGCGCGTTTTGCTGTCAAACACCCCTGGCGCGAGAGCGGCGTGGGGGATATAGTGTCTGAAAGTGAGTGCGCGTGCTCGTGAGCGGGCGCAGGGTTTACACTTATAACACGGCCAGTGTTTTGGAAGCTTTAGAGGGTCTGTAACCCGGGGTAACCGTTTGGCAGAGCGAGCAGCGAGTAGGTGTGAGCACAGAGTTGTGGGCACATTTACTACACTTAATACTCGAGCGGCGTGTTTCCGCTTTATGAGAGAGCGCATTACCATGGGAACCTGCCACTGAGCCACAGGATCACACATAAACTTTTAGTTAGTGCGAGCATATGACCGAGCGATGTTTCGTTTCGGCGTTTGTTTGCAGACGCGCGCGTGTAATAAAACAGGCTCGTTACTGCAGTATAGTATTTCCAGCCGCCTGAACTTGGAGGGGACTGAGAATATACGAGGACGAAAACACTCTCTCTTCCTCTTTTCGCCGGTGCTTGTGACGTCCGCTCTGATGTCCCTTGAGAACGGCGCAGTTGCGCGGCTCGAACAAGGGAGAGAGAGCGGGAAGATGTCATCATGTGCTATGACATCGTATGTTTGCAGGCGTGCGTGTATTAAAACAGGCTCGTTACTGCAATATAGATATTTCTAGTCGCCTGAGCTTAGGAGGGGACTGAGAAATGTGTGAGAAACGGAGGTGGCCGGAGAGTGACGCGCGCGACCGAGACGCGGGGTAGCTTTCTTATAACGTAAAGGAAGCCAGCCCGTGACCGTCTACTCCTGACATCCCTTGTGAGCGGCGCGTTTGCGTGGCTCGAACAGAGGGGGAGAGCGCAGGGAGGGGCGTGCGTCGTCCGGGGGGTAGCTTTCTTGTAACGTAAAGGAAGCTAAAGCCCGAGACCGTCCGTTTCTGACATCCCTTGTGAGCGGCGCCGTTTGCGCGGCTTGACAGAGGGGAGAAAGCAGCTGTCTAAGAAAACAGCGCTGTCTGCTTCATCCCCTGAGGCGACGGCAGTGCGGGCGAAGCCGGCCGCTGCGTGTCGGAAGGTGGGGGGGGAGAAGGAAATAGCGAGGCTCGCGGGAGGGGCTCCGGCGAGCGCTCAGCTGTCATAGAAGCCCAGGCAGAGAGCGCAGATACATGGCGGTCTCTGTCGCTGAGCGTGGCTCACACGAGCCACAGGATGAGCGAGGCATTTGCAACAACGCCTCGCGCTCTTTTAGATGCAAGTGTGTCGCGGGGCGAACACACAGAACACACAACATAGAGCAAGTAAAGGATATGTATGCCGGATGGCGTAGCAGGCAGGGAAGGCTGAAGGCGGCGAAGCGGCCGGCGTCCTCAGGCTGAATCCTACGGCTTGCTGGTCGCTTGATTCGACGGCGGCTTCCTCAGAGATCAGCGATGCGAAGAGCTTCGCTGAAGAGACAGAAATCAGCGAAGCAGCCTCTGTTCCTTGCTTATATACGCTAAGCCACACCCCTAATGACGGGCTGTGACGCATTAAGCGCGCCAAGCGCGCTCATTGGACGTGACGTCACGCGCAAGGCTCAGCCATAGGCTGCTGCAGTTGCCGCAGAGCAGCCAATGGGCACGCGATTCGCCTGCCCTAGGTCTGCAGGCTGCCGCACTGCGTTGACAAGATTTAAAAAATTAAGGATAATTTTTGGCTTCAGTATCTCGAGAAAGGAGACTTTCCCGCAGCGTAAGCTAGCTTACGCAATACGAGAGAACCTCTCGTAAGAGAACTTACGCTAGGGGACCCAATGCAAAACCCCGTGCATGCTGAGATCTGACACCAAAGACCCAAGGGCGAAAGTCCGGGGTACATATAGTGCACAATCACTCAGGGAACTCACAGGGAGTCCGGGAAGAGGGAGGGGTGCAGCCTCACTCTTCCACATATAGCAGCGTCGATGGGACGCGAATTTCATCATACAGACAGGGAGGGGTACGGCCTGAACTGATGGGGAAATGTGGGTCTTACACAGTTTGCCCAGCTTTATACTGTCGAACATTGAGCTGTGCTCAGCAGACGCAGCATTCTGAGCTGATCGCATCAGGTCAGATAATACTGGTAAATCTAGACCGACAGCAGCCTGGCCTGCAGGGCAGGAACCTCTAGGTTATAAAACCTTATAAATGTAGACGGGGAGGCCCAGCCTGCCGCCATACAAATATCTTGCAAGGCAATCCCACTTGACCAGGCCCACGAAGAGGCCATACCTCTCGTGGAGTGCGCTCTGACACCCAATGGGCACTGCATGCCCTTGGAGGCGTATGCCAGCGCTATAGCATCAACTATCCATCTGGATAGGCCCTGTTTCGACGCGGCTAGTCCCTTAGAACGTCCGCTAAACGAAACAAAAAGCTGCTCCGTCTGTCTGAAAACAGACGAGCGAGACACATAAGCTCGTAATGCCCTGACTGGGCAAAGGAGGCTCGCGTCTTTTTCCTCATCAGGGACCGGTAGGGCTGACAGGGAGATAACCTGCGCCCTAAACGGTGTGTTAAGGGATTTTGGAACATAACCGTGCTTAGGTTTGAGTATAACTTTTGAGTCATTGGGCCCAAACTCCATGCACGCCGCGCTCACAGAGAGCGCGTGCAGATCCCCTATGCGCTTCACTGAAGCGAGAGCCAGCAAAAACACCTTCTTGAAAGACAGGTGTTTCAAATCGATTGACTGTAAAGGCTCAAATGGCGCACCTTTCATGGCTTCCAGAACCGTAGAAAGGTCCCATACGGGGACTGAGGGAGGTCTGGGAGGATTCAGTCTCTTAGCCCCTCTAAGGAAGCGGATGACTAAATCGTTCCTTCCTATTGACTGACCAAGCGTTGTTTCTGAGAACGCTGCTATAGCCGCCACATAAACTTTGAGCGTGGAGGGGGCCCTGCCCCCATCCAACAGCTCTTGTAGGAAGGAAAAGCACCTCCGTCACACCACAGTTTGTGGGTGACACACCACGGGCTGTGCACCAGCCCGAAAACACCGACCATTTCGAAGAATAGAGTCGTCTTGTAGACGGAGCTCTAGCCTGCGTGATCGTGTTTAATACTCCTTTAGGGAGTCCAACATGTACCCGTTGATGGCCCAGACATGAAGGGACCATAGTTCCGGGTGAGGATGCCAGATCGAGCCGCGGGCCTGTGAGAGGAGATCTCTCCTCATTGGTACTGGCCACGGGGCAGTACTTGCTAACTGCATCACGACTGGGAACCAAGGTTGGTTTTTCCAGAACGGTGCTACCAGCAGTACTGAGCATCCTTCTTCCCTGATCCGTTCTATCACCTGAGGCAGGAGAGAGACGGGGGGAAAAGCATAGAGCGGGCGGCGGGGCCACACATGGGCCAGCGCGCTCCTGCTCTTGGAGAAAAATTCTTGACAGTGAGCGTTTTCTTGAGACGCAAACAGGTCCACTTCCGCTCTGCCAAATTTCTTCCACAGCAGATGGACTGTCTGTGGGTGTAGAGACCACTCGCCTGCCGGAACATTGTTCCTGGACAGTCTGTCCAGTCCTATATTCAAGATCCCTGGCACGTGCGCTGCTCTGAGCGAGCGCAGGTTGCACTGAGCCCATACCAGGAGGCGTTCTGCCAGCCTGTACAGTTTCTCGGATCTGATGCCGCCCTGGCGATTTATGTAGGACACCACAGACATGTTGTCCGAACGGACCAAGACGTGGTGACCTTTTATTTGGGGACAAAAACGCGTCAGCGCGTTGTCTACTGCCAGCTTTTCGAGGCAGTTTATGTGCAGGAGCTTCTCCCGTTCTGACCATTGGTCGAAGAACGGTCTGCCCTCGAGCAGCGCTCCCCATCCCGAGGTGGACGCGTCCGTGGACACCACTTTCACCCTCGAGGAAGTCCCCAGGCTTACACCTGATTGGTACCAGTCGTTCGCTTTCCAGGGTTTCAGAGCTGTGACGCACTTCTGATTGACCCTGAGGCGAAGCAAACCGGGTGCCCACGCTTCGCGTGGGACTCGCGCTTTCAAGGCAAGGCAAGGCAAGTTTATTTATATAGCACATTTCATACACAATGGCAATTCAAAGTGCTTTACATAGAAGAAATTAAAATAATAAAATGAAATAAGAATAATTAAAACAGTTTAGAAAAATAAAAAATAAAATACAGTACAAACAGTCGGACGAACATTGGCACAGTGCTCATTCAGTAAATGCATAGTTAAACAGATGTGTTTTGAGTCTGGATTTGAATGTGACTACAGTAGGAGCACATCTGATCTCCTCTGGAAGCTGGTTCCAGCTGCGGCTGGCATAATAGCTAAAAGCAGACTCGCCATGCTTTGAGTGAACCCTTGGTATTTCAAGCTGATATGATCCTAATGATCTGAGTGATCTGTTGGGTTTATATTCAGTGAGCATATCTGCAATGTATTGAGGTCCTAGGCCATTGAATGATTTATATACCAGTAATAATACTTTAAAATCAATCCTAAATTTAACTGGGAGCCAGTGTAAAGACCTGAGGACTGGTGTGATATGTTCATATTTTCTGGTTCTGCTCAGAATCCTGGCAGCAGCGTTCTGTATGAGCTGCAACTGTCTTACGGTCTTTTTGGGAAGGCCAGTGAGGAGTCCATTACAATAATCCACCCTGCTGGTGATGAAAGCATGAACAAGTTTCTCTAAGTCTTGTCTGGAAACAAAGCATCTTATTCTTGCTATATTTTTCAGATGATAGTATGCTGATTTAGTTATTGCTTTGACATGACTACTGAAACTAAGGTCTGACTCTAGTGTCACACCAAGATTCCTGACTTGATGTTTAGTTGTTTGACCCCTAGAGTGAAGGTATGCGTTCACCTTGAGAACTTCATCTTTGTTTCCAAACGCAATGACTTCAGTTTTGTCTTTGTTTAACTGAAGAAAGTTTTGACACACCCAACTGTTAACTTCATCAATGCATTGGCACAGGGAGTCAATGGGGCTGTAATCGTTAGGCGATAGGGCTAAGTAGAGCTGTGTGTCGTCTGCATAGCTGTGGTAAGCAATTTGGTTCTTTCTCATTATTTGGCTCATTGGGAGCATATACAGGTTGAACAGGAGTGGTGCAAGAATTGAGCCTTGAGGGACTCCGCATGTCATGGATGTCCACTCAGACTTATGGTCTCCTATACTCACATAATAACCTCTCCCATCTAAGTATGACCTGAACCATTTTAGAACTATCCCAGAAAGTCCCACCCAGTTTTCCAGCCTGTCAAGAAGTATGTTGTGATCGACAGTGTCAAATGCAGCACTGAGGTCGAGTAGTACCAGCACTGATAATTTGCCTGAATCAGTATTTAAGCGAATATCGTTTATTATCTTTATGAGTTCTGTCTCTGTGCTGTGGTGCGGTCGAAAACCAGATTGAAAATTGTCAAAGTATCCATTCGAGCATAAGAATTTGTTCAGCTGATTGAAGACAACTTTTTCAATGATCTTACCTATGAAAGGAAGATTTGAGATCGGTCTATAGTTGTTTACTATGGTCTTATCTAGATTGCTCTTTTTCAGGAGGGGCTTGACAACTGCAGTTTTCAGGGAGTTTGGAAAACTACCAGAGAGAAGTGAGGCATTTACCACTTCTAGAAGATCTGCTTCTAAACTGTTTAACACACTTTTGAAAAACGATGTGGGAAGTGTGTCAAGGGCGCATGTTGATGTTTTAAGGTGCTGTACGGTATCTTCCAAAATTTTGCCACCAATTTCTTTGAAATCAGACATAGTAACTACTTTCTCAGGTGGTCTGGTCTGTCTGACCCCAGCGCAACTCAAGGATGTGCTGATCGCCTTTCTGATATTATTGATTTTCTCAGAGAAGAAAGAAGCAAACTCACTGCACTTGCTGTCTGAGAGCATTTCACTGGGAATCTGGCTTGGGGGGTTTGTCAGTCTCTCTACAGTAGCAAAAAGAGTGCGTGTGTTGTTTAAATTGCTGTTTATAATATTTGAGAAGAAAGTCTGTCTAGCTTTGCTTAGTTCCATATTGAAAGCATGAAGGCTGTCTTTGTAGATGTTATAATGGACTACAAGTTTTGTCTTCCGCCACATGCGCTCTGCTTTTCTGCATTGTCTTTTCATATTTTGCACTGCTGTAGAGTTTCTCCAAGGTGCTTTTTGTCTGCCACTCTTCTTCCTGACTTTAACAGGAGCAATATCATCAATTACACCTTTAACTTTTGAGTTAAAAGAATCAAGGAGAAAATCAACAGAGTCTGCAGATATGCTTGGTGTTAAAGATATAGCCTTCATAAATAGGACACTAGTGTTCTCATTTAAGCATCTCTTCTTGACAGACACAGATCTAGCTTCAGTGGCAGGAGAGATCAATAGATCAAAGAAAATACAGAAATGATCAGACAGTGCTACATCCTTAATAACAATCGATGAAATGTTTAGACCCTTACTGATAAGTAAATCTAGAGTGTGTCCACGATTGTGTGTGGGTCCATGTACATGCTGAGTCAGATCAAAAGTTTTTAAAACACTTTTGATTTCTTTTGCCATATTGTTTTCTGCATTATCTATATGGATGTTAAAATCTCCAGCAATGGCAAAACAGTCAAACTCTGAGGTAATTGTTGATAACAGTTCTGTAAAGTCCTCAGCGAAGGCTGGAGAGTATTTTGGAGGCCTGTAAATAATGATAAGTAAAATGCGTGGAGCACCTTTTAACACAATACCCAGATATTCGAAAGACAAGTAATTCCCAAATGATATTTGCTTACATTGATAGATATCTTTAAAAAGAGCAGCTAGACCCCCACCTCTCTTAACAGCTCTGCAGACACTCATAAAAGTAAAGTTAGGAGGGGCTGCTTCATTGAGGATTGTTGCACTGCAGCTGTCTTCTAGCCAGGTTTCATTTAGAAGCATAAAATCCAGGTTGTTTGTGGTTATTAAGTCGTTGACTAGAAGTGATTTATTTTTAAGTGAGCGAATGTTTAAAAGAGCTAACTTAACAGTCTTACTTTTCCCCATAGCAATATTAGTTTGACGTGTAATAGGCACCAGATTAGTTAGGTTTGCTGTACGGCTATTGAAGGCCTTAGACTTTCTATCATGTAATAGAACAGCAATAGAGAAAGATACAGGCACACTGGGTTCCCGCTTGTTTTGTAAACATTTGAGAAAGTTACTGTTATCAGAGCGGGGACCCGACACATATCACTGAGAGCTGGTATCAGTTGTTTTTGGTTCACCTCGAGCAGAAGGAGGAGGGTGTGGGCCCTGGCGTTGTGGCAGAGGCCGAAGAGCTCTCACAGGAGGAGGGGGAGGGCGAGCTGGGCCCGCAGGCTTTGGTGGTAATGGTGCCTGTCGTTTTTTAGTTGGTATCTGGGGGCTTGCAGCAAAAGAGTGGGATAGTCTGGTTCCAGCATGCACCAGTTCTTCCATTTTCTGTGAGAAGCACAGTAGTGGCGTTGCAGGGGAGAGGGAGAAAGTGTCTGGTGAAAGGGGCTGTTGCTCTGGTGTTATAGGAGGCTGTAATATGCTGTCCTGGCTTCCCTGGCGGTTTTCCAGGAAGTCGTCCTTGGGTGCTGAATCTTCAAGCAGTTCTGATATGGCTGTCTGTGGTGAGCTCTGTGTGCAGGGCTCAGCTGAGATTGTGTCCGTGAGCAGAGGTTGTTGTGGCGGAGTGGTGTTATCATGTCCATTTTGCTGCTGAAGTGAAGTCCCGTGGTCATTCATACTGTGTCCAGGTGTGTGTGTGTGCCGTTCACATTGAGTGGATTGGCACACATTGCAGAAGGATGATTTAGGGAGAAGTAGATATTGTCCTTTAACACTCTTGAACCAAGTTTGTTTGGGTGATGGCCATCCCGATGAAACAGTTGTCGTTGACTCCAGAAAAGATTGAAATTGTCAATGAAGTTCACTGCTTTTATATTGCATTTTTATTGCAGCCATGTATTTAGCCCAAGCAACCGTGAAAACCTGTTTGTTCCTCTTGCTGGTAGTGGTCCACTGATGAATGTTTGAACTTTCAGTCTTTTAAGTGTTTCAAAAAGTTCATTGAAATCCTTCTTAAGGAGTTCTGACTTTCAGCCAAAACTGCAGCGGGCGCATGCGGAGCAGGCCCAGCTGGAGCACTGACGATGCTGAGGCCATGAGACCTAGCATCTTCTGAAATCTCTTGAGCGGGACAGACGCGCCGCAGCGAAAAGAGTTCGCTGTGCGTCGAATGTCTACCGCGCGCTGTTGTGATAGTCGCGCTATCATGGATAGTGAGTCCAGTTCTGTGCCCAGGAAAGATATTTTCTGACTGGGTGACAGAGAGCTCTTCGCCCAATTGACACTCAGACCCAAATCCTCGAGGTGATCGAGTAAAATGGTCGTGTGTTCTATGAGCACTGCGCGAGATTGCGCTAGAATCAGCCAATCGTCCAAATAGTTTAGCACTCGCATGCCTCTCATTCTGAGGGGTGCGAGCGCCGCATCCATGCACTTCGTAAATGTACGGGGTGCCAGGGACAAGCCGAACGGCAGGACTGTGTACTGATATGCCTGGCCCTCGAAGGCGAATCTCAAATATCGCCTGTGACGTGACGCTATCTGTATTTGAAAATACGCGTCTTTCAGATCTATTGACACAAACCAATCTCCTTGGCGAATCTGCACAAGGATTTGCCTGGTCGTGAGCATCCTGAACTGTCGCTTCACAAGCACTTTGTTCAGTTGCCTTAGATCTAGTATGGGTCTGAGACCCCCGTCTTTTTTCGGTACCAGGAAGTATCTGCTGTATAGCCCTCCTTCGCTCTGAACTTGAGAGAGAGGCTCTATGGCCCCTTTGCTCAATAGTTTCGTCACTTCGGCTCGAAGTAGATGTGCTACTTCTGTTTTTGCCGTGGTCTCGACGCGCGCCACATAGCGGCGAGGGCGTCGGCGAAACTGCAGCGAATAGCCTCTTTCTATAATGTTCAGCACCCACTTCGAAACCCCGGGTAGCTTTGCCCATGCGTCTGCATGGATAGCTAGGGGTTGAATACGAAGCGCGCTCCGCTCGCTCAGCGATGGAGAAGCTTCGGCGTGCTGTAACACAAGCATGGCGCTCGTGACATTTGAGGCATGGGGCGCGCTGATAACAGCGGGCAGATTGCCCGCGCTCGACTCCTCTGCGGTGGTCAACCGCGAGGGGGAGGGCTGGGCGGTTCCCGTAGGAACTGTCATGTCTATGTGTGAATGTGGGCGCGGGACAGCGGGCACATAACACACCGAAAGCATCATTCGCTTGAGTGAAGCGAGTGCACGTTGGTTTTGTTTTTACAGAAACCGTGAGACATGCATAACGTGGTGTTAGTGGGCACTGGGTAGTGGGCACATTCACCATGTTTGAAGCGCAATCGATCTGAGTCGATTCATGTGCGCAAGCCCTGTGTGACGGGCTGTGCTTGTGTGTAGAGATGGGCACTGGGCAGTGGGCATTCTTTCTACACATAAAGCACCATCGGCCGTGGCCGGGACACCAGAAAAATTCATGCTTATGGGATTTATCTGGGTAGCCGTAAAAACGGCGTTTGTGTGCAGGCAAGCGGGTGACAGAACCGACTTGTTTACTGCAGGATACACTGGAACAGTCACATTTACTGGAACTGAACGAGCGAGAAGTTGCCATAGAAACAGAGAGCGTCAACATGCTGGCGTTTATCACAGGCCTGCGTGCATTACAACAGGCTTGTTCACTGCAATATTGACATTTCCAGTCGCCTGAGTTCCAGAGGGGAATGGGAAATGTATAGGAAAAAGGAGGTTGGTCCGTCCGCAGCGGGACCAGAAAAACTCCCTTTTTTTTTCCTTACGCCAGTGACGCACGGAACACCATAGAAACGGTGTTTGGGTGCAGGCGAGCGGGTTGTACAACGCGCTCGTTGGCTGCAAAATACACATCTGCAGTCGCCTTTTCAGGGAACTGACAGAGCGAGCATTGACGGCATAATTGTATCTGCCGGTAGACCCGGGGATCGAACGCGGGTCTCTCGCGTGCAAAACCAGAGTGTCTGCCACTGGGCCACAGGGGGAGACACATTATAACTCAGTTAGCGCGAGTATTATAAGAGAGCGTCAACGTGCTGGCGTTTGTTTGCAGGCATGCGTGTATTACAACAGGGAGCAGTCTCGGAGAAGGATGCCAGGTGAGTCCTCAGAGTCACCATAGGCAGTAACTAGCTCGCAGTGAGGGCAGTCGCCGTCAGCGAGCGCGAGAGCTGCGTGATCAGGAAAAGGGGCGTCTTGAAAAAGACGCCCAGCTCTTTTAGTGCAATGGGAGTGTGTGTCGCTGCGGCGAGCACACACACATACATAAACACAGTAGCAGAGAAAGGATATAACGCCGGATAGCGCAGCAGGAAGGCAAGGAAGGCGGCGCGGCCAGCGACTTCAGTGACTCGTCCCGCTGAAGGTGCTCTCTTTCAGACGGCGCAGCTTCTTATCCAGCTCCAGCGATGCGTGTGCTTCGCTTGAAGGATGAAAAATCAGATAATAGCTGCCTGCGAGCGATATTTATAGGCCTAGACCACGCCCATTTTGGCGGGACGTGACGCAGCTGGCGCGAAGTGCCCTGATTGGGTCTGACGTCACGCCAGGCCTCGCTCGATAGGCTGCTGCAGTTGCTGCAGAGCAGCCAATAGGCGCGCGAGCTGTCTCGCCTATGTCTGCATTGCTGCTGCAACGCGTTTTGCATTATTACAAAATTAAGGATAATTTTTGGCTTCAATATCTCGCGGAAAAGGATTTTCCCCTAGCGTAAGATATCTTACGCAGTACGAGAGACCTCTCGTAAGAGAACTCCCATTTATCGCAAAAACGTTTTTACGCTCGCGTGAGGTGGTTTTTCAGGCAATTCGAAAAAGAAATATTTCGCAAACCTGCAATGGAAACAGTTTTTGCGCATTTACAGGTCACCTGACTTAGAAGGCGCGGTGTGTTTGGACAGAAGACGAGACAGAGTTATTTATTGAATTCATAAAAGACAAAAGAATGGCAGAAATACTGGATTCTAAACCTCAAAGAAATGCCACAATCAAGACCTCGGAGCAGAAATGAGTGAGAAAAACCCAGAAACACTTAATATGTGCCGCTCACATACACAGTATGGGTCTTTCCTTGCCATTAATGCTTGGATAACACGGCTACATTTCCTTCCATTAATAATAATAATGTCTATACGTGGCTGTGATATATATATATAAACTTACCAACGTCCGTTGCCGTGATAAAGTCAAAAAATGTGATGTGAAGTCCGGTTTGAGTGTGTGTGCTGTTTGAACGAGTGTTCTCACTGATAGGCTACGCTTGTGTGATTCGCGGAGTTTTGACGAGTTTTTAGATATTGTTTCTTATTCAAAAGTGGTGACGACGCCCCCACCCCACAAAAAAAAAAAAAACTCAGTACCCCCAACCTAAAACCTCTTCCCGCGCCCCTGATATAATATACAAAAATATAACGAATAAAGAAGGCATCACTACTAATTACCATAGTTCATGTTTTTCACAGTCAATAATTCATACTGTAACATTCGTTTATTCATTGTGTCAAGTTGCAGTTTGTTTGAAATAACAAACCTGTTCACCCGAAGGAAAAGTCGAAGTGCTATTAGAACATCCTGTCATAGCTTTTTGGTACATAACGGCTACTGTAGATGCAACACCCATTTGAAAAAGCGAGGCGCTGGAGAGCACCATTTTTTTGAATGCAAAATACATTATCACCACTAGATGGGAGAAATTCTTACACAATGTCCCTTTAAGCTTGTTTCTATATTAGTTAATAGTAGTAGCTGAAGTGTTAATGTAGTCCTAGACTAGACTGATTAGTCCTGCATTACTTTCTGCATACTTATTAATGACGGACCATTATTCTGAAGTGTTACCAATAAAACATCAACTTTGTCAGATGTTTCTAAATTCAAAAGAGCTTTATTTTCAGCACATCCATATACAAATACAGTGAATGAAATAACGTTTCTCTGAGACTCAGTGAACAGTGCAAGACAACATAAGGTACAACAAAATATGAGGCTATAAAATATATGGTTTACATGACCTGTTTTCACTATATATATATGCAAACCAGATATGAGTTCTTTGTGAGCATAATGTACACTATTATTGTAACACTGTTACACTGTAATACACTGTATTAATGTAAACGACAAAAAAAATATTTTTATGTGAATAAGAAAATTGAATATTTACAGAACATTCCTGAATTTAACTTAAAAGTGCTGTGTAATAATTTCAATTTAAACAGAATAACTTAAATAACTTAAAGTAACTGAAATACTTTGCAAATCAGTTTTACACATCCAACCAAATACATTAGAGCATAAAAAGAATACAACACAATAACATTTATCACTTTACTGTCTGAAGAGCTTTCCTGATTTATTATCATTAGCTCTCCATATGAGGATTCAGTGGGAGTTCAAAGGGGACTTAAATACGGATGTTGTGTTTGTCAAGCACAAGCTGGTTTCCTCTCTCACCCCACGCTGAGTGCTGTGAGACTGTTAGAAAACTGCATTTATTATTATATAATGGCCAAAAGTGAGGTCTGTAGGGGATTTTTGTTTTTAATGATCCTACAAGTTTTATTAATTAAACCATCAAAGAGGGAAATATGAGGAATGAACAAAATACTACGTGTAAATAATAATAATACGTGGTTAAAGTATTTATCTGACAAAATTATTTGGCAAAAAAAGGCAAACTACAGTTCCAGGTTATTTCTTATGCAATAAAACAAATGCAGATAGAAACACAAAAAATCTCCCCACAAAAAGCATACATTGACAACAACATAAGCAGTTATTAATATTTAGTTGGCAGTCTCTCTCTTGTTTTTGCATGTGTTCATAATTTTGTTAAATGACAACCTGGCCAACAATGATGTCTGTACAATTTGACAGGTTTCATTGCTTTAGCACAAATAAAGCAATTAAATCCAAGCAAATTTTAAAGAATATTTAAATAAAGGGTGAAGATGTCCATTTTCCTTGGCTGGACATCATGTTATAATTGTATATTTAATATATATTTAAGATTTTATATTAACATTTGTGTCAAGCTAAATAAAACAAAGAAAAGTCTTAAAATGAAAAGAAATATTTCTGCACTGCTACATCAATAATTAAACAAATAAATTGTTCAAGTGTACTCCTTTGTAGACGGTCAGATGTTCGTGCTTCAATTGAATTCTCAAATAATGCTGGAGAACATGATGAACAGGTTTTATAAAAACTTGTGGAGTTCGTGCAGCTCAAGTGCTGCTGTCATTAAAGCAATGAAATCAAATATAGGGGAAGTGAACCTGTTCCCAGCCAACATTTCATGGTGGGGCCAATGTACAGTAGGCATACTGGGGTTAATTCAGATAGGGGCGACATGGGACCCATGGACAAACCCATGAAGGGCCGATATCTCATGACCATATCTTGCCTACATTGACCCCACCATGAAATGTTGGCAGGATTTGAATTTTTGCAGTTCCGTTTCGTGCCGCTAATCATCACACATTTCGCCTTTAACTCAACTTACTGGTTTCTTTGTTGAAATCTTTGAAGGTTAAGCCGGGCCCTGAAGGTCTTGCAAAAGACAAAGTAAATAAGTGGATCCAAGGAGGCATTTAGCACTGCAAGCAGGACGGTCAGCTCCTTTATGATGTAGAAGGCCTGAGCTGCTGTACAGTCATGCAGCTGGGGACTGATGAACACGTGCGGCAGTCTCACCATATGATAGGGCACAAAGCACACGCAGAAAACCGCCACCAGTACTCGCATGTTGCGTTTTGACTTGCTGAGCTTTGTGTTACCAGGCTTTTCCGGCATCGTGCGCTGAGCTTGTCGAAGCCTCTGTACGTTCCCCCAATAAAACAGAATCAGGGATACCAGCACAGACAAAAATACTAAAGAGGAAGTGATCTGCATGGCTAGGTAGATCTGTTTGAGCAAGCTGTTATGAAAACTTTCACAGTTGAAACCATTGTGGGGAGTGGTTTCTTTACCAGCACTGGCAAAAACAGCAATGTAGGCAACATTATAGCACAACAGGACAGCCCAGGTCACTATGCAGATGTAGCGGGTCGAGCGGACTGTTTGCAACACGTGAGTCTCCAGTGGCCGGACAATCCTCATGTACCTGAAACAAAGGAGCAAAGAATTCAAAGAATACAGAAACAGGGTTTGTGACGTTTGTGGCGCCATGACTTGCTACTGAAGTAAAATATAATCATGTGTTGGACTGTTATTAGACTTTCCTTAATGTGTAATATTTGTTTTTAATTACAGTAGTGGCCAAAAGTGTTGTCTGGTCTAGGAAGATTGACATATTCAACCTTTATTTAAATTTTATTAAAATGTGTTTGTAAGACTTTGTAAGTGTCAAATGCGGAACATCTGTCGGTCTATACTATAGACTCTATAGTATTGAACCCCCTGTGCATCATTTATTTCACCCACGTAATTTATTATTTGGTTTGTGCCTTATGTGTATTTTTTATTACTGATTGCTGTGTCACTGGTTGCTTAAAGTCGGCATGAAATCAAAATGGACCCTATTTACTTTGTTAGCGCATATTACTAGTCTTGTGGTGAACAATTAATCCGTGCAAGTTAAAACACAGAAAACAATTTTTTGGCTTCGTAATCTTTAATCAAAATCTGAAAATGCCCCTCCCCTCTGCCTTGGAGGACCTTCTCTGATGACGTAGGTTTGAGGACTTGGGTTGGGAAACGCTTAACCACTCCACTCAAACCGTTAGTCTGTAATGAGCGAGAGATGGAGAGGAGGAGCACTAGAGTAAAACCCTGCCCTCTGTTCAATATTCCTTTTCACTGGGAAATACGTCACAGCACTGGAGAAAAGTCGTTGGCAACTTCCGGTTCACGCAGACTTTAATTGTGGGCCTAAATACTCACGAACAGTTACGATTGACAGACCCCACCCTCTCTCTCTGACATTGGCGGCATTGGCAGCGCTGCTCGGACTAATGGATTGTTGATTAAGCACAGGTGCGGCAGTTTGCATGATAGGAAGAGACAAGCGAGAAACGGAGGGCAGAGTGGGGCAGAGTTAAAGGGATACTCCACTTTTTTCGGAAATATGCTCATTTTACAACTCCCCCAGAGTTAAACAGTTGAGTTTTACCGTTTTAGAATCCATTCAGCCGAACTCCGGGTCTGACGGTACCACTTTTAGCATAGCTTAGCATAGATCATTGATTCTGATGAGTCCAGTAGCATTTCTTTCAAAATGACCAAAGAGTTTCAATATTTTTCCTATTTAAAACTCGACTCTTCTGTAGTTAAACCGTGTACTAAGATCGACGGAAAATGAAAAGTTGCGATTTTCTAAGCCTATATGGCTAGGAACTACTCTCATTCCGGCGTAATAATCAAGGAACTGTGCGGCTGTACCATGGGTGCAGCAGGCGTAGTGATATGACGCAGAGCCTGAAAATAGGTCTAATAGGTTAGACAAACTTAGTCCCGGTCACGTTGGAAGAAGTTACCGAGCTGGGGACTATTTTCAGGCGCTGCGTCATATCAGTTCCTTGATTATTACGCTGGAATGAGAGTAGTTCCTAGCCATATAGGCTTAGAAAATCGCAACTTTTCATTTTCCGTCGATCTTAGTACACGGTTTAACTACAGAAGAGTCGAGTTTTAAATAGGAAAAATATTGAAACTCTTTGGTCATTTTGAAAGAAATGCTACTGGACTCATCAGAATCAATGATCTATGCTAAGCTATGCTAAAAGTGGTACCGTCAGACCCGGAGTTCGGCTGAATGGATTCTAAAACGGTAAAACTCAACTGTTTAACTCTGGGGGAGTTGTAAAATGAGCTTATTTCCGAAAAAAGTGGAGTATCCCTTTAAGGTGTGCAAGGGACCACACGCACACCGCGAGCCGAACCTACAGGCAGGAACACCGATAGCTGCGATTGATTACAGAAAGTCACAGCCAGACGAGTGTGGTGGATTTGTATTAGATAAAATAGTAAACTGTATATTAAACTAACCATGTCTCTAACATCTAACCTTACTTCCTTTTTCAGGCCTAACATAACAGTGTATAAATAACAAATTTGGGAATTGAAACTAGACAGATGACTAAATTTGAACCTTGTGATTAACAAGTAATCATTAAAACAAAGTTTGCTTTACCTGGTAACAGAAGGGTTTGTCTATGAAAACCAATCAATGGCATATGGAGTATCACTGGGGTGTCCAGCCGCAGGTGGAATATTTCAACCCCAGGGGTGGCAAGGTGGCTTACCGAGGGAAAGACACATGCTCAGAGAGGCTTACAGTGGAAATACACATGTGGGGGTCGCCCAGAGGGGGAACCATGCACATGGAGGCACCTAGCCAAGCGCGAAAGCTGACGTCGACAGTGTTGGAGGAAACTCAGGGCTTATGAGGCTCACCTGAGGAAAATATCGCACGTATCCCGTCCTTGGAGAGGAATGGCGAGCAAGCGAAGACACCTGAGCAGAATCTAGTACCGGCTAGTTGAAGCGAGTACATGAGAAGAAACTGGCTCCACTCTGAGATTATAGAATCTCGCGAATGTGTTAGGTGTCGCCCAGCCTGCAGCTCTACAAATGTCTGTTAGCGAGGTGCCATGCGCTAGAGCCCAAGAGGATGCCACACTCCGAGTGGAGTGGGCCGTCACACCAAGGGGGCATGGTCGACCTTGTTGCTGGTATGCCAAAGCAATGGCGTCCACTATCCAGTGTCCACTATCTAACCTTTGCTTGGAGAGATCCTTTCCCTTCAGCTTCCCACCATAACAGACAAAGAGCTGGTCTGAGGTCCTGAAACACCGCGTTCTGTGTACGTAAGCACGGAGGGCACGTACTGGACAGAGCAATGCCAAGGCTGGGTCTGCCTCCTCCAAGGGCAGCGCTTGCAGGTTCACCACCTGGTCTCGAAAAGGTGTGGTGGGAACCTTGGGCACATATCCAGGCTGGGGTCTCAGGATCACGTGAGAGTTAGCCGGCCCGAATTCCAGGCATGCTTTGTCAACCGAAAATGCCTGCAGGTCCCCTACCCTCTTGATGGAGGCCAATGCAACCAGGAGCGCTGTCTTAATTGACAGGAACTTAAGCTCCACTGATTGCAGAGGCTCAAAGGGAGCACTGCAGGGCTGTTAAATCCACTGAGAGGTCACAAGAGGGTACGAGGGGAGGACGAGGAGGATTCAGTCTCCTCGCTCGCCTCAGGAACCTGACAATCAGGTCGTGCCTTCCCAGAGACTTACCATCAACTGCATTGTGATGTGCGGCAATGGCGGCAACATACACTCTCAGGGTAGAGGGAGACAGACTTCACTCCAACCTTTCTTGCAGGAAGGAAAGCACGACACTAATCGGGCATTTCGTGGGTTCTTGATGTTTAGAAGAACACCAGTTGACGAAGAGGTTCCACTTCAACGCATAGGCATGTCTCGTGGACGATGCTCTAGCGGAAGTGATGGTAGCCACCACCACTGGTGGTAGTGTACTCAAACCTGCCTCATCCCATCCAGGAGCCACACGTGGAGGTTCCAAAGATCGGGACGAGGGTGCCATAGGGTGCCCCGTCCCTGAAAAAGCAAGTCCTTCCTCAGGGGAATTGGCCAGGGAGGTGCTGTCGCAAGGAGTACTAGTTCTGGGAACCAGGTCCGGATGTGCCAATGCGGGGCAACTAAAATGACCTGCTCCTCGTCCTCCCTGCTCTTGCGCAGGGTCTGCGCAAGAAGGCTCACTGGGGGAAACGCATACTTGCGTAGGCCCCGCGGCCAGCTGTGCGCCAGCTGTGCGCCAGTGCATCCGTGCCGAGCGTGCCCTCGGTCAGGGAATAAAACAGGTCGCAGTGGGATGAGTCGTGGGAGGCAAACAGATCTACCTGTGCGTCCCCGAACTGATCCCAAATCAGCTGGACCATCTGGGGATGGAGTCTCCATTCTCCAGGGAGAGGCCGAAGCCGAGACAGCTCGTCGGCCGGAAGGTTCAGGTCTCCCGGGATATAAATGGCTCGAAGCGACCTCAGATGCTTCTGACTCCATATGAGGAGGTGGCGAGCGAGTTGCGACATATGGCGGGAGCGTAGACCACCTTGATGGTTGATGTATGCTACTGTCGCAGTATTGTCTGATCGGACTAGTATGTGCTGACCCCTGAGCAACACACGGAAGCGGTGCAGGGCGAGACGTACAGCCAGCAACTCGAGGCAATTGACATGCCAAAGGCGCTGGGGTGCTGTCCAGGAGCCCGCGGCAGCATGTCCATTGCACATGGCGCCCCAGCCCGTGGTGGAGGCATCTGTTGATTGGAGATGAGTGAAGTTTTGAAGTGAAGGAAAGTGCTCAATATTGATTAGAAAAACAGATATGTTTCTAATTCTGCATATCTGAATTTTTGGGTAGGCTAGTCCACTGGTAGAGTACATAGGAATTTACTTTAATTCTACTTTACTCTTTCCCCACCATTGACTGAATTTTCCATTTTCCATCCATGTTCTCACTGTTATACAGTAGGGCTATGACACATCTTCTAGTACAGAATATCAGATCAAAACACAGGAGAAGAAGAAGCTGAAACAAGTGATAGAAGATTGCTCACTCAAATGTAAAATAACATGATCATCAAACATAAAACAGCTTGTAAATCAAAACTGCTTAATGTTTCCAAATGAAATGAAGCGTAACACATGAAGAGAAAACGACTGTGAAGCTTTGGAGGTGTCGGACTCGATCTACTCCATCTGTGTTTTGCGAGAGACTAAGGGCTGCTTTTACTCCTTCTCAGTGCTGCCGCTGTTTATATTGGATCACAGAGCTGCGTGAAGGGACGAACTAACTAGACTGCCTCATCTGAATCAGCACCCCCTTCCGCGGCCCGCTCGTCTATCAGACTTCCATATAAGGCCAATGGACCTTGAATGTGGTTTGGGATTTGACTAAAGATTGCCGAACTTTTCTTTCAATGCATTTTATATTCTGGATGTTTTATGCTTGGTTGATGATTTTATATACGGATATATGACAGGATTTGGATTATGAATCTAAGCTGATGAATTGATGAATTGTGATGAATTGTGCTGTAAGTGTTAACTGACCAGTGAGTTGCCTTTCTTTACTTTTTTATCCTGTTGCCTATTTTATCATTGTGAGTAAATTGTTATTAAATAAATTGTATAAATAAGTGGTTGCTGTCAGTGGAGAAACTTATGCCGGTATAATTAAGAACCTCACATTCCGGTGTGACATAAGCATTGCTTAGTTGTGCTTGGAGTCAATAGTTTTCTTTTTTGTTTTATTTGTGATAAAGCAATGAAATATGCAATGAAACAAATAGTGCCGACATAATTTTTGGTCAGGCCGTCATAAAAAGAAACTAGATGTACCGCATCGCGGTACAAAATATGACCGCCGCTCAGGCCTGCACTGGCTTTCCACAAAAATAAATGACTTGGAGTAATTTGGCTGTATTGCGTGTTTATGTACACTGCTCAAAAAAATTAAGGGAACACTTAAACAACACAATGTAACTCCAAGTCAATCACACTTCTGTGAAATTAAACTGTCCACTTAGGAAGCAACACTGATTGACAATCAATTTCACATGCTGTTGTGCGAATGGAATAGACGACCGGTGGAAATTATAGGCAATTAGCAAGACA
Organism: Rutilus rutilus; assembly: GCF_951802725.1. Taxonomy (NCBI): domain Eukaryota; kingdom Metazoa; phylum Chordata; class Actinopteri; order Cypriniformes; family Leuciscidae; genus Rutilus; species Rutilus rutilus. Next base: position 33,266,918 of record NC_140223.1, read on the forward strand.
CCCCCAATAAAGGAGTGGTTCTGCAGGTGGTGACCACAGACCACTTCTCAGTTCCTATGCTTTCTGGCTGATGTTTTGGTCACTTTTGAATGCTGGCGGTGCTTTCACTCTAGTGGTAGCATGAGACGGAGTCTACAACCCACACAAGTGGCTCAGGTAGTGCAGCTCATCCAGGATGGCACATCAATGCGAGCTGTGGCAAGAAGGTTTGCTGTGTCTGTCAGCATAGTGTCCAGAGCATGGAGGCGCTACCAGGAGACAGGCCAGTACATCAGGAGACGTGGAGGAGGCCGTAGGAGGGCAACAACCCAGCAGCAGGACCGCTACCTCCGCCTTTTTGCAAGGAGGAGCAGGAGGAACACTGCCAGAGCCCTGCAAAATGACCTCCAGTAGGCCACAAATGTGCATGTGTCTGCTCAAACGGTCAGAAACAGACTCCATGAGGGTGGTATGAGGGCCCGACGTCCACAGGTGGGGGTTGTGCTTACAGCCCCATACCGTGCAGGACGTTTGGCATTTGCCAGAGAACACCAAGATTGGCAAATTCGCCACTGGCGCCCTGTGCTCTTCACAGATGAAAGCAGGCAGCAGAACGTTGTCCATGGCGTCTCCAGACTCTGTCACGTCTGTCACATGTGCTCAGTGTGAACCTGCTTTCATCTGTGAAGAGCACAGGGCGCCAGTGGCGAATTTGCCAATCTTGGTGTTCTCTGGCAAATGCCAAACGTCCTGCACGGTGTTGGGCTGTAAGCACAACCCCCACCTGTGGACGTCGGGCCCTCATACCACCCTCATGGAGTCTGTTTCTGACCGTTTAAGCAGACACATGCACATTTGTGGCCTACTGGAGGTCATTTTGCAGGGCTCTGGCAGTGTTCCTCCTGCTCCTCCTTGCACAAAGGCGGAGGTAGCGGTCCTGCTGCTGGGTTGTTGCCCTCCTACGGCTTCCTCCATGTCTCCTGATGTACTGGCCTGTCTCCTGGTAGCGCCTCCATGCTCTGGACACTATCCTGACAGACACAGCAAACCTTCTTGCCACAGCTCGCATTGATGTGCCATTCTGGATGAGCTGCACTACCTGAGCCACTTGTGTGGGTTGTAGACTCCATCTCATGCTACCACTAGAGTGAAAGCACCGCCAGCATTCAAAAGTGACCAAAACATCAGCCAGAAAGCATAGGAACTGAGAAGTGGTCTGTGGTCACCACCTGCAGAACCACTCCTTTATTGGGGGTGTCTTGCTAATTGCCTATAATTTCCACCGGTCGTCTATTCCATTCGCACAACAGCATGTGAAATTGATTGTCAATCAGTGTTGCTTCCTAAGTGGACAGTTTGATTTCACAGAAGTGTGATTGACTTGGAGTTACATTGTGTTGTTTAAGTGTTCCCTTAATTTTTTTGAGCAGTGTATATACCTAAAAAAAGTAATAGTATGTGCATGTCTGTCTGTGTGTGTGTGTGTGTGTGTGTGTGTGTGTGTGTGTGTGTGTATGTGTGTGTGTTTGTGTATGTGTGTGTCTGTGTGTGTGTGTTTGTGTGTCTGTGCGTGTATGTATGTGTGCGTACATGTGTGCGCGTGTGTGTTTGTGTGTGTGTGTCTGTGCATGTGGATTTGTATGTGTGTATGGGTGTGTGTCTGTGCGTGTGGATGTCAGTGTGTGTGCATGCTTGCGTTTGTTTGTATTCCTGCATGTGTGTGTGTGACAGTATCATCCTAAACCAGCAACCCTTCGCTCAACAGCACCATCTACAGGCCGATGAGTGTACAGTCACTAAATGTGCACATAAATGAATTTATTTTATACCCCCCCATGGATGAAATTCTATTAGCAGAGGATACCCCCAGAGGATGTCAAGTTAATCATACACATGAAATATGGTGCAGTTCTGAACATCTCCACTGAAGATAGGGGCGATTAAAGCAGAATAATATTGCATTTTCATTTTTTATGGGAGGGGCGCAAATCACAAATGAGTGATTATGGGCTAGGTTGATGTGGGCCCTTAACCCTCTGGGGACTAAGCCCTTTTTGGTCAGTTTTCTCTATTTTTACATTTGGGCTTATAAACCAAGTAATGGAGATGGAACACCATGTGTTTGGTATCTATGGATTCAGAAGACCCTAAGCTAACAAAAGAATGCATGTAATGTGTTTATAAAGGAAGTATGAGTAAAAAAATTAAAATAAACTAGATAATTTCAAAAACGAACATTTTATTTTAGTAATTTATTACTGAAAATCACACCTTACACAACAATAGTGAACAGTTTTTGAACAAAATATATATTTTTCAAACCCTTTACTTGACAGACATTTGTAATTGTTCAATCAAAAGTGTAAAGAACAATTAAATAATGAACTTTATATACAAACAGTCCCAGGCGTTTTTTCTCAGGCATGCCAGTGATTCGAATTTCTCCTCGTCACTTTCCAGTAACTGTTAATTGTTCCAGAGCTTGTTCTGAGGTAAATATTTTACTGCTTGCCATCATAAAAGTGCTAAAACAATAAAATAATAATGCTATAATTGCTAATATGCTATATATATAAACATTATAATTGTTCTGTCTCTCTCATATAAATCTGTGTGTGTAATTCTACGCTCCGTTCGCTCTCTGTCTCCTTCTCCACTCGACGCTGTTTGCGTCATATCATTTACTATAGTACCACCCCTTGCAAGGCTACAGAGTCCTCTGATTAGCTAGAATACGTCATGGTAACCTTCCTCTGATTGGGCAAGAAAAATATTCCTCCCAGCGGCAATTTTTCCATTGGTCTTTGTGCGTGGAATATTCCTAACAACATCGATTTCATTGGCCTTCTACGCAGTGGTATTGCACAACAAGGAAGTGTGTACACCATATACCACTGTTTTCAGCGGAGTCTGAGGAAGACGGCAAAAAAGACCGCATCTCTCTATCATTAATAGTTTTTAAGATAATTACACATTTGTAAAAGTATGCCATTTTGGGCGGTACCGCCCAATCCGTCCCCAGAGGGTTAAGAGCAACATACCATCAAAATTTCTTCATCCTCGGTGCCACGGTTCAGGTAGTTATTTAGGAAAAACTGCATTTTTTTGGGTTTGGGGGGCCCAGCGCGGGGGGGGGGGGGGGGGGGGGGGGGGAGTGGCCCCTGGGGACCAAACAAAATTTTTCCGTAGAAGTCTAGTGGGGCTACATGCCCACCAAATTTCATGTTCCCCGGTGTTTCGGTGTCCCTGGTATCGTTGACGAAAAATTTACGGGGGCCCCAGCGCGGGGGGAGGGGAGTGGCCCCCGGGGACCAAACGAAATTTTTCCGTAAAAGTCTAGTAGACCAACATACCATAAAAAATTCTTCATCCTCGGTGCCACGGTTCAGGTAGTTATTTAGGAAAAACTGCATTTTTTTGGGTTTGGGGGGGCCCAGCGCGGGGGGGGAGTGGCCCCCGGGGACCAAATGAAATTTTTCCTTAGAAGTCTAGTGGGGCTACATGCCCACCAAATTTCATGTTCCCCGGTGTTTCGGTGTCCCTGGTATCGTTGACGAAAAATTTACGGGGGCCCCAGCGCGGGGGGGGGAGTGGCCCCCGCGGACCAAACGAAATTTTTCCGTAAAAGTCTAGTAGACCAATATACCACAAAAATTTCTTCATCCTCGGTGCCACGGTTCAGGTAGTTATTTAGGAAAAACTGAATTTTTTTGGGTTTGGGGGGGCCCAGCGCGGGGGGGGAGTGGCCCCCGGGGACCAAACGAAATTTTTCCTTAGAAGTCTAGTGGGGCTACATGCCCACCAAATTTCATGTTCCCCCGTGTTTCGGTGTCCCTGGTATCGTTGACGAAAAATTTACGGGGGCCCCAGCGCGGGGGGGGGGAGTGGCCCCCGCGGACCAAACGAAATTTTTCCGTAAAAGTCTAGTAGACCAACATACCATAAAAATTTCTTCATCCTCGGTGCCACGGTTCAGGTAGTTATTTAGGAAAAACTGCATTTTTTTGGGTTTGGGGGGGCCCAGCGCGGGGGGGGAGTGGCCCCCGGGGACCAAACGAAATTTTTCCTTAGAAGTCTAGTGGGGCTACATGCCCACCAAATTTCATGTTCCCCCGTGTTTCAGTGTCCCTGGTATCGTTGACGAAAAATTTACGGGGGCCCCAGCGCGGGGGGGGGAGTGGCCCCCGCGGACCAAACGAAATTTTTCCGTAAAAGTCTAGTAGACCAACATACCATAAAAATTTCTTCATCCTCGGTGCCACGGTTCAGGTAGTTATTTAGGAAAAACTGCATTTTTTTGGGTTTGGGGGGGCCCAGCGCGGGGGGGGGAGTGGCCCCCGGGGACCAAACGAAATTTTTCCTTAGAAGTCTAGTGGGGCTACATGCCCACCAAATTTCATGTTCCCCGGTGTTTCGGTGTCCCTGGTATCGTTGACGAAAAATTTAAGGGGGCCCCAGCGCGGGGGGGGAAGTGGCCCCCGGGGACCAAACGAAATTTTTCCCTAAAAGTCTAGTAGACCAACATACCATAAAAATGTCTTCATCCTCGGTGCCACGGTTCAGGTAGTTATTTAGGAAAAACTGCATTTTTTGGGGTTTGGGGGGGGCCAGCGCGGGGGGGGAGTGGCCCCCGGGGACCAAACGAAATTTTTCCTTAGAAGTCTAGTGGGGCTACATGCCCACCAAATTTCATGTTCCCCGGTGCTTCGGTGTCCCTGGTATCGTTGACGAAAAATTCAGTAAGGTGACGAAAAAAAAAAAAAAAAACAACTTTGACAATCCCTATATGACCGCTTTCGCTAGCTACGCTAGCGGCGGTCATAATTATGAAAACATGCAAAAAACTTGAGAGAAACATCCATACCTGTTTGCAGCAATGTAGCCCATGAAGAGAATACTGGAGTACATGTTCAGGTAGGAAGCTGGAGCACCAAAGTTACAGTAGATACGCTGTATTTCCACTGAAGTGCTTGCATATTTGGCAATGCGTAATATCAAACACAGGCAGACAAAGAAGTCTGCTATAACCAGATTCTTGAGATAGACTGTGATGCTGGACTGGCTTGCAGATTTACAAAAATACACATATATTGCAATGCTGTTGAGTGCCAGGCTTGCCAGAAAAACCAGAGAGTATACAGATATAAAGAATGTACGAGCTGGCATTTCAGACAAGCCACAAGTTCCTTGAGTTGAATTGGTTGTGTTCTGGTCCATGATCGAGCTGGATGGTGACACAGACATGAGACGTTATCTGCTGGAAGAGAGGTTGAATTTTATTATACAAAATGAAGACATTTTCCAAAATACCACTATTTATTTTATTTTAGTATTCTATTTTAGTTAACATTAACTAGCAATAAAGAATAATGTTAATTTCAACATTGTCATTTACTAATATATTTTTAAAAATCCAAAGATGCATTTGTTTACATCTGTTAATGCACTGTGAACTTAAATATAAACAATGAGCAATACAAATTTTACTAACATTAACAAAGACTAATGAATGCTTTAAAAAATAGGTAACACTTTTTTCAGTTGTGCACTTTAGACTCTCTAGGTAACTTTGCAAGTACATGTCAACTAACTCTCATTAGAGTAGTAGTAGAGTGTCTGCTTAATATCTGCCAACACTTTATTGCCTTTGGCTTGCTCAGTTGGGGATATTTGGGGATATTTAATTTAATTAATCAATCAACAATACTATTGATCAGCATTACCAAATGTGGACGTTTTCCACTAGAAACAAACATTGATGTATTATTTTAATTTAATACTATGAAGCTGCTTTGATACAATCTGTATTGTGAAACGCGCTATATAAATAAACTTGACTTGACTTGACTTTATTGTGATGGTCCCCAAACAGCCATTCTACTGACTATAAGTAACTTGGCAACTACATGTCAACTATTTGTAACCCTAACCCTACCAGTCTACGAATGCTCTAATGAGACTGAGGTGACATGTACTTGCAAAATTACTTATAGTTAGTAGAATGTCTAAAGTGGACTATCTATCTAAATAAAGTTTTACCGCTAATACAACCCCATTTCCAGAAAAGTTGGGACATTTTGTAAAGTGCAATAAAATCAAGAATCTGTGATTTGTTAATTTCCTTGAATCTTTAATTAACTGACATAAAGAAAATATTTCCAATGTTTTCATAGACCAACTTAATTTTATTTTGTAAATATAAACAAGTTTTGATTTTGATGGCTGCTACACACTCCAAAAAAGTTGGGACAGAGGCATGTTTACCACTGTTTATTTCACAGAAATGCAAGTCACCTATGCCGTTTGCACTGATGCACCTCCATACCACCTGTCACTGAAGAAAGTTTGGTTGGTCCCTTTTGTCTTTGGGACTGAGAACTTGATGTACATTTTTTTTTTTCATAATCAAGCTGAAACATGGACTCATCTGACCACAACGCACATTTCCACTCTTTTCTAGACCATCTGAGATGAGCTCAGGCCCAGAGAACTCGCCGGCATCTCCTCATCTCCTCAAATGATGTATGGCTTTCTCCTTGCGTAACAGAGCTTCAAGTGACATTTCTTGTTGCAGAGTCAGACTGTGTTCAGTGAAAACAGTTTTCCAAAGTACTCCCGAGCCCATGTGGCTGTATTTAACACAGTAGCATGATGGTTTCTCATGCAATGCCTTCTGATGGGTCAAAGGTCACGCACATTCAACAGACGTCTTCTGCCTTCCCTTACAGAAAAAAAAGTTTATTCAAGTGTTCTATTAGAAGTATACTTCTTTTAAACTAAAAATAAGAAAGTATACTTTCAGTCTACATTTTAAATAGGCTACTTCTCAAAATGTACTTCTCATAAATATACTTAAAATTACACTTAATTGTGCTTGACTTATACTGAGAGAAACGTCCAAGTATATTTGGCCTGTACTTGTACTCAATCTTTTGAGTACAAGTATTCAAAGTATACTTGGCTGGAAGTTGTGTTAACCCTTTTGATCGAGTAGCCTATTAAATATACTTTTTTTACATAGTTTTTCATATACAGTCTTATGAAACTTACATTGTTTGAAAATATTGATTAGAATATTGATATAAAACAGATATGTTTTTTAAGTCTGCATATCTGAATTTTTGGGTAGGCTAGTCCACTGGTAGAGTACATAGGAATTTACTTTAATTCTACTTTACTCTTTCCCCACCATTGACTGAATTTTCCAGCTATCCATGTTCTCACTGTTATACGGTAGGGCTATGACACATCTTCTAGTACAGAATATCGGATCAAAACACAGGAGAAGAAGAAGCTGAAACAAGTGATAGAAGATTGCTCACTCATATGTAAAATAACATGATCATCAAACATTAAAGCAGGGCTCAGTAACTTCGGGATTTCTTCGCTGTATTCTCGCTTTTTGCTCGCAGGTTTCTCTCTAGAGCTCCCCCCACAGCTTCGGAAAAGATATTTGACAACACTGTTGTAAAAACTCGTTGGCTATTCTCAGACACCAGAGGCTAGCAGATCAACGACATCAAAGCAGATGGGATATTCTTTAAAACGTCTTCTTCATTCGGGTTCGAACAGCGTGAGGGAGCGCAATAATGACGGCATTTTAGCAGATTTCTTTTGGCCATAAAGCAATTGTTTACATCGCGAGACCTGATATCACGCGATACTTCCTGACGCGGCGGCCAGCGGCCCGCCACCCCAAAGTTGCAAGTGCGTATTTTCCGCTCACGGGCACCAGGGGGGTGCGAAACGACCACCATTCAACCCGAAATAAGTAATATAACCATTCCAATGACTCCGAAGCTGTTCAGTTAAGGTAAAAAAAGTTACTTAGTTCACCTTTAAAGGTGCTATAAGCGATCTCACACGTTTTTTAGGCTAAAACATTTTTTTTTCACATACCGCAAACATCTCCTCACTATCCGCTAGCTGCCTGTCCCCTGAACACACTGTAAAAAAACACGGTCTCTGCAGACAGCCCACGCTCCACAAACTGCAGCAAAAACAAACTGAGCAACAAACAGAGCGACCCGCACCACGAAACATAACAAACTGTTCCAGCCAATAACCGACAAGAATGATGTGGGGGTGGGGTTCGGGGGTTAGTGCGCGGATGAGGAGGAGGGAGGGTCTAGCTAGCCTCCGTTTTGTTTGATAATAATTCAAACATCAACAAAAGGGTTATGCCAACCGAGATCGCTTATAGCACCTTTAAGCAGCTTATAAATCAAAACTGCTTAATGTTTCCAAATGAAATGAAGCGTAACACATGAAGAGAAAACGACTGTGAAGCTTTGGAGGTGTCGATCTACTCCATCTGTGTTTTGATGATCCTTCTGAATCTGATCAAGGCGTAGTCTTTGACAAAAATGTGATTTTCTCAACTTTTTTGTTTAAAATGTTGCCTTTCTTTATGAAACTTACCGACACTCAAGTGTTGATTAAAAAAGGATGCATGAAGCTAATAAAATGTTTTTAAAATTAAAGTACAGTTAAAGGTATTTTTCAAGTATAATAATATCTACATTTGAACATAGTATACTGCAAGTGCAAAAATAATATATAAATAGTAAACTATAAGAATAATGTGATGTTCACTTAAAGAAAACTTACAAGTATACTTGCAGTATAAACTACTAAACTAGTAGTTTAATGAGAGTACACTTCAGTGTGTACTTTCAAAAACTAAAAAAAGTACTACTTGTAATAAAAAAGTAAACTACTTGTAGTACAGGTGCATTACAAATGAGAAACGTAGTTATAGTTGTAAGACTGAAAATACTAGTTGAGGCCTGGTCTATGGGACAAAAGGGCCCTGCTGGCTAATTAGCATTCGACCTCCCCCATACAACCTCACTTCCTCTCAGAAACAACTAAGAACTCACACAAGAACATGGTTTAATGTGAATGTTTATCATTGACTGTTATGTTTTTGGTGTCATTTGAAATGTCACAAAGTGAGTGGTACATATATCTCATATCCAGATAGATCGAATAAAAGGAAATAAGGTTTATAGAAGTTTAGAGAAAACTGGTTCAGAGATAAGGCCAGATAAGGCAACCCCCCTTTTGTCGGATAGAAGCCATTTGAGGGTGGTCTCCCCCATCCCCCATGTCACCTAGTCAAAGAGGATAAAGGAAGGTGTTCTCCCTCTCTCTGCCTCTTCTTTGCTGGACACGAATTGAATAGGTGGTCTCTCCCTTTCCTCCCTCTCTCTCTCTCTCTCTCTCTCTCTCTCTCTCGTGCGCATGTGCGTGTTTGGCGTGGTGAGGAGTGTGAGGTGTTTGATTGATCTTTCCATTCTTCTCTTTTTTTTTCATACTTTATGGGGTTTTTTTTCTCACCGTAGTTTAAAATTAATTGTGAAGTAGTAAGAATTTGTTTTTTATTTTGGTTGCATCCATTCGTGGACGATAAACATGGCCTCGCCTTCTAATGAGGGTACGCCGGTTTTCTCCATTGGAAATGGTTGCAAATGTTTTCCCGATCAAATTTGTACGGTGGAGGATGTGCTTATGGCTATGGGAAAGATTGTTGGCCATGATAAGATTGTTTCGGCGTCTAGGATGAACAAGGCCGTTGTTGTGTTTTTAGAAGATGAGAAATTTGTGAATGTGCTTGTAGAGAGTGGAATAGAAATGTCGGACACGTTTGTGCAGGTGACACCTTTGCGTTCCCCTGCGACGCGTGTCATAATCTCGAATGCGCCCCCGTTCATAAAAAACGAAGCGATAATAAAAGAACTAAGTCGCTTTGGTAAATTTGCGAGTGCAATTAGAGCTGTTCCGCTCGGCTGTAAGAACGATGCATTGAAGCACGTAACGTCTTTTCGGAGACAGGTTTTCATGTTTTTGCAAGCACAGACAAAGTTTTTGGAAGTGTCTTTCCGTATACAACACGGAGAAAGCTCTTACATGATTTTCGCAACAACGGAAAGTATGCAATGTTTTGAATGTGGGGACTTAGGTCACAAGAAATTGTTTTGTCCTCACAGAAAACAAAATGAGGAGAAAAGTGCAGAGACTGAAAACATTGAAATGAGAATTCAGTCGGATCGCGGTAAAACTGACAAAACTGAAAAAAGACCGACGCTTTTAAAAGAGACGTCGGCGCAATCAAAAAATAAAAAACAAAAAGTGCAAAACGAAAAACAAACCGAGGAGACTCAGGATAAAAGCTCAACTAACAGTGGACGTAGGCCTTCTCATTCCCCTGAGAACATACAGCTTTCAGAAGGACAGGTTGAGTCAGATAAGGAGCCAATGTCAAGATCAGAGGTGAGTGACTCTTCTTCTCCTAAAGTGCTTGATGTTTCAGGAGTTGTTGATCAGAGTAATGTATGTGGCAAGGATATGGAAATTGAAAAGGCTTGTGGAAGTGGTTTACAATTTGTTGAAAATGACGATGATGATGATGTGTGTAGATGAATCAAGATGTGATAGTGACAGTTGTTCAGAAGTTTCTGAGTTTGAGTTGAGTCAATCATCTGGGGATTTGGAAGAAGTTAATGATTTTCTGGATCAAACAAAATGACAGAAAGTTGATGTCCTGAAGTTTTTTCCTGATGCTGCCAAATTCTTGAGGTCAGTTATGAGTGTTCCGAAGTGTGTCGGTAGTGACGTCATATCAAAACAAAAAAGATTTCGTCTGATGAAACTGGCTACAGTAGTTCGTAAAAGTTTAAAAGGAAAGAGGAAGAATAAATAGGTTCACATGGTTATGGGTGCTGCTCTTATCTATTTCCTTCTCTGTCTTTTTTCTTTCTTGTTTCTCTTCCCCTCCTTTAACATGCAAATCTTAAGAGTTAGGCTAGTTCTTTAAATGTTAATGGAGCGAGGAGTAGAGAAAAACGAGGTTTTTGTTAACTGAGTTTCTTAAGCTTAAAGAATCACATGTAACTTTTTTACAAGAAACTCATAGTGATGAGAGTAATGAGGCAGACTGGGGATTGTGTTGGGAGGGCAGTTACTCTTTAAGCCATGGAACAAATTTAAGTGCTGGGGTAGCCATACTTTTTCACCTTACCTCAATGTTGATGTATTGTCAAGCGTAGAATTAGAAAAAGGTCGCCTTCTTGTTGTAAAAACAAAAATTGATGAATACAATTTTATATTTGTTAATATTTATGCTCCAAACAGAAGTGCAGATAGAATAATTCTATTTAAAAGACTGAGTGAATATTTGAGAAATGTAAATGCTGATGATTTCCTAATAGTAGGAGGTGACTGGAATTGTACAGTTGAGTTTACATTGGATAGGAATAATACTGAACCAGATTTTGAATCACCTGCTTTGTTAAAAAATGTTATCTTTCAAAACAATTTGTTGGATGTGTGGAGAGAGAGGAATTTAAAAGTAAAAAAATATACTTGGGTAAAAATTTCACAAGGGAGAATAAGTGCAGCTAGATTAGATAGATTCTATGTTTGTAAGAGAACTAATAACAGGATTGTGGCTGCGAACATTGTACCATGTAGGTTTTCAGATCACCATTTTGTTTCTTGTAATTTTACTTTGTCACAAACTCAGTGCAAAAGTCCTTACTGGAAATTGAATGTACATTTATTTCAGGAGAAAGACTTTATTGAGAGATTTAAATGTTTTGGGGGGTTTTGGGTTTCTCAGAAATGTGAATATGAAAACTTAATTCAGTGGTGGGAATTGGGAAAAACACAAATTAGAATTTTTTGTCAACAGTTTTCTTCTTTCTCTACAACACAAATTAAGAGAAAAATCAACGAATTAGAAAAGGAAATTGTACAGATTACTTCGAATGTGGTGATGCAACCAGATACTGTTATGACTGAGAACTTATGTGAGAGAAAGAATACTATTACATCTCTTTTACAAGTGCAAGCTAAGGGGGCACTTATAAGGTCACGTTTTTTGTCTGTGCGTGATATGGATGCACCAACTACATATTTTTTTAATCTTGAAAAAGTTTCAAAAAAGCAGAGTGTAATGCATTGTCTGACATTCCCAGATGGGTCTAAAACATCTGACCCAAAGAAGATGAGGAAAATCACTCTGTAAGTCACTCTGTACATGTTACCATTAGGAGATATCATTAGGAAACATGAAATTAGCTTTCACTGTTATGCTGACGATACTCAGCTGTATATTTCTTCAAAACCTAACGAAACTTATCAATTCACAAAATTAACGGAATGCATAGCGGATATAAAAAATTGGATGACTCGTAATTTCCTACTTCTAAATTCTGAAAAAAACAGAGTTTCTAATTATTGTACAAAAAACTTCCTCACGTAATAACCTAGAATACTGTCTAACACTCGATGGCTGCTCTGTTAAGTCTTCATTGTCGGTTAGGAACCTGGGTGTGCTCTTTGATACCAATCTTTCATTTGAAAGTCACGTGTCTAGTATCTGTAAACCTGCATTTTTCCATCTTAAAAATATATCTAAATTACGCCATATGCTCTCATTGACAAATGCGGAACAATTAGTTCATGCGTTCATGACCTCAAGGCTAGATTATTGTAATGCTCTACTGGGTGGTTGCCCTGCACGCTTAATAAACAAACTACAGCTGGTTCAAAACGCAGCAGCTCGAGTTCTTACCAGAACCAGGAAGTATGACCATATTAGCCCAGTTCTGTCAAAACTGCATTGGCTCCCTATTAAACATCGCATAAATTTTACAAAGCACTAAATGGTTTAGCTCAGCAGTACTTGAGCGAGCTCTTAGCGCACTATAGTCCGTCAAGTCTATTGCGATCTCAAAATTCCGGCCAGTTACTAATACCTAGAATATCAAAATCGACTGCTGGCGGTAGATCCTTTTCCTATTTAGCACCAAAACTCTGGAACAGTCTTCCTACCATTGTCCGGGAAGCAGACACACTCTGTCAGTTCAAAGCCAGATTAAAGACACATCTCTTTGACCTAGCATTCACATAATACATTATAGACTTCTATAATTTAATGTTAGGCTGCATAGATTAGGTCAGCCGGAACCGGGAACACTTCCCATAAATCCTGATGTACTCGTTACATCATGAGAAGAATGGCATCTACGCTAATTTTAGTGTCTGTGTTTATCCCGAGGTTTTCCTGCAGCCTGCCGGATCCAGGCCGTATCCAGATCTGACGAAGGACCTTCGCCTGGACCGATGACAACGCAGTGCTGAAGTGCCAACTAGTCTCTCCCTATGGAGGATCCCTCTACCACTATACAGATAAGGAGTTGTCGGGAAAATCCGTTTTGCGTTCCTACCCCAAAGCAACAAAATTAAATTAAATTCTTTATCAAAATGTATAAGGAAAGACAAGTACTTTGTTTAGGCTTGGCTTGTAGGGAATTCCAAACCTGCATATTTTCAAATGCACATAACTATAGAACCCATTCTAAATGCGCATGTGAACACCATCAGCGTTTCTCGCAGGTTCGCGTTTAAAGTCTGTGTAGAGGGAATGGTGTCGTCTTAGCGGCCCCTAATTTAATAACAAATGATCGTTGTGACGGAAGCAAATCAATCAAAACTAACTTTAGATGGAAAATAACTTAACTCTGCCATAAAGCCAAAACAATCTCTGTTACCTTAAATTATACGCTTATCTCTGTGAAGCTGCTTTGAAACAATCTACATTGTTAAAAGCGCTATATAAATGAAGATGACTTGACTTGACTTGACCCATTTGCATTAAGCTTTGCATTGTTAGAAACCCAGTCATACTATTGAATGGTTGTGCAACACTCTCTCATTTTCCCCTGAGACGGGAGAAATCCGTTATTTACCTCTTAAACTTCCTCCTACAATGACGCAAAAATCTAGCCTGGCAAGCCAGACGTACATCAAGATGTTTAGTCTGGCAACTCACCATAGACACGGTCAATCTGATGGGCGGGATTAACGGCTGTCTTTCAAATTCCCTCTGCACACAATAGGACAGCGCTTCAACCAACCAGAGCGTTTTCCCAACAGCGGAGCTAACGTTAGTTGATAGATTCAACTTTTAAATCTGGCCGACAAAACTACGAACACATCTTCCATTTTTAAGAAAGACTTAAGTGCCGTTCTTTGTTCTTTTCTCAAAGAAAAACTTAACTCCAAGTCCTCCAGAGTTGCGGCCAAAGCCGATTCGAAAGACCGCTGTTCTCCATCCGTAGCAGCCATTCTTTGTTTTCAAGTGGCAGGGAGCCGTCGCAACTCTGTCGTCATATGTTAAGCCCGCCCCCGCCTACTCTATACACGACGTGATTGGCCTGACCCAATTTAGGTTTTTGCAGCAAAAAGGTCTATTGAGAGTTGCTAGACCCACCCTGGCTGCAAAATAATTTTGCTGCCGCAAGGGTGCGTCTAGATTTCTAGGCTAGCAAAAATCGTCATTTTGCGTCATTGTAGGAGGAAGTGTAAGAGGGGGGGATTTCTGTTGAGACTACAAGCACTCGTTCCTCATCTTTCCCAGGGGGCGGGACCCGCTCACGCTACAGACCTATTACAGATCAGTGGGTGGGACTTTACTCTCTGAAACTAAATGCAATATCCTCCATCTTGTTTAAAGCTAAGCTAACAGGCGCTGTGGAGACAGATGTAAAGTTATGACAATAGCGGAGGAGAGTACTCAATATGATATAGACTAGAGGAAGAGGATTTCGGAAGTCTGATGCTTGAATCAGGTGTTTGTGGCTACCTTTACAAGCCGCATTATAGCGAAGAGCAGCCGAGGCAGAAGACCTGCCTGCCGCGGACGAGGAGCCCGGACTGGCTCGAGTTAGGGCGGACTGGTGGCGCCGGTGATCTCACTATGCAACTACGAACCGCTACGAACACAGAGATAGAGTCCGTCTGTGGCAAAGATTTTCAACAATGACAATTTCTCCTGGACGAAATCTCTGAATCAGACGAGGACACGGACGTTTGTGTTGTGAACTAGTTTCCTAGTTTCGCACAGCCTATGTTCTGACTGAACATCCAGGTCACAGCAAAATCCCCAGAGTTAAATTAACTCTGCTCAGAGAACATTTGGTCCCTCTCTACCAGTGTTGGGAACGATACTTTAAAAAAGTAATTAGTTATAGTTACTCACTACTTGTTCCAAAAAGTAACTGAGTTAGTAATTGAATTACTCTATAATAAAAGTAACTTGTTACCAGGGAAAGTAACTATTTACGTTACTGTTAAAAAAAAAGTTGCTATATGTCAAAGAATTTGGATTTTTTTTAGCAGTTTTCACAAGTCAGTTGAAATGAGTAGAACAGACAGGTGTTTGTACATAACTTTCAATATTTATTGCACGTATGGGAATGGGTATGGCATGTTTTTTTTTTGCTACATGCCATGGGATTAATCAATGCATGCTGATGAATAATGTATAATAATAATAATAATAATAATAATAATTAATCTGCATACCCTAGTTTTGCACTGATGTAAAAAGACTGACAGTGACACAATAAGACCTCATGTTAGCAAAATGTTTTAATCTTTTAACTCTTAAAAAAAAAAAAAACTCTTAAAAAAAACATGTATGTTCTTTAATGTTTGATTATAATTTTACGGTCTTCACATAGGGATGGGAATTGATAAGATTTTATCAATAATAATGCCACTGACGATTCTGATTATCGATCCAATTCTTTATCAATTCTCTTATCGATTCTTGATAGCACTGTGTGGAAAAATGTAGTCATATGCTTTTTTTTTTTTTTTAAACAAGTGGTTTTCTTTATTTTGAAGTTTAAGCTTGAGTTAGCAAACTGTACTTTTTTATATAATTTATGTAATAAATATAACCTTATTGTAAAGTGTTACTGATTAGTTACACCGATTCAGACGTCACCTGAGTTCACTGTTGGAAAGATTAGTTGTTTTAACCATTCATTAAAATGAATCGGTTCAAAGGAGTCATTAGTTCGCGAATTGGACGTGTCGTGAGCGTTGTGTGATTATGCCAGCAGTTAGGACACTGACATCCAAGATTTGTGTCAACATAAAAACATTTCATCACTGTATAGTTTTATTTCGTTTAATTAAAGTGTTGTTTAAGTCAGCTGAATGTCCAGAACGCTTTTCAGAGAAGATAAGGAAACTTATTTAGCAAAATTCACACCCAGCAGTAATTCAGAAAAAAAAAAGGTATTTCGACCTTTTACCACCGTGTCGATTTATTTTTGATTAATATGTGCGTGCGAGGGAGAGAGAGCAACACAGCGCCTAGTTTGGAGACGGTGAAGTCGTTTACACAGAGAGTGCGCGCGCGCGACCGGCTCTCTCTCTCTCTCTGCTCGTTCTTTCAGTTAAACATACGCCCTGTCACAAACGCAGCCGTTCATCTACATTACTCACCGATCAAATAAGACTTTGGCGGGACAAAAAATCATTTTGGTGGGCACTAAAATGCAGGAAAATTCATGCGCGAGTTTCCATTAGACTCGCACGGTAGCCAGGCGTCTCATCAAATGGCGAGCTCAGCTCAGTTGACGCTGTGTGCTTCAAGATTCTGACGCAAGTCCTAAGATTCCAATTGGCCAAGAGAAAAAGTGCTAAGATTCCGATTGGCCCAGAGAAATGTCCATTATAAGAATTATCCAATAATGTTTCGCAATTCTAGCCTGCATGGCAGTTACTGTGAGAAACAATATACCCCCCCCCCCCCCCCCCCCCGGAAAAAAACTCTCCGGTTCTACGCGATTCATGTAAATGACCCAATTGACCAAGAAAACGGCGATTGTCGCCGAAAAGCGACAAGTTTGCAGGTATGGATGATGAACACCTGCTGTTAACAAGTTCTCAGCAGAGGAGGATTAAACAACTCCATAAACAGCATTACCAGCTTCACTTATTACTAACCAGACTGACTTTATTTCTGTCTGACGTCTACAGAAGGTCTTATAGAGAATTAACAGAGGTTTAGATGTTGACGATTTATTGAAAATGTATGATCACCATTATGGTGATGAGTGATTCCTTCAGTTGGGCAGTTTGACTCTTTTTGTGAGTTTGTGGCTTTTGTAACAGTTTTTACCATAACATGTAATTTGTTGCAAAGAAAGACAGAAGCAAAAATGGTCAGGTGATCTAGTTTTCAACAACAAAAAATAGAAACATGCACCTATCTCATCAGTGGTTATTTGATGATAATAGATTATATTCACCAACAATACTCTCTTGCCACAGATTGGACATTCAATTTTGTATTTTTTAAATACATAGAGGGGAATTTTTTTTCTAAGACACAGACATCAAGAATCAGCATATGAATCTCAACAATGGTGACATGTTTCATGCCGCAATGCATCCTGGGAGCCATGAGTTTTATACTATTGTGGCTCCCAGCATGCATTGCAGCATGAAGCATGTCACCATTGTTGTGATTCATATGCTGATTCTTGATGTCTGTGTCTTTAAAAAAAAAAAAAATCACCTCTATGTATGTTAAAAACCAAAATTCGGAGTCCAATCTGTGGCAAGAGAGAATTGTTAGTGAATATAATCTATTACCCTCAAATAACCACTTTTGGACAGTGATGAGATAAGTGCCTTATTATACTTTTTGTTGTTGAAATCTGTATCACCTGCTCATCTTTGTTTTTGGCTTTCTTTGTAACAAATTACATGTTTTGGTAAGAACTGTTACAAAAACCACAGTCTTGTAAAAAAATAAATAAATCCAAGAGTCAAACTGCCCAACTAAAGGAAACACTTATCGACATAATGGTGAACAAAGATTTTCAATAAATCGTCAACATCTAAACCTGTTAATTCTCAAAAAAAAACCTTCTGTAGACGTATGACATCAATTAAGTCAATCTGGTTAGTAATAAGTGAAGCTGGTAATGCTGTTTGTGGAGTTGTTTAATCCTCCTCTGCTGAGATCTTCACAGATTTAATGTATTTTGTCTTCATTTGATTTCATCTTCTTGTGTTTCTCTTTTTCTCTGTTTTCTCTTATTGAATCTCTTTCATTCAGTGATTCTGCTTGTTGACAGCAGGTGTTCATCATTAATGCCCAATCATCACTTAATTAATCACTTAAGTATCTCATTAACTTTAACTCTGATTCAGAGTTATTTTAACTCTCTTTAGAGAGGGACCAAATGTTCTCTGAGCAGAGTTAATTTAACTCTGGGGATTTTCCTGTGTACCATGCAATAATTCACCTTTTCGAAAGAAATACAAACGAGGAGTAATGCACTAATGAGTTTGCCAACTAACTAGACATTTTGTGTGAATGTGAAATTAATTTCAAGCTCTGGTGGTAGCTAGACTTGTAGACAGAAGAGTGATTTCTCTTATAGGCAGATATGCGCTTTCTGGATTAGTGGGAGTGGCTTGCGGAGCTGTGCAATGTGGTGCATTGTGGGAGTTGTTGTCTTTCATACAAATGCGTCCTGAAGTTATTTTTTTGTCTTTTCTCGGTCACAAAGGCACCAAATTCAAAATTTCTTTTACATTTCGACTACATATATGACCCACTTTAAATAAAAAACAATGTTCAAATGGGTGAAATGCCCCTTTAAAGGTCTCTCTCTCTCTCTCTCTCTCTCTCTCTCTCTCTCTCTCTCTTTCTATCTCAGGTACAAGCTGTGTAAGATTATTTGGTGTAACCAATGTATAACAATGTATAACCATGTTCTAGATATTTGAATTGATTGTGGAATTGATCTCTGATATCTGAAATATTAAATACATTTAATTAGTAAATACATATGATTAATGTATTGCAAATTTAACCAACCAATACTTTGCATGAATGAGGACAGAACATGTGATAACCTTCCCCGTGTATTGGCGAACTGGCATTGGACCAATATATCGGGCCTTACATAGTACACTTAAACATATAGGGCCCTATTTTAACAATCTGAAACGCAAGTGTCAAAGCGCAAAGCGCAAGTAACTTTGTGGGCGGATCTTGGCGCTGTTGCTATTTTCCCGGCGGGATAAATGACTCTTGCGCCTGGCGCAAATCTAAAAGGGGTTGGTCTGAAGTAGCTTCATTATTCATAGGTGTGGTTTGGGCGTAACGTGAAATAAACCAATCAGAGCGACATCTCACATTCCCTTTAAGAGCAGGCGTGCTTGTTCTAAAGCGAATTCCTATTATAACAGCGGATTTGCCAGGCGCGCGCCAGGAGCGGTTCACAGCCGAGGAGACCAACGCTCTCGTCAGGGACGTTGGGGATGGAGAAACACACCCAAATTAACTTCGGTTAAAAAGGCGTATGATAATTTGGGTAAATGTGTAAGCTAGATGTATGCTTTTATAATAAATTATCTATCTATCTATCTATCTATCTATCTATCTATCTATCTATCTATCTATCTATCTATCTATCTATCTATCTATCTATCTATCTATCTATCTATCTATCGTAATAATGTATGATTTGCAAAAATGATAACTGCTGCTTCTGTGTAGATGAGAGAATCAAAGTGTATGCGCGTTGTGCACACGCTACATTGATTATGGCCAAGCATGCGCCCTTAAAACAGCATATGAATAACATGCGCAACGCGCCACTGACTTTAAACTATTTTTTTCCTGGTTAGTTGCGCAATTGTTTTCTAAACCTGCAAAATAGCATGAAGGAACGTTTGCGCCGGAACACGCCTGCTCTTTGCGCTGAACCGCCCCGGGGAGCGCAAGTTCATTCCCTAGTTTAGCGACGTGCTTCTGTGGAGGGAAAAGTGCGCTTTGCGCGGGTGCAAACTAGGAATGATACATGTCAGTGTACAAAGTCAATTGCGCTGGGTGCAAGATAGGGCCCATACTTTTATATACTAAAAGTGGGCCAATTTAGTCCTAAGCAGTATTGAAATAGTACACTTACAAGTTTACTACAAGTACACATTGATATTAGTATACTTACTACATAAAGTATACTTAAAAATATGCTTGAACATTACTTATACTTCATAAAATGAACTTGAAGTATACTTCTTTTTCATAAGATGTTGCCCAACAAGACTGAGATTTATCTGGATTCACTAAATCTTTTCATAATATAATGCATGGTAGATGGTGAAAGACATAAATTCTTTGCAGTCTTGCATTTAGAAATGTGATTTTTTTTTAATTGTTTGACAATTCTCATGATATTTGGCACAAAGTGGTGAGCCATGACACATCTTCGCTTAAATAGACTGAGAAGCTCTTTTACACTCAAACATGATACCCTCACCTATTAAGGCAAGGCACGTTTATTTTGTTATGGGAAAAATTATAGTTTTACTTTTTCCCTATTTATTTCCTTAAACATTGTGTGGGTTCTCTTTCAATTCAATCATGTGTTTTTCCCTCCTGGGATGTATGTATGTATGTATGTATGTATGTATGTATGTATGTATGTATGTATGTATGTATGTATCCTTGTGACGGGAACAAAAGAACACACAGTAAAACAAATGGTCAGATGAGCCTTTGAACTCTTTAGTATGGATCATTTATATTCAGGTCACAAACAAAGATCTTTCGGCCTCACAGGTGGGAGAACAGTAAAACACCGGGGGGCCAGAAGGGCCACTGTTTTCACAAAAGGCAGAAGGGTTATCTGGCTTTGACCTCACGGGAGTGAGAACAGTAAAACCCCAGGATGGGGGGTCTTAGAAAGACCACTGTATCGCTTAGATCCAGATAGATCTGGTTTACTGGGGGAGCGGAAAGTTACAGGAGAAGGAACCTTGAATAGACGGGGGGTTAGAAGAACTTTATTTTGTCTTAACCAGCCTGATCTGGTTTACTGGGGGAGCGGAAAATTACAAAAGAAGAGACTATAGGTATAAAAGATTGTCTGTTTTCTGTGTGGTTAGGTCTTGTTCCTATCACGAGGTAGCTGTCGTGGTATTTTTGTGAACAAACCTCTTAAAGAGAATAAAACTTTTTCTCTTTAATACAAATTGACTCTGAATGTTTCTTATGCCTTGATGCTACTTGTTAATGACTGTTTTTGCCGCAACAATTTATATAGCACATTTCATACACAATGGCAATTCAAAGTGCTTTACATAAAATAAATTAAAATAATAAAAAGAAATAAGAACAGGTTAGAAAAATAAAATAAAATAAAATAAAATAAAATACAGTACAGTACAAACAGTCGAACGAACAGCGGCACAATGCTCATTCAGTAAATGCATAGCTAAACAGAAGTTTTTTGAGTCTGGATTTGAATGTGACTACAGTAGGAGCACATCTGATCTCTTCTGGAAGCTGGTTCCAGCTGCGGCTGGCATAGTAGCTAAAAGCGGACTCGCCATGCTTAGAGTGAACCCTTGGTATTTCTAGTTAATGTGATCCTAATGATCTGAGTGATCTGTTGGGTGTATATTCAGTGAGCATATCTGCAATGTATTGAGGTCCTAGGCCATTGAATGATTTATATACCAGTAATAATACTTTAAAATCAATCCTAAATGTAACTGGGAGCCAGTGTAAAGACCTGAGGACTGGTGTGATGTGTTCATATGTTCTGGTTCTGCTCAGCGTTCTCCATGAGCTGCAACTGTCTTATGGTCTTTTTGGGAAGGCCAGTGAGGAGTCCATTACAATAATCCACCCTGCTGGTGATGAAAGCATGCACAAGTTTCTCTAAGTCTTGTCTGGAAACAAAGCATCTAATTCTTGCAATATTTTTCAGATGATAGTATGCTGATTTAGTTATTGCTTTGACATGACTACTGAAACTAAGGTCTGACTCTAGTGTCACACCAAGATTCCTGACTTGATTTTTAGTTGTTTGACCCATAGACTGTAAAAAAAGATGGACGACGCCCCTTCGCTCTCTTCCATTGATGAGAACTGAAGCCGCCAGAGTTCCGATATGGCGCTGACATATTGGAACTTGAGTCTGCGCAGTAGCGATCTCGGGACCAGACCTGCGCAGTCGTGAGCAGGAAGTAAAGCCGCGAAATCAACGCTCCGCCCTCACTCTCGCAGAATGCACTCAGGGAGAGTGGATTCTGCACACTTTTTAAAAAATTTATTGAAGTACGACAAGAGGCTTGTTAAAATAAAGTAAATACAATCTCCTCAGTCCTCCGAAGATCCCGAAAAAATTTCCGTTGGTGCTTCAGTGACTACTTCGCTCAGAGAACCTGTCAATCACAGCTGTCAATCATGACGTTACACCACCGCATCACGTAACTAACTAAAAACCAACTTATTTTTGAAACAGACACTTGAACTTACATCAGCGTGATAAAAACGACAGCAAATGAAAGAAACCACCTTTGGAAAAAAGATATTTGAAGTGTAATTTAATTGTTTAGTTGGTCTCACGTCCCGTTGAATAACATGGGGAGGCGGGGCTTATAACCTATACTAGGACCAGTCACCGGGGGGCGATCGAGACGTTTTGGCTTCACTTTTGAGGGCTTGTGCGGCACGCTTGGTTTGACCCCTAGAGTGAAGGTATGCGTTCACCTTGAGAACTTCATCTTTGTTTCCAGTTTTGTCTTTGTTTAACTGAAGAAAGTTTTGGCACATCCAACTGTTGACTTCATCAATGCATTGGCACAGGGAGTTAATGGGGCTGTAATCGTTAGGCGATAGGGCTATGTAGATCTGTGTGTCGTCTGCATAGCTGTGGTAAGCAATTTGGTTCTTTCTCATTATTTGGCTCATTGGGAGCATATACAGGTTGAACAGGAGTGGTGCAAGAATTGAGCCTTGAGGAACTCTGCATGTCATGGATGTCCACTCAGACTTATGATCTCCTATACTCACATAATAACCTCTCCCATCTAAGTATGACCTGAACCATTTTAGGACTATCCCAGAAAGCCCCACCCAGTTTTCCAGCCTGTCCAGAAGTATGTTATGATCGACAGTGTCAAATGCAGCACTGAGGTCGAGTAGCACCAGCACTGATACTATTACCAATTCACCTACTCATTGTGGACTGTTTAGAAAGAGTTGGATAATCTAACATGGATAATCTTTTCACTTTTGTTCCAACTTTTTTGTAGTGTGTTGTAGCCATCAATATAAAAATTTGTTTATATTTACAAAATACAAATAGGTTGTTCAGTGAAAACATTGGAAAACCTTTCTTTGTACTCTTGTGTCAGTTAAAAAAAAAAGGTTAAAGAGAATTAACAAATGACAGATTGTGAATTTTATTGCATTTTACAAAACTTCCCAACTTGTCTGGACATGGGGTTGTGTATACATCCATATTGTAAAGTGTTACCAAAATACCTTCATCATACTGTAAAAAAAAAAAAAAAACTTAAAGGGGTGATATAATGCCCTTTTCACAAGACACAAGACAACTTTTTATAACTAATTTCCTCTTTATCTATATCGCTCTACTTTGACAAGTATTTCTGTTCAGCTTCCTGTCCTCAACCCCTAACCAGAATTAAGGTTAAAGCACACAGACGAATATTTCACACCACAGTGACACATCGCAATCATTTAGGCACACTTTTATTCATTACTTTTTGTATTTATTTAGATTCTTCTATGGTCACTTTAGTAGATGCTCACTAGATTTGTTACATGCGGTGTCAAAACCTGAGACCAAAAAAGTGTCTCATTCATTCTCTAACTACGCTTTGTTGAGAACAAAAGGTTTTTTTTGTTTTGTTTTTAAACCCAACCATTGGTTTAAATTATTCAATTAATTTTTTAAACCCAACGATTGGGTTTGTAAAGTGTTACAAATATAAATAAACATGTTTGAAAGCTGCAAGAAAACATTATTCTAAATTTCACCTATACAGAGGTTGACTTTTAAAAATATCGGTCATATTGATTAAACTCAATTTGAGCTGAATTAATTTGATATTTAACACTAATTCATTTTCTTTGTTTGACTACTTCTGTATTTTCACACAATTTAAAACAAGGCATGACTCACCGTAGCTCTCTATCTTGAAGCTCTACAGAAGAACACTGTCTGTCACTTCCTAAAGAACAGGAACTTCATTTGAGTGTCTCAGATGTTTTAGATGACGCAGTCAAATGTGTTTTTTTTTTTTTTTTTTTTATATTACATTTGGTAAATTGCAAAAATGTAACAGAAGTTATTTGAAGTTGGTTTGTGACAATAATTTATTCACAACTCTCTTTTGCTGTTTGCTCAGAAATTTATATGAATTATAAAAGGCATTCTCAGTTCAGTTCTGACTGACAAACAGCACTGTCTTAAACATCTAGTGTGGCTCACACGAAAAGTTCATCTTCTAACTTCTAACTTCTAACTTTATTACTCCTCACCATATTGTTTTTGTCTAAATAAAGCCAGATGACCTCTCAGCTCATGTTTGCAGTCCACCTCCGCATTGACTCTTTGCGTGTTTTCTCAGGACAGCGATTTGTCTTTCTCAACTTTCTTCTTTACTGGGAAAATTAGCCCCTGTATTTCTCTGTGGATGTCAGGAAATCTCTGGTTTTGGTGTTCCACACAGAACAAACAAGACATAAATAGTATACAAACAGAAACGATGAGATTACAAGCAGCATTTAGCATGACACATGTAGGTCAAATGACTGAATTCAGACACTTCATAGAGAAGAAATGAAGACAGCACATGAAGAAAATGCAATATTGTTTGTTCGATGATAATTACTAATTCAGGTAACACTTTACAAAACGGGTGCACTAATAATTCATGCTTAACTAATGCACAGATAATCATGTGTTAATGTATGACTCATGAAGAACTAAACCATTAATTAATGATTACTGCATCAATTTTTGAGTTTGACAATGAACACACCAGAAAACACAGCTATATAACATAGTTCAAAACATAATAATTATGAATAATTTCTGAACATTGACTCTGTCTTTATTCACCTTTTCCTAATGTTTTCTCAATATAATTCATACAAGTATAGAATAGTATAGCATAGTTCTAATAGGCATGGTAATGCGGCATGGATTGCTGAAGTCAATGAATTTTACTAATGGGCCTGCAATCTCTGTGTAAAAATAAAAATAAAAGCTTTCTAAAGTTGTTTTCCCCCTCCTGTAAATTGGCTTTGAATCTTGGGTGAAAATGTTAACCCTCCTCTACAAAATAGTGGATTACTCAGTAAATATCCATCAATGGAATTTAATATTTTGGCTTTTATCACTATTGTTGTTTGTCTTTTTTCAGAAAAAAAATATTAACAAAATAAAAGAAAAAAATTAGCTGGGGATCCGTGGGGAAGTTTCTGAAATTTTTTAAGAAAATGCCCAGCATAGTTTACCTATAATTTAATTATCAGCCAGATATCTAAATGTAGTTATTAACAAGCTATTTATTATTGACAATCAATAGCTATAATCATTCTTCATACATCAGATGTAGTTTATCTTTGCAAATGTACTTCTCTTCAAGGCAAGACAGTTCCCTTTCGAAAGGGAACTCTACACTACGTCAGAATGACGCTATGGGGAACGCCTCAGGCGTGACAGGTGTCTGAAATAAATATCAACTCACGTCAATCATGTTGACCGGCGACAGCCTGTGCATCATCAGCTTGAATGATGAGCGCGCGACCTGGATGTATAAAGGGGAGCCTTGCACACATGACAACATCTTTTCGTCTTCAGGGACTGTTTGTCTGTTTTGAGAATATCGCTGAAGCGCGCTGGAGGCTCTCGAGAGAGCCTCTTGTGCAAACTGTGAGCGTTTTTCATTTAAAGATGCTCCGCTCTCGTCGGACCCTTTTCTCGAGGGAGGAGGGTTCAGCATCTGAGCCCCGTGGTGCACGCGATTTGTGAAACAATACTGTTTGGGTACGAGCCGTTCACAGCAGTTCCTGAGGGTGCTGACAGTGTTCATTAAGAAATATCTCGGCGCGCGTGAGAAAGAAAAAGTCCGTGCGCTGTCGGATGTTTCAACCTCGCGCCTGTTGACTTTCTTCTCGAGGGATGAAAGCCAAATATATTTTAACGACTCGTTCTCGCGCTTGCCGAGGCAGTGTGTAGATTACGAGAACGTATATTAAATATTAAAACAGTATTGTCTGGTGATTATGGCTGCATTTAATTCTATGAATTAAAATGATGGAATATTATCTGACTTTTAAGAAGTTAGATATTTAGTAATTCAGCCTATCATCCAGATCGCGTTATCCAGTGTTTTTGGCTGCATTTTAATTGAGGAATTAAAATGATGAGCAGCGAACAAAAAGAGCAGGTGTAATTCTGGTCTTTTTGTAAAATGTGAAATTAACATATTTCTGTTTCTTTTCAGACCATGTCTCCTGTTTTAGAGTCTGGGGCAAAATGTTTTGGGTAAGAAAATCTTGATTTACTTTTTCGATGGTCAGGTAGTAGGTCTTAACAGGCCTCCTTGACCATACAGTCCCCATTTTGCAACCGGACAGCGCTTGGGCCTCCCTGAGGTGAGCTCCCAGGATTTGACTGTCAAGGAGTAATGTGGTTATCAGGTCATAGGCCTCACTAGGCCTTCCTGAAAATGAGCTCCCACATACTGTGGTTGAATATGAGCTCCCACATTCTGTGGTTATCAAGTTATAGGCCTCACCAGGCCTTCTTGAATATGGGCTCCCATATCAGGTCATAGGTTATCAGGTCATAGGCCTCACGAGGCCTTCCTGAGTATGAGCTCCCACATACTGTGGTTGAATATGAGCTCCCACACACTGTAGTCGCCAGGTTATAGGCCTCACCAGGCCTTCCTGGTTATGAGCCTCCATATGTCAGGTTACAGGCCTCACCGGCCTTCCTGAATGTGAGCTCCCACATACTGTGGTCACCAGGTTTCAGGCCTCATAGGCCTTCCTGAGTATGAGCTCCCACATGCTGTGGTCACCAGGTTTCAGGCCTCTCTGCCTTCCTGAGTGTTAAGCTCCCACATTCAGTGGTCACCAGGCTTCAGGCCTCCTAGGCCTTCCTGGTTATGAGTTTTCACATGTCAGGTTACAGGCCTCACAAGGCCTTCCTGGATGTGAACTCCCACGCACTGTGGTCGCTAGGGTATAGGCCTCGCTGGTTGTGAGCGTCCACATGTCAGGATGCAGGCCTCATCAGGCCTTCCTGAATGTGAGCTCCCACGCATTGTGACTATCAGGTTACAGGCCTCGTCTGGCCTCCTGATCATTGGTTCCCACATGCTGTGGTTCCCAGGTTACAGGCCTCACCGGCCTTCCTGGATACAAGCTCCCACATTCTGTGGTCATCAGGTCACAGGCCTCAGCGGCCTTCCTGAGGATGAGCTCCCACTTACTGTGGTCGTCAGGTTATAGGCCTTACTAGGCCTTCCTGAGTATGAGCTCCCACATGCTGTGGTCGCCAGGTTAGAGGCCTCACCAGGCCTTCCTGGATTCAGAATGGATAAGTGCATGCACTTTCGTTTCATGCACTTTCTAAAATCCATATTTATGGTAAGGGTTATGCGCTGTACGCTTCGTTCCCTTTTTTATGTGTGGTTCAGACTCCGGTTTTTCACCTTGGGTCCCACTCTAGATGCGTCTTCTGTCGCAATGTTTTACGACAGGCGCTTCCCTTTCAGGCTATCTCCCACATTCTGTGGTTACAGGCCTCATTAGGCCTTTCTGAAGGTAGCCCCACATTGTGTGGCTGTCAGGTTACAGGCCTCTCAGGCCTTCCTGAATACGAGCTCAGGCCTCACAGGCTTTCCTGAGTATGAGCTCCCACACGCTGAGGTCGCCAGGTTAGAGGCCTCACCAGGCCTTCCTGGATTCAGAACGGCTAAGTACACGCACTTTCGTTTCGTGTACTTTCTAAAATCCATATTTATGGTAAGGGTTATGCGCTGTCCGCTTCATTCCCTTTTTTACGTGGCTCAGACTCCGGTTCTTCACCTTGG
This sequence comes from Rutilus rutilus, assembly GCF_951802725.1. NCBI lineage: Eukaryota > Metazoa > Chordata > Actinopteri > Cypriniformes > Leuciscidae > Rutilus > Rutilus rutilus. The sequence continues at coordinate 33,294,656 of NC_140223.1, forward strand.
GTCCCACTCTAGATGCGTCCTCTGTCGCAATGTTTTACGACAGGCGCTTTCCTTTCAGGCTATCTCCCACATTCTGTGGTTACAGGCCTCATTAGGCCTTTCTGAAGGTAGCCCCACATTGTGTGGCTGTCAGGTTACAGGCCTCTCCGGCCTTCCTGAATACGAGCTCCCACATACTGTGGTCGCCAGGTTAGAGGCCTTACCAGGCCTTCCTGGATTTGGACTGGCTAAGTACACGCACTTTCGTTTCGTGTACCTTCTAAAATCCATATTTATGGTAAGGGTTATGCGCTGTATGCTTCATTTCCTTTTTTATGTGGCTCAGACTCCGGTTTTTCACCTTGGGTCCCACTCTAGATGCGTCTTCTGTCGCAATGTTTTACGACAGGCGCTTCCCTTTCAGGCTATCTCCCACATTCTGTGGTTACAGGCCTCATTAGGCCTTTCTGAAGGTAGCCCCACATTGTGTGGCTGTCAGGTTACAGGCCTCTCCGGCCTTCCTGAATACGAGCTCCCACTTACTGTGGTCGCCAGGTCTCAGGCCTCACAGGCCTTCCTGAGTATGAGCTCCCACACGCTGTGGTCGCCAGGTTAGAGGCCTCATCAGGCCTTCCTGGATTCGGACTAGCATAAGTATACGCACTTTCGTTTGGTGTACTTTTTAAAAGGGTTATACGCTTCCGCTTCGTTCCCTTTATTACGTGGCTCAGACTCCGGTTCTTCACCTTGGGTCCCACTTTAGATGAGTCTTCTGTCGCAATGTTTTACGACAGGCGCCTCCTTTTCAAGCTATCTCCCACATTTTGTGGTTACAGGCCTTGTTAGGCCTTTCTGAAGGTAGCCCCACATTGTGTGGCTGTCAGGTTACAGGCCTCTCCGGCCTTCCTGAGTATGAGCTCCCACATACTGTGGTCGCCAGGTTTCAGGCCTCATAGGCCTTCCTGAGTATGAGCTCCCACATACTGTGGTCGCCAGGTTTCAGGCCTCATAGGCCTTCCTGAGTATGAGCTCCCACATACTGTGGTCGCCAGGTTTCAGGCCTCATAGGCCTTCCTGAGTATGAGCTCCCACATACTGTGGTCGCCAGGTTACAGGCCTCACCGGCCTTCTTGGATTCAGAATGGCTAAGTACATGCACTTTCTTTCATGTTCTTTCTATATCCATATTTATGGTAAGGGTTGTGCGCTGTACGCTTATTCCCTTTTTTACGTGGCCCAGACTTTGGTTCTAGGGCTTTTCTGTAAGTAAGTTCCCACAGGTTGTGGTCCCCAGGTTACAGGCCTCTCCGGCCTTCCTGAGTATGAGCTCCCACATACTGTGGTCACCGGGTTACAGGCCTCACAGGCCTTCCTGAGTATGAGCTCCCACATACTGTGGTCGTCAGGTTACAGGCCTCACCGGCCTTCCTGAGTATGAGCTCCCACATACTGTGGTCGCCAGGTTACAGGCCTCATAGGCCTTCCTGAGTATGAGCTCCCACATACGGTGGTCGCCAGGTTTCAGGCCTCACAGGCCTTCCTGAGTATGAGCTCCCACATACTGTGGTCGTCAGGTTACAGGCCTCACCGGCCTTCCTGATATGAGCCCTCATGTTCTGGAGCTCCCCACATGAGGGGGTCATCAGGTTTTAGGTCTCAGTAGACCTTCCTGGTTTTGAACCCTCTCTTACTTCCCCAGTGTTCGGAGCGAGCACTGGGTAGACCCGGGGATTGAGTGAACGATTTCCGTCGTTTCTTGAGGTTGAGTCACACTCTCCGGGAGATCCCGTCTCTGTGATCCGGAACTGAATGGTTTCTGCCAGCTTTACAGGCCTTCAGTTTCTGGATGCCTTATCCAAGGCAACTTCCAGAGGCTCTGTCTCGGACAGACAGGCAATGGCCAGACTGTGTGTCTTAGTATAGATCACCAGGCCAGCCTGGTGGCATTTCAGGAGGCATGCTCCCCTGAATAGTGACTGGCTGGGAGTCCCTTGGGTCCCCTAGCCACACTCCCTAGAAGGGACCCCTTCTATTGGAAGTTGTGGTCCTAAGCCTTTGAGCTGGCCCAGATATACCCCCCATTAACTATGTTCTGGCGGTTTCTTGGTTCATTAGCTCGGGCTATGACCGGTAGGGAGTGCTGTCACTGACAGCCCGATGTGACCTAAGGGTGAGTGGTTCCAGTGTTTCTGATTTACTGGTTCGGACAGTTGTCACTGCCTTTGGGCACGCACTCCCCTCAGCATGGTGGCGTTGGTATATCGTTCCCCATAGCGTCATTCTGACGTAGTGTAGAGTTCCCTTTCGAAAGGGAACGTCTCAGGTTACGACTGTAACCTATGTTCCCTGAGAACAGGGAACGAGACACTACGTCTTCCTGCCATGCCTCGGGGCCTGCCTGCAACAGTCCCTTCAGACGATAGGATGTTGTCATGTGTGCAAGGCTCCCCTTTATACATCCAGGTCGCGCGCTCATCATTCAAGCTGATGATGCACAGGCTGTCGCCGGTCAACATGATTGACGTGAGTTGATATTTATTTCAGACACCTGTCACGCCTGAGGCGTTCCCCATAGCGTCATTCTGACGTAGTGTCTCGTTCCCTGTTCTCAGGGAACATAGGTTACAGTCGTAACCTGAGACGTTTTCATTCACATATCAGTAGTACACACTACACTTTTTTTTTAATAATTGTAAATATTAATTAGCTATGCAGCAATTAGTGGGTTTATCATATTTAACTTACTTTAAATCCAATTGCAAGCCTTTGATCCAGCTGTTAGTCCAACTTGATAAAAGTGAAATACATCTTCTCGATGTTTCCGGGTAACAGAAGGACATGGACATTATTTGAATATTGGCTTGCTAAATTTGAATAGTGTATAACAGTTTCTAAAAATGCCTTATGGTCTGTTGAGTTTCTCTGCTGTGGTTTTCATTGTCTCATGCTGCGTCTCAATTCGCCTACTTATACTATGCCCTAAAAGTATGTGAAGATGTTTTCTCTCTTTTGTGAAGAAAAAGTACATACTTGAGTGTGTAGCAAAAGAGTAGACGAGCTTTACGAAATACTATCACGTCTTTAAATTGCGTATTTAACCCTCTGGGGTCTGAGGTGTTAACTTGGCCCTAGAGGTGTTGTAGCATGGCCTTACATTTGTGTTTATTTCTGTTATTTATAACATATTAATGGCTAAAGTCTGATTATACTGTTTTCAGTACAAACTCTGCTACAATAATATGCAAGCATGATGGATGTACATGTTTGCATTTTTTTTTTTTTTTTTATAAAAATGAAGATTATTGGTGGTTAGTAACTTTCCTATATATTCCTCTCTCTCTCTCTCTCTCTCTCTCTCTCTCTATATATATATATATATATATATATTTGTAAGAATTGAGAAATTAGGAAATGTCGGACAGTCTGTTTGAAGAGCGACCAGACCCTGAGAAAGGACAAAGGACCTCTCTGGAAATTAGCATTTAAACTCACCATTTGTGAGGCAAAGTCTCACCTCAGAACACATCTCTCCCCCTCTTCCTCACTCCCCCTCTCACATGCTGAGACCACATGTAAATCACCCAAGAAAATGTATAGTTTAATGTGAATGATTATCACAGAGTATTTTTCATGTTTGGTATCATTTAAAATGTCTCAGTGCGACTGGTACAAATGTCTCATTTCCAAATAAGTAAAACAAAAGGTAATAAGGTTTTTAAGAGTTTATGGATCAATGACACACAGGGAGGGGTTGGCCTCTAGACAAATGGTCTCCCTACACCCAAATGTGTAACCTCTGAATGCAAATTTCTTTTGTTTAGTACATGTTTCCAAGTGAAAAAGGTCCTGACTATATAATGAAATGTAGCAAAGGGTTTCTGCGCCTTTCTATAATTCAGATTGGCCCGTGAGGCTGAGAGGGAGACCTCTCAGCCTCATGTATTTCTTAATGTTGGGTATGCATCTCTTTTCTTTATTCCAGAGCATTTGATGTTTTGTATCGATTATCTTTGAATTGATTATGAAATTGGCATGATACATTTACCTGATATAATAAATTGTTACATTTGATTATTCTAACTGACTTTGACATTATTTTCATTAATGCCATTTTTGTACAAGCTATTATGATTCTTTAGGGTCTAAATTAAAAGTTTGTAATATACTTTAATTAAAAATTCTCATTAGTATTGTAAGAAAACACTCATTTTATCTGGTCAAAAACAGCTCTGTTTTCAGCACGCCGTTTAAGTGCATGTGTCTTTAAATGATAATGAGCTTTGCTCACCCCGCCCCTCTGTTCTGTGCGTACACCGTTTGTAACTAGGGCTGGGCGATAAATCGATTTTATCGATTAATTCGAATGTGCAGTTTACGTCGATTTTTTTTGAATGAAAATCGGTTTTCTCTTTAACATTCACTGACGCTCCCCTCTGGGCTCCCGTAGCTCCGAACGGGCTCAGCTCTTCCCCCGCGCGTTTGGCATAGAGATACACAAACAACACGGCAAGACCGCGGCAGCACAAACACACCCGCCAAAAAACAACCTACAGTCTTACAAACTGAATCCGCAGAGCTGCCAACTCTCACGAATTCACCGTGTGACTCACGCAATCGTCACTTTTTAAACGCTCTCACGCCACACATCCATTTTCTCACGCAGAGAAAAGTCGCGAAGCAAAGAGGACACTGACACCGACAGACAAGACAGAGAAGGTTACTATTGCTATGAAACAAATTCTCAGCTCTCAGATTCTGTCGATTTAATCACGAAATTCAAACAATAAACACCGTTTTGGCGCTTGACAGATCGCTGACAGAGTTCAAGCGGCACATGAACCGATCATCTGTTACTCTTTACTACTAGTTAATAGTAGGCTAAATAAACACGAATGATCAATAGATAATTTGAAAGATACAGTTCAACTTACCGAAATGAAATAAAATCAATCGATCTGTGTTTTTCAACTATAATAACAGCTAGAGGACAATACGTCATGTAAAGTTACTTTTACCTCTGGAAAGCTCATTAATGACCATAGCACGTTCAGTTGGACTTTAAAATAATTGTTGTATAGAGTAGTATTTTGCTAAATATGATAACTATATTACATATTTATTATATTTTTACCTATATCATTAAAATATTATAATGTTGAACTTATTATAAAAAAACGCATAATATTTAATTTGAGATGTTATTTTTAACCTTTAATAATAATACCAGCTGACAGGGCTTTAAATTAACATGTAGCCTATCTACTGTACCTAGTATTTATCCAAAGGAATCGATATTGAATCAAGATCAGAATCAAATCACAAGAATTGAATTGAAATTGTGAAAGCAATAATAAAAACAGTAGCATACCAGTCATTGTACCATGTAAACATTGTGTTGTCACTAAACTTAATAAAATTCTGTTTAGTTACCAAGTGTTTTGACAATCACATTACACTTGATTGTGATGTACATTTTTTTTTTCACGTTCCCCACCAATCCCAATCCACCCATTTCATGTTATGTTACGTTATGTTATGTTACATTTTCACTGTTTACAAAGTCAGGGCCTGCCATCTTGTCTTTTTGGCTTGTTGTCTCTGATTGCACTTTAACCCCAAGGGGAAAATCCAAATCAAATCCCAGAAGGGAAAATCAAAACAAAATAAAGTAAAAAATTGTTTGAACAATTTCTTTGTCATCTGCAGATTGATTTTAAGTAGGGGAAGAAAAAAAAAATCGATTTAAATCGTAAATCAGATTTTTTGTAAAAAAATCGGGGATTTTTTTTTTAGGCCATATCGCCCAGCCCTATTTGTAACACAATAACACAATAACCATAACGCGTTGTTCATAATAAACGTGGGATTATGAATTATATTGAGAACGTCGTACATAGAAAACATGCCGTAATGTACCCTGAGTGTAAACCTTAGCCGCATTCATCGTGAAGCGTGCTAGCGATTTGCAGATTAATATAAAGATTAATATAAAGGTTAATAAAACGTTACACTCACTTCAGTTCTTCTGGAGGTTCAGCAGGAACACGAATAGTTGGTACCGATCCTTTTTTCAGGAGCAGCTTCTTAGCAAAACCAGCTTTATATTGACCCACGTTTGTAAAGCAGTCTGGTGTGAAAGCATTGACGTTGATCGTGAGGAATATTCCCTTCGAAAACAAAACTCAGCCACTGCGTCTTCAGCGGTTCAGATTTAGGAACATCAAAATGACTGCTGTGTTCCTTATTACACCCAAGAACAGAACACCACAATCGCTTAACACCAGAGGAACTCCTTTAACACCAGAGGAACAGCCCCTTTCACCAGACACCTTTTCCCTCTCCCCAGCATCGCCACTTCTGTGCTTCTCACAGAAAATGGAAGAACTGGTGTATGCTGGAACCAAACTATCCCACTCTTTTGCTGCAAGCCCCCAGATAACAACCAAAAAACGACAGGCACCGCTGCCACCAAAGCCTGCGGGCCCAGCTCGCCCTCCCCCTCCTCCTGTGAGAGCTCTTCGGCCTCTGCCACAACGCCAGGGCCCACACCCTCCTCCATCTGCTCGAGGTGAACCAAAAACAACTGATACCAGCTCTCAGTGATATGTGTCGGGTCCCCGCTCTGATAACAGTAACTTTCTCAAATGTTTACAAAAAAAGCGGGAACCCAGTGTGCCTGTATCTTTCTCTATTGCTGTTATATTACAAGATAGAAAGTCTAAGGCCTTCAATAGCCGTACAGCAAACCCAACTAATCTGGTGCCTATTACATGTGAAAGTAAGATTGATGTGGGGACAAAAAGTACGACTGTTAAGTTAGCACTTTTAAACATTCGTTCACTTAAAAATAAATCACTTCTAGTTAACGACTTAACCACAAACAACCTAGATTTTATGCTTCTAAATGAAACCTGGCTAGAAGACAGCTGCAGTGCAACAGTCCTCAATGAAGCGGCCCCTCCTAACTTTACTTTTATGAGTGTCTGCAGAGCTGTTAAGAGAGGTGGGGGTCTAGCTGCTCTTTTTAAAGATATCTATCAATGTAAGCAAATATCATTTGGGAATTACCCTTCTTTCGAATATCTGGGTATTGTGTTAAAAGGTGCTCCACGCATTTTACTCATCATTATTTACAGGCCTCCAAAATACTCTCCAGCCTTTGCTGAGGACTTTACAGAACTGTTATCAACAATTACCTCAGAGTTTGACTGTTTTGCCATTGCTGGAGATTTTAACATTCACATAGATAATGCAGAAAACAATATGGCAAAAGAAATCAAAACTGTTTTAAAAACTTTTGATCTGACTCAGCATGTACATGGACCCACACACAATCGTGGACACACTCTAGATTTACTTATCAGTAAGGGTCTAAACATTTCATTGATTGTTATTAACCCTCTGGGGTCTAAGGTGTTTTTGGGGTCCTTGAGATGTTCTGACATGCCCTGACATTTGTGCTTTTTTCAGTTGCTTATAAACATAGTAATGGCAAAAAAAAATTACACACTATTTAGCACAAACAGGGCTACCATAATATGTGAGCAACAAGAATGTACATGTCTGCATTTTTGAGAGAATAATGTTTATGCGTGGTTATTGAAAAAACTAAAAACTAAAGTTTCTGAAATAAGACCACAAAACACACACTAAATATGTGCCAATAAGACTTTTGTCTAATAGATGTCATCGCCTAGTGTTTTTTCTTCAAAATTATGTGAAAATCACCCTGCCTAATCCTTCACATAACACAATACATTGATTTGAATTTTGCAAAGCACTTTCTGTTTGGAAAGGCAATATTCGAGTGGGCGTCGACGATCATGCATATGTAGTGGTTCACACCTGAGGACCGCATACTTAATGAGCCATTCATTCAGGTGAGTCACTGAGCCACAAGAATGCAAGAGCAACAGTTGGAAGCATCTCAATTCTTTTTTATTATTCCACATATTGTGCTTGCAAATTGGCCTATAATATCCAAGGAAAACATGTCTAGTAATTGTGCAGTTAATTCTCATACTGTATTTTCAGTTTTGGAATATTTATCCTCTCCCCAAATTTGTCACTAATAAAACACAATAAAAATTATTTAAAGAAAAGGCTTATATTTACCTTTTAATAGTTTGTTTACATCTACCTTGTAAATATTTAAATAAACAACAATTCAAGTGTAATCTTTCTTTGTACAAACTAAAGTATACATTTTATCATACATATTTCAAAGTTAAGGATTTGATTGATTATTTGATTATTTTTGACAAAAAAATTGGCAAATAAAAGCTTATTTGAGGTGGCAGATATTTTACAGTAAAAATGTATAATCTATCCAAAACTAATCAACGAAATGTTGTCTTTCATATGTCTGTAACATAGGTCTTTCATTTTTATTATAAGGAATATAAATGTTAATTTGCAGTTTAATACGTTGCTTATACAAATATATATATGTGCATACACACACATATATATGTGTATATATTTATACACAAAAATAAATTTTATTTATATTTTTTATATACTTTTTTTTTTTCCACAAATTGTGCTTGCAAATTGTATAATATCCAAGGTAAACATGTCTAGTAATTGTGCAGTAAATTCTCATACTGTATTTTCAGTTTTGGAATATTTATCCTCTCCCCAAATTTGTTACTAATAAAACACAATAAAAATTATTTAAAGAAAAAAAATTATATTTACCTTTTAATAGTTTGTTTACATCTACCTTTTGAGGGACATTTTCCATTATTATTATTATTATTCCTCACAGCGCTGCGAGACGGTGTAAACAAGTAATGATCTGAATAAACTTGTGTTTTCTCGAGCTGATATGGGGCTCGAGAAAACACAGCCCCTCACAGGTTTGCGCCGTGGATTCTCGCGAGTCAGACGCGGATACTGTGTTTGTTTTAGGCTCGCGCAGTCTTCACTCGGACGCGCGCTTCAATCCGTTGTGGAGACTCTCTATTCGTTCCAGTGAAATTACAAAACAAAATACACACAAACATGTCTCTGCCTGATATACAACCACTGATAAACATAATCTGATTTGACAAAAAAAAAAAAACTATATGAGTGCGGATTCGAACTCAGAACCTCTGACACACTAGGCAAATGTTCTACCACTAGACCACTTGAGTTCATGTATTTACTCACGTGAAAACTCGTTGTTTACTCGGCGTGATCAATTCGCTCTTGAACATGCTGCCGTTCGTCTGAGTTACAATCTTCCTCTGAGGAAAAGCCAAGGTGAGTTATTCCTCGCTGTCCAGAATCATCTGAAGGGCGTCTTTACCGGAGAAACGCGCCATCCTCTCTAAACGCGATGAACTATCAGTGAATCTGATCTGATGAAACTTCGTGTTTTCAAGGCATTGATCGGGGGGCGGGTGCGAAGCATAGATTACCTAAACTATTTACCATGTGAATAGTGCCGGGGGCGGGGCGGCCTCAGTTCATTATAGAGATAATTAGGCAGAAGGAAAAAACGGTACCTCTCCTTGCTTTCAAACGGATTACATGAGTTGAAAACATTTGTTTTTTATATTAATTACTTCATTTAAAAGAAGAGATTTCAAGCTTCATAAAGACATATATCACGTGCCTGTGTGAGAAGTATTCGCTGAGTTATGATTCATTTTCGGACGCGTTTCAGAATGGACTACACGGACAGAGAGAAGGCAGAACCTAGCTTCGTGTTTATTTTTCTTAATTTGGCGAAAAGCACAACACTTTGTTTTTATTGTGAGTATACAGAAAAATAATACACATTTAACAGAATCGATTGATGTATGAAACTCCTATGGAAAATCAAAGTCAACAGAGTATTTATGAGTTTCTTTTACACTGATAAAAAAAAAGCGAGCTGGTATCGCCGGCGATACCGCCGACCTCAGGGGGTTAAGGATGTAGCACTGTCTGATCATTTCTGTATTTTCTTTGATATATTGATCTCTCCTGCCACTGAAGCGAGATCTGTGTCTGTCAAGAAGAGATGCTTAAATGAGAACACTAGTGTCCTATTTATGAAGGCTATATCCTTAACACCAAGCATATCTGCAGACTCTGTTGATTTTCTCCTTGATTCTTTTAACTCAAAAGTTAAAGGTGTAATCAGGGATGGAAATTAGCACCCGCCACCAGCCAAATGCGGGTGATTTTGTGTTGTGGCGGGTAAACGCGCTTCACCTACCGGTAGGGCTGCACGTTTTCAAGTTTTTCATTAACCGTTAACCGAGGCCCTTAGCGGTTAATACTCGGTTAACCATAGTGTGCGCGCCGCAACCCCGAGATAGGCGTAATTTGCGGGTGGGACATGTCCCCACCACTATTTTCTAAGGTCGATATTGTCCCCACCACTTTTGAAACATCTCGCGGCACGAATACCAATACAAATAAACAAAACATCTCCAGTTAACTAGCAGAGCATTCATTTCGTCCGTTTTTTTTTTAGGCGATCTAGCGCTGAAATGTTTTGTTTTTTAAATCAAGTGATCAAAGTGCTCGTTGCCACTGCGATCGAGAGGGGTCTTGTAAAACGTGCGGAGGTATTATTAATTCGTGGCCACGAAACAATTCACCTGAATATTCACCAATTCACAAAAAAAAAAAAAAGGAATAAAAAGCTGTACGAGAATAGTCGGCCTTCACTGAAGAGCTATCTTCACAGGTAAGAAAAACAGTTTTATAATTATTATTAATTCGTGGCCACGAAATAATTCACCTGAATATTCACCAATTCACAAAAAATAGGTCTTTAGCATTCACTAATTAATAGTATCAAACTGTTTTTGGCCACGTTGTAATTCGTTAAATCAAAATGAGGGAGGGAATTAGTTCAACGTGTCCACGATTTATTAAAACGAGGGAACAAATAAGTCGTCGTAACAACTAATTATTTAGATCAGTGGACAGGGCGCATAAGAACAAACACTCACCGCCTTCAAACAACACGAGCGCTGTATTGCTCTCCCTCCCTCGCGCATATCAACACAATTGTAAAAGGTCGGAAGACCGATTGTGTTTTATAGATTAGTAGTTTGTTCATATAAAGGGTTTGATTAGCAACTACATGTTTAGGAAATGCATAATACAAATTGTATGGGTTAAAGTAACGGTAAACAGACTCTGCGGGTAAAACTGTTGTGGTGAAACTGCGCATGCGCGGGGTAAAACTGCTGGGGTGAAACTGCTGGGGTAAAGCTGTGGCTCTGCGGCTCTGCAGACAGATATTATTGTGCTGCGATCAGTGGCGCGGATACTATGTTTGTTTCTGGCTCGCGCACAGCCTTCACTCTCGGACGCGCGCTTTCTTTGCCCGCTTCATATTAGAAAACTGGTCTAGCGGTCTCTGGTGGTGCAAAAATGTATTACAACTAAATTAAATGCACGCCATTGACGCCACTTAACCGAGCAAAATGTTTCACTCGGTTACGCAATTTTTAGCGGTTAATCTGTTAACCATGGACACCCCTACCTACCGGCCACCGTGGCGGGTAAATAAAAATAGCATAGTGTTTCACACGCACGGCGGACACTTTTAGAGGAAGCACACCTTCAAAAAAAAAATGTGGCGTTACATCGCAGGCGTTAAGAGGTCTGCCTCTGCAGAGAAAACATCCCAGGAGGAGCCAGAGGCGAAGGTCAAAAAACGTTTTTTTTAAAGAACGATGGAGAAAAGCAGACAATGGGGAGTCCCGCGATTGGTTAGTTTACAACGAGACAAGTCTGACAATGTTCTGCTCGGTATGTCGTCAACACGCTTCAGAAGATGCCAAAACTAATAGTTTCATTGTTGGGACTAAAAACCTAAAACTGGAAGCCATAAAAGATCACGAATCATCCAAATGCCACATCCAGGTAAAAAAGAGAGCACAAGGAAAAGCAGCCCCGGAGAATACGGTTGCCATGAAGGCACTTACCAGCCTGAAGACGGTCCAGTTGGATAAGATGACAATACTGTTTAGAAATGCCCACGCAATCGCGAAAAAAGGAAGGCCATTTCAAGATTACGAATGGCAATGCAAGTAAGTCTCTTTTTTTTTTTTTTTTTTTTTATGAAATGTTGAAAAGTAGATTTTAGGTTAAATGCTGAATAAGGTCAGAAGAATAGCGCCCATGTAACTAATCAGTAGCTAGGCTAGTTTATATGCATAAAGTATCCAATAATGTTAGTGCTATGGTACGATATATACTTCTAACTTTACTTTTCATTGTTTATTTTTCCATTTTCATTTTATAGATTAGATGAGAAAAAGGGAATTAGCACAGGTAGCACATACGTGAATTGGAAGCAAGCCAGGGTGTTTATTAAGCACATAGCTGAAGCTGAGAGGAAGACCCTTCAGTCAAAGATAGCGGCAGCGAAATTCCTCTCCATTATGTCTGACGGGTCTACTGACACTGCCGTGATGGAACAGGAAATGCTGTATACACGCTTTTGTAACCAAGGCAAGGTGGAGGTCCACTTTGTAGGGATACAGGATGTGGAGAAAGCAGACGGTGAGAACATCGCTCAGGCAATAGATAACATGATGAGGGAGGTTTGTGGAGAAGAGTGGCAGGCCAAGTTGGTGGCATGTGCAACTGATGGTGCGTCGGTGATGACAGGGACACGTAAAGGAGTAGTAAGCAGGCTGAGAGGAAGTAACATGCACGTCCTGGGTATTCACTGTATGGCACACCGCCTGGAACTAGCTTTCAAGGATGCCATTAAGAGCTGCTCTATGGCAAAACAGACTGAAGATGTGCTGTCAGGGCTGCATACATTCTATTGTAAAAGTGCTCTCAACAGGGCAAACCTAAAGCACAGCTTCAAGATTCTGGGCCAGAATCCCCTTGTACCAACTAGGGTTGGAGGCACCAGGTGGGTTTCTCACCTCTTCAGGGCCATTGACCATTTTTTGAAGGGTTACCAGGGACTTACCCAGTACCTAGACCAGGTAGGCTAAATAACAGTGTAGAGAACTTGAATGTTAAGTTAAAAGGTTAGGTCAGTTTACTGTCAGGAATTTGTTCAGTGTAATTTAATAAATCAAACTAACTTACACTTATTAAAACACTAAAAATTATAAATTGACTAATGACTTTTCTTTATTGATTTGATGGATTTTGTATAAAGATTCAGTCACCGGATGCTGAAGGGGTGAATGCAGTGCAGAAGAGCAAAGCACGCCACTACTTCCAAACCTGCCGGGATCCAGCATTTTTCATGTTTTGCAACTTCATGCATGATTGCTTGACTCACCTCAGCAGCCTTTCTCTGACTCTTCAAACCTCAACTATCACAGTGGCTGAAGTACACAGCTGCCTGACAGCCACCCAAACAGTGCTCACAAAATACAAAACCAGGTGAGTGTCAGAGAACTGAAAAGTTGTGTTAATGTGTTTGCTGCTTAGCTGAATATCATAACTTACTAATGTAAATGTAACACAGACCTGGGCCAAAGCTAAAAGCCTGTATGAAGCAGCACGAGAATGATGACAATGCCCTAAACCGTGTCATGAAGGCCAAGTCTGAGCTGCTCGACAAACTCTGCCAGAGTCTGCAAAGTCGCTTCACCGACATGATCATAGGGATTCTCCAAGCTACAAAGTTAGTGAATCTGAACAGCTGGCCTGACGCAGATCGCTCTAAAGGTATGTGGTTTAGGTTCATACATAACATTTCATCTACAAAGTCATGAAAGCATATAACTCAATGTTGTTTCATTATGTCCGTCTCTATTCAGAATTTGGTGAATCAGAAGTGGAGGAATTAACTACACACTTCCAGAGTATCCTGACATCCTCGGGGGTTGCTGTTGAGCTCATCCCAGATCAGTGGACCATTCTGAAGACCAGACTGTATGAGACAGGAGAGAGTCTCCACATGAAGACCTGGCCAGAAATCAACAGGTTTTTGCGACAGCAGTGCCCCGACATCCTCAGCCTGGTTGACCTCATTCTCACCGTACCAGCCTCTACTGCAGACTGTGAAAGAGGCTTCAATCAAATGAAGTTAGTGAAAAGTGACTGGAGGTCCCGTCTTACATCAAGAAGCCTCTGTGACCTACTGACTGTCCAGCTATCCAGTCCCTCTATTGAGAATTATGACCCCACCCCTGCTATCCAGCTCTGGCATCAGGCTAGCATCCGGCCTAGAAGGCCAGAGTTCATGGAGGGGAAGAAGAACGCTCAGGAAAGCACCTCTGAAACTTCAGAATCTGATTCTGATGAGCAGGAGTAAATTGGACTGGGAGTGGGGAGGATGGGTGGAGGAATGTTCGTTTTTTGTTTAATCTGCCCTACTCATTTAATGAAATGTATATCAGTTCATGGTTTGTGTGTATATAAGAGAGAAAGAGAAAATGTCAGTATTTCATTGAGACTTGAGATTAAATAAACTGCTTAAGTATTGTAGATATTGTAGTATTAATTTTCACATGCAGTTACACATTGTCAGTTAAAAACAAGAAAGTGGCTGGTAAAAACATTGAGTGGCTGGTAGATTTTGAAATCCACCAGCCATAGTGGCCGGTGGACAAAAAAGTTAATTTCCATCCCTGGGTGTAATTGATGATATTGCTCCTGTGAAAGTCAGGAAGAAGAGTGGCAGACAAAAAGCACCTTGGAGAAACTCAACAGCAGTGCAAAATATGAAAACAAGACAATGCAGAAAAGCAGAGCGCATGTGGCGGAAGACAAAACTTGTAGTCCATTATAACATCTACAAAGACAGCCTTCATGCTTTCAATATGGAACAAGGCAAAGCTAGACAGACTTTCTTCTCAAATATTATAAACAGCAATTTAAACAACACACGCACTCTTTTTGCTACTGTAGAGAGACTGACAAACCCCCCAAGCCAGATTCCCAGTGAAATGCTCTCAGACAACAAGTGCAGTGAGTTTGCTTCTTTCTTCTCTGAGAAAATCAATAATATCAGAAAGGTGATCAGCACATCCTTGAGTTGCACTGGGGTCAGACAGATCAAACCACCTGAGAAAGTAGCTACTATGTCTGATTTCAAAGAAATTAATGGAAACATTTTGGAAGAAACCGTACAGCACCTTAAAGGGGTCATATAATGGAGGTTTGGAGGAATATAATGGAGGAACCAGGTTGCTGCTGGAAGAGGTGTTAGTGAGGCCAGTAGGGGGTGCTCACCCTGTGGTCTGTGTGGGTCCTAACGCCCCAGTGTAGTGACGGGGACACTATACTGTCAAAGAGCACCGTCCTTCGGATGAGACGTAAAACCGAGGTCCTGACTCTCTGTGGTCATTAAAAATCCCATGGCACTTCTCGTAAAGAGTAGGGGTGTAACCCCGGTGTCCTGGCCACATTCCACCCATTGGCCCTTAACAATCATGGCCTCCTAATAATCCCCTTCCATTGAATTGGCTCTATCACTCTCACTCTCTCCTCTCTCCACCTATAGCTGGTGTGTGGTGAGCGCACTGGCGCCGTTGTACTGTGGCTGCCGTCGCATCATCCAAGTGGATGCTATACACTGGTGGTGGTTGAGGAGAGATCCCCTGATATGATTGTAAAGCGCTTTGGGTGTACAGTAGTACATATGAAAGCGCTATATAAATGCCTCATTCATTCATTCATTCATTCATAATGGTACATGCACTTTTACAAGTTGATTGCACTGAAATGTCTGTTGGCAGTGCCTGTACACAACCATCCTATCATGATTAAAATCCATCCAGTGGTTTTGTTTTAATCTCCATATATGTTTGACCATCTATGAAATCAAGCCGTTCGATATTGTGACGTCATAAGATCGTACGCCCCTCCCGCGATTGTGATTGACAGCCGTGTTTCAACACAAGTCCCGCCCTGAGCAAGCTGTGACAGCCGTCGTCATAGTAGTCCGCCATTGTTGATTATGCTGGAGTAGAATGGCGTCTACGCGATTGTGGTGTTCTGTTCTTAGATGTAATAAGGAACACAGCAGTCATTTGGAAGTTCCTAAATCCGAGCCGTTGAAGATGCAGTGGCTGAGTTTTGTTTTTGAAGCAATATGCCCAAAGGATTGACGCGGGGATTCCCTCACGGGGATTCCCTCACGGGGATTCCCCACTATCGTCCATGCTTTCATGTTTACGCGAATCATTTCACACCAGACAGCTTTACAAACGAGAAAAAACGGATCGGTACCAACGTGTTCCTGCTGAACCTCCAGAAGATGTGAGTGTAATGTTTTATTAACCTTTATATTAGTATTTATATTAATCTTTGCGAAATTTGCAAACCTTGCTGCAGGCTTCACAATGCGTCTAAGGTTTACACTCAGGGTACATTACGGCATGTTTTCTATGTACGACGTTCTCAATATAATTCATAATCACACGTTTATAACGAATAACACGTGGTTATTGTGTTAGATACGGTGTACACACAGAACAGAGGGGCGGGGTGAGCAAAGCTCATTAACATTTAAAGACACATGCACTGAAATGGCGTGCTGAAAACAGAGCTGTTTTTGACCAGGTAAAATTAGTGTTTTCTTACAATACTAATGAGAATTTTTAATTAAAGTATATTACAAACTTTTAATTTAGACCCTAAAGAATCATATTAGCTTGTACAAAAATGGCATTATATGACCCCTTTAAAACATCAACCTGCGCTCTTGACACACTTCCCACATCTTTTTTCAAAAGTGTGTTAAACAGTTTAGAAGCAGATCTTCTAAAAGTGGTAAATGCTTCACTTCTCTCTGGGAGCTTTCCAAACTCCCTGAAAACTGCAGTTGTCAAGCCCCTCCTGAAAAAGAGCAATCTGGATAAGACCATATTAAGCAACTATAGACCGATCTCAAATCTTCCTTTCATAGGCAAGATCATTGAAAAAGTTGTCTTCAATCAGCTGAACAAATTCTTATGCTCGAATGGATCCTTTGACCATTTTCAATCTGGTTTCCGACCGCACCACAGCACAGAGACAGCGCTCATAAAGATAATAAACGATATTCGCTTAAATACTGATTCAGGCAAATTATCAGTGCTGGTGCTACTCGACCTCAGTGCTGCATTTGACACTGTCGATCATAACATACTTCTGGACAGGCTGGAAAACTGGGTGGGGCTTTCTGGGATAGTCCTAAAATGGTTCAGGTCATAACTTAGATGGGAGAGGTTATTATGTGAGTATAGGAGATCATAAGTCTGAGTGGACATCCATGACATGCGGAGTCCCTCAAGGCTCAATTCTTGCGCCACTCCTGTTCAACCTGTATATGCTCCCAATGAGCCAAATAATGAGAAAGAACCAAATCTCTTACCACAGCTATGCAGACGACACACAGCTCTACTTAGCCCTATCGCCTAACGACTACAGCCCCATTGACTCCCTGTGCCAATGCATTGATGAAGTAAACAGTTGGATGTGTCAAAACTTTCTTCAATTAAACAAAGACAAAACTGAAGTCATTGCGTTTGGAAACAAAGATGAAGTTCTCAAGGTGAACGCATACCTTCACTCTAGGGGTCAAACAACTAAAAATCAAGTCAGGAATCTTGGTGTGACACTAGAGTCAGACCTTAGTTTCAGTAGTCATGTCAAAGCAATAACTAAATCAGCATACTATCATCTGAAAAATATTGCAAGAATAAGATGCTTTGTTTCCAGACAAGACTTAGAGAAACTTGTGCATGCTTTCATCACCAGCAGGGTGGATTACTGTAATGGACTCCTCACTGGCCTTCCCAAAAAGACCATGAGACAGTTGCAGCTCATACAGAACGCTGCCGCCAGGATTCTGAGCAGAACCAGAAAATATGAACATATCACACCAGTCCTCAGGTCTTTACACTGGCTCCCAGTTAAATTTAGGATTGATTTTAAAGTATTATTACTGGTATATAAATCATTCAATGGCCTAGGACCTCAATACATTGCAGATATGCTTACTGAATATAAACCCAACAGATCACTCAGATCATTAGGATCATATCAGCTAGAAATACCAAGGGTTCACTCTAAGCATGGCGAATCTGCTTTTAGCTATTATGCCAGCCGCAGCTGGAACCAGCTTCCAGAGGAGATCAGACGTGCTCCTACAGTAGTCACTTTCAAATCCAGACTCAAAACACATCTGTTTAGCTATGCATTTACTGAATGAGCACTGTGCCACTGCTCGTCCGACTGTTTGTACTGTACTGTATTTTATTTTTCTAAACTGTTTTAATTATTCTTATTTCTTTTATTATTTTAATTTCTTCTATGTAAAGCACTTTGAATTGCCATTGTGTATGAAATGTGCTATATAAACTTGCCTTGCCTTGCCTTGCCTTGCTTAGACGCTATTCTGCTCATAGACAGTGCCCCAGCGTATCAACAATGACGCGCGGACAGAGGTGGGTAGAGTATCCAAAAACTGTACTCAAGTAAAAGTACAAGTACTTATAGAAATATTTACTCAAAGTAAAAGTAAAAGTAATAATCTTAATAGTTACTTGAGTAAGAGTAAAAAAGTATCCAATGAAAAAACTGCTCAAGTAGCGAGTTACTAGTTACTTCGGATCATATAGGCCTATATATATATATATATATATATATATATATGAAGACTTCATAATGCAAAAGCCTCTGAGTGCCATCTGAAATTTTCTTCTAAAACAAGCATTTTTATCAAGCTCGTATATTTAAGTTCAGTAATTTCACTTTAATGACAATTAATGTACTTTTCATTGCCATTTAAGTGAAATAACTGAACATAAACATACAAGCTTGATAAAAATGCGCTTTTAGAAGAAAATTTCAGATGGTACTTCTGTCGTCATATATATAAAATGATATTATTTAGTTTTTTTTATTTAAATTACTATTATTATCATAAGTAGATAGGCTATCTTTGCAACAAAAACAGAAGAGACAAGCATTATTTCTGCCATCTGTATAGCCCGAAAATCATTGCCTGTCCTTTGGTTTGTATAATAGTAACTTACACAACTACATTTGGATTATTAGACGATGTCGAAATAAAGTGACTCTGCAGAGTGTTGCATTCAAAGGCATGTAATTGACACAGAGAAGAAAGAGTTAAAACTCTTCACAGTGCTCGCGCTCATGACTGCTGCTTAACATCTGAACACAAAAAAACAAACAAAAGTACATCGACGGATCTTCTTTCTGTTCCTCAAAATATAATCAAATGTATATTTCTGCAAGCATGTTTAAACTGGCATTCGTTTTCAAGTCGATTTCGCATACTGCGCAACAATACACACAAACTACCGGGGGATGGCGGGTGTTCATAAACTGTGAACAATGGTAGCTTATTTAATGTATAAATTAATGTATATGTCCAAAAAACGGTAATGTCATACTTTCTAGTAGTGCTATCGTGGCGTAATAATCTGTTTGGTTTTAAAATGTATTACCTGAGTGAAATTAAATCGAATATATCGTCCTGTGGAATCATTCATTCACAGACAGCTTACGAAGATGTTCAACTAATAAAGATCTTCATCGCTGGCAAAAATATGATGCATTTGAAGATTTGCTCTCACATGACTGTACTGTAGGTCCACGGCCACTTCATATAACGCTCTTGATGTTCTTAAATCTTCCTGTTACGACTCCGAGTCGAGTGTGAATTGAAAGCGTTTCAGACGATGCAGTGCGTGCAGGAACTGAACAGCTAGATCATTCAAACTGATTCGCGAACCGATTTAGACAGATCTGCCAACAGTCTTTGAACAGCATCGACTCAAAAGAGTGATTCATTTGTGAATTGAGCATCGCTCAAGCCCAGAAAAAAAGATACAGTGCGCTTGGAAACTACGCATTTAACAACACATATTGTAACGAGAGGAACGTCGCCCAACGTAACGAAGTAAAAGTACATTTTTTTCATTCGAGTTCAAGTAAAAGTACCCACATTCAAATCTAGGCTACTCTTAAAAGTAAAATTTTTCCAAAAAAATACTCAAGTAAATGTAACGAAGTAAATGTACTTACTACCCACCTCTGCGCGCGGACTATGATGACAGACAGTTCGCTCACGAGCGAGGGAGGGTCTGTGTTGAAACGCTGCTGTCAATCAACAATCGTGGGAGGGGCACACGGTCGAACGGCTTGATTTGAGAGAGGGGAAAACATTCTCGGCGACGTCATCACTGCTTGCGCGCGCAACCTGGAGGCAGAAAGACCCGCTGTCTTCGTACCGGAGTAAAGGATTTATGGTAGTAGCGTAGTGGTCGTGTTGTCGCTAGTCAAAATGCCAAGAAGTTGTTGCGTGGTCGAGCCAGTGCTGAGTGCAAGATGTTTAACGTTCCTAGGGGGAAGCATGGTTTTGCCAAAAATCGGCGGAGGTTATGGCTTCAAGCCATAAGAAGGGCAGATTGGGGTCCGGATGGTGCAAAAGGAGGTGAGAGTGTCTGCAGCGCACACTTCATAACTGGTAAGTGTTTTGTTTTATAGCTATCTTAATTCTCTATCTATGAGTTTGAGTTAGCACTGCATGCTCGTCCATGTTCATGTTCACGTTCACGTTCATAAATCAATTATCATTAAACAAAAGACGTTGCTTTGGTTCAGTGAATCTGGTAGTAGCAGCTAGCTAGCAGCGCGATAGATTTCTCTGTCTCTGTCATTGAGTAAATGTTAATATAAAACATTAAGAAAGTAGTTATTGCTAATCTTGTTTTGTTTTTTTTTCTACCAGGGGAGCCATCCTTTGACTGTGATAGTCCAGACTTTGTTCCCTCCATATTCCCTCATAGCAGCATCACCATAGACAGTAGTGGAAAAGTGGCAAGGTATGTCCGTATTTCTTAACCTTTTGAGTCATTTAAAATATTTTGACCTCATTTATTTGACAGTTTTCCTAACAGTTTATGTGTCCTGTCTGTATATGAATAGTTCAGATGCAAAAGCCTCTAAGTGCCATCTGAAATGTTCTTCTAGAATGATCATTTTTATCAAGCTCGTATATTTAAGTTCAGTAATTTCACTTAAATGTCCATCTAAATTACCTATTGTCATTTAAGTGAAATTATTGAACTTAAATAAGCTTGATAAAAATGATCATTCTAGAAGAACATTTCAGATGGCACTTAGAGGCTTTTGCATCTGACCTATTCATTAATTGTTTTGTTTGCTCTCGAAAACAGCCTAGATTGTTTGCTGATATTTTTATGTTGATATGCCTTCCTCTGCTGTTGTCGTAGGTATGAACGAAAGAGAAGACGGGAGTCAAGGGCTCCTGATGAGAGACCTGGTGTCATGCCTGATCTGGAATCAGCTGCAGGTATGCCAAACTCCTAATTTTGATTAATTAATAAACTGACACTGTTAGTTTGTTACACAATGTGTTTGCCTTTCCTTAGTAAAATGTGTGTGTGTGTGTGTGTGTGTGTATATATATGTCTCTCTCTCTCTCTCTCTCTCTCTCTCTCTCTCTCGTAGATGAGCTTTCCCCTGAGTGTGCACTCGAAACAAAATATAGAGAGCTGCGTGAGGACTACTCTTCACTGAAAAGAGAGCTGGAGGCTGTAAAAGAAGAAAACCAGCAGCTGAAAGAGGAACTGAAGAAATCCAAATTCGGGTTCAATTCTATTTCAGACTCTGCGCTTTGCTTCTTCACCGGTCTCCAAAAAGTACAGGCTTTTTTATGGCTTTTGAGCATTCTCAAAAGAAGCTCAGCGATCACACTGAAGGGTGGATTAACATGGGAGAACCACCTCCTGTTAGTGCTCATGAAATTAAGGCTTGCCCTCTCCAACAAGGACATAGCATATCGATTCGGCCTTCCCTTCTCCACTGTTTCCAAAATGTTAAGGGAGTGGGTACCCCTGCTGTCCTCCGTCCTAAAACCACTAGTAATTTGGCCCAGTAAGGAAGCAGTGAGAGCAAACTTGCCTAAATCATTTAAACCCAAATTCAAAAACTGTAGATGCATAATTGACTGTACTGAAATTTTTATACAAAGGACATACAATTTGAAAGCCAGAGCTGAAACTTGGTCCAATTACAAACACCAGAACACAATCAAATATTTAATTGGCATAACACCTGCAGGCTCCATTTCCTTTCTGTCCGATGGGTGGGGTGGTCGGGCCTCAGACAAACTAATTACATTAGATTCAAACTTTTTAAACAAACTTGACCATGGTGATGTCATACTTGCAGACAGAGGGTTCCTAGTAAGAGAAGAGTTGGCGAGTGTGGGAGCAACTTTAAAAATCCCTAGTTTCACTAAGGGTAAGTCACAGTTGTCAGGTTTGTGCGTTGACACGTCCCGACAGTTATCGAGGGTTCGTATACATGTAGAACGTGTAATTGGTCAGCTGAAGAATTTCCAAATATTGAACAGCGTCATACCAATAAGCCAGGTTGACATGCTAGATCACATTGTCACCATTTGTGCAGGTCTCACAAATCTGAAGAGGTCTGTGGTCCCCCGGAAATAGACAGCAGCATGTATATATGTAAAAATATATATATATATATATATATAATAATTGTCCCGACCCCTAGTTTAAGAACCACTGCTTTATGTTGTGATCAAACGGACCAACAACTTGAATATAGCTTACAATATAATGATTGTAAAAACAAGTGTTAAAAATATATAACTATGTGTGATGTATGAGTAATTAATAATATTTGTAATATGATGGAATGTAACAAACTAAATGAAATTAATGAATATATATTTAACAAAGATGTATGACTTGAGGTGACTTTTTGGGGGGGGCATCATGTGCAGTACAGTATCCACCTAGGCTATGTCTTCACATCCACATTTCCATCTTTTGGTCTGTCTGACAATATTCACACATTTATAGTGGAACTGCTTACAACAGTCTATGCATGTGATCATTTTTCCAAAGCTGTGTCTTTTGCACTGAGGACAGTTGACCTCTTCAGCCAACTGGGGGTCTTGGCGGCGGCAGACTAGCTCTGGAAGGAGGTGGTCCATGAAGAACACTTCACCCTTTGAAAGGGTTTCTTCAAGGAAGTGGCCATCTCTCCATATCCGGCGGGTGATGCTATTGTTCTTTGTCCACACCATGAAATCACACATGTTCAATTGGCAAACATACATTTGCAGTTGAACCTGTGAGTAGTATGAGTGGTTTTGGCGCAGCTCATAATATTCATCTAGGCAGAAGGTAGCATCAGCTTCAGACCCCTGTAGTCCCTCTCTGTATTTGTACGGACATTTGATCTCTAGTAAACCTGTTCCACAACAGTCACAGGAGAATACCCCATCAGGAGAAGCAGCCAGATATGGCTTGTCTGCTTTTACGGTTAGCCCCACTGCTTTTAGGTTGAAATTTGTATGTGTCTTCCTCATTTCTGTTTCGTAACACTGACGTGCAGTATCTTCCATTTGCCTGCCCCACATGACAGCTGGTACAGTGAGCTCTTTGGTGTCATACTGCATTACATGTTTGACCACACTTTCAACTGAAGACTGCTTACATCTAACAACCCTGTTAAAAGTACTTCCAGTTATGCGTCCTACTCTGTGTATGTTCCATGTTGTGCACTTTGCCTGCTCTTTAGTCACATCCTGTAGATGTTCCAGTTTAGAAATTGTGCATCTTATTCTCATTTTGTCAAAGCTAACTTCACACTTAACTTTAAGGTCAGCTGGTGACAGGTCCCTTGCAGATGGATCATACATGGCTGTCAGAGGTTCAGGGAGTTCGTATTCAGTTTCAGAGGCTGTATCTGTGTCAGAGTCCATGTCTGTGTTGATAGCTGTAAACAAAGCAGCATCTGGGCATATTGTTTTCAGAGCCTGAAGATCATCGGATGTAATTGCTGAGTGTAGGAACAGATTTGTATATTTTCAATAGAAAGGCAGTATATTTAATACAACTTTTTCAATGAACATTTTACTACAGTTTGTATTTTTTTGTATTATGAAAATGCAACACCATCATTGTATTCATAATTTATTTACATGCAGGCCTATCTGTTGTGTTTTATCTGCTCATTTAAATTATACATGTTGCAAGTAATTCCAGATCAAGGCAAATGGAAGAGTGGGACAGAACGAGGAAGTTGTATGTTATATTCTTTCTATTCATAATGGTTGCGCCTCTATGATGCAGATGGCTCAGTTTGTAGGCTACCTGGAACGTTTTGGAGTGTTGGTACACAACGAGATTGGGGTAACTCGGTTAGATGCCTTTTTGGACGGCTGAAGTTAATCATTTTTAGTTTCTGTGGCTCAACTTTTGACCGGGACATATCCTTCCACTGATTGGGTTTGGAGGTGCAGGCAACCTCCTCCTCAGTGGCATATTTCCGTCCCGACAGTTCAACTTGACACATGATGGCAGCAGCATGACTACAACAAGAGGCTAGGCTGGAGTGATGGACAGAGTAATGTGAGTAAAAGCAGAATTAGCATACATTATTTTTGTGTGATGGCAGATACATTTTGATAGACGTACCCTGCCATGCATTTGCAGTTAGCCGTAAGGATGTAACCAAGGCCCTTATGGACATACACCCAGGCATCATAAGGCTTGGCTTTAATGCCTTGCCTTTGACTAGGGAGCACATCTGACCTCAACACGCAAAAATCCGGTGCAGCATCAAAGTATTTGACGAGCTGCACATGACCACATAGCACGTAGTTGTATGCATGCAAGGGATTTGTACGCTCTAATCATTTCTCTTGTATACACACTTGGTGTCTGAATTAGATAATTATATATATCAGGCCATACAATTGCTGGCCACTTCTTGTCATCCACAATCCAAAGATCGTCAGGTATTGCGTAGGGATCCGGCAAGATCTCACCATTGCTGAGAGTACGTTTTTTAATATAATCGCCACGGTCAGAGGTACTAAGGCTTCCCACATAATCCATCGTCAAATCTTTGATTTACAGTAAAGTAACGTTATATGTGTGCAGTCATGATATGTTGCAGGTCGTAAAGTAACGTAAACAAGGTTAACTTATATAAAAGCAAATTTGGGCTCTATAGAGGCTATTTGTCACGGTGTGGGTTTTGTGTCTTGTTCTTGTCTGTCATGTGTTCCCCTGTCTTCTCATGTTTAGCTGTCTCCCGTTATGTTGATTAGTCTTCCCAGGTGTTTCTTATTTACCACGCCCCCTTGTTGTCTTGTTTAGCTTGGTTGTCTGTGTATTTAAGCCCTGTGTTTTAGTTCAGTCATTGTGAGTTATTGATGTTGTGAGGTTGCATGTTCTTTGTTCTGTTCCGAAGTCTGAGTTTATGTCGAAGTTCTAGTTTATTTAATAAAAACACCGTTGCACTTGGATCCTGCTTCTTGCTTCCTGCTCTGCATCATTACAGAATAACTCACCACAAATGGATCCAGCAACTGTGAGCAACCAGGCCCTAAGGAGTTACCTTGCTACTCTATTTCAAGATGGCCAGCCCATTGAAAGATATGTGAAGGACTTCTGGGCTTGCTGCCATTTAGCGTCACTAGATGACGTTCAGCTTATGGATCTGTTCTGGAGCGGTCTGGACGAGGATATCGCTCAAATGATGCCAGAGGTCTATACCGGCTGGACGCTAGAGAGGTATATCGACCTGGCCCTTTTCCTGAGTGATTCGTCGTTTGCTGTGGGCGTGGAGGAGAAGCTCCGTGAACCCACAGTATCCCTTCAGCCTGTTCTTCACGTCACGCCAATCATCAAGCCAATCACCAGATCGGTCTATAGCCGTCCAGGACTGGTTTCCAGCGTGGCCGATTCCCCGCTGATGTCAGTGCGTGTTGCCAAGAAGACTCTTCTGCCCAGCCTGTCCCGGTCTCAGTCCCTGTTCCAGGTTCCGTCCAGCACAGAGCCTTCGCCGTTGGTCCCGTCCAGCACAGAGCCCTCTTCACCGCTGGTCCCATCTAGCACAGAGCCTTCTTCACTGCTGGTCCCGTTCAGCACAGAGCCCTCTTCGCCGCTGGTTCCGTCCAGCTCAGAGCCCTCTTCATCGCTGGTCCTAACCAGCTCAGAGTCCTCTTCGCCGCTGGTCCTACCCAGCTCAAAGCCCTCGCCGCCGCTGGTCCCGTCAAGCTCAGAGCGCTCTGATCCTGATCCAGAGACTGTTCACGTCACTTCTGCCGATCCAGAGACTGAGCTTCACGTCACTCCTGCCGAGCCAGAGCTTCACGTCAGTCCTGCCGATCCAGAGACTCTTCAGGTCACATCTACAGAGCCTGTGTCTCCGGACAAGATGGCCGCCGCCGAGCCTGTGTCTCCGGACAAGATGGCCGCTGCCGAGCCTGTGTCTCGGGACAAGATGGCCGCCGCTGAGCCGGTGTCTGTTCCTGAGCCGGTGTCTGTTCCTGAGCCTGTGTCTCGGGACAAGATGGCCGCCGCTGAGCCGGTGTCTGTTCCTGAGCCTGTGTTTAGGGACAAGATGGCCGCCGCTGAGCCGGTGTCTGTTCCTGAGCCGGTGTCTGCTCCAGCCTATGACCCCGTAGCTGCCCCCAAGAAGATTTTGGGGGGGGGGCAGTAGGTCCCGCGATGGGACCATGAGGGCCGCCCCGCCATGGTCTCCCAAAGGGTCTTCACCGCCGTGGCCGCCCGAGGGGTCTTCACCGCCCTGGTCGCCTGCACAGCCTGATCCGCCCTGGTCGCCTGCACAGCCTGATCCGCCCTGGTCGCCTGCACAGCCTGATCTGCCCTGGCCTTCCATCCTGCCGCAGTCTCCAGGTCCTCTGCCGCCCCACGGGCCTGGCCCTCCATCCCGCCCCCAGGTCCGCCTCCGCTCCACCACCCTCCTGAATTATTGTTTTTTGTTTTGAGGGGCGTCGGGAGCCGCCCATAGAGGGGGGGCTATGTCACGGTGTGGGTTTTGTGTCTTGTTCTTGTCTGTCATGTGTTCCCCTGTCTTCTCATGTTTAGCTGTCTCCCGTTATGTTGATTAGTCTTCCTAGGTGTTTCTTATTTACCACGCCCCCTTGTTGTCTTGTTTAGCTTGGTTGTCTGTGTATTTAAGCCCTGTGTTTTAGTTCAGTCATTGTGAGTTATTGATGTTGTGAGGTTGCATGTTCTTTGTTCTGTTCCGAAGTCTGAGTTTATGTCGAAGTTCTAGTTTATTTAATAAAAACACCGTTGCACTTGGATCCTGCTTCTTGCTTCCTGCTCTGCATCATTACACTATTACATTACTAACTTAGTCTAACATGATCATTCATACATGCATCACAGTATGTCCGGATTTTGATTCGTAAACAGTTGGACATTTTACATAATGTTATATTAATATGAAACACAAACAAACAGATCCAACTCTGAAATTGCAGTTTATTATTGAGTCAACAAGAAATTGCAAACAATGCGAAATCTACGTTAATTACAATGTTCTTTTACAGAACTTGGCATAACAGATAGCGGTTTTCTGCCTCCAGGATGCGCGCGCATCCGGTATTGTTTGTATACAAGAAACCCGTGTATAAGAAGATTAAAAAAAAAACACTGGATGGATTTTTATCATTTTATGATGGTTGTGTACAGGCACTGCCAACACACATTTCAGTACAATCAACTTGTAAAAGTGCATGTACCATTATATGACCCCTTTAAAGAGTTAAAAGGAATAGTCAAACATTCGCTCACAATTAATGATGCAAAGATATCATTAAAACCTTTTCATTTATGGAGTCAGATGAAATAACGAGAAAATACATTTTCAAATGTATTGCATTTAATCAAAAAAATACTTTGCCATCAGAAAAGGACAGTAACACGTTAAGACCTTCCGCGCTGGTCGGATGCCAGTTTTGGGCCGATCGAGCGCGAGCTTACAAAGCTGTAAGGCTGGTGCCAGTATGTCTGATCGATCCCTCGATGAAACAAAAGGCCCTCCTGAGGATTAACACTTGAACTATCTCCTGCATATGTAACAGGAACTTCCGAGACGCAGCACACAGTGCAGTTCACACTTCACACACACTATCTCCCCTTCATCCCCCTCCTCCTCCTCACCTAAAATACACTGAAAACCTATGCAATGTTATGTATGTGCAAGAAGTAACTATACATGTTTGATATCATTTAAAGTGTCTCAGTGCGCCTGGTAAAATGGTCTCATTCTCCCAACCATAATGAAAAGCTTAAAGAAGTTATAAAATATGAGAAAAGTGATGTGTCCCTTAAAGGTGTTTCCCTCCCCCAGATCCTCCATTCAGACTATACCTCCTGTGTGTAAAACAAGAACCCATTCAAGTACAAATTCTGATCTCACAGTGTGAATCCCTCAATAGGGAACCAAAATCGAATTATAATGACAGACGCCACCATTTGGTAAGAATATTGAATTATCTGGGTATATAAGGAAAAGGTGCAGAAAAATTTGAGGAGTCTGTAGGTTGCTTCCCACACAACCGCTGTGTGTAATTTTTGTTGCCAGGTAATAATTTCTACAAATTCCTCTATTTCTGAATTGTTTAACTGATGATTTTATTCTTATGAATTGGATTTTGAATTATTGCTTCATTACCTGGTCAATAAATTGTAAACGTTTGATTTTATTCTGAACGACTCTGAGACTTGTTTTTCCCAAATAGATAAACGGATCCGTATATTTCCACAAGGTTGTGTCAGAGATTAGTGACGACTAATAACTGATATCAGAGAACAAGTGTGCTTGGATGAGGAGATGAGTTTGTCCGTCTTGAATCAGCAGATGCTGGTTGGTCAACCTAGCTTGGACGCGTCTGATGACCTCTGTTCTAATTTAATGTTACTGTAGATAAGTGTACGTGGAACAAGCCACGAGCTTGGCCAAACAAAGCCATTTTTAAGAAAGGTAAAGTTGATCGACTAACGTCTTTAAATGGTGGTCAAAAACTCTACTAAAGTAAACGATTGAATTAAGTTCCTGAGGGGCATCCAAGGGAGCTAGCTGAATATATCTTCGATTGTGCGTGTGGGAATTACGGCAAATCCTAGATATTTAGCCAATTACCTCTGTTTCTGATCTTCGGGACTGACCACTTGTGCCAGAGACCTGGTAAGGAACTCGAAGCGATATAGTTTCCTGATCTAAGCGGGTAAAATATAATCAGAGTTTAAAAGAATAATCAAATATTCATTCATTTTAATGATGCATAGATATCATTAAAATCTTTTTCATTTATGGAGTCAGATGAAACGAGTTATTACATGTGAGAAAATATAATCTTGTTGTGTTGCGAAAAGGAAAGACAAATAACACGCAGAGAAACCTTCCCTGTATTATTGGAGACCCCCATTGGACCAATATTGTAGATGGGCTTACATATTCATTCGAAAGCCTGTATTCGAGGATGGGACAATGACCATGAATATTGATGTGATTCACACCTGTGAAGACAATGACTCCTCCACAACCATACTAAATTGCCCATCAAGAGAGAATGAGGTCTCTGCCGCAAAAGCAAAAGTTGTGAAAAGCTCCAAGCAATTTAATTCCAATCTGGCGTTAACTATTATTAGCTAACATTCGCTATTCTATTTAATGAATCTGTTTGTCACTTGATTTGTTTTAGTTTTGTATGGTCTGTATGTGTCTGTATGGTCAATAAAATGATCCTAAAGTTTAAAGTTTTCTGACGTTTCAGTGTGGATGAGAAACTTTTGAAAAACGCCTGAGAACGCTAAATTCACCTTACTGCGCATGCGTAAAACCCCACAAAAGATCACTGGTATGATTCAGATGGAAAGTTATCACGCAATTCTTCTGACAGGATAATTTTATTTAGTAAAATATCTCACCATTCACTGATGCAGTCCTGGGCCCTCATTTATCAACAGTGCGTAGAAAAGGTTCTATATTTTGTCCAACGAATGGAATTTAGAATGTGCCTAAGTACAAGAAAATCCGCATTTATCAAACGTGCGCACGCAGTTCTTACGCACATGAGTAAGCAATCATTGTTGATAAATACCACATGTGCGTAAGTACCATGCTCGTTCACATTCATGGTCCTTAGCATTCGGAAACGCCTCCAATTAACCATATATGGTGACAACACTTCCCTTTAAAAATTACGTGATTGTGTTTTTTCCTCACTGCAATAATGGCAAAGAGAGCAAAGAAGAGGAACTTCACAAACACAGAATTAGAGATACTTGTAAATGAAGTTGAATCCAACCAACAGATACTGTTTAGTTCATTCACTGCAGGAGGAATTACAAATAAAAGAAAAAAATGCTGCATGGTAGAATGTCACCAATGCAGTTAATTCCGTTGGGTCTGAGGAGAGAACTGTCCCAGAAATGGAAAAAAAAAATGGTTTGATATTAAAGTATTGGCTAAAAAACGTGTCACAGCACACAGACGAGAAATGTCCGCAACTGGAGGAGGACAGACAACAACGGAACTTTCCCCATTGGACAACCGCATAGCCTGCATCATCGGAGACACGGCTCTGTCCGGGATTACTAAGGACGGTGACACTGATGCTCTTGCGACAGAACAAACCGGGCCATCTAACACCCAAAGTGAAGGTAAAATAAACCAACTGGAATAGGATATTGTGTTTGCATACATTTTATTTCAATTTGTAAACTTTTAATGAAATCATTCATAGGATAAACTCAATTAAATTAATGTGAACATGTGTTTCCTTAATAGCGACACCCGTTGTGCCTGAGGAGCTTGAGGAGCCGGGCCCATCCATTGCCCCTTCCATGCGCCGTGCGCCAAGAGTGCTGAGTGAGGCGGTGCTACAAAATCAAGAGGAAACAACAAAATCCATTAATGACCTAAAGGATCAACTGAGCAACATAACGAATGTATTGATTCAAATCAATGAGTCTCTGAAACAGATTGCCTCTTGCGCAAATACAATTGCTAATAAACCATAAACCGCTGACTAATGTGATTTCAGTTATTTGTTTCCACGAAGCTGCAAAACACAAAATGATCGCTGTAATGTTTCTGCACTCGACCAATGGCCAGACTAACCTAAAATGTCTGTATGATCCTCTGTCTTGTCTGAATGCCAGCGGCATTAGGAGGTGGCAGGGGCACTGCATCGGGCATAGGGCCGTCTGGTCTTGGGGGTTCCTGCAGAGGGATGCCCTGTCTGATGGCCAAGTTGTGTAGCACACTGCAAGCCATGATGATTTTGAATGCTTTTTCTGGCTGATACTGCAGTGTCCCTCCAGTGCTTGACAGACACAGCAATCGTCCTTTCAGCAGGCCTATTGCGCGCTCAACTGTGCTCCTTGAGCGCGCATGGGCACGGTTGTACGCCTGTTCCTGCTCGGTCCTCGGGTTGGTTAGGGGGGTCATTAGCCATGGCTTTAGCGGGTAACCTTGATCACCTAATGATGAAATAGTTTTAAGTAATTGTACATAGCCCTACAATAGCATTTTAAACATGTTGTAGCCTTAAATTCACCAATGAGCCAGCCATCCTCAACAGCGCCTTCTTGGAGACGCACACCCACAGAGCTATTCTGCAGAACGAAAACGAGTCGTGTGTTCCTCCAGGCCACCGCGCAACGACATTTAATAACAACAAATTTGCATCACAAATTATTTGCACGTTAACAGAATGAAACCCTTTTCTATTTACATAATTAAATTTGTTGGTTGATGGTGCTTTTATGGCAATGTGGGTGCAGTCTATAGCTCCAATTATGTTTGGGAATCTAGCAATGGCATGAAAGTCCCGTTTTATTGCGGCTTGTTGAGGATTTCGATAAGGGAAATGGATGTAGGTTGGGGCCAAGGAAATAATTGCATCCAACACTGCCGGCATGATCCTACTCACTGATGGCTGGGATATACCACATATGTCTCATATGACCCAACCTCACGCTGAAATGTGCCAGTAGCTAAAAATCCAAGGGTGGACAGGAGTTGGATGTGCACGGGAATGGCTTTCGTGCGATTTGTTTCTCTCTCCAACACTGGTCCTAAATCACGACACAAATCCAGCAGTACATTTTTGGGAAAGCGGTACCTACTTAGAAGCCACTCTGTGCTCTCGCCAAGCAGATCAGCGCGATCTTGGAAAACGCGCTCTCTGCTGAGCGCATTGTTTGCCAAGTCTTCCAATAATGCAAGATAAGCCATTGCACTGAGACAAATATATTTCACATCTGTCTTTTATAGGGTTTGACACCAATTAAGCATCGTGTTTAAAACTAGACAAATTATAAATTGAGTGTTTTAAAGGAAACACAGGACATATGTGGATTGCTTAATGCTTACTGTGACACTCTTAAATGCTTTTTATGTGTAGTGTCGCTATTCTACCACTAGATTATCTGCGTAAGCATGCTCAGAGGTGTGCTTATATTTACACACATTTCTACGTATAAGTACAACTTGGTAAATCCCACACTTTGCGTGAAATTGTTCTTACGCACTCACTATGCACAAATCTGTCCGTACGCACCATTGATAAATGAGGGCCCAGGTCGCACGCAGTCACCATATGTTTGGTCTAAAACTGCTCTCATGTATTGCCGCATGACAGCAGATGTGAGTAAATTCTGTCATCTTTGCAGGACTGTGATATGAAGAGTGTGCAATGTAGAATATTTTTAGCAACAGTGTGAATAGCACATAACAGGCACAATACTGGTATAAACATGAATATCTATTGGTACAATATGCGTCACATGACTAAATTTACGTCATCGTTTTTAAATACCTCCGGATTCACAGTCCACACTACAACGTGAAAACAGCGTTTTCAAATGTATCCACTTTGGAGTGCCTTTTCAAAAAAGCTTTGTTTTCATTACTAAAAACGCCGTCTCAGTGTGGACGGAAGGCCAAACCGGAGAGAAAAATATACGTTTTCAAACGAAAACGTATTAGTGTGGACATGGCCTAAGTCTCTTTTTCTGTTATCTTCTTTCATTCAGTGATTCTGCTTGTTAACAGGCTTATTAAGGCTCAGATGACTCCATATTTAATATACACAGGTTTTGTGGCTCAGATAAGGTCCAGTTCTGGTTTATTTCTTTGCTCTTGGCTGACATGTGGCATTGTTATGGCCTGCTTGTGGCCCAGATCTGGCAAACAGGAGTGAGCCACCAAGGGCCGTCATTCCACGCTGCATGTGGGCCAGATCATCATTCCACACGTGCCAGATGTGGGCCGGATCTGGGACATCAAAATGTTGCTATGTGGATATATTTCTGATTCTCTAGCAGCCAAACTCATCCGCCTTTCTTCTTCTCCTGCAGGTGCGGGCTTCTTCTTTGTGGAGAAGAAGGATGGTTCCCTGCATCCTAGCATTGACTATCAAGGCCTGAACAACATCACAGTGAAGAATCCTTTGCCGGTGATGTCCTCAGCTTTGAGCGTCTGCAGGGTGCCTCCTTCACGAAGCTGGACCAAAGTGTTGCAAATATTTACTACAAAAACACCTGGTTTAGGGGGAGAGGAGAGGATTCTCAGATATCTTGAAGAGACACCATCCAAAAAGGAGAACAGAATTCTAAGTTTTCAATATTTCTCGTAATACCAGTTACTGCAGTGAAACTGAAAAAAAAATTACCAGTCGCACTGAGACATTTAAAATGATACAAAACATGAAAGGGAAAAAACAAAAGCTCATATGTGGTATATAGACATTCTTAAAGACCTTTCAGTGACTTGAATCAGGGGGAAAGGGGAGGGAGTCTGTAGAGTGGGGATGCGTAGATAAGCTAGGAGAGAAGTTTGGGCAAGGCAGAGTCCTATGCTCTTTCTTTGAGATCTTCTTTCCAGGGGTGCATTTTGTTTTATTGCAGGGTGTTTTGATCTCAGTCTTACATAACGCGTCTTCCAGGCACTTGTCAATGACGTGTTGAATGTCATGGTCAATCATTTAATTTATGTCTACCTGGATGATATATAGATTTTTTTCTCCGTCTCTCCAGGAACACATTCAGCAAGTCAGACGAGTGCTTCAGAGGCTGCTAGAGAACTGGCTTTTTGTCAAGGCGGAGAAATGCGTTTTTCATGCACAGTCCGTTCCCTTTGTCCGTTCCCTTCCCACATCATCTTGTCCGAGGGGGTGCGCATGGATACCAACATAATTCAGGCTATGGTAGATTGGCCAACCCCAGATCCTCGCGAGGCCCTGCAGAGGTTTCTGGGCTTTGCCAATTTCTATTGCCGTTTTTTATGTAATTACATTCACAGCTGCTCCTCTGACCACCTTTCCCTCCACCAAAAGTAGTGGTCGAACGATTTAGTTTTTTTGATGGCCAATGCCGATATCTTAGACAGCAGTGTGGCCGATGGCCGATATAAAGGCGAAATATACTACACACACACACACACACACACATATATATGTGTATGTATAATTTATATTTATTTGAATTCATAAACATGCCTTAGATTGTAACTTCTTAATTCTGCAATCCTATCACAGTATTTTTCACAAATACGATACAATAAATTCTTAAAAAATCTATGAATAAAAAGGAAGTAAACACTGTAACAGGGCACTCAATAATCTGGTTTGTGTGCACAGGTAATCATTCAAGGTAACACTAACTTTACATACAACAACCAGTGAAAATGGCATAGTGGGCAACTGAATATAGCACAGCATAGTTTGAAATCAAGGGTTTAAAGTTTGTCGATCGTGCGTCTCCAGTGAAGCTGAACTCTCCTGTCCGTATTCACTTCGGACAGACTGACCGTCACACACAGAAACACATTCTATGCACAATACAAATGCACACTTCACAAGAACTCACAGCTGGATTCAATTAAATCTGCAAGGTTTGTGAAATTAAATGTTTATGAGATATAATCAGAGGTTTGTTTTTATGATATACAACATTTGCTGAATGTTGACAATAAATGACAAAGTATTATAGCCTATTGTTCACCTTTCTTGTACTAATTATATAAAAGCAAATGCTATACTTTTTTCGCATTCCATTTACTTTTTTTGTTTAACAGTTCTATCTAATAATGTATTAGATATGACTGAGACCGTAAACTAATGAAGACAGAGAATGTGAGCACTGTGATCAGGCACTGCCATTCTCAGACTCATTGGTGTGGTGTAGAGATGAGTCCCACCTTAGGACTTAAGCAATCCGATTGGTTTAAAGCTCGTTTTATGGGTAATCGCTTTAGTGCCTGTTTACAAATCAGACTAAATCACTTTATAATATAAGTTGTTTGAACTGTGTTATAACGACCATTAATGGCTAAAGTAACATTTCATATACTAGTATGTAACCGAGTATGTATTTTTTTTGTTAGCTTATATGTAGGCTACAATTCAGCTACTACAGCTGTCTGTCTTTCTGTAAAGCTGCGTGTACTGTGAAAAGCGCTATACAAATAAATATATTACTTATGGATGAAAACTGCTGGACTACCTGCTTAAAATGTTTTTACAAACTGCTTTAATCTTATCTTGTACATAGCAGCGGGATTTAGCTGTAGGCCTACA
Organism: Rutilus rutilus; assembly: GCF_951802725.1. Lineage (NCBI taxonomy): Eukaryota > Metazoa > Chordata > Actinopteri > Cypriniformes > Leuciscidae > Rutilus > Rutilus rutilus. Next base: position 33,329,976 of record NC_140223.1, read on the forward strand.
TAGCAGCGGATTTAGCATGCTGTTACAAGCTCTCCCAGTCTAGAGTTGGGAGAGGGTAACAGGATTAAATTCAATCAAAACGAAAAAAAAGTAAACTTAGAAGATTCCCATCAGTCCTCTGCCCCAGAAATGTGAGCCAACCACAAAGAAAATGGAAGCATTCAATCTTCAGGAGAAGGTCTATCCAAAACAACAAACAAAGTAGTTTGTTATTTACATAGTTCTGGCATGAAACTCTGAATGGTGCAAGCTGATAGGTCTTTAACTTATTGGTAGCAATCATGGTAATAAAGCTGTGTTTGGATTCACTTACCCCTGTATCCTGACACGCATATTGTGTGGACTGGTTATTAAGTGGAGCAATCTTTACAAGTTTAAAACTAGCTTAATGTTAGAAGTGTTTTTAACTAGCATCATGTCAACAGTGCACGAGTGAATCACTGAGGCAACAGCAGTGTTTACTGCAGTCTGCACGTGTTAATGCAGCAGCAGTCTGTTGTATGTCATTGCTGTTTTAAATGCCGTTAGCATGAATATGGAAACCGTTATAGTGATATAAGCATTTGCGCTTTCAATGGCGTTCACCATATTTAGTGGTATAACTTACCCTCAGGTGCTCTTCGGTCACTCCTGCTAGAAAATTTTCTTTTTTGAATTTCTAAAAATCACAGCTTCATTGGAACGGTACGAAACTTGGTGACTTTTATGGCATTTGGAATGTGAACACACACACAAAAACTGATTCGAGCAGGTTGGAAAAAAAATATTCACACTTGTGCTCTTCGGTCAAAAATGACAGACCAAAGGAAATGAATGGTAAATTGACAAAAAGGCAAAAAAATCTCTTCAAAGATGCACGATGCAGAAAAAAAAGTGCTCAGCAATGAAGGGTTGAAACTCTAAAACATCAGTAGTGCAAAACAGACCAACCCACTCACACACACATATAGCATAATTGAGTCAGAAGACTGAAATAAGAGGTTGAAATGAGATCAGATCCAGATGGATTAAGCTGTAATAAAGCATTCCTGATTATTTTTATAAATTTATTATTGAAATTTAATGTTACGTGTAACAAAATGCTTTCTCTGTATTCAGGTTTGACTGTAGTAATAATAAAAGAAAAACGTGTACATTTCACATATTTTTTTTCTTTTTTTTATAAACCTTGACAAAAAGTATTATTTGAGAATTAAAAAAAAAAAAAAAAACATTCAAATCCACATCTTAAAAGTAATTAATTTTGTCCAAAAACTACTAGAGAATTCACAAGCCTCTCCATAGAGAGCTATACAGGCATCTAGTGGTAACACCATGCAATGACATGTTTTCTTTTATTTTCTCTCAAGTGGTGCTAATCTGACTTTAAAAAATTGGATTTAAAAGGTCTGGCTTTTTTCCCCCCAAACATTAGAATTTTGTAATGGCAAAAATTAACCATAATTATTGCATAAATATTAATAAGTACCATCAAATCCTCTCAAAATACAAAAGAAAAAATATTATTGAACAAAAATAAATGACATTGGTTTTACTGGGGTGGAGGAAGTTTCATTTTTAGGTGTCCAGTCACCTCTGACCGCGAAGATAATTAGCGATATACCCAAATGAGGAGCACCAGAGGGTTAAATGACGCATTTATTTATTTTCAAGACCAATGTTTTTATTAGCAATGCTAAATGTGTGTGTTTGAGTCACGCTAAAATAACAATCAGTACAGTTAAACTAGTGTCATGTTTACAGTCTGGCAAGGATCTACTAAGCATAACCTGGAGTGTTATGCAGTTGTGCCTATGCAGCAGATGGTATTTTGTTGTATCTCTGAGAGCATGCCGTTTAAGCTATTGATGAGAAGGTTAAAGTAAAATTAGCATTCACATTCAATGGGGTTACATGTTTAGATGCAAAAAAATATGACACATCTTTTATTGAAGGGTAATGTTTCATTAGCTATGCTTAACATGTTTACGCAGCGTCAGAGCACGCTCCTGTCATTCATTATCGCTTCTGGTGGTTTTTCATTTATCAAATAAGAGTATAGGGTAATGTTATTATCAAATGGCTAATCGATGATACTTGCTCAGGTGGTTGCTGGGTTTCTTTATCTATCAGCTTGCAACATTATATATATTGCTCACGAGAACACATAGCATGCATAGAAACGTTACTAGAGGGTGTCTTTCCAAGGATAAACCACTTTAAGGGATGTGGTAAGCAGCTAAGGCTGCCATGTACACCTTTAATGTGGAAGGGGATAGACCCCCGGAGAAACACTCCTGCAGGATCTCCAGCACTGCACCCAAAGTGGTCCTCTGTAGCTAGAAGGAGCACACTCTTTTTGGCGATGAGCCTCAGCCCCAACTTTCTCATGTGAGACAGAACGATATCTCGATGCCGAACCGCCATCTGCTCGGATTGAGCTAAAATCAACCAGTAGTCAATGTAATTCAACATGCGAATGCCCTGGAGTCTCACTTGAGCCAGAGCTGCATCCACGCATTTCATGAAAGTGCGGGGTGATAAACCTAGGCCAAAGGGAAGAACCCGATATTGGTACACTTCTCCCCCAAAAGCGAACCTCAGGAACTTCCTGTGATATCCTCATGGAATAATAATCCCCTTGGCAGATTTTCTGGCAGCGTGGAAATTACTGCCAAATATATCTTGTTGGGTCCTGCTCACAATATAAGAGGGTTACAGAATTCAGTTCGGTTCTCGTCCGCCTAGATTTCTAGGGGTCCTCCCTACGGTGGTGGACCCTGAGCAGACTCTGGTTATGGAGCAAGAAGTACAGACTCTTCTGCGAAAGGAGGCTATAGAAAGAGTATTGGATTGGGGATGTAAAAAAAATGTCTTGCATCACAAGTGTATTGTGATTGTCAAAACATTTTAGTAACTAAACAGAATTGTATTAGGTTTAGTGACAACATGTTACAATGTTTACATGGTACAATTTCTGGTAAGCTAAGGTTTTTTATTATTATTGCTTAACACAAATTTCACAATAAAGTTCAGATCTTGTGATTTGATTCAATATTGACTCAATCAGGCCTACACAAGATAGGCATACATTTTTCTCAAGAAAAAAAAAATCTCACCTAATGCTGTAAACATATAGAGAGCCCTATCTAGTAACTCAAATTAAATATAATGTGTTTTTTTTATTATAATAACAACCTTATTTAATGATATAAGTACAAATATAATAAATATGTAATAGTAGCCTACACATATTTAGAAAAATACTCTCTATTGCTCCTTTTTCTAGCTTAACTTTAACTAACGTGCTAGCCTATATTATGGTCATTAAATGGATTTCCTGAGGTAAATGTTATGTGACATAATTGTTCTCCAGCTGTTCAGTTGACCCTTTCCGCGGTTGAAAAACACTGATTGATCGATATTATGTATGAGGAAAATACATTTCGGTAAGTTGTACTTTATCTTTCAACGTTGTTCATTCGTGTTTATTTACTTAGCTAGTAGAGATGATCGTTCACGTGCCGCTAGGGATCTGTCACGTCACATTTACAAGCGGCAAAACGGTATTTAGTGTTTGAATTTCGTAATAAAATTGACAGAATCTGAGAGCTGAGATTTTTTTATATCATAAGTAACCTGCTCTGGCTAGTCTGTCGGTGTGTGGCGTGAGAGCGTGTGAAAAGTGTCAATTGCGTGAGAGTTGGCAGCCCTAAATACACGTATGTGATCATAATTAATAATTGACTCAAGTATAGTTGAGAAAAATATTTTGAGTGAGCTGTTTAACCCGATTAAATGCAATAGAGAAGTGACGTGTGTTCAGTTCCTGTCTGGTGTTGAGGTTACAGCTGACTCAAAACTATTGTATAGAATCCTACATATAGCCCTCGAAGTAATGGGATAATCATTTCCCTTTTATGCATCAGGTGGGGTCACGAAGCACCAATATCAAGGAGCCCCGGTATTAACCGTCCCATCTCTAATATCTGCACTGCTCCAGCCCACTGCAGTCTGTTTCTTCCTGCCAAAGCCTGTCTGCTACCACCTGCAGCCTGCGACATCTGACCGTCTCTAACTATGTTCCTGTCTTTATATTTGTACTTTTAATAAAACTCTCATTGATTGCATTTGCTTCTGGATCCTGTTGTTATTTCCGTGACAATATGACCATAAAAATTACCATAAAACTGCGTGCTACCAATTTCGCATCCAATTTAAATGTATTTGTTAGTGCTTGTATACAAGTTTGACAGCCTTGTTTGATTTTTTGTTTAATGAAAATCAGTATGGAAATAAGTTAGTGCATGAGTACTACTGTGTCCCCTTATGTTTCACATGAACTGTTCTGCATGTTTACTTATTCATTTGACCATCTTCTCATGCAGTTTTGGTTTTGTTGCAGGTGTTTTTAAATGTGGTAATCTATTTTTGTATTTAACATGACCAACTTTTTTTTCTTCTTCTCTCAGTGTACACAGATCACTGAAACTCCTGTTCTCTCTGTTAACTCAAAATATAATTTGCATTTGGGTAGTTCTATGTGCATTTGCTGTATGTATATCAACCCGATCTCATGGGAAAACGTAACTTTTTTAATTCGGTTTCGTACGAATTTGTATGGTGTGAAATGTACGAAAATTTGTATGCAATAAAAAAAATCAAAATAAAAAAAAAGACACGGAGGTCCACCCCTAAATATAATTGTCACAGGGGTATAAGCAGATCATACAAATACGTATGAATGAGATTTGTATGAATTCCAATTCCATATTGCCAAGAGATTGTGTTGGTATTTGTTATTGTTATTGTGCCCTGAAGAGTTTCCATTACTGAAGATGTGTCCAGTAGCATCAGTAGATGTACTGTATTTGCACAGCCTTTAACCCTCTGGGGTCTAAGGTGTTTTTGGGGCCCTTGGGATGTTTTGACATGCCCTGACATTTGTGCTTTTTTCAGTTATTTATAAACATGATAATGGCAAAGGTGTAAATTCACTCTATATAGCACAAACAGGGCTACCATAATATGTGAGCAACATGAATGTAGATGTTTGTATTTTTAAGAGAATAATGTTTATGCGTGGTTATTGGAAAAAATAAAAATGAAAGTTGCTGAAATAAGACCACAAAACTCATACTAAATATGTGTCAATAAGACTTTTGACTAATGGATGTTGTCGCTTCGAGTTCTGGCTTCAAAATTATGTGAAAATAGTCTTGCTTTATCTTTCACATAAACCAATACATTCATTTAAATTGTGTAAAACAGGTTTTGCTTGGAAAGCCAATATGCGTGAAGGAGGAGTAGTTTACACCTGAGAATACAATGTCCCACCCACTCTGCATAATGAGCCATTCATTCAGGTGTGACACTGACTGAGCCACAATGCAAGGACAAAAGATATATTTAGAAGAAGACTTATATTGACCATTTAAGATTTTGCTTACATCTATCTTGTAAATATGTTTTGCTATTTTATTAAAAAGGTTACGATTACAACAATTCCAATTTCAACAATATTTCAAGTGTACTCTTTCTTTGTAAAAAAAATGATTATAGGCCTACATTTTATCCTTTTATCATATCAAGATGGGGGTGGTGTGGCGCAATGGATAAGACACATGCCTTTGGTGTGAGAGACCCGGGTTCGAATCCACTGTGAGACACCAATGTGTCCCTGAGCAAGACACTTAACCCCTAGTTGCTCCAGAGGCGTGCAACCTCTGACATATATAGCAATTGTAAGTCGCTTTGGATAAAAGCGTCAGCTAAATGAATAAATGTAAATGTAAATGTAAATGTTATCATATGTATTCATTAGTTTGAATATAGCCAACATTGGAACAGCTAACATCTTAGTTGATGACTTTATTTTTGACAAAAATAGTATTATATATATATATATATATATATATATATATATATATATATATATAACATATGAGCAGAAATTGCTAAACAAAAGCTTATTTGATGTGGCAGTATATTCTACAGTAAAAACTGTACCCAAATCTAGTCAACAAAATGTTGTCTTTCATATTTCGCCTGACTGTAACGTTGTTTTTATGAAATATTAGGGCATATAAATGTTAATTTGCAGTTTAATACGTTGCTTATACAAATAGCCTACATTTTATTTCAACATATTTCAGTCGATTTTTACTCATCTCAGTATAGCAATACAGTTTGCTAAAACATCATCATTCATTCACACACAGAAAGCGATTTAAATTTAAACGGTCTTTTCGCGAGCTGTGGTAAACAGTGCGCATCTCTGCCGTTCATTCAATCACAAACAGAAACGCCATTCACTTGAGAAGGAAAAAAAACGTACTACAGTATTCCTCAGCTCAGTCGGATCCTTGCTCCTCGAAATACCCGCACTTCTGAGGTACATTTTCCATTATTATTATTCCTCACAGCGCTGCGAGACGGTGTAAACAAGTAATGATCTGAATAAACTTGTGTTTTCTCGAGCTGATATGGGGGCGTTCACAGGTTTGCGTGGATTGCCTCATTCATTTGCGTTTGAATAGCGCGCGCTCTCCGTAGGCGTGGTCACATTAAAAATAATTCGATGAGATGAGAACGACTGACATCTCTCTCTTTTCTTACAGATTACATGAACTGAGAATATTTGTTTTTTATATAAATTACTTCATTTAAAAGAAGAGAATTCAAGCTTCATGCCTGTGTGTCTGTATGTCTGTTTGACTGAGTATTCGCTGAGTTATTGTTCATTTTCGGACGCGTTTCAGAATGGACTTCACTGACAGAGAGAAGGCAGAACTCGCTTCGTGTTTATTTTTCTTTATTCGGCAAAAAGCACAACACTTTGTTTTTATTGTGAGTATACACAAAAATAATACACATTTAACAGAATCGATTGATGAATGAAACTTGTTTGTAATATCAAAGTCAACAGAGCAAAATGAATCTCTTTTGAACTGATTAAAAAAAAAGCGAGCTGGTATCGCCGGCGATGCCGCCGACCCCAGGGGGTTAACCTGAGGGCGAAGGGAAACGGGCACCGTGTAATGAGGTGGAATCCGTTTCAAAAAACAAAAACGTATTGGCTGATACCGATATTTTTTAAATGCCAAATATCGGCCTTGCTGATATATCGGTCGACCACTAAACAAAACGGTGTTCAGGTGGTCTTCCAATGCATTGTCCAACCTCAAGAGCTGCTTCATGTCAGCTCCCATTCTTGTTGCCCCTGATCCCTCCTGTCAGTTTGTGGTGGAGGTTGTTGTGTCAGAGGTTGGGACATAGTCCCTTACAGGGGATCCCAATTTGTTTTTCTACTTTTGGAAGGAATTTTGTCGGTTACTGGGGACGACTGTTAGTCTTTCCTCTGGTCTTTCCCAATCAGAACCAGTCTCTCAGAATCCGTCCTCCTGGGGCCAGTAACTTTCATGGGTTGAGTACGCACATAACTTGAAGCTTTTAACACAATGCGCATTAGTAACATCTGTTGGTCACACTTGTTTTCTCCACTATATCTAACAAATCATCGCGGAGCAGACGATCTACTGTTTGAAAAGGCACATGACCAAACAAAGCTTCGGAAGTCTGTGACATAAGAGTGGAATCAATCTGGGATCAATACAGTTCTATCTAATCTTATCTAAATTAATTTTTGCCAATGAAACCACAACTCATGTCATGTGTAGCCTGATCAACGGATTCACATATTGATTAATAATATAAAATATACACGTATGTGATCATAATTAATAATTGACGTAAGTATAGTTGAGAAAAATATTTTGAGTGAGCTGTTTAACCCACATGATTAAATGCAATAGAGAAGTGACGTGCGTTCAGTTCCTGTCTGGTGTTGAGGTTACAGCTGACTCAAAACTATTGTATAGAATCCTACATATAGCCCTCGAAGTAATGGGATAATCATTTCCCTTTTATGCATCAGGTGGGGTCACGAAGCACCAATATCAAGGAGCCCCGGTATTAACCGTCCCATCTCTAATATCTGCACTGCTCCAGCCCACTGCAGTCTGTTTCTTCCTGCCAAAGCCTGTCTGCTACCACCTGCAGCCTGCCACATCTGACCGTCTCTAACTATGTTCCTGTCTTTATATTTGTACTTTTAATAAAACTCTCATTGATTGCAATTGCTTCTGGATCCTGTTGTTATTTCCGTGATAATATGACCATAAAAATTACCATAAAACTGCATGCTACCAATTTTGCATCCAATTTAAATGTATTTGTTAGTGCTTGTATACAAGTTTGACAGCCTTGTTTGATTTTTTGTTTAATGAAAATCAGTATGGAAATAAGTGTGTGCATGAGTACTACTGTGTCCCCTTATGTTTCACATGAACTGTTCTGCATGTTTACTTATTCATTTGAGCGTCTTCTCATGCAGTTTTGGTTTTGTTGCAGGTGGTTTTAAATGTGGTAATCTATTTTTGTATTTAGCATAACCAACCTTTTTTTCTTCTTCTCTCAGTGTACACAGATCACTGAAACTCCTGTTCTCTCTGTTAACTCAAAATATAATTTGCATTTGGGTGGTTCTGTATATCAACCCGATCTCAAGGGAATACGGAACTTTTTTTATTCGGTTTCGTACGAATTTGTATGGTGTGAAATGTATAAAAAAAATTATGCAATAAAAAAAAAACAAAAAAAAAAAACATGGAGGTCCACCCCTAAATATAACTGTCACAGGGGTGTAAGCAGATCATACAAATACGTATGAATGAGATTTGTATGAATTCCAATTCCATATTGCCAAGAGATTGTGTTGGTATTTGTTATTGTGACTGATATTGTGCCCATAAGAGTTTCCATCACTGAAGATGTGTCCAGTAGCATCAGTAGATGTATTTGCACAGCCTTTAACCTGATGTAATCAGTGACGACCATGAAAGACTGATTGACAACCACGAAAAGCACGGTGACTATGGGAGAGTCGGTGACAGCTCGGAGAGACGGCATCCGGGGCAGAACGGGCTGGCAACCCTATTACCCTATTAACCGGCACTGCAGTGAAAGAGCCCGAAAGCGAGCTGCATTCATTGTCAACCCCTTAAAGTTCACTAAAGAGCTGCAAAGACAGAAGCGTAGCGGCCAGCTGGTCTGCTTTGAGGAGGATATTGATCACCACCTGAAGGAAACATACAGCGACCCAGCGAGAGAGCAAGAGTTGGGGTAGTGCAGCACTCTGATAAGTGTGCAGTTCAACATGTCAGAGCTGCAGCTGAAGGAGGTTCGAGAGGTTGTCAGGAAAGCGCGAGCAAGCTCCGCTCCAGGACCAAGCGGCACAAAGTGTACAAGAATTGTCCAAAACTCCTGCTGCGCCTGTGGAAGATCCTGCGTGTCATCTGGAGGAGGAGCAGGATTCCTGAACAGTGGAGATTCGCGACAAACCAAATAGTGGGTAATATGGTTTGTGTATGTAGCAGTATGAGTTTAACTCGTAACAACTTGGCGTTCTTTTGGCCAATCACTGCCGCAGGGCCCCCCTATAAATATAGGTAGTAGTCCTTCTGACTGCCCTCTTGCTTGGTGACGGAAGTGCGTCATACTTCCGGGTCGCTCACTCCGTGTGTTGTTCTGCTGTGCTACAGGTAAGGTAGGCTTTTCTGTCTCTGCACTTATTCCACTGTTATCAGCTGCCGTTATGTTTACTATGTATTGAATGCTCGTAGATCTATGCTCGTAGACGCATTCAAAAGCGGATCTTACCGATAGATACCTGTGCTGTTTGCACGCTTTGAGCTGCATCCTTTGGGTTGACACAAATGCTGCTTGATCGGTATGTAGGCTAAATGGTGTAGGATTTATTTTTGTATTATTTGGGGTTAACTGCAATTTTCTATAAATAACAGGAACCAGGCTGGTTCAGATAGAGATCGTCTTCAGCCGCATAGCGTTCACCCACTGGCTGCTGTTTTGTCTGGGCTGCTGTTTGCCTTAAAGTGCATGTTCTGAATTTTGTACCAGCAACTTTAACAGATTGCTGCACGCTCGTCCTGCCTTTACAGCCACTGGGCAACTACGGCCATACGGTCAAATGTGTGAGCCACCTTTTTATGTGTGCCAGTGTTTTAAAATGTTTGAATGTTGCTGAAGGGGTTGGCTCTTTACGTTATAATTTGGTTGATTAAGTTGTTTCTTTTCTTTTTCGTTATTTTGTTTTCAATTTAGTTAAAAGTTGTATATACGTTTTGTTTGGTTTTCTCTTCATTAGTGACTTTAGTTTTCTACTTAAATATTTGAGTTTCTTTGGTTAATTTAGTTAAAAGTTGTATTTACATTTTGCTTGATTCTTTCTTATTACTGAGATTAGTTTTCTTTGGTTAAGTCATTGTGTTTCAATCATATTTAGTATTTTTTTTCTCTTGGTTTATTGACAAGTGTTTTCTTTCGAATTTGTATGGACTAGTTGCACGTGGCCGCCATTTTGGATTTCGGATCAGCGAGTGTACGCGTAGACACTTCCGGTTTCGCATTACGCCCAGTGAGTAGTACTTATAGGGGACCTTATGTCAAAATGATTAATGACTTTGACCTTTTGACAGGTTGAACTTCCGGTGACCTTATGATTGATGGGTTGAACTTCTGGAATGAGGTCATGGGATTAACCTATTGACCCTGTTACCCATCGATCATGTGGTATGACAGTTAGTTTTGCCCTATGACCTAGCTAGCCCTAAATCATAGTTTTGACGGGTAGTTTTGACCTATTTTAATAGAACAGATGTTTTGAAGTTGGTGTCAGGTTCGGTTATATGGGTTTCTGTCTGGTTATATGGTGTCACAGATGCCTTCGGCATCGCGCTCCCTCCCACCTTTCACATCGCGCACTGTGAAACTGTGAAGTGTATGTCACACAAAAATATTCTATCCTTTATATTCTATAATTTATATAATATAAATTATATAATCTAAAATAATTAAACTAAAGTTGAAAACATACTGGTCTTTAAAACTATATAAATTGTATAATATAAATGAAATGGTTATAAAATAATTTAACTAAGGTTTAAAACACACTGTTCTTTAAAAGTGTATAAAATAAAAAGCTACTAAAACCAATTCTTTCAGTTTAGATAAACAAAAGGAATATAAAATCATCTTACATTATTTTAGAGAGAGTTGAAGAAGCTCTTAACACATCAATGTCCATACAATGTCCATACCATGGATGTCCACAAAAAATTGCAATGAGTCTCTCAACCAGAGGCCCCAGCTCATGTGTGTGTCAAAGCAGGGGTAGTGGTGCGCGCGTGTCTGTGTGAGTGTGTGTGTCAAAAAGTAAAGGAGCTGACTATAAGTAACTCAACTATATCTCAACTTATTCAAACCCTACCAGTCCACTAATACTCTACTAACACTAATGAGAGTTTACTTTACACACTCTGACTCTCTCCCCCTCCTTGAACTGCCACCTTAATGTGGTGGAGGGGTTTGAGTACCCGAATGACCCTAGGAGCTATGTTGTCCGGGGCTATATGCCCCTGGTAGGGTCTCCCAAGGCAAACAGGTCCTAGGCGACGGGTCAGACTAAGAGCGGTTCAGAAACCCCTTATGAAGAAATTAAATCTAAGGACCGTGACGTCGCCCGGTACGGCGCAGCCGGGGCCCCACCCTGGAGCCAGGCCTGGGGTTGGGGCTCGTATGCGAGCGCCTGGTGGCCGGGCCTCTCCCCACGGGGTCCGGCCGGGCTCAGCCCGAAGGAGCGACGTGGGGCCGCCTTCCCGTGGGCTCACCACCTACAGGAGGGACCGTAAGGGGCCGGTGCTTAGAGAATCAGGCGGCAGTCGAAGGCGGGGGCCTCGACAGCCCGATCCCTGGACACGGAAACTAGCTCTAGGGACGTGGAATGTCACCTCGCTGGCGGGGAAGGAGCCTGAGATTGTGCGTGAGGTTGAGAGGTTCCGACTAGAGATAGTCGGGATCACCTCTACGCACAGCTTGGGCTCTGGAACCACACTCCTCGAGAGAGGATGGACTCTTCACCACTCTGGAGTTGCCCATGGTGAGAGGCGGCGGGCTGGTGTGGGTTTGCTTATAGCCCCCCAGCTCAGCCGCCATGTGTTGGAGTTCACCCCGGTGAACGAGAGGGTCGCTTCCCTGCGCCTTCGGGTCGGGGATAGGTTTCTCACTGTCGTTTGTGCCTATGGGCCAAACGGCAGTGCAGAGTACCCGGCCTTCTTGGAGTCTCTGGGAGGGGTGCTGGAAAGTGCTCCGACTGGGGACTCCGTCGTTTTACTGGGGGACTTCAACGCCCACGTGGGCAACGACATTGACACCTGGAGGGGCGTGATTGGGAGGAACGGCCCCCCTGATCTGAACCCGAGCGGTGTTCAGTTATTGGACTTCTGTGCTAGTTACAGCTTGTCCATAACGAACACCATGTTCAAGCATAAGGGTGTCCATCAGTGCACGTGGCACCATGACACCCTAGGCCGTAGGTCGATGATCGACTTTGTGGTCGTTTCATCTGACCTCCGGCCGTATGTCTTGGACACTCGGGTGAAGAGAGGGGCGGAGCTGTCAACTGATCACCACCTGGTGGTGAGTTGGATCCGATGGCGGGGGAGGAAGCTGGACAGACTCGGCAGACCCAAGCGTACTGTAAGGGTCTGATGGGAACGTTTGGCCGAGTCTCCTGTCAGAGAGATCTTCAACTCCCACCTCCGGCGGAGCTTCGACCGGATCCCGAGGGAGGTTGGAGATATTGAGTCAGAGTGGACCATGTTCTCCACCTCCATTGTCGAAGCGGCCGCTCGGAGCTGTGGCCGTAAGGTCTCCGGTGCCTGTCGAGGCGGCAATCCCCGAACCAGGTGGTGGACACCGGAAGTAAGGGATGCCGTCAAGCTGAAGAAGGAGTCCTATCGGGCCTGGTTGGCTTGTGGGACTCCTGAGGCAGCTGACAGGTACCGGCAGGCCAAGCGGACTGCAGCCCGGGTGGTTGTGGAGGCAAAAACTCGGGCCTGGGAGGAGTTCGGTGAGGCCATGGAGAAGGACTATCGGCTGGCCTCGAAGAGATTCTGGCAAACCGTCCGGCGCCTCAGGAGAGGGAAGCAGTGCCCTACCAACGCTGTCTACAGTAGAGGTGGGGAGCTGTTGACCTCAACTGGGGATGTCGTTGGACGGTGGAAGGAATACTTCGAGGATCTCCTCAATCCCGCCGTCACGTCTTCCATTGAGGAAGCAGAGGCTGAGGGCTCAGAAGTAGACTCGTCCATCACCCGGGCTGAAGTCACCGAGGTAGTCAATAAACTCCTCGGTGGCAAGGCACCGGGGGTGGATGAGATCCGCCCTGAGTACCTCAAGTCTCTGGATGTTGTGGGGCTGTCTTGGCTGACACGCCTCTGCAGCATCGCGTGGCGGTCGGGGACAGTGCCTCTGGGATGGCAGACCGGGGTGGTGGTCCCTCTTTTTAAGAAGGGGGACCGGAGGGTGTGTTCCAACTACAGGGGGATCACACTTCTCAGCCTCCCTGGGAAAGTCTATGCCAGGGTACTGGAGAGGAAAATACGGCCGATAGTAGAACCGCGGATTCAGGAGGAACAGTGTGGTTTTCGTCCAGGCCGTGGAACACTGGACCAGCTCTATACCCTCTACAGGGTGCTGGAGGGTTCATGGGAGTTTGCCCAACCAGTCCACATGTTTTGTGGATTTGGAGAAGGCATTCGACTGTGTCCCTCGCGGCAGCCTGTGGAGGGTGCTCCGGGAGTATGGGGTCCGGGGTCCTTTACTAGGGCTGTCCAGTCCCTGTACGACCGAAGCAGGAGCTTGGTTCGCATTGCCGGCAGTAAGTCAGACTTGTTCCCGGTGCGTGTTGGACTCCGGCAGGGCTGCCCTTTGTCGCCGGTTCTGTTCATAATTTTTATGGACAGAATTTCTAGGCACAGCCAGGGGCCGGAGGGTGTCAGGTTTGTTATGGAAATAATTCTATTCGAGAGGAGGAAGAAGACAAGTCAAGACCTTTGAAAAGTCAAAGTATCAAAAATGTTTATTTCTTGCAAGAAATTGGCATTCACATACAGAGAGCATCTGATATGAGAAGGCAAGGCGTTAGTTCCCTTGCCAAGGTTATATACCCCTAACACATCCTGGGTAGGCTTCATCTGTCTCAAAAGATCGCTTTGTTTACCTTAAAAGGAAACATCTTTGTTCAAGATCTCTTGTCTGACATAAATTATATCTAGACAGAACAATACCATGCCTACTACAGGTTCCTGTTTTTAGCTGCCGCTCATATTCACACCTTTTGTCTATCTTTATTTCGATCAACGCTGCACACATATTTTTCACACATTGGAGTACACAAAAGGACACTTGAAGTACAAAAGGTCACTTGAAGTACACTCTTTGCTACTCAGTCTTCTATAACCCAGGACATTTTGTTCCTGCAAGCTTGTCTTAACTTATGCATTTCTAACACTTGATTACATATCTTTAATAACGTGCTTTAGCTTATACAATTGTATTTCTTTAAATGCTTATGAGTAAAAATAAAGTAAAAGATGTTAGTACAAGTTGTACACGTCTAAAAGTAAAAACACATCTAAAAAGTAAAAGAACACATCTAAAAGTAAAAGAACACGTCTAAATGTTAAATTTCCATTACAGGTTTGGTGACAACACGATTTCGTCTCTGCTCTTTGCAGATGATGTTGTCGTGTTGGCCTCATCAAACCAGGACCTTCAGCATGCACTGGGACGGTTTGCAGCCGAGTGTGAAGCGGCTGGGATGAGAATCAGTGCCTCCAAATCCGAGGCCATGGTCCTCAGTCGGAAAAGGGTGGCTTGCCCACTTCAGGTTGGTGGAGAGTTCCTGCCTCAAGTGGAGGAGTTTAAGTATCTTGGGGTTTTGTTCACGAGTGAGGGAAGGATGGAACGGGAGATTGACAGACGGATCGGTGCAGCTTCTGCAGTAATGCGGTCGATGTACCGGTCTGTTGTGGTAAAGAAAGAGCTGAGCCGCAAGGCGAAGCTCTCGATTTACCGGTCAATCTACGTTCCTACTCTCACCTATGGTCATGAGCTTTGGGTCATGACCGAAAGGACAAGATCCCGGATACAGGCGGCCGAAATGAGCTTTCTCCGCAGGGTGGCTGGGCGATCCCTTAGAGATAGGGTGAGAAGCTCGGTCACTCGGGAGGAGCTCAGAGTAGGGCCGCTGCTCCTCCACATCGAGAGGGGTCAGCTGAGGTGGCTCGGGCATCTGTTCCGGATGCCTCCTGGACGCCTTCCCAGGAAGGTGTTCCAGGCGCGTCCCACTGGGAGGAGACCCCGGGGAAGACCTAGGACACACTGGAGAGACTATGTCTCCCGGCTGGCCTGGGAACGCCTCGGTGTCCCCCCGGAAGAGCTGGAGGAAGTATCTAGGGAGAGGGAAGTCTGGGGATCTCTGCTTAGACTGCTGCCCCCGCGACCCGGCCCCGGATAAGTGGAAGAAGATGGATGGATGGACTCTGACTCTCACATGCAGGTGCAACACTACTAGTCAACAACCAAATTATGACTTAACACGTTTTAAGTATTACATTAAAAAGGCGTAATTGACAAGTAATAATTATGACAAAAAGTTGAAATTATGACTTAAAAAGTTGAAATTAAAATGATGACTATGCGTCATAATTATGAGATGTAAAATTTAAATGATGACATACTAAATTGAAATTATGATAGATAAAGTAAATATACCATAGTGAAATTTTCTGAATTCAATATAATTGTATTTGTGAAAATGAGTTTTTACATATCTTCTGCTTGTTTCTGCAGTTCGTGTAGGCCTCTAAGACTATGAATAACTAAAAATTATTATTGATGAACTTGAATAACTTGAATTTTATTGGCAATATAAAAAATAAATTGTCTTCCCATACCGGGAGTCGAACCCGGGCCACCTGGGTGAAAACCAGGAATCCTAACCGCTAGACCATATGGGAGGCGTTGATACTGCCCCGGCACATTTGAAAGGCTGCACTGCACGGTACAATATAATGCTGGATCATAGTTATGCCGAGCCACAGGAGAAGGAATCCTTGTCGCCAAAACGCAAAAATGTAATTTATCGGGGTGTAAATAAATATCGGGATAGCTTTTCCCAGGTGGAAAGAGCTAATGAAAGGGTGCCTGCTTTCTTCTCGACGGGTAAGTCAAAGTTACGGTCTAAATGACAAGCTTTTTTGTATTGCTTGGCTGTGTAAATCATTATATAGACAGCATAACGGTAGAACATGTATAGTTAAACTCGATGATGTGCTATTGGAAGACATGTTGTCATAGCTTCTTGGCACATAACGGCTACCGCATTTGAAAAAGCGAGGCGCTAGAGAGCACTATTCGTTTAAATGCAAAATAGAATTTCACCGCTAGATGGGAGAACTCTTTAACAAAAAAGCCTCCAAAATCGAGGGGGTCAAAGGGCATGCTTCCTGCTATAGCTCTCCCCAAAGTCTATTCATGCGGCCACCATCAACAAATGCTAACATTTGAAATTTCTACATATATTTTGAGTAGATAACCGATAGTATATTCTCAGAAAAGGGTTTCACCCCGTGTGTTTCCACACTGATTAAGGATAGTTTGGGAGATACAAGTAAAAATGATCTTATACGATCTTATACGTGTAATAGATCATAGCTACCAGTAAGATTAAATATTCGCTCAAGACCAACTTTACTTATCACACATTGCGTCTCTGAAATCGTGTGGTGATTTTCCAAATGATACAACTTAGTCTAAATAAGAGCAATGTGGAGTCCTCGGATTTCTTAAAAACAACGCAGCAACAAAACATTGTGACAAACTTTGACAACATGTTTCATGTTGTATGGACAAAAGATCGAAGATCTGAGACGCCTAAGTACAGTTTTTCAACAATCTAAAGTTTTTGAACAGACGCTGTTTAGTAACAATAATACATAAGTCTTCTAAGAAGATAAATAGAAGATATGATTTTAATAAAACTTTAAAGATTTGATTTAAACTTTTAAGGTTATGCTTTTAAATGAATTTAGTATAAAACTCTGGATGTACTCTGGAACGCAGACTAGATTTACTGTGACATCTGGTCTGTAACTCCTCCTCTAGTCTTTATGAGGGTCTGATCAGTTCACACTGTAGTTTATCACTGGGAGGGTCTGGGGCTGTTATATGACAACTTAAACTATTTGCTTTTTTGGATTGTTTTTATCATTGCATAAAGAACTACTTCGCCTCTCTGGAAATGTAAGGTGTTTTTATTTAGCTAAAACTTTGTTTACATTTTATAAAATTATTTATTTATTTCATTTTTAAAAAATGTAGTTTTCTGTGTTTAGCTGTACGGGATAGCTATGGAAACCGCCCACCATAAAAATCGAAACCCCCGCATGGACAAAAAATGCTGATTGAATCTTTTTCACATAAATGAGATTTAAGACGGCTAAGTACAGTTTTTCAACAATCTAAAGGTTTGAACAGACATTGTTTAATAACAATTATACTTTAGGTCACCGTTAAACAAAATAATTTATATCATACATAAGTCTTCTAAAAGATAAATAGAAGATATGAATGTGTTGAAACTTTAAAGATTTCATTTAATCAATCTTTTAAAATATCTAATGTAAACTTTTAAGGTTATGCTTTTAAATGAGAGAGAGAGAGAGAGAGAGAGAGAGAGAGAGAGAGAACCACTCTGTGATTTTGTATTATATTATATAATTTACATACTTTTAAAGAATAGAATGTTTTATGTAAGATGGATTTTATTATTTTTGTTTATCTAAAACAATTGGTTTCAGCAGATATTTTTTATATACTTATAAAGAACAGAATGTTTTTTAACTTTAGTTAGTGTGAGATACACTTCACAGTTTCACTGTTACCTCTGGAATGCGAAGGAGGGGATGTCCGAATGCAGAGGGCGCGCGCATAGACACACAGACACACGCGCGCCTCGTCGGCCTGCTGACAGACACAAGCGGGGGCCTCTGTTTGAGAGACTTTTTTATTAAGACTTTTAATAATGTATTGAATTTAAAAACATTATTACGACTTTTAATAATGTATTAATTTTAATTAAAAAACATTTTATAAAGATATCATTTAAACTTTGAAATAAATTTAGCCTTAACACTATGGGCCCTATTTTAACGATCTGAAACGCAAGTGTCAAGCGCAAAGCGCAAGTAACTTTGTGGGCGGGTCTTGGGCGCTGTTGCTATTTTCCCGGCGGGATAAATTACTCTTGCGCCTGGCGCAAATCTAAAAGGGGTTGGTCTGAAGTAGCTTCATTATTCATAGGTGTGGTTTGGGCGTAATGTGAAATAAACCAATCAGAGCGACATCTCACATTCCCTTTAAGAGCAGGCACGCTTGTTCTAAAGCGGATTCCTATTATAATGGCGGGTTTGCCAGGCGCACGCGAGGAGCGATTCACAGCCGAGGAGACCGACGTTCTCGTCAGGGACGTTGGGGATGGAGAAACACACCCAAATTAACTTCGGTTAAACAGGCGTATGATAATTTGGGTAAATGTGTAAGCTAGATGTATGCTTTTATAATAAAATGTCTATTTATCTATCTATCTATCTATCTATTGTAATAATGTATGATTTGCAAAAATGATAACTGCTGCATCTGTGTAGATGAGAGAATCAAAGTGTATGCGTGTTGTGCACACGCTACATTGATTAAGGCCAAGCATGCACCCTTAAAATAGCATATGAATAACATGCGCAACGCGCCACTGACTTTAAACAGTTTTTTTTTCCGGTCAGTGGCGCAATTGTTTTCTAAACCTATAAAATAGCATGAGGGAACGTTTGCGCCGGAACACGCCTCCTCTTTGCGCTGAACCACCCCGGGGAGCGCAAGTGTATTTCTTAGTTAACCGACGTGCGTCTGTGGAGGGAAAAGTCCGCTTTGCGCGGGTGCAAAATAGGAATGATACATGCGTCGGTGTACAAAGTCAATTGCGCTGGGTGCAAGATAGGGCCCAATGTCTCATTCTGATCGCTGAATAAACCCTAGGAGTCAGAGACTATCAAACGCTGGTGTGAGAGAGAACCACTCTGTGATTTATAGCTCTCAACAGCTTCTTGAACAGGTAAGTTCAAGAGTCGTAACTCTCTAAACGTGAGATGAATTTTATTTATTCATCTAAACTAAAACAATTGGTTTCAGTAGATTTTTAGCAAGATATTATTGTATATTATAATATTTGTGTGAAATATAAACATTATTATCACTTTCACTGTGATAAGAGGCATTAAAGGAGAACTCGGTAACTCTAGCGAACTCTACTCACTTCTTCGCTGATTTTCCCTTTTGTTGTCGCATGTTTTCCCCACGAGCTCCCCCTACAGCTGTGGGGGGGCGTATATTTCACAACACGGTCGTAAAAAACTCACTTGCGGCGGCCTCCTCCCCCTCTCTACCGCTGCTCATGTGCGTTTGTTTTGATCGGAGCAAGCCAACTGTATCGTGTGGAGCTATGTCTACCGAGGTGGGTAATCTGGTAATACATCATACATGCGTGTGTGTTTATGTCGAATTGCCGTAATGCAATTTGTGTTTCTCGCTCGTTCTCATTCTCGTTCTCGCTTCTCACGAGACTTCCAATTTCTATCTTGCCGGGACGGTAGTCCCCAAGTTGCAAGGTTGGTATTCCACCTGGGAACGCTGGGGGGAGCGGGGAAAGTCACCAATATCACCAGAACAGGTTGTTTAACCATCCAAATGATTTCTAGACAGTTTTATTACGTTAAAAAAGTTACCAAGTTCTCCTTTAAGGAAAAAACTGTCTTTTCTATTACAACTGCAATCTCCCTATGTTTTGAGACAGTGTGAGGTCATTCAGGAATGACTATATGAATTCAGTAAACTTTTTACTTTAAACTGAAATACTTGGTTCGGTAGATTTTCAAGTATTTCATTATATACTTTTAAAAAGAACAGAATGTTTTATGTAAGATGATTTTATTTATTCAACTAAAACAATTGTTTTTTTATATACTTTTAAAGAACAGAATGTTTTTCAACTTTAGCGAGATATTTTATTTTATATATTTTATATTATACACTTTTAGGGAACAGTGTGTTTTCAACTTTAGTTTATTTTTTTTAGATTATATAATTTATATTATATAAAGGATAGAATATAAAGGCTAGAATGTGTTTGTGTGACGTTGTTTCATCACAGTGACCGAACACCACATTTCAGATGTCAGAGCTCGCATGCGGAGGGTGGGAGGGAGCGCGATGCTGTGACACCATATAACCAGACAGAAACCCACATAACTGAACCTGACACCAACTTCAAACACACGTCAAAATTACATGATCTAGGGCTAAAAAAGGTTCAAATAGATCAAAACTACCTGTCAAACCACATGATTTAGGGCTAGCTAGGTCATAGGTCAAAACTAACTGTCATACCACATGATCGATGGGTAACAGGGTCAATAGGTTAATCCCATGACCCCATTCCGGAAGTTCAACCTATCAATCAAAAGGGCAACCGGAAGTTCAACCTGTCAAAAGGTCAAAGGTCAAAGTCGTAAATCATTTCGACATAAGGTCCAGTATAAGGACTACTATGACGTCCGTAAAACTGAAAAGTCGTATCACTTTTGACACAACAAGAAGAGTCCAAGTGAGTCGGGAGTTTGTCAAATCTTCATTAACCAGCAGCGGTTTCATTGTAAACACGGGCTAGATGGACGTCTTTAACCATTGTGCTCGCGTCTTTCTCTCGCACATGGCATTTGAGTTGTGGGTAGAAAACAACACTGACGGCAGCAGTTTCGGTGGAGAACAGTGACTGGATCTAAAGCCTTCAGATGACACACACAGCTCATATAAGTTACCAAAACCACACATGAAAATTACACAGTAGACACACATTTGTGCAGTGCAGTGCAGAGCTGCTCTATCGCACAACTAGTTGTCTGATTCCGTTCACACAGTGTAGGTTTTCCGAGATTGCTGTTGTGTGAATACTGAAAATTTACGGGTGTGAGTTTGGTTAAGGGTTGTCACTCCCGTAAATAACTAACTGTGTGTGCAGGGCCGAGGGAGACTCCTCACCCCTTTTTTTTAAAAGAAGTGTAAACTATTCAAATAATATCTCATTAAAATTTTTGGGAAATTGGTCATTAGAACAAAGTCTAAATGTAAACATCTGGATGTATTATGTGGGGCAAACACTGGTTCATCTTTAGCTTGGATTAGCATCTTCCTGTAGTTTAAGTACCAATACCTCCACCAATACCAATAGACACTTTACTGCCATCTATTGACGTGGATCATCAGTATCAGTATAGTCTTTGAGTTGAATATACAGTACATTGATACTAGTTTTAGAGAGTGTCTACACAATAATTCCCTTACCTGTTCATAAATTTTTTTTTTTTTTAAACTCACAACTCAGGATTTTCTCCATCATCAAATCTTTCCACCGTGTGTGCCATACCAATGTTTACACTTGTTTTAGATTTGACTGTCTTCGGACCGTTTCTGCATCTTTGGCCTGATTCTCCCGTTGTTTCCACTGGTAAAGCGTGAGTGTGTTTCATTATCTAATTTTTTCACTCTTCCGTCATGAAACAATTATAGCACTATTGAAGCACATCAACAGATGTTTAGTGAAACACGCGGGTCACGATATTTCAACATGGCGAAATACAGCTGAGCGGGTTGACCTGCACCATATAGCCTTAGTAAAACACTTTTTTAGAAAACTATCATGAGTAGATTCATAATAGTCAAATGTTTTAAGTTAGAATTTATTTATATATATACATATAAATATATATATATATATATATATATATATAATTTTGATTTGAAAAACCAATGGAAATGGGTTCTGCATCAATTAAGTGTAAAGTCTAAACACATCCTGTCTCTCCTGAGTCAAAGAGCGTCCACCATTGTGATCCAGTGATTCTGAGATCTACCATGTAAACAACAGATGTGAGATGTGTGGGATTGTGTTAAGTGTCATTTTAAAGGAGTAGATCAATCAGAATGCCGTTATTGTTTCACCCTCATCCTGTTCCAAACCCATATGATGTTCTTTCTTCTGTGTAACACAAAAGAAGAACTCTCAAAGATTTATTTCATCAGAAATTTCCCATGCAATGAAAATTGGTATTCACCCTAATTTCTGCCTGTGAAATAAATAAGAAATAAATAGGAAAATTCGTGTGACCATGTATCATCATGTCAAATGTCCTATAATGATGACATCAACCACATGATTAAAACACATTTAATTTGAAAACTGCAACTGAAGGGCAAGATTTTACATGATTAAAGACTTACATTTTGGACTGTTCTTCACACAAAGCAATTGTATGACTAGAAGACTTAAAATAATATTTATGTTGCTTTTTTGGTTCTTGACACTCCAAGCGCCCTGTCATACACCCGGCGCAATGCAGCACCAGACATGACTCGAGTGTTTTTTGCTAGTTTCAACCCGATGCAGTTATCATTTTCACGTCCTGCGCCACGTTGTTTAAATAGCAAATGCATTTGCGCCCTTTTGTTCACCCATGGGCCCAAGAGTGCATTAGTAATGTGCACCTATAGTCAGGTCCATAATGTGCGTACACTCTGCTTATTACACGCAGCAGCACACAAACATGCCAAATATAAAAAAATAATACAATGAATTACAGAATTACAATGTAAAAGATTATTAATGTGTGTATAAAGATTTGGTGGAATCCGGCTTGTCCCGTAGATGGTCTGCTTGAGCGCTTTAACCTTGCGCACGAGCAGATCCGTTTCCTCTCTGGAGAAGCGTTCCGTTTTTCCGTATATAAATTCCGTCATGTCAGACTCTGATTGGTTTATTGCACTTAAAGCCAAAAACACACCCATTACTCATTAAGAGAATAGGGACAACCCTTTAAGATAATGCGCCGGGCGCGCTGACCATTTTTCCCATCGTTATACTTGCAAAAGTAGATTCGGACGTCCTAAGTGCACTTGCGCCCTGTGCTTTAGACCACACACTTAGATCATTAAAATAGGGCCCCTAGTCTCATTCACTTTGATTGTATGGGAAAGATTGTCTGGGATATTCTTCAAAATTTCACCATTTATATTTCACAGAAGTACACACTTAAATAAAACATTTTTTGGCATATATGGTTCCATGAACAACCTTTGACACCTATGGAAACTTTCCATTACACAAAAGGTTCTTTAAAGTGGAAAAGGGTTCTTCAGATTATTAAAAAGTTCTTCACACTAAGAAAAAACTGTTCACTGAAAGGTTCTTCACATAGCCTAAAATGGCTCTTCTATAACATCAATATGAAGCATTTATTTTAAGATCAGATTTCAAATGGCATGAGGGTGAGTACATTTTATTTATACCTTGCCATTAAGGATTGGCTTATTTCAGTATGATTTCGAGAGCTGTGGTTGGATACTGGTTTTCTGGAAAACACCACTTCGGTGTGACCTTCTTTCATTCTGCCTTCTCATACTGCATTTTCTCATGCAAGGAAACCATAGCAAGATATGTGGTTTTAAAGTGTAAAATCTGCTTTTACATCTTGAAAATGGCATTTTCCATTTCCTTCGTTGCTCTTCCTCTTACAGATTACTGACACTCAGCCCAGTACCTATTGAAGGCCTCCTGTTGTCTCGGTTTACAGAAGTGTTACACAAAGTCTGCAAAAGTGACTCTCTGAATGTCCTGCACATTAAGAAGTAAATGACGGGATCCAGACAGACATTAAGGGCGGCCAGAAAGAGCGTAGCTTCTTTCATCTGGAAGAGAATGAAGAGGTTGTACGCGCTAAAACCAGCCTCGGACCTTTGGCTAAGCGTGTAGGGAACGCGACAAACGTGGTAGGGCACAAAACAGAAGACAAACACGGCCAGCAAGCTGAATATGCTTCGATTTGACCGTCGTCTTGCCTCACTGCTGTTCCTTTGCACCCGTCTGTAAGAGCGGTACACGTGACAGGCGATGGAGGTGTAGCAAAACATCATCAGCATGAACGCCACCCAGAAGACTCCAACGGTGAAGTGGGCTGAAATTTCGTGCCAGCGCTGACCCAGCTCACTTTTCAGGGCCATGCAGTTAAATTCTTTAGGCATTGGTTGGTTGGTTAATATGGTGTTTGGCAGCATGAAGAACATCATGACAGCCCAAGATAGCAGCGCGAAACCTCTCGCTACCGAAACGCGCTGCAGGAAGGAAGACACATTGGAGGTGCCGCGGACAATTTTGAAGTAGCGCTCCAAGCTGATGAGGCTCATAAAGGTTATTCCTGTGTACATGCTGAGGTAGAAAAGCACAGCCGTGTAGCGGCAGACTATCAGCCTCAACTGCAAGCCACCGCTACTGAGGTCACTGGCCACACGCCACGGGTAGGAAAACAGCATCAGAATGTCTGCCAACACCATGTTTTTTAGATAAACAACTAATGCTGAGGAGCTGGGAAGCCTGAAGAAGATCCAAGCGGCAAGTCCGTTGAGAATGAAGGCACAAGCGCAGATGATGGAGTACAACACAGGCAGAACCTGCTTTGTGAAAACACTGCTGACATCCGTGATGTTTTTCTGTTCCGTCTGTGTGTTGTTGATGTTGTCCATTGCTAAAATGGAAAATGAAAGAACTTTTTTTAGTGCGTGCTTTGATGACAATGGCAATGTTTCAAATAACTTCTATAGGCCTTTTTGCTGATGTCCGATGTCTGATTATAAAAGTAAAATGATTACAAAATGCAATTGTTAAAAGTGTGCTTAGAAATACAGTCACTTTCTTGCTTTTTTTTTTTTATTTAATAGTCATACATACATACATATATAGTCAACATTTGAAGTGGACAAAACAAGTTCGTCAAAGTTCTCCTAAGACAAGAACAGGTATTGTTCAAAATTCATGTATAACTTTTATGAAAGGTTTTTATACACTTCAAATGTTGACCACTATATACATATATACACACACATACATATACTATCTGCAAGTATACTTTTAAGATTTAAAGTACACTATTTTTACCAAATATTTTTACCAAAAAAGTACAAATACCCAAAAAGATCCCTCGTCATTTTGTCATTATAGTTGATTAATAAATAAGATCATTATATATATGAAGAGTTCAGATGCAAAAGCCTCTAAGTGCCATCTGAAATTTTCTTCTAGAATGATCATTTTTATAAAGCTTGTATATTTAAGTTCAGTAATTTCACTTAAATGACAATTAATAGGTAATTTTCATTGTCATTTAAGTGAAATTACTGAACTTAAATATACGAGCTTGATAAAAATGATCATTCTAGAAGAAAATTTCA
Organism: Rutilus rutilus; assembly: GCF_951802725.1. Lineage (NCBI taxonomy): Eukaryota > Metazoa > Chordata > Actinopteri > Cypriniformes > Leuciscidae > Rutilus > Rutilus rutilus. The sequence continues at coordinate 33,355,266 of NC_140223.1, forward strand.
GATGGCACTTAGAGGCTTTTGCATCTGAACTCTTCATATATATATATATATATATATATATATTATTTTATTTTTTTAAATATAAACTAGTTGTCTTATCATATTTTTTTCTTACTTAAAGAGATAGTTCACCCAAAACTTAAAAATCTGTCATCATTTACTCACCCCCTGGCTGTTCCAAACCTCTATGACTCTTTTCTTATTCTGAAATATTACCGTTTTGACTGCACTGACACGACTGGATGAGAACTGAACTGAGCTGGACGATATCATCATTGTTTTTCTGTAGAACTGCTTTATAGATGAAATTAACTATTTTAATAATTGATGATCTTTAATTATCTTTTAATGATCTGTATTATATAAAGCATTATAGAAATAAAGGTGACTCGACACCAAAGGAGATGCTATACGGAACGACAAGAGACCATTCGCTTTCATTGAACGAGAAAAAGATGCATTAGAAGTGAATGGCGAGTGATGCTGTCAGTCACTAAACATTGTTGTCTAACATCTCCTTTTGTCTTCCACAGAAAGAAAGAACAAACTAAAGTCATATGGGTTACAACATAAAGCATGACCGAATTTTCATTTTAGATTTAAATCAGAAGGACTTTGAATTTTGAATGCAGTCTGAATATGGTGCCATTTGCATTCAGACATTTCTGAATTGTAAAACACTCAAAATAACTTTGTCAACTAATCATAACTTTTACCATAATAAAAGAAACTTACTTGAAGAGTTGAGTCAGCTTGAATCATGACAGAGAATGAGAAGCATGTTGGGGAGAAGAGCCTCACATGATATTTGAGAGGAAGGAGGCGTTGACTCTGAGACAGGAACTAACAGAATCACTGTTTGTCTCGTGGGTGGACACTTGATCAGCATTGCAGGAACTTCCTCCACTGATATATATATATCTGTACACAAACAGATTTCTCCTCCCAGTGCATCAACATAGCCTAATGTGATGCTGATTAGAGTCTATGAAGTTACCAGCTGTGTTTCAATAAACGTTAACACTTTAGAATAATGGTCCGTCATTAATAAGTAACTAGGAAGTAATGCAGGACTAATGAGTAGTACTACATTAACACTTCAGCTACTACCACTAACTACTGCAGTATAGAAACAAGCTCAACTATTCAGAAAGTAATCTAAAATTTAGGAGATAGTTCCTTATTAGGTAATCAACAATTACTTAATGAGATTAGCCTCATGAATAACTATTAATTAACTGACAAATCATAAAGAACATTATCGTGTGTCTGAGACGTAATCAACCATAATTTTTTACTCTGAATATCATAAAATGCATCACTAATTACTCAAGTGTTACCTAATCACTAGGAACTACTAGTGATCTGGACATCTTTAAACATCTCTTTTTTTCTCTCTTTTTTTTTTTTTTTTTTTTTTTACTTTAAAATAAAGGTCCAGATCACTAGTAGTTCTTGAAGAGTGACTACCATTTCAGTAATTGGTGATGCATTTTATGACTATGTTCTGAGTAAAAAAAGACAATCTTCAAGAACTATACTCCAGTGAAAAATAAATATACTAAAGTGTATTATAAATACATTTATTTTATGCTAAGTATACTACAAATACATTTACATATTTATATACTTAATATGAATACCCTGCAATTGCACTTTTAGTATACTAAATTGGTATAATTAAAGTCTGCTAAATTTGACCAATTATTTTGTTCTTAAAGTACTTTAGGTATTCAGAAATAGTGCTGAGTTCCAACTAAAAATAGTGGGTACTATACGGTTATCCGGACCACATGTGATGACCTACCCCAACCCCGCCCCGCCCCTAAACCTACCCGTCACTGGGGTTACGACCAACCAAGAGCGGTTGTGGTCACGTGTGGTCAGGTGTGGTCCGGATAACCGTATAGTACCAGATAGTGATCTGGACCTGTCACGTGTCAGGCTCCGCGTTTCCATTACCCTTCAAATTGCGCAAATTGAAATTGCGAATTGAAAATACGCTCAATGGAAACACGTCAATTTCGCAAAAACTCCCATTTATCGCAAAAACGTTTTTACGCTCGCATGAGGTGGTTTTTCAGGCAATTCGAAAAAGAAATATTTCGCAAAACTGCAATGGAAACAGTTTTTGCGCATTTACAGGTCACCTGACTTAGAAGGCGCGGTGTGTTTGGACAGAAGACGAGACAGAGTTCTTTAATAAATTCATAAAAGACAAAAGAATGACAGAAATACTGGATTCTAAACCTCAAAGAAATGCCACAATCAAGACCTCGGAGCAGAAATGAGTGAGAAAAACCCAGAAACACTTAATATGTGCCGCTCACATACACAGTATGGGTCTTTCCTTGCCATTAATGCTTGGATAACACGCCTACATTTCCTTCCATTAATAATAATAATGTCTATACTAGTGATGTTACATATGACACTGAAGCTTCGATGCGCGTATCACATAAGCGACACAATTTCTAGTGAAGCCCCGTATCGAGGCGTGTGTTGGTTTGCTAAAGTCACGTGATCGATGACAAACGAAGCCTCACTTTCTGTCCAGTCACGTGCGCGTGTCGCTTCTGGTGTCAGAAGGCTCGAACTTCAGATCGTATTTAACGAGTCATTGTTGCCTCAGTCGGTCTGGTTGATATTTACAATTATTGACATTTAATAACAGATGATCCTATCAGACAATGTCCTTATTCATTTTGTGTGTGTGTGTGTGTGTGTGTGTGTGTGGAGAGAGAGAGAGAGAGAGAGAGAGAGAGAGAGAGAGAGAGAGAGAGAGAGAGAGAGAGAGAGAGAGAGAGAGAGAGAGAGAGAGAAGGCCTACATTAAATCTTATTGAATCATATAAGCTACTATATTTTATTGTCACACTTTAATGGGAAAATGAATTTATTTAATGAACAAATCAAACACAAACATGTAAGGCTTTTATTTGTACACATAACATTGAAACTATGGAGTGTGTTGTGGTTGCTTCATCTGCCAGAGCTTCTAACACAGGCTTCTGGCTGCTTTATTTTAAATAAGCACCAGATGGCGCTGTTCTCAGCGCTGTTCTCGACACTCTCGAAGCTTTGAATCTTTTCCCGGAACAGTCAGGGGAAAGCCTCAGTGATTCATGAGGCTTCATTTCCCCATCCCTAGTCTATACGTGGCTGTGATATATATATAAACTTACCAACATCCGTTGCCGTGATTTTTGGAATGACTTATCGCGAGAGGAAAAAAGTATGTTTTAGTCGCATAACATCGGTTAATGGAAACGCCGTCATTTCGCAATAGTTTTGTATCGATATTTAGAAGAAAAAAAATCGCAAAAGTTTTGCGCGAATCTTTAATGGACACGCGGCTAGAGTTTGTTTGTATGTTCCTAGTCACATGTTTTCCTTCGTTCTATTTTCCCGCCACTCTTTTGTTTCCTTGACAACCTTTATCAGTTCATCTGTGTCACCTGTGTTAGTTCATTATCATCTACGTCACCTGGTTTCTGTTAGTGTTTGTATTTAGTTCCTTTCTGTTCAGTCTGTCATTGTCTGTTCTCAGTCCTATTTAGTGTGTGTGATCATTCTCCCTGTCTGTACCTGTTGGAATTATATTGTAAGTAAAAGTTTGTATTGGAGCTTTTGACTCTTCGTCTTCTTCTTCCTGCACCACACCGTGACAGGACCATTATTTTAAAGTGAAAAAGATGGGGTTTTTTTTAAATAATGGTCCAGATCACTAGTAGCTCCTGCATAGTGACTAAGTAGGGGGACACCGGGGACAGTTGCAACAGGGGATGGTTGCAACATGTCATTTTTCTCCAATCAGAAACAAGCTAGAGTGATGACACTCATACTGCACATGCACAGTTAGACCCACTAAGAAGACAGTAGACATATTCAACATCTGCTGCTGCATTTATTGACCAAAACTTGTTTTGGAGGTATGAAAGTATTTTTTCATGAGATATATTTTTGTCATACTGTCCTGACATTTTGTATGAATTCATCAAAACTTACTTAGTTTGAATTATTGTTTTGTTGACTTCTAAGTGACATGGTTAGCATGTGTCAAAGTCAGTGTGTCTAGCAGGCGTATGATGTTCTGTCATGGCTGATAGGGTCGGGGTCGGTTGCAACAAGTTCTATATTGCATGTTTAATAAAAGTTTGTTGCATTGCAAATTGTTCAATTATTCCTGTCTGAAATATGGAGAGATTGAGTCTATGTAGGCCTATGTTCGACACATAAACAAGCAAAACTCAATAACTGTTATTTGACAAATATGACTAGGCTACAATAATATTATTGTATAAATAAATAAATAAATAATACTATACTATTATAGTAGGCCTAAAACAGTTAATATTTTCAGAATTCTATGCTCAGACAAAAAGCTAAAGTTAATTTGTGAAATTTAAGGTATTTTTAACATGTTGCAACCATCCCATGGTTGTGTTGCAACCGTCCCCTGGGTTGGGGTCAGTTGCAACATCTGGCTTCTTCCATTAAAATAAATACTGTGAACGATATGTCATAGGTAATCATCTTTAAATGGTATGGGTAATTAGCAGACAGATGCAAGTTTAATATAGACAAATTTGGTTGGTCTAGTCCAAATAGTCTCTGAGTAACTGAGAGAAATGCAAAACATGTTGCAACCGTCCCGGTCTCCCCTAACACGTGACTTGAGTGATGCATTTTATAACCACATTGAGAGTCAAAAAAGACAGTTGCTAATGTCTCAGACACGTTAATGTTGTGATTAGTAATTAATTAGTAATTTACATTTACATTTACATTTAGTCATTTAGCAGACGCTTTTATCCAAAGCGACTTACAAATTAGGACTAAATAAAGCGAGTCATCATGAAGAGGCAAAAACAACAACAACGCAAGAAGTGCTCAGAATACAAAGTTCAGGCATTATTCAGAGTAGCATAAGTCTGATAAGTGATGTTTCAAAGGAATTTTTTTTATTATTATTAAAAAAAATTTTTTTATGAGGTTAAGTGCTCACGGAAGAGATGGGTTTTCAGCTGTTTTTTGAATGTTGCCAGTGATTCTGCATTCCGGATGAGGCCGGGGAGAGCGTTCCACCAGCATGGAGCTGTGAATGAGAATGTTCTGGAAAGTGATTTTGTGGCTCTCTGTGATGGAACCACGAGACGTCGCTCGTTGATCGATCGTAGGCGTCTGGTAGGGATGTAGACTCGTAGGAGTGAGTGAAAATAGTAGGGAGCTGAGCCTGTGATAGATCTGTAAGCAAGCGTCAATGCCTTGAATTTGATGCGAGCAGCGAGAGGTAGCCAGTGCAGAGAGATGAACAGAGGAGTGACGTGGGCCCTCTTGGGCTCGTTGAAGACAAGACGAGCTGCAGCATTTTGGATCATCTGTAGAGGTTTTGTTGCACATGCTGGAAGTCCGGCCAAAAGAGCATTACAGTAGTCAAGCCTAGAGATGACCAGGGCCTGGACGAGAAGTTGTGTTGCATGCTCAGTTAGGAAAGGCCTGATCTTCCTGATGTTGTGCAGTGCAAACCTGCATGACCTAATTCTTTATAATTTGTCAAAATTACCTATCAGTTCTTAATGATGCCAATCTCATTAAGTAAGTGTTAATTACCTAATAAGGAACTATCTTAGTTCTAAATTTGATATTACTTACTTATAAGTTAAGCTTCTAAGTTTACATATTAGTTAATAGTAGTAGCTGAAGTGTTAATGTAGTACTACTCATTAGTCCTGCATTACTTTCTGCATACTTATTAATGACGGACGGTGTTACCAATAAAACATCAACTTTGTCAGATGTTTCTAAATTCAAAAGAGCTTTATTTTCAGCACATCCATATACAAATACAGTGAATGAAATAACGTTTCTCTGAGACTCAGTGAACAGTGCGAGACAACATAAGGTACAACAAAATATGAGGCTATAAAAAAAAAATATATATATGGTTTACAAGACCTGTTTTCACTATATATATATGCAAACCAGATATGAGTTCTTTGTGAGCATAATGTACACTATGACAAAAAAATTATTTTTATGTGAATAAGAAAATTGAATATTTACAGAACATTCCTGAATTTAACTTAAAAGTGCCATGTAATAATTTAAATTTAAACAGAATAACTTAAATAACTTAAAGTAACTGAAATACTTTGCAAATCAGTTTTACAAATCCAACCAAATACATTAGAGCATAAAAAGAATACAACACAATAACATTTACCACTTTACTGTCTGAAGAGCTTTCCTGATTTATTATCATTAGCTCTCCATATGAGGATTCAGTGGGAGTTCAAAGGGGACTTAAATATGGATGTTGTGTTTGTCAAGCACAAGCTGGTTTCCTCTCTCACCCCACGCTGAGTGCTGCATAATAAACTGCATTTATTATTATATAATGGCCAAAAGTGATGTCTGTAGGGGATTTTTGTTTTTAATGATCCTACAAGTTTTATTAATTAAACCATCAAAGAGGAAAATATGAGGAATGAACTAAATACTAACGTGGTTAAAGTATTTATCTGACAAAATTATTTGGCAAAAAAAGGCGAACTACAGCTACAGGTTTTATTTGCTTATGCAATAAAACAAATGCAGATATACGCACAAAAATCTCCCCACAAAAAGCATACATTGACTACAACATAAGCAGTTATTAATATTTAGTTGTCTGTCTCTCTCTTGTTTTTGCATGTGTTCATAATTTTGTTATATGACAGCCTGGCCAACAATGATGTCTTTAATATATATTTCAAGCTTTTATATTAATATTTGTGTCAAGATAAAAAAACAAAGAAAAGTCTTAAAATGAAAATAAACATTTCTGCACTGCTACATCAATAATAAAACAAATAAATTGTTCAAGTGAACTCCTTTAGAGTGACGGTCAGATGTTCGTGCTTCCATTGTCACCTTGTTACACTTGTTGTGTTCCCGGTCAAAAATGACTGGCCTACAAAAAATAGCTTATTAATGTCATACTATATTATCACCCAAAATTGGATTCAATCTTTTTGTCAACTTGTTTTCTTTCAATTAGGACTGGTTTTATATTTCTATTTGCTTCTGATTAATTGTAGACCTCATTTATCTGAGAGTAGGTATCTAATTTTTTTTTTTTTTAAAGCATAATTTATGAATAATTTTGGAAATATTAAATAAATAAAAAAAAGCACTGTTGATCACACTAGTCTACTTTAATGTTTCACAAGGAAGTTTGTTTTGAAAAACTTTTATTTTGTACAAAATGGCACAAAGTTATACTTGTGGTGTTCCCAGTCAACAATGGACGGCCATTGAAAGTGAATGGGAGAGACTGAAAAAAAGAGACAAATTTAGTATTCAGGAGCATGTTCATTATGTTCATGTACACATACTGTACATGTGTGCTTGCAAACATCGATCCCTTGGACCTGTGCATGTGTGGATACATGCATAAATACACACACACACACACGTTAAAACACACAAACTATTTTGAGTATTACACAGATTCTTTTTCACAGAGAGAAACTTGATCCTGCCCTGAACAGCATCTAATATCCATTCATCCATCTGACATTGAAACTCCTGAAAATTTTTTTTTCCATCTCCCATTCACTTTCAATGGCCGGCCATTTTTGACTGAAATGAGATACCTACTCTCAGATAAATGAGGCCTACGATTAATCAGATGCAAATAGAAATATAAAACCAGTCCTAATTGAAAGAGAATAAGATGACAAAAAAGACTGAATCCAATATTGGGTGATAATATAGCATAACAAGTGATTTATAAGCTATTTTTTGTAGGCCGGTCATTTTTGACCGGGAAAACCACAAGTGTGACTATGTGCCATTTTTTACAAAATAAATGTTTTTCAAAACAAACTTCCTTGTGAAAAATTAAAGTAGACTAGTGTGATCAACAGTGGCAATTTTTTTTTTTTTCATATTTTATTTAATATTTCCAAGATTATTAAAAAATAATGCTTTTTTTACTCAAAAAAATTAGATGCCTACTCTCAGATAAATGAGGCCTACAATTAATCAGATGCAAATAGAAATATAAAACCAGTCCTAATTGAAAGAGAATAAGTTGACAAAAAGATTGAATAATTCAGATAGGGGCGACATGGGACCCATGGACAAACCCATGAAGGGCCGATATCTCATGACCATATCTTGCCTACATTGACCCCACCATGAAATGGGCTGGATTTTAATATTTACAGTTCCGTTTCATGCCGCAAATCACACATTTCGCCTTTTATTTAACTCAACTTACTGGTTTCTTTGTTGAAATCTTTGAAGGTTAAGCTGGGCCCTGAAGGTCTTGCAAAAGACAAAGTAAATAAGTGGATCCAAGGAGGCATTTAGCACTGCAAGCAGGACGGTCAGCTCCTTTATGATGTACAAGGCCTGAGCTGCTGTACAGTCATGCAGCTGGGGACTGATGAACATGTGCGGCAGTCTCACCATATGATAGGGCACAAAGCACACGCAGAAAACCGCCACCAGTACTCGCATGTTGCGTTTTGACTTGCTGAGCTTTGTGTTCCCAGACTTTTCCGGCATCGTGCGCTGAGCTTGTCGAAGCCTCTGTACGTTCCCCCAATAAAACAGAATCAGGGAGACCAGCACAGACAAAAATACTAAAAAGGAAAGGATATGCATGACCAAGTAGATCCGTTCGAGCAAGCTGTTATGAAAACTTGCACAGCTAAAACTACTGTTGGGAATGTTTTCTTTATCAGAACTGACAAAAACGGCAATGTAGACACAAACAAAGCACAACAGGACAGCCCAGGTCACTATGCAGATGTAGCGGGTCGAGCGGACTGTTTGCAACACGTGAGTCTCCAGTGGCCGGACAATCATCATGTACCTGAAACAAAGGAGCAAAGAATTCAAAGAATATAGAGAAGGCTTTCAAAATACAGAAACAGTGTTTGTAACGTTTGCGGCTCCATGACTTGCTACTGAAGTAAAATATAATCATATGTTGAACTGTTAATTAGACTAGCCTTTTCTTTAGTGTGTAATATTGTTTAGTGATGTCTGGCCTAGGAATATATTATTGATATGTATTATCACTTTATTTAAATGTAAAAAAAAAAAAAATAATAATAATCTATGCATATTTTTAATCTGCATGGTAAAAATTTACTATTTTTGCTAAATAATTTGTACAGAAAAATCAAAAATCTTAATCAAGTTCAAGGGTGGATGGATGGATGGATGGATGGGTGGGTGGATGGATGGATGGATGGATGGATGGGTGGGTGGATGGATGGATGGGTGGGTGGGTGGATGGATGGATGGATGCAGGGGCGGACTTTACCATTAGGCAAAGGTCGGCAATTGCCTTGGGCCCCGAGCTACCTAGGGGCCCCCAAAATGCCCTATTAACTTATGTTTAAGTTTTTATATATATATATATATATATATATATATATATATATATATATTTCTAAAACTCCATTTGCGAAAAATGGCATCAAATCATTAGTGTTGCAGACAGGAGGGGGCCCCTGCCTCACTACATTGGACTATTCCATTATCTCACTTACTGCGCATCTGCGAAAGTGACAAGGCTGTGCCAAAAAACTGACGGAGAAAAAGAAGTGATTGACAGACAGAGTGTACAGAGTAGTAGACAGAGTAAAAATGAAGCGAAGCTAGCTACCCAAGCGGTGCTGAAAAAATGAAGAAGCGGGAAGAAAGCAAAAAGTCTGTAAAGGTGCGCGGCGCGAAAGATAAACAACACGCAGTAACAGGAGGACTGGGAAATACACAAACAGAGCAAGACGAGTCTAAACGCGAAAATTTTAAGTTTTGAAGTTACCCAAGCGGCTCAAATAAAAGAAAAAAGTGAAAAGACGCTGATAAGTATTTGGGAACGCTGCCAAAGATGACAAACTTTTTTACGGCTACTGTTGGGGATACAGATCAGGAACAACAACGTCCAACGCACAGAAAAATCGTGACGCAAAGAGGACACGGAGATCGACAGACAAAACTGAGCAGTTTACTTATGAATCATGATATTTAAAAAAATCTCAGCTCTCAGATTCTGTCAATTCTATTACGAAATTCAAACAATAAATACCGTTTTGCCGTTTTAATGTGACGTAACAGATTCCTATAGCGGCACGTGAACTGATCATCTCTAGCTAATAGTAAATAAACACGAATTAACAATGTTGAAAGATACAGTATAACTTACCGAAATGTATATTCCTCATTCATATATCAATCAATAAGTGTTTTTCAACCGCGGAAAGAGGTAAAACAGCTGGAGAACAATCGTCACATAACATTTACCTCAGGAAAGCCATTTAATTGGCTAGAAAAAAAAGAGCTATAGAGAGTATTTGGCTAAATATGTGCACTATATTACTTATTTTAACCTTAAATTATACCAGCTAATAGGGCTTTTTTTTTTTCTTGAGAAAAAGTAACGCCTATCTTGTGAAACGTTACCTAATATTTATCCAAAGGAGTCAATATTGAATCAAATCGCAAGAATTGAATCGAAATGGTGAAATTTGTCAAGCAAAAAAAAAAAAAAAAAAACATAGCTTACCAGAAATTGTAGTATGTAAACATTGTAACATGTTTCTGTTTAGGAGTAAAGAAGTGTATGCAGGGTTTAAAGGGGACGTTTTTTTCTCCTCTCTAACCTTTACTTCCCTGTAGATTAGCTTTACCTGCCTATCCACCATTCAGTCGGTACATATTTTTTTCGTTCTCTTTTAAAGATTGGATGGGGAGGGGCCCATAGCCTACCTACCTTCGCCTTGGGCCCCCGATTGCTAAATCCGCCACTGGATGGATGGGTGGGTGGGTGGATGGATGGATGGATGGAAGGATGGATGGTTGGATGGGTGGGTGGATGGATGGATGGATGGAAGGATTATATTTCATGGTGCCCTGAAGGTCAGAAACCAATTTAAACGGATGGACGGACGAATGAACATCCATACCTGTTTGCAGCAATGTAGCCCATGAAGAGAATACTGGAGTACATGTTCAGGTAGGAAGCTGGAGCTCCAAAAATACAGTAGATACGCTGTATTTTCACTGAAGTGCTTGCAAATTTGATAATGCGTAATATCAAACATAGGCAGACAAAGAAGTCTGCTATAACCAGATTCTTGAGATAGACTGTGATGCTGGACTGGCTTGCAGATTTACAAAAATACACATATATTGCAATGCTGTTGAGTGCCAGGCTTGCCAGAAAAACCAGAGAGTATACAGATATAAAGAATGTACGAGCTGTCATTTCAGACAAGTCACAAGGTCCTTGAGTTGAATTGGTTGTGTTCTGGTCCATGATCGAGCTGGATGGTGACTCAGACATGAGACGTTATCTGCTGGAAGAGAGTTAAAAAAAAAAAAAATTATTATACAAAATGGGGACATTTTCCAAAATACCACAAGCACTTTACAATAAGGTTTCATTTGTTAACATTATTTTACATTAATTTTATATTTTAGTTCATATGAACTAGCAATAAAGAATACTTCTACAGCATTTATTAATCTTAATGTTAATTTCAACTTTTAATATAATATTTTAAAAAATCCAAAGATGTATTTGTTTACGTCTGTTAATGCACTGTGAACTTAAACATAAACAATGAACAATAAGATTTTTATTAACATTAACAAAGACTAATAAATGCTTTAACAATAGGTAACACTTTATTTCGATAGTGCACTTTAGACTCTCTACTATCTATAAGTAACTTTGCAACAACATGTCAACTAGCTCTCATTAGAGTATTAGTAGACTGTCTGCTTAATATCCGCTATTACTTTATTTTGATGCTCCCCAACAGACATTCTACTCTTTGCTACTACAAGTCAACTTATTCTACAAACCTGAACCTTAGTTTACTTGACATGTAGTTGCAAAGTTACTTATAGTCAATAGAATATCTGTTGGGGAGCATCAAAATAAAAAGTTAGCAGATATTAAGCAGACAGTGAGTCTAATACTCTAATGAGAGTTAGATGACATGTAGTTGCAAACTTACTTACAGTAGAATGTCTAAAGTGGATAAACGAAATAAAGTGTAACTAAATATATACAGTATATATATATATATTGTTCATTGTTAGTTCAGCTAATACATCCTTACTGTAAAGAGTTAACAAAATACCTTAGTGCTATCACACTGATACTTTAAATACTTTAGAGCCAGAAATACAGCCAACATATATAGACGGTTGATGTGCCATGAAAGATGATGGTCGTTCCACAGACCTTGAGTTAAGCGACCCTCTAGGATCGCTCCCCAGCCCGTGAGGGAGGCATCCATCGTTAGCAACTTGCGAACGACAAGGAGCTCCCAGTACGGGGCCTTGGGACAGGAACCACGGTTTCTTCCACATAACCAGGGCACGTAAGCATTGCCACGTGACCCTGATTGTGCAAAATGGGTTGCCCCTCGGGGAAAACCCTCTGGTCCTGAGCCACCACTGCAGGGGCCTCATGTGCAGTAGTCCAAAAGGTATCACGTTGGAAGCTGCTGCCATCAGGCCCAACAGTCTCTGGAACTGTTTGACAGTGAGTGACTGGCCTAGCTTTATCCTTTTCACAGCTGCAAGGATGGACTCTATACGTGGCGGTGACAGGCGCGCCTGCATCGACACTGAATCCCAAACCACGCCTAGAAAAGTGGTCCTCTGAAGTGGAGAAAGCACACTCTTCTTGGCGTTCAGCCGTAACCCCAACTCTTTCATGTGGGAGAGAACGACATCTCGATGCCGAACCGCCAACTGATGCGACTGAGCTAGAATCAACCAATCGTTGATGTAGTTCATAATGCGAATACCCTGAAGGCGCAGGGGCACCAGAGCTGCATCCACGCATTTGGTGAAAGTGCGGGGTGATAAAGCTAGGCTGAATGGAAGAACTCGATATTGGTAAGCTTTGCCCCCGAAAGCAAACCTCAGAAACTTCCTGTGACATGGACGGATGGAGATATGGAAATATGCGTCCTTGAGATCTATCGTGACAAACCAGTCCTTGGATCTAATCTGTGGCACGATCTGCCTCAGTGTTAACATTTTGAACTTGAGTTGCATAACAGACTCATTTAGAACTCGAAGATCCAGAATGGGACGCAATCCCCCGTCCTTTTTTGGAACTATGAAACCGACTGTAAAACCCAGTTTCCCTGTTGGAGGGAGGTACATATTCTATGACCCCTTTCTCTAACAGAGTGTTCACTTCTTGTTCCATAACCAGAACCTGCTCGGGGTCCACCACTGTGGGAAGGACCCCCATAAACCGAGGTGGGCGAGACCCAAACTGTATTAGATACCCTTTTTCTACAGTCTGCAGGACCCAATGAGAAACATTTAGTAGTAGCTTCCACGCTGTCAAAGATTCTTCTAGAGGTACCAGTCTCTCGAGACTGGTTTCTGGATTTTGTTGTTGTTGAGTAATCGGTCCGTCGCCCTGTAACGGTGGACTGGCAGGGAACGACTGAACGGACTGCTCTGGAACCCTCCTCAGAGGGGGCGGGCATCCCGAGGCCACTACGTTTCCGGGTGGTCCTTGAGATATGTGCTCGCCGGAGACCGCTGCGCCCTGAAGCACCGGAGGTGGCAGGGTTGGCAGAACGGTCCCCTGAGGGCACCGAAGGGAGACAGGCACCGTAAAAAGAGATGTTGACCGCTCTACTTCGGGGGGGACTGCCCTCACTGGCCTGAGCCCTCGGGCGTCAGGACCTTTTCCCCGCAGCCTTCTTAGCAATAATAACGGTCCTCAAATCCGTTTTACCCTTCGAAGGCTGGGGTTGAGAGCAGCCTCTGTGTCCCCGGGACTTCTGTGGGGGGGCACGGGAGGCAACGCTCTGCTTTTGGGTGGCACGGTGTGAAGAGCTCATTTTAGAAGATTGAGGCTGCTCCCGCTCAGCAGCCTCGGGATGAGAACAACGGGGGGAGGAGTTTCTGAAAGGCGGCTGCCTGTAGTTTTAACTGGCTTGGTGAGCAGTACCGGAACCCTTAGGGAAGATGTCGTCGCTGGAGAGAGATATCTTGCAAGCGTGTCCTCCACTTTCAGAATCTCCCCATAACCGTGCTCTCTGTAGCTAGATATAGAGGAATAGTTTGAGGTTTGGGAACTAAAAACTCTATATGAAACTGGTTTCTCCCACGATCTCAACACCTCATGTGACAGGAAACGTTCGTCGAGTTTACTTTTCGAACGAACGTCCTGTTTATCAGCTGGCCAATTGATACTCAGTCTCTCTACAGCTCTAGTCACTACCTCAATAAGCTCTTCGAACGCATGAGACTGAGGTGGCGAATCCTCTGTTTCAGCCTCAATACTGACAACATCCAGCTCCTCAGAACTGGATAGTTGCAATATTGGTGCCTCCATTGGGGTGGAAGGAACCGCAGCGCTTGCTTCCAAACCCTGAGAAGAGGCACTGGATCTATCAGGTGAAGGCTCAAAGGTCTCAAACCCCTCTGATAGATCCATTTGCGAACCCCAAGACTGCGATCGCCGCTGTGCCTCGGCAGCAGCGGGACCAGAGCCCTGGGGAATTGGACTGATTATACATTTCCTTCAAGACATCATCACACAAAGCGTTCCCATAGCGTCAATCTCGACGCAACGCGAGTTCCCTTGAAAGGGAACTTAATTTACTATGTTTGTCCAATTGATTTTTTCATATGTATTTGAATTGACAAAATTAAAAAAGGAAGTAAAGCATACAAGTGGTCCTTATATCTGTCATTTGTGGGTGAACTAGTCTTTAAGTACACTTAAAGAGAAACAACTGTTTATAACTCATTTCTTCTTAATCTATTTTGCTCATACTTTAACAGTTTTAAAAAAAAAATACATTTGAGTTCAGCTTCCTGTCTCGAACCCTTAACCACAATTAAGGTCAAAGCTCAGCACACAGACAAACTATTTCACACCACAGTGACACACCCAAATCATTTTTGTCACTTTTATTCATTACTTTTTGTATTTATTAAGATTTTTCTATGTTCATTTCACTAGATGCTCACATTTGTTACATGTCAAAACCTGAGACCAAAAAAGTCTCATTCCATTTTTCAGGACGTGTATGTATAGTTTTATATATATATTTATATATTTTTATATATATATATATATATATATATATATATATATATATATATATATATATATATATATATATATATATATATATATATATATATATATATATATATATATATATACATACATACATACATACACACACACAGTATATTCATGTTTCACTTCTACTCTTTGGCCAAATACAATGATAACACTTTACAATAAGGTATCATAGACAAACATGAGTAATATATTTTTACAGCATGTATTAGCATTTATTAATGTTATAACATTACACTCTAAAAAAATGCTGGGTTGTTCAACTTATGTTTGTGTCAAATATGGACAAACCCAACCATTGGTTTAAATTATTAATTTCTACATTTTAATTAAAATTGTTAATTAAAATTAACAAATTATATATAAAAGTGTTATTCCCTGTTGTTCATGTTAACTAAATGTAGAACAAATGGAACCTTACTTTAATGTGTTACAAACATAAATAAACATGTTTGATACTGTAGTTACAAGAAAACATTCTAAACCTATACAGAAGTTGACTTTTGAAAATCTCCGTCATATTGATTAAACTCAATTTGAGCTGAATTTATTTGATTTTTAACACTGATTTCTTTTCTTTTTTCAATTAATTCTGTATTTTCACATGATTTAAAACAAGGCATGACTCACCGTAGCTCTCTATCTTGTAGCACACTGAAGAAGTGAAGTAGAAGAACACTGTCTGTCACTTCCTCATCTTGAGTGCCTAAGATGTTTTAGATGACGCAGTCTAATGTGTGTGTGTGTGTGTGTGTGGTGTGTGTGGGGGGGGGGGGGGGTTCTCAGTAATATGACATTCGGTAAATTGCAAAAATGTTGGAAAAAGTTGGTTTGTGACAATTTATTCAGAACTCTCTTTTGCTGTTTGCTCAGAAATTGATATGAATTATAAAAGGCATTCTCAGTTCAGTTCTGACTGACAAACAGCACTGTCTTAAACATCTAGTGTGGCTCACACAAAAAGTTCATCTTCTAACACTTTATTACTCCTCACCATATTGTTTTCGTCTAAATAAAGCCAGATGACCTCTCAGCTCATGTTTGCAGTCCACCTCCGCATTGACTCTTTGCGTGTTTTCTCAGGACAGCGATGACCCCCGGCTCTGCTGCTTTCTGACCCTCTTAACCCCCTGGAATAAAGACAGCATTTGTCTTTCTCAACTTTCCTCTTTACTGGGAAAATTAGCCCCTGTATTTCTCTGTGGATGTCAGGAAATCTCTGGCTTTGGTGTTCCACACAGAACAAACAAGACATATAGTATACAAACAGAAACGATGAGATTACAAGCAGCATTTAGCATGACACATGTAGGTCAAATGACTGAAATTGTATTCAGACACTTCATAGAGAAGAAACGAAGACAGCACATGAAGAAAATGCAATATTGTTTGTTCGATGATAATTACTAATTCAAAAATAAAGATTGATTGAACTAAAAAAAACAAAAAAAAAAACATTCTTTGCTTAAATATGATATGGCTGTATACGTTTTTGTTGTTGTTGTTGTTGTTTAGCCATTTTACTTCCACATTTCTTGTAAGGTGAGATGGACCACGTATGTACTTTTATTATAGAAAAACGGTAACACTTTACAATAAGGTTAACTAACATGAACTAACAATGAGCAATACATTTGTTAAACAAATACAACCTTTGATTTTAAAAATGTATTGGTAAATGTTGAAATTAATATTAACTAAGATTAATAAATGCTAAAGAAGTATTGTTCATAGTTCATGTTAACTAATGTAGTTAACTAATGTTAACTAATGAACCTTATTGTAAAGTGTTACCATAAAAACATTTGAGTGCAGATCCGCAATGTGTAAGATGAGAATAAACTAAATAAGAGTAAAATAAACATTGCTTTATGTTATAATAGTGCTTTATAATCAAATATAGATATAACTATATAATATAATACTGTGCGAAATAGGTCATGCCCACTGGAGCCTCATCATTAGGGCAAGCTGAATACCTCTGAAGTAAACTAACCTTGGAACATCATGTTCAGAGAAAAAGTTGCTATGGCTACTATTGCATACCCTGAAAGTTAAAGTTGAGGTTATTCGCTTACTCTGAGTAAACTTACCCAGGTACCCCCCTGGTAACAATCAGGAGATAAACAACACCGAACAAAGACCATGAGAAACACTGGGGATTAAATACACAAGGTAACATGGGGCAAACAAGGGACAGGTGTAAGTGATTAGTTACTATGGAAACTAATCAATGTAACTACAGAAACTAACAAGGTAGGCAATGAAACAAAGGAAACAGGAACTAAATGTGTTTTCACGCCATACTGAAATTAACGTAATTATGAGATTTCAACTTGTAAAAAGAGCTCACGTCATCGTAGAGCTCGTACGTACAGCTCCTACTTGTACCACCTGACTGCTGCAGATTCTTTTAGGCGTTGATAGTGGTGCCATAGAAACACACAATTCCCTGTTCTAGGGTGTGAACTGTGAATCATGTGTTGTAATTTCGATATGGTAATTATGCAAGACGTGAACGCAGCATAAACACAGAAGATGACCAAATACAGGAACAATGGAAAAAAAACACAGTCTAAAACCAAGAACCACAAAACCATGGGAACAAGAAATGATGAGGCATATGAGTGACATCATGTATATTGCAAAACTGTAATGCTCATAAGTCGCCTCTAACTGAAACCAGCAGATGCAGTGAACTCAACAGAAACATCAAAATATGTAACCAGACCAGTGCTGTTGGTTGAGACGGCTTATATTCATTAATACATCAAATGTGTATTGTAAATGCTTTTAACATTACTTTATATTTCAGTTTAACGCTGCAATTTGAAAATGCTTTCATTTTGAGAATGTCAAAGGACTGTGTTTGTTTTTGTGAAAATATGTGAATTGGAAATTGTTTCACTGTCCGTTGAGTGTTTTGATTTACAGTTACACGAGTCAAACGATCCTTCCTAACGTGACAGAAGCTGAATCTTGTGTTCTCTTACGAGAGGTTCTCTCGTATTGCGTAAGCTAGCTTACGCTGCGGGAAAGTCTCCTTTCACGAGATACTGAAGCCAAAAATTATCCTAATTTTATAAAACTTGTCAACGCAGTGCGGCAGCCTGCAGACCTAGGGCAAGCGAGTCGCGTGCCCATTGGCTGCTCTGCGGCAACTGCAGCAGCCTATGGCTGAGCCTTGCGCGTGACGTCACGTCCAATGAGCGCGCTTGGCGCGCTCAGTGCGTCACAGCCCGTCATAGGGGTGTGGCTTAGCGTATATAAGCAAGGAACAGAGGCTGCTTCGCTGATTTCTGTCTCTTCAGCGAAGCTCTTCGCATCGCTGATCTCCGAGGAAGCCGCCGTTGAATCCAGCGACCAGCACGCCGAGGATATCAGCCTGAGGACGCCGGCCGCTCGCCGCCTTCCCTGCCTGCTGCGCCATCCGGCACTTATATCCTTTTCTGCTCTGTGTTGTGTGTGTGTGTGTCCGCCGCGACACACTTGCATCTAAAAGAGCGCGAGGCGTTGTTTCAAATGCCTCGCACATCCTGTGGCTCGTGCAGAGCCTCGCTCAGCGACGGAGACCGCCACGTGCTGTGCGCTCTCTGCCTGGGTTTTGACCACGCTGTTCGCGCTCTCTCCGAGGGCGGCTGCGAACAGTGTGAAGAGTTACCGATGTCGACCCTACGGGCTCGACTCGCTAAACTGGAAGAAACTCCATCTTCTCCGGCCGCTTCTTCCAGGCCACGTAAGAAGAAACGTCGCTCTCAAAGGCCGCCGGAACTGGACGCTTCAGCTGAGCGCTCGCCGGAACCTCTCCCGCGAGCCTCGCTCTCTCCTTCCCCCCCACCCTTCTCCGACGCGCAGCGGCCGGCCACTGCCCGCACTGCCGTCGCCCTGGGGGACGATGCAGATGATGCCGCTGACAGCTGCTCTCTGCTCGCGTCTGACAGCGAGGAGTGGTCGGGCTCTCACCGCTCCGCCCCCTCGACTCTGGAGTCCTCTCGAACCCGCGCTAGTGTTGACGCAGAGCTTCTCCGCCTCCTCACTTTAGCGGTCGAGAGAATGGGACTGGATTGGTCCCCACCTAAGGAGCCGGAGCCCAATCGCCTCGACGGGTTTTTTCTGCCTAGCCGCCGCCCTGCGCCTGCCTCTAGGTCAGCACCCTTCCTGCCTGAGCTCCACGCTGAGCTCTCTAAGTCCTGGAACGCTCCGTTCTCCACCAGACTCCGCTCGCCTGTCTCTTCGGCTCTCTCCCAGGTGGACGGAGCCGCCGAGAACGGCTATAACGGCATCCCCGCCGTTGAGGATGCTGTGGCAACGCACCTTTGCCCGCCGTCTGCTAGATGGCGCTCAAAGTCTGCCCTGCCGTCTAAAGCCTGCAGGACCACCTCAGCTCTCGCCGGCCGCGCTTTCGCCGCCTCCGGCCAGGCTGCTTCCGCCCTGCACTCAATGGCTATTCTCCAGATCCTTCAAGCCGACCTCCTCCGTGAACTGGACGAGAAGGGCTCGGATCAGTCTGCCTTTACCGATCTGCGCAGCGCTACGGATCTCGCGCTGCGCGCTACCAAGACTGCTGCTCAAGCCATCGGCAGATCCATGGCCGCGCTCACCGTCATCGACAGACATCTCTGGTTGACGCTCGCGGACATGAGTGAGTCAGAGCGCGCTGTGTTTCTCAACGCACCACTCTCGCCCACCGGCCTTTTTGGCCCTGCGGTCAGCGGAATTGTGGATCGGTTCTCGGAAGTACAAAAGGCTTCGCAGGCGATGGACCTCTTCCTGCCCCGCCGTTCGAGCTCAGCCACAGGCCGCTCTCAAACTCAGCCTCCTGTGCGCGGCTCTAACCAGCGCTCTTCCAAGCCTCCCAGCGCTTCGCAGCGACGCCAGGGCAATCGCCCCAGGTCGCGCTCGACCAGCCGTCACAGACCGCCGCCCCCACGGGGCCCGCGGTCCAAGATCGCGTTGAAGCCCGAGCCCGCGAAGTCCTCCTAGCATCCGCAAGGAGGAAAAGATGGTTGAGTCCCGCTACGGCCGGACCGCCATCAAAACGCACAGCTCTGTCAGTCCCCTATGTTCAGGCTACTGCAGCAGCACACACCGCAGCCAACGAGCCAGTATTAACACTCGCTCGCCTGCACACAAACGCCGTTTTCACGGCGACCCAGATAAATCTCAAAAAGAGTATAAGTGCTTTAAGTGTAGAAAATGTGCCCACACCCATGTGCTCACTGCTTCACACAAGTACAATCCCCATGGTAACGCACCCAGAGCGCTCTCTCATAAAGCGGCCACACACCGCTCGAGTTCTAAATGTAGTAAAAGTGCCCACACTTCCGTGCTCACAACTACTCGCTGCTCGCTCTGTCACTCAGTTACCTCAATTCGCCACGGCTCAAGCCGCAGGGGTATTGAGTATAGGAAAAGTGCCCACTCCCGCGTGTTCACTGCCTCACACAGACCAGGTTCCCATGGCAACGCGTCCAGAGCGCTATCTCATAAAGCGGAGACTTTCCGCTCGAGCATCAAGTGTAGGAAATGTGCCCACAGCCCTGTGCTCACACCTGCCCACTGCCCGCTCTGCCAGACAGGTTGCAAACCTCATAAAACCCCCAAACACTGGCCGTGTCATAAGTGCAAATCCCGCGCCAGCTCACGAGCACGCGCGCCCACTTTCAGACACCATAATCCCCACGCCGCTCTCGCGCCTGGGATGTTTGACAGCAGTTCACGCTCCATCATCCGAGATCGAGCTACTAAATTCTGCTCAGTCGGCCAGCCCTGTTCTTCTGCCCTCGTGTCCGAGCATCGGCGGCGCGCGCGCCGCCCCGCCTTCTCTGATACAGGTTCCCCATCCCGCGCAACGCGGCGATCTGAACCCAGAGACCATTCGACCCCTAGCCATGCATGCAAAAGCATGGGAGGCTATTCAGGGCGCGTCAGAATGGGTGCTCAACACCATAAGACACGGTTATTCGCTCCAATTTGCTCGTCGCCCTCCGCGCTTTCTAGCGCAGACGGAAACGAAAGTAAGTTTGGACACAGCACATCTGCTTCAAGCAGAGATAACAAAGCTGCTGCGAAAAGGGGCCATAGAACAAGTACATCCTTCCCTGAGCGAGTCAGGCTTTTACAGCCGTTACTTCCTCGTTCCCAAGAAGGACGGAGCATTAAGACCTATTTTAGATCTGAGACATCTGAACAAGGCTCTCATGAGACGGCCGTTCAGGATGATTACAACCAGACAGATCCTCGCGCAAATTCGCCCAGGAGACTGGTTTATCTCTCTCGATCTGAAAGACGCTTATTTCCAGATCCAGATAACTCCCCGTCACAGGCCATTTTTGAGATTCGCCTTCGACGGTCGAGCTTATCAATACACAGTCCTGCCGTTCGGCCTGTCTTTAGCACCCCGTACATTTACGAAATGCATGGACACGGCTCTCGCTCCCCTGAGGAGTCAGGGAATGCGAATTTTGAACTACTTGGACGATTGGCTCGTTCTAGCGCAGTCAGAGACAGAACTGGTGTCTCACAGAACAGCGTTACTCGACCACCTCGAGGGTCTGGGTCTAGCGGTCAACTGGACCAAGAGCTCGCTCTCGCCCCGGCAGTCGATTTCCTTTCTCGGAATAGAACTGGACTCGGTGGCGATGACGGCCAGATTGTCGGAGCAGCGCGCGCGCCGCATTCAGCGCCTCGCTGCATCCTTCAAAGAAGGCAACCGGGTTCCCCTGAAGGCATTCCAGCGCATTCTGGGGCATATGGCCTCAGCTGCAGCGGTTCTTCAGCTGGGTTTACTGCGCATGCGCCCGCTTCAACGCTGGCTGAGAACGCGCGTATCCCATCGAGCCTGGGCGACCGGCGGCTCGCTAATCAGAGTGACTCAGGTCTGTGTCTCAGCCCTGCAGCCCTGGCTAGCAGCCGAATGGTATCACACAGGAGTGAATATGGGAGTGGTTTCACACCGGAAAGTTGTCTCGACAGACGCGTCCAACCTAGGTTGGGGAGCGCTCTTCGAAGGCAGACCGGTCTTTGGCCACTGGTCAGACCAGGAGAATCTCCTACACATAAACTGTCTAGAGATGCTCGCGGTCGAGAAAGCGCTCATGCACTTCCTCCCTTTCCTCCATGGTCACCATGTTCTAGTCCGCACGGACAACACTTCAGTAGTGGCCTATGTGAACCGCCAGGGCGGTGTCAGATCAAAGCAACTCTGCGCCCTGACGGAACGCCTCCTCGTATGGGCTCAGCTCTCTCTGCGCTCTCTGAGAGCATCGCATGTGCCTGGCCATCTGAACGAGGGCCCCGACAGACTGTCCAGGGACAACGTTCCCCCTGGGGAGTGGTCTCTACACCCCCAAACAGTCCAGTCGCTGTGGCGCCGCTTTGGCAGAGCGAAAGTCGACCTCTTCGCGTCAAAAGACAATGCGCACTGCCCAGCGTTCTTTTCAAAGAGCGAGGACGCGCTGGCCCAGCCTTGGCCCAGCGGCCCGCTATATGCCTTTCCACCAGTCTCTCTGCTGCCTCAGGTTATCGAGAGAGTCAGGAAAGCGCGCCACACAGTGCTCCTCATAGCCCCGTTCTGGGAGAACCAAGCTTGGTTCCCGGAACTCATACAATTGGCAGACTCAGCCCCTTGGCCGATTCCGGTGCGGAGAGACCTTCTCTCTCAAGCCCGCGGCTCGATTTGGCATCCCCACCCAGAGCACTGGTCTCTGCATGCGTGGAGCCTCAACAATTACATGCTGATCTACCAGAAGGGGTGATGAACACGATCATACAATCTAGAGCCCCCTCCACGAGGCGGCTCTACACGTCTAAATGGTCTGTGTTTAACAAATGGTGCACTACCAAAGGGCTCAATCCACAGACATGTGGGGTCTCGCACGTATTGTGCTTCCTTCAAGAGCTACTGGACGCGGGCAGGTCCCCCTCCACGCTCAAAGTCTATGTCGCGGCCATTTCAGCGCTCTCTGTTTCAGAGCCGGGCCGCGCATTAGGAAGGAACGAGTTTGTCATCCGCTTCCTTAGAGGAGCGAGGAGGATGAACCCCCCGCGACCCCCTTCGGTTCCTATGTGGGATCTTTCACTGGTCTTGGACGCACTGAAAGCACATCCCTTTGAACCCTTAGAAACTGTGGATATGAAATACCTCACGCTCAAAACCGTTTTTCTGATAGCACTGTCTTCAGTAAAACGTGTGGGAGACCTTCACGCGTTATCCACTAACGCTGCGTGCCTCGAGTTCGGACCCAATGACTCTAAAGTTATTCTCAGACCGAGGCATGGGTACGTCCCAAAAATTTTGGGCACTCCCTTCAGAGCGCAGGTCATTTCCCTTTCAGCCCTGCCGAATACTGGCTGCGAGGCAGATAGTCACCTCCTCTGCCCAGTTAGGGCGCTGAGAAGCTATGTTTCGCGCTCCGCCGCTTTCAGGCGTTCAGAGCAGCTTTTTGTTTCGTTTGGTGGGCGCACCAAGGGTCTCGCCGCCTCGAAACACACTCTGTCCAGATGGATAGTCGATGCTATCGCAGCTGCTTACGCATCTAAAAACCTGCAGTGCCCCTTGGGCATTCGGGCACACTCCACCAGAGGCATGGCCTCATCGTGGGCGTGGTCCAGTGGGATTCCCATTCATGACATTTGTGCAGCGGCAGGCTGGGCCTCCCCCTCCACATTTGTTAGGTTTTACAACCTGGAAGTTCCCGCCTTGCAGGCCAAAGTGCTATCAGTCTAAGTCTCGCGTAAGCCAGCCCACTATCTGTGCGCGGGCTACGTTGCTGATTTAGCTCTACTGGTTGAGCTGCATTATATGGAAGTGTTAGTTGGACCGGCTGTGCCGCTCCCTGCCCCATATTACGTGCTTGTGTACTGTGGTATCTTGGCCGCCCAGCTCCGCTTCGCGTTCCCTGGGCTCCCCACGGGACTCATTCAGGATGCTGGGCGCGCGCACGGCGTTGACAAAGGTGTTCCCGCAGCGTAAGCTAGCTTACGCAATACGAGAGAACCTCTCGTAAGAGAACGTACTCGGTTACTAACGTAACCTCGGTTCTCTCTAGAGAGGGAACGAGTATTGCGTAACCCGCCGTGCTCTCGCCACGAGCTCGTTTTCGCTTCATGCGACAGAAACCAGCGAAGCAGCCTCTGTTCCTTGCTTATATACGCTAAGCCACACCCCTATGACGGGCTGTGACGCACTGAGCGCGCCAAGCGCGCTCATTGGACGTGACGTCACGCGCAAGGCTCAGCCATAGGCTGCTGCAGTTGCCGCAGAGCAGCCAATGGGCACGCGACTCGCTTGCCCTAGGTCTGCAGGCTGCCGCACTGCGTTGACAAGTTTTATAAAATTAGGATAATTTTTGGCTTCAGTATCTCGTGAAAGGAGACTTTCCCGCAGCGTAAGCTAGCTTACGCAATACTCGTTCCCTCTCTAGAGAGAACCGAGGTTACGTTAGTAACCGAGTACGATTTGTTGACTTCCTCTGGTCTAAAGCTCATGTGTTTTAGTCTGTCCTCTGTCCTTGGTGCTGAACCACATCAGGTGTGTCAACTAGGGACAACGCTTCAGAAGGGACGTCAGTATAGAAGACGAAAGCAAAAGTTTGGTTAGCTTTTCCCCCAAGAGGAACAGCTCTTTTACCCCTGACGATGTAATGATGTTTGTCATGTTCCTAAAAACTGCAGTGATATCTGTTCCTGATTTCCTTAGAAATATGATAGTTGATTTTTTTTATACGTGGTGTTACGTAACGCATCAGTAATTGGCAAAGAGCGACAAGAGCAAAACTGCTTTTAGTCATAGTAAATGTAATGCCTTGTAGGGTTATGCACATTGAACTATGATACAAATAATAACAAAAACATTCTCAAAAGTGATCACATGGGATAATGCACCTGTTACAAACTGCTCCAAGACACGAAAGTTAGATCCAAATGCAGCTTTATTGGCTGGGGAAATCCAGAGGTGTAATCCAATGTACAGGCTAGGGTCATACACAGGCAGGCAGTCAAAACAAACAAACAAACAAAACAAACAAACAAACAGGCAGGGACCAGAGGCAAGAGAGTAATCCAGGAAACAGGGCAAGATATCAAAAACCAAGAAACAAGAAAACCAGGGAAACGCTCAGAAATGCAGTGAAACACTTAACAAGACTTCACAGTGAGTGAATGAATGAACAAGGTATATATAGACTGAGACTAACAGGATGATAAGACAGGGTGAATGCAATCAGTGAATGAGGTACAGGTGAATGTGATAATGAGTCCAGGCAGTGAGTTCTGGGAAATGTAGTTTGAGAGTGATAATAGTCTTATGTGGAGTGCCCTCTGGTGGCTCTCAAGGGCAACTCCAGCTGGTGATCGTTACAGCACCACAGAAACTCAATATTTACTACTAACCTCACCCAAAAAGATCAATAATTTATATTATATTAAAGGGACAGTTTACCCAAAAATGAAATTCTGTCATCATTTACTCACTCTCAAATTGTTCCAAACCTGTATAAATGTAAAGGAAGATTTTTGAAGATTAAGCAGTATAAATGATGACAGAATTAAAAATTTTAGGTGAATTATCCCTTTAACAATGTTACAGAATCATTATACTATATTATTTATATTTAGATGTATCATTTATATCATATTTTAATTATTCTAATATGCTGATATCTTATCAATATTGAAAAGTTTCACTGCTTAATATTTTTGTGGAAACTGTGATATACACTCACCTAAAGGATTATTAGGAACACCATACTAATACTGTGTTTGACCCCCTTTCGCCTTCAGAACTGCCTTAATTATACGTGGCATTGATTCAACAAGGTGCTGAAAACATTCTTTAGAAATGTTGGCTCATATTGATAGGATAGCATCTTGCAGTTGATGGAGATTTGTGGGATGCACATCCAGGGCACGAAGCTCCCGTTCCACCACATCCCAAAGATGCTCTATTGGGTTGAGATCTGGTGACTGTGGGGGCCATTTTAGTACAGTGAACTCAATGTCATGTTCAAGAAACCAATTTGAAATGATTCGAGCTTTGTGACATGGTGCATTATCCTGCTGGAAGTAGCCATCAGAGGATGGGTACATGGTGGTCATAAAGGGATGGACATGGTCAGAAACAATGCTCAGGTAGGCCGTGGCATTTAAACGATGCCCAATTGGCACTAAGGGGCCTAAAGTGTGCCAAGAAAACATCCCCCACACCATTACACCACCACCAACAGCCTGCACAGTGGTAACAAGGCATGATGGATCCATGTTCTCATTCTGTTTACGCCAAATTCTGACTCTACCATCTGAATGTCTCAACAGAAATCAAGACTCATCAGACCAGGCAACATTTTTCCAGTCTTCAACTGTCAAATTTTGGTGAGCTCGTGCAAATTGTTGCCTCTTTTTCCTATTTGTAGTGGAGATGAGTGGTACCCGGTGGGGTCTTCTGCTGTTGTAGCCCATCCGCCTCAAGGTTGTGCGTGTTGTGGCTTCACAAATGCTTTGCTGCATACCTCGGTTGTAACGAGTGGTTATTTCAGTCAAAGTTGCTCTTCTATCAGCTTGAATCAGTCGGCCCATTCTCATCTGACCTCTAGCATCAACAAGGCATTTTCGCCCACAGGTGACAGGACTGCCGCATACTTGATGTTTTTCCCTTTTCACACTATTCTTTGTAAACCCTAGAAATGGTTGTGCGTGAAAATCACAGTAACTGAGCAGATTGTGAAATACTCAGACTGGCCCGTCTAGCACCAACAACCATGCCACGCTCAAAATTGCTTAAATCACCTTTCTTTCCCATTCTGACATTCAGTTTGGAGTTCAGGAGATTGTCTTGACCAGGACCACACCCCTAAATGCATTGAAGCAACTGCCATGTGATTGGTTGATTAGATAATTGCATTAATGAGGAATTGAACAGGTGTTCCTAATAATCCTTTAGGTGAGTGTACTTCTATTGAAAAGTCTGGGGCAATCTTTTAAAAAAAAAAAAATATATATATATATATATATATATATATATATATATATATAAAGATGCATTAAATTGATCAAAAGTAACAGAAAATCCATTTATATAATGACACAAAAGATTTATATTTCAAATAAATGCTGCTTTCTATTCATCAAAGAATCCTGAAATAGAAGTATCACAGTTTCCACAAAGATATTAAGCAGCAAAAAAAAAAAAAATAGTATTAGAATGATTTCTGAAGGATCATGTGACACTGTAGACTCATGTGACTCATGAGTAATGATGCTTGTATGAAAATTCAGCTTTGTATCACAGGAATAAATTACATTTTATATTATGATAGAAGACGGTTATTTTTAAATTGCAATATTATTTCACCATATTGCTATTTTTTATGAAATGAATGCAGCTTTGCTGAGCATAAGAGACTTATTATAGACATTATTTAAAGTTAATTATAATCTGTAATTTTGTGTAACTGATATTCATTTTATGTTGATTATTGTTTACACACTTATATTTTACATTTGAATCATTTATAATTATATACATTTGTAATATATTTATACAGCGGTTTATTAAATTATCAATGATGTTTTGTCTAGACAGTATGAATGTGACTAGTTTAAATCATATGGATCAAGCATGGTCAGAAGTGGTTTGAACACATGATCAGACCTATCAAAATATGTTATTGATGTGGGTAAACATGAGTCAGTCCATCTCACGCCAGTTCCCAATCCTGAAACCCTCTAAATCCCATTAGTTTCTAGTTCTCTTTCTATTGCATGCCTACGTGGCAAGATAAAGCGTAAAAACGAAATCTCACACACCATCTTAAATGGGTGACTAACTTCCTCTTTCTATTTCCTTTTTGTCGCTTCTGCAGCTCTAGCTCTAACCAATTCTGCGATTCATGTTGTCGGCTTTGCATTCTTTTTTAAATAAAGTCAAGGATCAAAATAAATACACCTCAGCCCACATAAATGAGCTGAATTTAGTTCAGTTCAGTTAGGGTTAGGTTAGGGTTACATTTCCATGCAACACAAAAAAGGAAATAACTTTAAAAGAGTTGCATCAACTTTCTTCATTTCTTATTTTGTTTTTCATGGAAGATAGACGGTCATGTGGGTTTGGAACGACATGCGTGTGAATGAATGACATTTTTATTTTTAAGTGATGTATTTCTTGAAGCGTCTCATGGCAACTGTAGCGTGACTCTGGGCAGATTGCTGGAGCTGTGCTGCATGTGAGAAGCTGCAGGTTTTGCGGTTCCTGTGCTCGTCTCTTTCAAAAACATAATGCAATCTGAGTCATTCATTGTGTTGGAGGGGACGGAGTTTCACCTGTAAATATTTGCGTGCCCTAGCAGAGCAGGTTTGAAAGAGTGAGAGGAAAAGTGCAGCGCTGTGACAGAGGAGACGCCAGCAGAGAGAGACAATAAGAAGGAAAAGAAGAAGTAGAGAAAACAAATAAGACAGACTAAATTTATGAATTACATCCTGAGAATCCATAGCAGGGGTTTCCTCAACTCGATGCTATTTTAAGCCGGCACTTTCCGGAAAAGTGCATCGCAAATTCTATTCAAAGTGTAGGCCTAATAACGGTGGACATGTTCAATACTTTTTTTTTTTTTTCAGTCAAGACTTAATATTAGACATAATATTATATTTTAAAGCTGTAATCACACCATAAAGTACTGCAATACACAGTTTTAGAAAAGTAGCCAAAGAATGATATTAATATATTTCCATTGTTCCTAAATTTGTACTTGCCTATTTCAGGTGTTGCTATTTGTAAATCATAATAATAATAATACTGAATTATTAATTTAATTTTCACACCATGTACCATACCAATAAAAAGATCAATATCTAGGAGAACAATTATAATCATGATGTTGCACACACAGAAGAGATTTTTTTTTTTTTTTTTTTTTTTTACTCTGTGAAATCAACAAACATAACAAGAAATTAGATTGCATTTCACAGTGTGTTGCAATGACTGTGGTGACTTTATATGAAAGTGAAACTGTTTTTCAGTAAACACACCTAACACAATCCCCAGATATGCATGATGTCAAAGAACAGTGTAGACTGTTAGACCAAATAAAGACTGTAACACTGACATTTCATTAATAAAATAAAGCTCAGCACTTTAATATCTCGTATAACTCTATACAACTGTGAACTTTGTTGCATATTCAAATATTTAAAGTCCCCCTGTAGTCCATAATTTATCCCTTAAAACTCATCTTTGATCACGAAAATTACATATTTAAAGGTTCTTTCCTTAAAAAAAAAAAAAAAAAAAAATCCTTCATGCCTTAAAATAGCTTGAATGTAACTCTACAGCCTTGCCTCACTTAGTATACACAGATTCTATGAATATGCAAATGCACCCCGCCTCCACTCACTCACACCAGCTCAGAGATCCACTCGTTGACGATCACACGTTGATCTGATTGGTTACAAGGTAGTTTGTGACGTCAGAAACAACAGAGATTTCAAAGCGTGTTTTTGAGACTTGTCTTTAGTTCACTGCAGTTTTAAGGAGAAAATACTCAGCAATGTTGACTTATGAATTTGCACATGGTTTGTCCTAAACTTTGATCAGTTTCCGGGTCACAGGCTGGAGGACGGAGGAACGAGGAAGCATCAATTTGAGTATTGGGAAGCACCCCGATGTATGCTCAACGGCTAGAGAATACCCATAATATTAATACCCACTGCAAGAGTCACGCGTCAAATAAATTTGTCCCTCCAGCCGGCAGCTGAATCATTCATCCATCTACAGGTGAAACTCAAAAAAATTTAATATCGTGCAAAAGTTATATTTTTGATGATTATGGCCTACAGCTTATGAAAATCCCGAATTCAAAATCTCAGAAAATTCGAATTTAACATGAAATCAAAAAAAAAAAAAAAATTAAATCGGGAAATGTTGGCCCTCTGAAAAGTATAATCATATATAGTTATATATACTAAATATATTAGTTTCACCTTTTAATTTGAATTACTGAAATACACAGACTTTTGAACAATATTAAATTTTTTCGAGTTTCACCAAACCGCTGGTCCAATGTGGCTACAGCATAATATCATACAGGTATAAATTCCTTTGTAAATGATTATTAAATTGTTTAATTAAGGTTTATACATAGTTTACATGACAAGAGTTCAAGATAAATACTACTGGAGCTGACAGTTTGCTAAGTTTCGAATGATTAACAGCAAGAACAAACTATGCAAAAGCGGCAGCCCTTCCGGCGAACTCAGTGTCTAAATTCACTCACTCATTTCACAATTAGTGGCCTATATAGCAAAAATGTACTACAATACATACTATTTTAGAGGCTGCACACTAAAGCGTCAATGGGCCGAGCTTGAAGGTCCATCCACACACTAACTCTACACATAACCATATCTCTAAACCTAATAAAGTCAAACTCCATCCAGAGGGGGAGCTGGACATCATTTGGTTCTGCAGTGAGAACCACTTCACTGTTTTGGGAGATCCACAGACATTATTATTATGGATGTAAAGATGGACATGAACTGTGTGGCCCTCTTGTGGCCACTAAAGCAGCTTTAAATATGCTGAAGTCATGACTCTGACGTGTCCAGTCCAACATTGTTGTGTCAGATGTCTGTGAATGGGGTTTTTTCGGATTTATGACAACACACAGTTTCTCAGTATGAATTATGAACAGAATCTACCACGTTATAAATCAAAAGCATTTTCTGTGAAATGTGTTTTTTTTCTTCAAAAGTGTGCTGCTTGCATTTTTATTCAAATACATTTAATAAATAAATGAATTCTTTTACACACAGAATCGCTCATACAATTAGATTTTAATCTTGTAGAAATCAAACAATAAATAGAACATCTATTAACACTCAGCATTTCAGTAATAACTATATAAATTTATCACATACATATTAAATTACTCACATGCCTACAGTGTATACAGATTAAAGTGCGTTCTGAGAATATATCACATTATATTAGTCACATATATGTATTTTAAATAGCTTATTTATATTTGTCCAGCGTTATGCTGAACCAGCTGAGCAACAGGCACATGAATGGTGTAAAAGATTCAGGGATGTGAAAACTGACTTTCCTAATCCACTTCTCATTTCTATTTTTCCTCTGTTTAAAATAAGTTGAGTAGTCATAGCTGACAGTTTAACCCTGAAAAAAAAATGTCATGCTCACATGCAGATGAAAATAATAGAACCTCCAGCTATTTCAAGCAGGAACAACCTAAAAAGAGAAGAAAAAAAAAATGGTTCATGTTTTTTTAAATGTTGCAATGCAAATGTGCTATAAATTGCTATAAAAATGCCATTACCTTATCTTTAGAAAATTAAAATATACTTTAAAATAATTTCTATTGAAAAACATTTGTAATTACACATTTGTAATGATGACGTATAGTATATTAAAAAATACATTAAATATCAAATACAGTTTAAATTCTAATCAAGTACTGATAGTCAACACATTATAATTCGTGTTCTTTAAAGCACTAAAGATTATTAAAACAATGATTTAGAATGTAAAACTTTTAATTATACTTTGTTACAAAGTGCACTTAAAAGTGCCCTTTAGTGTGTCATGAATGTGAACTCTCTTTAATACACTTAAGTGGCCTTTTATTTCATTAATATTACATTACTTTCTTTTTTTTTTACCTTCCATGGTATTTTTACAGTAACATACTGTAAAAATGGAAAGCTGTAAATTAACAGTACATTGCTGGCAACCACAGCTGCCAGTAGATTACCGTTATTTTACAGTGTACAAGGGAAGGCTCTTTGTAAACATTTGTACCTTATTCTTGCAGAAGCCCGGTCCAAACATGAACTCCAGTGCGGCGGTGAGGAGATGCAGAACGCAGAAGATGAGCTCAAGGCCACTCGCTACCATGAGAACAGAGAAAAGAACAATATTCCAGATCACGACACCTCGAGGTTCCGCACAGGCCGATGCCCATCGCTCCTGATCATACAGGTAATGCTTCTCTCTGCATTAACAGACACAGAGGATCACGGTCATCATTTATTTACATTAAATATCATTATGCTAAAGTGCACTGAATTTTCACAACGTAACAATGTTAACTGTTGCGACCCAGGCTAACTGAAAAACATGCACGGCGACATTTCTGCAAAATTAGATTAAGTTGCATCTTGCACGTTTTGCGATCACTTTCAAAGTGTCCTGGAACAACATTCCTGTCCGAAAATGTAGTCGTAACCTTACCCCTACCCCTAAACCTAACTCTACCCAAAACGTATCCCTAAAATCAGAGGGGAATGATAGGTGAATAACACTGATGTAGAAGCACATAACCCTGGTTGTAAACCAAAACTTGACGTAAACTGTAAACTTGTCGCTCAAATCTGATTGGTCGAAGATGTTGATCCAGGAACATGTTGAAATCACGTTCACCCTCGTCTTTTACGGGACTTGCACTCAAAGCGCTCCATCACAGAATTATATCAGGTGAGTTACCGAGCAAGTGTGCTGTGTCAGAAAAGCCATACACATAGAGCTGATTATGTGATGCAAATGTCAAAATGAATAAGTTTACAAATGATGTACTAAGTGTTTTAAGGTCATACTGTGCAAAGAACCACACAAAAAGTCTCAATTATATTCAATATAATCCACATTTTTGTGTGAAAAGAAATAAAAGGTGTTGCTGTTTTACGGCCTCTAGTTTTCATTTCGTTACAGCTAGAAACTGCAGTGATTTGTACTATTTATTGGTACACATTTTCACTTTTCAGTAGCCTACACTAGCACAAATAACGTCAAAGCTAACACAGGAACTAAAAGCCACAGTTTTGATATCAGGTGGGAAAATCAACTTAACACCACTTTTTGTTATTTAACACTTTAACATTTAATGAGCTCTCAAAAGTCTGTCGGCCACGTCAGGTTTGTTTCACATCTGATTTGTTTCTCAGTGAAATAACTATACCGATGTTTACGATTTTGGCTACTGCATAAATAATTGCAAGTCAACGCTTTTTGTAAACACGGTGAAAGAATATAACAATCTCAGGCCTTACTCACCCACTTTTGACTTGTCTTAATGGCCGTTCCCACTTTAGGCCTTCAGTGCCATTGTGTAAACAGAGGGGTCCCAGCGTCAGCCCTATCCCACTGACCACGAAACACAACCCCGCTGCCACAATAGCCAAACACGTGTACCCCAACTTACGCAAAACCTGGACACACAGTAAGAAAACTCAGTATAGTATACAGGATAGTTCCTAAAAAATTCTCAAAGAAATTGCTCAAAGCATCATTATGATGATCATTGTTGAAAGAAAAAACCTAGCTAACGCATAATTCAGTTTTCTTACCTCAGCAGTAAAATAACAGCATCCTTTCTTTTCGTAGTGTGTTGTGAAGCCTCGAGCAGCCACAAGCACCTGACAAAACACACAACACTCATCAGAACAATCTTGTTTGACGTAAAATGCAATTGCGTCATGTGACAGTGAAACCCCACTGATGATTCTGCATGATGATCTCAAACAGTTCAACACAAAAAAAGACAAAATGTCTTTCAAATGAGGATGTTGAAACCAGAACAATAACAAAACCTTGAGGAACAACTGAAGTGGATCAAAACCTTTCATCAAAGTTATACATGAATTTTGACCAATACCCGTTCTTGTCTTAGGACAACTTTGATAAACTTGTTTGATCCACTTCAAATGTTGACTACTGTATATTGTTGTGTATATTAAGTGCATATATTAACTTATTAAGTGCATTATTGATTAGTGCATTTGAATAATAATTATTATTATTATAAAGTATTATAATATACACATTGATTATTATTATAAAACCCGTATAAAAATGGGTAACACTTTATTTTAGTGTCCTTATTACATATGTAACATGTACTTACAATAGTAATTACAGTAAATTATGCATAATTACATGCAACTAACCCTCAACCAAACCCTAACCCTATAAGTACATGCAGTTGCTTAATATTACCCAGTACTTAAATATATAATTACACTGTAACAATGACACCTTAAAATAAAGTGTAACCCAAAAATGTCTTTATCATGTTATTAAACAGTATCAGATCTCCTATACAACCGATAAAGGGCTAGAAACGCTTGACGGCTAGTGTAATGCAAACCCACCAGAAGGCCAGATGCCCATATCCCAGAGCACCACATGGCCTCTCTGGTCACATGACTCTCTGTCAGGTACTGAGACTTCATGTCTGGAAACAGCAGAAGCACATTCGCCACCATGCAGACGACGGCTATAGGTATCAGAGCCATTCCCACACACCTGGAGCAGTGACCGACACACATCTCAGCACAGGGATCCTGCACGAACAACATCAGACGTTACTCTTCACGCAGCGTCGTCATAAATGTTGTCTTTATGAACTATATGCATTAGATAACAAAACATTTTTGCACTGATTATCAACTGGTGATTTTTAGTGGATGTAGAAAGTTTAGCACAGGTGTTTAGCAGAGGTGAAGTTCATCACATGACCTAGCAATATATTTATGTTGTGTATATTTTTATGCACGGGAATAATGCTTTGCAATAATGAAAAAAGGCCTACCTGTTGAACGACTGTAGAATATAGTTTGAGGATGACAGTGGTCAGTGTTTTCTGGAATGCTCAGAAGAGTCCTCAGCCGTGATTGAGCACTCATGAGTTAGGATGAGGAACTTCAACTGCTTAAATACAGATGAGTGTTTCCTACCCACGTTTCTGTGACACACACACTGACACGGCCAGATGAGGATGTTGAAACCATGACTAAAACTGCTGTTTGTGTTTACAAATACAATAAGCTCTCATGTGTTAACATGAACTACATTAACATTACTGTAACATGAACTAACTATAAGCAATATGTTTTTTCAGCATTTATTAAGCTTGGTTCATTTTATTTATTAAAACTGTTCATATGTTCATGTTACAGTTCACAGAGCATTAACTAATGTTAAAAATAACTTTTAATTCTATAGTGTATTTGTAAATGTAGAAATTAACATTAACTGAGATTAATAAATGCTGTAGAAGTAGTTCATTGCTAGTTTATGGTAACTAATACTAATATTAACAAATGAAACCTTATCCAATGACAGGCAAAAACTGATCTGTTTATAGAAAAAAATCAGATATGACAGTGAACACTGCGGAAGTGAAATAAAGCAGACAAAACAACAAATCATTGGTTGCATAACCTGCTTATAGTCTTAAAAGTTAGTCACCTATTTTATTATTTTTTTCTTTAAGACTGGTTCTAACTTCAGTGTTGATATCATTATAAATTATGAATACAAAACATGTCCTAATGGCTATCAGATACAATCTTTCAGATACAAAAGCTAAAAGAGAGAGATTAAAATAGAGGAAGACACGTTACAGTGGATTACAAATTAATAAGTACTGTAATACTATTGTGTAATGTTGAGTAGCCACCCACAAAAACAATTTCACTTGTCCTACCTTTTTTTTTTTATATAAAATAAAATAAAAATAAAAATAAATCCACAATTAAAGTGAAAGACTTGGAAGAGAATGTGGCTAATTTATACATGCTATAATACTTTTTCAATAGTAAGATGTAAACAATATGTGTGTTAACGTTTTTTTTGTGTGTGTGTGTGTGTGTGTGTGTGTTAATCTGTAATAGCACATAATATAATATTAATTAAACAAAAGGCAATTTAATGTAAGTGCACTTCAACAGAGTACACTTAAAGTGTACTGTACTTTTTTCCCACAAGTGATGGCTTCTGAAGCTAAATTAGTTTATACTGTGCTAATTTGATGATCCTTTTGTGTCCTTTTTGAAGTCTCCATTCATTTTAATCGCATAGAATAGAGTGAGTAGTCGTCTAAAATTTCACCTTTAGTTTTCCACCGAAGAAAGAAAGTCGGTTTAGAATGACACGAGGGTGAGTAAAAAGTGTCAAAATTTACATTTTTGGGGCAACTATTCCTTGGACCTTGTGGTGCTCTTCGGTCATGTTTTGTTTTTATAAACATGAAGCTAATTTCATCTAGTGGAAACTTTTGGTACTGCAGCCAAACAAATTCTTTATTGAAAGCTCATTTTTTGTAGCCTGGCAAGCCAGACCTACATCAAGATGTTAGGTCTGGCAACTCACCATTGGCACGGCTCAATCCGAGGGGCGGGATAAACGGTTGTCTCTCAAAATCCCTCTGCACGCAATAGGATAGCGCTACAACCGAAGAAGGCTAGTTGGTATATTCAACTTTTGCCGTATCCGGTGGGCAAAACTACGAACACATCTTCCTTTTTTAAAAATGACTTAAGTGCCGTTCTTTGCTCTTTTCTCAAAGAAAAGCTTAACTCCAAGTCCTCCAGAGTCGCGGCCAAAGCCGATTCGAAAGACTGTTCGCCAGCAGCCGCCGCCATTCTTTGTTTTCAAGTAGCAGGGAACCGTCGCAACTCTGTCATTATGTTAAGCCCGCCCCGCCTACTCTATACACGATGTGATTGGCCTGACCTGAGTTTGTTTTTTCCAGCTCGAAAGTCAACGGAGAGTCGCTAGACCACACTGGCTGCAAAATAAATGTTGCTGCCGCTAGGGTGCGTCTAGATTTCTAGGCTACATTTTTTGAGGCATCAAGCTCAAATTTGGAACACAACTTGTTTCGATTTTTGGCTTTGATTTTCTCGCAGGTTTAGAGCATAATGTGTTTTAGAAAATATATATTTTGTGCATTTTTCATAACAATAAAAGTAAACTTTTTTAAGTTGAAAACGAAAATCACTTCAGCAATAATCTGCCAAGTGTCTACTTTAAAAACAGGCCAAACTTAAGTCTGTGCTCCAAAACATTCAAGATTTACGTTGGAAATGTCATTTTTAGGTCCATGCTCAAAAAGTGATTAACAGGTAAGAAATGGATCATAACTATTACATAAATATAATTGAGTACCATAAAATTCCCTATTCACTGTAATGCACGCCGAATGTTCTTGCTTGGGTTTGAATGCGTAGTTTGTCACATGTGCACAATAATATTCGCACGATTGCATCACAATCTTTTATGTTGCTTTTCCCATAGTATTATGCTTATTTTGTGCTCTTTCTTTGACATGATCTGATATCCGAGACGCTTTGTTCCTCGGTGGTTGTGTGTGCAACAACTGGAAGCAAACTGTATGACCAGCCTATGATGCAGTTCTGTTGAATGTCACAGTCAGCGAGCTCACAAGACATGCTCACATGAATCAGGGGATTTTTGTGCCAGTCAAACCAGCAACTGCAGAATTATTAGAATGTTTAATCGTTTTATTTGAAAACGATACTATAAGGGAACATGTTCCCCTTTCAATAAAATATGCGGTTGTTAAATGGCAAATTCTGCATGATTCGAAGTCGGCATGTGATCAAAACAAACCTAATTTACTTATTCTTATTGTGAATAATTATCATTCAAGTTTGGGGTCATTTTTAAAAGAAGTCTCTTATGTTCACATTTGCTGACTTCACCTTTACCAAGCATTTATCCATTCAAATCACCATATAGAGTTGATTGGCTAATTTTGGATTTTACCTGGGGGAAAGTCTGACAGAATTAAGTGAGGAATATTACTCATGATGTATAAATACGCACGAGAACCAACTGGGAAGTGCTGCAACCAACACTGTGGGATATGCTGAAAGAAGACCATAACAGGCAAGACTAGAGCAAACTTCGACAGTCTGGTTCACTGATCATCTGACAGACTTTTTCCCACATTTCACATGATATTTCCGACAATAGGCTACTTCTCAAAATGCAGTGCTTTAGCAATCCTTATGTAGAGGTTTATGCAAATCCTTATGTAAATAACATGCAGTCATGACTATGCAGATCAGAAGGTTTCCTCTTTAAGACAGATGTGAGTCACATTAGCATTCTTCGAACTTAAGATTACGGGAAAATATGAATAAATACATAATACATTTAATTTCTTTAATAAATTATTTCGATCTGGAAACAAAACAAAAAATCAGCCTAAATTTAAGGTGTGTATTTGAATTATACATAACATTTCAATGCATTTGGATTAGTTTTGACAAACTAATAAACAATGTGATGCATATGTCAGTCATACATAAAACGAAACAAGCAAGATTTCTGAAATAGTAATGCACTGAATGTGTTTTAATTACACAATAATCAGGTTTTTATATTAATCAATAAGTCCAGTTTCAATCTCATACATTTTCACAACGAACAACGGTTCATACTTTTTAATTGAATAAACAGATTCATATGGAAGCTTGTTTCTGCCATAAAAAAAGGTGATTTTACATTTTATCTCACAATTCTGACCTTTTTTTCTCAGTTGCGACTTTATATCTCAAAATTTGGATTTATAACCTCGCAATTGCGAGTTGTAATGTCAAGATTCGGACCAAACAATTCAGAATTGCAAGATATAAACTTGCAGTTCTGACTTTTTTCCCCGCAAATGCGAGTTCTGTGCAATTTTATATATTTTTTATTCCGTAACGGAATCAAGCTCCCATAGATTTCTGCTGATTCTAAGTAATTTGATTAAATGCATTTTGAAATCTTAGGGGGGATACTTTGGGTTCGGGCTGAATACCGAGCCCGGAGCCTCTCCTCGGACAGCACGCCAAATATGCATTTATTCGGACTTATTTGTAAGTGTGAACTCGTGAAATCTCAATTCTCCAGCGGCAGTCATCTTTGTTGTAAACGAATTCAACCCAAGCGCTCTTTGGTGACGTTGATTACGTTATTGTTGATCATCTGTCCATCATCATATAAAGCCCGCCCTGACAATTTGATTGGTCTGAACAACTTTTGTTGAGATTGAGGTCTGACTGCAGAACCGCAGAACCATATGTCATAGCAGTGTGAGGACGACAGCGCCAGCCTAACAGTCTGATGCCGGAACCACATACAATACATATTCACCTTACATATACCATACCTAAACCTACCCATCTCCACCCCCTGACCCCCAAACCCACCCCTAAACCTACCCATCTCCACCCCCTGACCCCTAAACCTACCCATCTCCAGCCCCTGACCCCTAAACCCACCCCTAAACCTACCCATCTCCACCCCCTGACCCCTAAACCTACCCATCTCCAGCCCCTGACCCCTAAACCCACCCCTAAACCTACCCATCTCCAGCCCCTGACCCCTAAATCCACCCCTACCCATCTCCACCCCCTGACCCCTAAACCTACCCATCTCCACCCCGACCCCTAAACCTACCCATCTCCAGCCCCTGACCCCTAAATCCACCCCTACCCATCTCCACCCCGACCCCTAAACCTACCCATCTCCACCCCGACCCCTAAACCTACCCATCTCCACCCCGACCCCTAAATCCACCCCTAAACCTACCCATCTCCACCCCCTGATCCCTAAACCTACCCATCTCCACCCCCTGACCCCTAAACCTACCCATCTCCACCCCGACCCCTAAACCTACCCATCTCCACCCCGACCCCTAAATCCACCCCTAAACCTACCCATCTCCACCCCCTGATCCCTAAACCTACCCATCTCCACCCCCTGACCCCTAAACCCACCCCTAAACCTACCCATCTCCACCCCCTGACCCCTAAATCCACCCCTAAACCTACCCATCTCCACCCTTTAGATGCTTTTACCCCGCCCACTTCCGGCATCAGACTGTTAGGCTGGCACTGTCATCCTCACACTGCTATGTTAATATTGCTTTTGTTCGGGCATAATAGCTCCTCAACGACGGATCAAGTCCAGCCCGAACTTCCCGAACTTCCTAAAAAATGTGTGGGCGGGGCTAAGTTCAGCTGGCATCCAGGCTATCAGCATTCTGCTTGTCAAATAAAACACACGACAACAAAAACAAAATTCTGTAAAGTAATCTTTTCTTTATTTGAATCAAATTGAAAATGCCTGCAAATGCTTACAAAATGAGTTTCTTCTGCAGCACTCACACGATTTCAATCTCTAAGCTAGTCATGACTTTATGCGCTTTAGGCTTATAAAACGAAAACCATTCCAAAACCGTCATGACTTTACAGTATGAACCTCTCTGGAAAGGCACTGAAGGAGTATTAGCAACTAAAGATGTTGAGCAAGAAACCGAACAAGATAACAGAACGCGGCTGCACGACGTCCTCTCGTAGCAGCGCGGCACCTGCTAACATCTGTTTCGAGTCTGTGGGGCGTTTGAGGAAGCAGATCAGAGCAGCAGAGGATCGTTCAGCTGCTCATGTTGGGGAACATCTCCGTAAGGGTGGTCTGCTTCGCCCCCTTCTTCAAGCTAGTCGGGACCGGTGTTGCAGCAGAAGACGCGGGGCTTTTCCCAGGGGTCGCTGCCCCAGTTCCAGACAGTCTCTTTTCAGTTTTCCCCTCATCCCTGCATCCCGTGCTGTTCCTCCTGGACAACCGCGGCGTACTAATGTTCTTTATCGTACTCTCCTCATCCGTGTTTGTACTCGTGGAAGCCGTAGTGCTTTTTTGCCGGAGCTGATAGCTGTCGGCTGAACCCTTCCTGCGGTCCACGGCGATTTGACGGTTCAGGTCTCTCTGAAGTTGCATCGCCATTCTTCGGTCCTCCTCTTCCTGGTGCCAGCGACTCCGCAAGGTCTCCTCGTGCCACGCCAGTTCAGACAGAAAAGGGCTGTCGAGTGAAAAAGGAGATTCGCACCGCGGAGAAGAACACGGCCTCTTAGTGTGTAGATCCGCTTCACTCTGAAGCTCGACCTCTGAACTCTTCCTTTTCGAAGAGCTGCTGTTGGGACTGTTAAAAACAGAAGTGTGTTCTGAGCAGCTGGGAATGAAGCTGGAGGTGGAGGGTTTCCCGTTGTAGTCCGGCACAGGCACGCTCTGTTTAACCGCGTCCTCCACGGATGGTGCTGTGAGGGCTTTTGGAGGGCTCAGAATGTTCTCCTGAAAAAAAAAAAAAAAAGGAATATTTATACATTTATAAAAGTAAACTTGTTTTGGATCAAGTATATATATATTTTTTTTTACGTGACAGTTAGGGATGCACCGATACCGATACCTAGAATCTGGAATCAAAATCTGGAAAACGTGGTGCATCCCTAGAAAATATTTTGGTTTTAAATAAATGCTGTTCTTTTGAACGTTGAAGAGTCTTGGGGGAAAAAAAAGTATCCACACATATTACCGTATTTTCCGCACTATAAGGCGCACCGGATTATAAGGCGCACCTTCAATGAATGGCCTATTTTAGAACTGTTTTCATATATAGGGCGCACCGGATTATAAGACGCATAGAAGATACTGCAGTCAAACGTTTGACTGGGTTTGCGTTATGCAGTGGTCACCAACCTTTTCAAGCCTAAGATAACATCCAAAGTCCAAATGTAAACCAAGATCTACCACTTGCAAAAAATATGAAAAAACAAGTGGCTGAGCAGAGCTGTAAAACCCTGTTTATACTCGACGCGTCCGCATGAGCGCGAACTTCCGCGAAGGTAATAAAAAAACTAATATCCGTCTGCTCGGGCAGATCCGGCTCAAAGTCGTGCAACTTTGGATGCGGAGGCGCGTGCGCGGCAAAAATGACGTCATTGTAACAGCGCGCGCGCCTCCGCATCCAAAGATGCACGACTTTGAGCCGAATCTGCCCGAGCAGACGGATATTAGTACATCTCATCACACCGGCACCCAGTTTGCGCGTCTAAATCAGTTGTATGGTCTGGTGTTCAGTCTAAAACAAAACAGTTGCGTCAAGTATAAATGCCTCGTCTGTTTGGGGAGGTGCGCGCGCAGTCAGCGGAGGCTCACGCTCCGTGCCAGGCGAAAGTATAAACAAGGTTTAAGTCAGCGGTTGTTTTACAGACATTAATATAAGGCGCCAGATCCATATATAAGGCGCTCCGGATTATAAGGCGCACTGTCGTTTTTTGAAAAAATGAAAGGCTTTTAAGTGCGCCTTATAGTGCGGAAAATACGGTAACTGTTTTCAACATTGGTAATCAGAAATGTTTCTTAAGCATCAAATCATCATATTAGAATGATTTCTGAAGGATCATGTGACACTGAAGACTGGAGTAATGATGCTGAAAATTCAGCTTTGCTATCACAGGAAAAATTTATATTTTAAAACATATTAAAATAGAAAACAGGCTTTAAGGAAAATGTTAGGAAAAAACTTTATCTTCACTAAAACTCAGTCCAAATACAACTGATACACGTGGCATGTATGATCTGAAAGACATCATTATTTCCTTTGTAATGATTTCATTTATGAGAAAAGACAATCAAAGCATCTTTAAAAATCACCTTATTAGCCATCAGAGAGGAGTCTGGGCTGCTGTCAGAACTGCTCTGCGGTTTATGAGGCATTGGACGCAAGAACCTGACATATAAGAGAATGGAGTGCATTAGAAAAACCCTCTTTCTCTGTGGTCTTTCAATACTTTCAACAATAACCAGGCCTGAATAGACGAGTTATACTACTGATATACTGGGGTTCAACAGCAGGTACTCACTTCTCAATGTCCCCCTTATTTGGTTTTGTTTTCTTAGCTGGTGTAGCATCAGCAGGTTTGACGATCCATGGTGATTCAGAGATCGGTCCTGAATTCTGCAAAAACAACACAAAACTGTATTGCGTCATCCCCGATTGCGGCGTTTTCTTTCACAAAAGAAAGAACTGATTCTGGACTGGCTGAAATGAGTCATCAATAATTCCAGTCTTGCTTTCAGCTCAAACTAATGTAGGTTTGTAAC
Organism: Rutilus rutilus; assembly: GCF_951802725.1. Classification (NCBI taxonomy): domain Eukaryota; kingdom Metazoa; phylum Chordata; class Actinopteri; order Cypriniformes; family Leuciscidae; genus Rutilus; species Rutilus rutilus. The sequence continues at coordinate 33,398,152 of NC_140223.1, forward strand.
AAAATTTGCATAATGCCTGCCTATCGTCTTCATTGGCTGCCTGTGAACAATGTCTACTTTCACTATGAAATATTGTAGTTGTAGTTGAGGCCTTGAAGAATGGTGTTGTTGATATGACAAGATGCTATTTTCTGCACTGTGAAAGCAAATCTACTTTACAGCTAGTGTTGTCACGATACCAAAATTATTGTTTCGATACCGATACCAAGTCAAGTATTGCGATTTCGATACTTTTTCGATACTTTTCCTGAAAAGGGAGAAACACTCTCAAATATCATTGCTGTGCTTTATTTTAAAACCAGGACACCATTCTAATCATATAACACACTAATAAATGAACATATGAACAGCAGATATATTAAACATTTGAACAAAATATGAAATATAAAAAATAAATTAAAGCAATGACATTCAAGGTAAAAAAATATATAAATTTAGCAGCATTATCTCATTTATCATAAGAAACATAAGAGCTTTATCTTGATTCTGAACTTTGAATAAAAATATGAACAGCGATTATATTAAACAATGTTTAATATTGGTAACATATGATAAGCCTCATTGGTGATATATTTGACATATGGGGAGAGAGTTGTGGAAGGCCTATACTTCATGTTAAACATAAATATATAGCAGCAAAGACAACGTCGGCAGTGTTGACGGCAAAATAGGCTACAGAATAATTCGTTCTGTATTGAGAGGTGCAATATTTGAAAATCGATAATATTTTTTAAAATTACATTTTATATTATATTTGTCAACTTTCGAACATCAAAATGTCATTGATTAATATGTATTCGTGTCAAAATGACATAAAAACATCCTTTCCTATTCTATTTTGCCTGGAAACCCTTCCAACACGCTTGCGTTTCGCGTGAAAAATAGGCGTCGGTTCTATTCTAGCATGCACGCGTTTTCCGCGCGTCTCGAGCTGCGCCTGAGACGCGTGTGTCACGCAGGCAGTTAACATGGGAGCTGAAATAAAAACGGACACGACACGCAGCCAGTGTGTCGCCGGCCTTACAAATCTGGAACGCGGTCATTCTTAGAAGTATCGATACTAATAAATTAAGGAATCGTGACGTTTTTAATTTCCGGTTTACTTTTGAAGTTTCGGTGCACTGTGCAACAGAGCAAGGTAGGCAACGTACTTCCATATGTCACTCCTCGCGTCATCTTTTTCTATGAGTCGTGGACCACTTGTCTTGACGAGTCGTGTCGTGGACCACATCTCGCTGTAGTGTTTTGTTACATGACATTGACAGCGGTGGGTTCTTTGCTGCGTTTGAGGCGTTTTTTTTTTTTTTTTTTTTTTTAAGTATCGATACTGATAAATTTAGGTATCGTGACGTTTTTAATTTCCAAGTATCGCGATACTTTTGAAGTATCGGTACATCGTGCAACACTATTTACAGCACTTCAAAAGGACGTGGACTCAGGCTCAAATTGATACGGTAAAACTAGCGCTGGGCGGTATAGCGGTTCATATCGAATACTGGTGTTTATTTCTGTTGTGATGTGAATTTTTTATATACCGCTGTATGTCGCTTAAAGAACGTTGGGAACGCGGCGCGACACTGTTTGAGAGGGTCTTTCTCTTCGGTCCTGTTGCACCATGGTGAGGCACAGCTGTGTGTGTTTACTGAGCGTGACGGTGAAGATGGAGAGGTTAAACTATAATTGATAGCTGTCAAATTAAATTACAGTGCTTCCCATACATTGGTTCACAATATCAACACAGCCTTTTGGAAAATCTATTTGTGGTTGGCATTGACATCGTTGAATAAACACGAGCACTGCACGTTTCAAAGTCAAAGCGCGGGGTGGGTGTTTTAATATGGATGTGTCTGAAGTCTTTAGAAAAGTTTCGATGTTATCTCAATTGAATCTTTCTTTATCTTTACTGATAAAATCTTTACTGATACTGCGCTGCTTTGTGTACAGCCGTTACCGGGGAAAACGCTATTTCTGCCGCTCCTACAGCGCCTCCTGCTGGCACCTCTTTGTAAACAGCCTTTCAAACCTGTATTAATACTAGTGTGGATTTTTAAAATGGGGCATTCTAAGACAATCTACTGCAGTATTTCCTCTCTCAATCAGTAGAAAATGTGGTTGAAAAAAAAATAATAATACCGGAATAATTTTGAAAAATACCGTGATATGGATTTTTGGTCATACCGCCCAGCACTAGGTAAAACTGACGCCAGCATTACTGTTCATATCACGATCAAGTGCTGAAATTCAAATATGATAATGCAGTTTCATTTCCGACAAAAGATGTAAGCGGTCGATCAATCACAACAGACTGGGTCATCTGAGCTGAGTAGACCAATCACAACAAACTGGGTCATCTGACCAATCAGAGCTGAGAAGGCTCTCAGAAGGGAGGGATTTAGAGACTGAATCCTTGATCAAAAAATGAAGTGGTTTTTGACCTGTGATGCATGTAAACCTTATCCAAAACAAAATTAGGAACCTTAAAAATAGCATAAGGCCAGTGACACACTGGTTGCGTGGCGTGAGCGTCTCAGCTGTGTGGTGTGTCCGTTTTTATTTCGGCTCCCATGTTAACAGGGGTGCAGAAAAACGCGTGCATGCTAGAAATAGAACCGACGCCTATTTTTCACTCGACACGCAAGCGTGTTGGAAGCGTTTTCAGGCAAAAATAGAATGGGAAAAGTTTTCAAAATGTCATTTTGACACAAATACATATTAATAAATGACATTTTGATGTTTAAACGTCTCTAGGTTTTGACATAAATGCAGATATAAATGTAATTAAAAAATTTTTTGTTAAATAATTATCAATTTTCAAATATTGCACCTGTCAATACAGAACGAAATATTCTGTAGCCTATTTTGCCTATCTGCCGACGTTTGTCTTTGCTGCTATATATTTATGTTTAACATGAAGTATAGGCCTTCCACAACTCCCTCCCCATATGTTGAATATATCACCAATATGTCACCTAGCAGCAGCAGCACCGCGTCAGACACGTTTCTGGTGTGCAAAGACATAGAAAACGCCACGCAGCCGCCAACACAACAGAAACGCCACGCAGCCAGTGTGTCGCCGGCCTAATACTTTAAATTAAATAATCAAAAAATATATAAAAAGGTTTAAGAATGAGTAAAATAAGATTTAGCTTTTCTAAATGATGCTCCGACTCAGTAGGGTTTAGCTAGTTTGGCATCCGATTTTAATTTGTAGATACTGATGAACTTGTATTCGCATAAATTATAAGGTTGGGTAACAATCCTTAAGGCTTAGATTGACAAATGGAGTCAATGCTTCAGTGTGTGTAAACATTAGGGACACCGAATGAGATTATTTACATGTCCTCCTGTTACGCTCAGACAGTCTAAATGTCCGTTGTCAGATTTAATTGTTGTTTTGACATGTTATTAAAACAGTGTTGCTGCACTTTTCTGACTGTGCATGTCACTCTGGTGTGTGACCTCACCAGCTCTTGGCTGAGCAGTCTGGCCAGTTTCTCATCGTTCTCCAGCTGTAGCTCTTCATGTCTCCTCCTCTCCTCCGCCATACGCTCCTCCTCCTCAGCCAGGAGGCGCTGGATGTACTCCTCACTGGCTCTCCGCTCGGCTTCCTCCAGAGCTCGCTTCTCCTCCACGAGCTGTTCAAAGCAAGAGACCAGATGATGACAGCCTTCACAACAACATCAATAACAAATGCTGACTTTATTTGCACTAAAATGGACAATGTGCATATTAGGGATGTGCGAGACTCTTCGACAAGTCGATTAAACGATACTGCTGCATACTAGTTGACTGCTGATACTACTGTCATTTAGCTACATTATACAGTTTACATGTTTTACCTTATATTTTTACAAAGGCTGTTTAAATTACAGTCATGTTAAGCATTTTAAAAATGAAACTTAATATTATATTTTAAAAAGTGTATTTCTACAGCAGAGCTTTTTAGTGGCATTCAGCATATGGGTGTTACACTAGTCGATTGCAAAATTTATCTGAATGTTTTTAAAATGTTATAGTAATGTATAAATAAAGGCATTTTACATTTTTTCTAAATTCAAGTACCTTGGCCTCATATGTTTTTTGCAAGTTGAACTATCCCATATCCAAAGAGCACAGAGACACAGACTTTATATCCCAGTAGCAGTCTTTGCATCTTGTGCTCTATAACAATAACTATCTTAGCATCCACACCAACACACAGTACCGTTCCGATTATTCTAAGCGCGCGCTGCAGTTTTATCGTCTGCCACTTTAAACGCTCCAGCTCTTTAAAACGGAATTGATTCTGATTGGCTGTCGATGTTTTTATCGTTCATCAGTTGGAAAAAATCCTTCTAAAAACTTGATGATATCGGTTCTCTGTCGTTAACATTACAGTAGTGGTGTGGACTATTATTCTTTTACATTTAGAACGACTTTTAGAAATGTATCTTTATTGTTATCGTTAGTATTAGAGTTGTCATAAAGTACCGACGTCGGTACTGACATTTTAACATTTTGACGCTTTGGGCGCTGTTGAGCGGAGTCGTAAACACCTCTGATTGGCCGTTGTGTTCGCACGCGCTCATTGGAAATGTCTGTGATTGGCTGCAATGCTCAACGCAGGGGAGCACCTGAGAACACACAGAAGTGTTTTAAAAAAACGTGAGCTGTCCGCTGATAGACGTCTGCTTTCAAACACTCCCGTCTGTATCTGTGCAACGCTTGGTGAAGAGCGTCATTGATGTATATTTACAACATGTTTTTGAAGCGCTGATCATTGTAACCAATCACAGACATATCCGATGAGCACGTGAACACAATGGCCAATCAGAGGTGTTTACGATTCTGCTCAAAGCGCCACATTTTTAAAATTACAGTTCCGACTTGGTACCGAAGTCGGTACTTTTTGACAACTCTAGTTAGTATCATCCTTGGTGTGAACGGGTCTTAATCCTGAAAGACTATGTACTGAAAAAAAGTTTCCATAACTGAAATCTCATAAATGAAAACATATTTAGGCAGATGTCTTCAAAGGTACAACAGCAAAAAGCAGTTATCTCTGAAAAAAAAAAAAAAAAATATATATATATATATATATATATATATATATATATATATATATATATATATATATATATATATATATAATATATATATATATAAAAAAAAAATATATATATATATATAATTTTTTATATATATATATATATATATATAAAAGATATAGATATTGTTTTATATATATATATACACACATGAATAGGCTTGGACTTGGTGCTTGGCACAGGACTATAGTGACACCAGAATAAAAATATTCAGGATTCTGAAGCTGAAAATACAGAATTATTTTAGACGAACTTGCTTGCTCTCTTTCTGACTTGATATATTTAAAATAATGTAGGCCACTTTTTATTGGTAACATAAGACATTTGGCATTATCAGGACCCACAAATATTTACCCATTGCATTATTATACATTATATTAAACATTATATATAGTTGTATGTAGTAATGACACTAAAACTCTGTGAACTTTTAATTTTTTCTCACACAATACATTAGGGGTGCACGATATATCGGCCGCCGATATAATATCGGCCAATATGGTCCTTTTTTTTTTACACATCGGTATTGTTCTGATGTCAAAATAGGGCCGATGTGAACAGGCCGATATTTGACGTGTGAAGTTGAAGATGCAGTTGACGATGGTGACTCGGGCGATCTTAGCAGTAGTGAACACGCCTGAGAGAAATACACATTTCATACAGATGACATAAGCAGAGAACAGTCTGTTTTCTTTCGTTTTGAATTGTTCTGTTTAAAAATAGATGTTTCAAGCTTTCTATATATGTCTCAGGTCTGTGAGGCAGGTAGGTTTCGGTTCATTTGAGACGCGCTTCAGTTCACGCGCCGTCGCCTCCATGTCCTGATTAAATATTTTCTAATATTTACTTCTTATTTATTTTTGATGAAACCTTGATCAAAATTAAGATACAATTAATATAAAACTAAATTAAATTTAAAGACAGGCTTTGTGCTTTCTGTTTGAGGTCTCTGTGAAAGTTTTAAAGCAGTCTTTTAGTGGCGCTTTCAGACGTGCAGTCTGAGAACTGTCCCGTCCGTAACATTGTTAACGCAGTCCAGTGCGACTTATGTTTTTTCCCTCTTCATGACACATTTTTGATTGATAGTTTTTTGACTCATAGATATATTGCTTGATATTTGATACCCGTTCGAATTAGATTTTTCTCAAAAGTGACAGCACGTGTGATTTGTGGATTACGGATAAGCGTGAGTGGAGAAACGCGTTTATTTATTCATTCTCAGTGTTGAGAAACGTAGCCTTCATGTGTTACGTTATTGTGTTAATAATAACTAAAGTAGCCTACCTAATTATGTTACATATTTATTTTGTATGAAAACTAGCGCATTCGTTACTTATGGATTAAAAAGTAGGCTACCGTTGTTTCAGTGCTGCGCGAGCGCTCTCTCTCACAAACACAGACGCGCGCGCACACAGAGAGAGAAGATAATTGTAAAATGAAAAATTGACGGGCTAAGTTTAAATTTTGTTCTTGCTTGTTTTTTTTTCTATCAAAATGTCAGAAAGCATTTTGTATTATCCATCCGTGTTTTTAAAATTCGTTAAATGATGGACGTTTTACTGTTAACACAGCCCATGTCGGATTCTTCTTATAGCCTACTTGTTATTATTTTTAGAATAAGTGATTCCTTATGCTATTATTGGACTCCTGTCTATTCATTGTCAACTGTTTTCTATAAATATGTTTGTATTGGCTAACATTTATTCAGCTAATGCGTGTCCTGTTTAAAATGTGCAATGTTCAAAGGCAAAGACAGCACGTCACAAATGTTCCTGTTTTTTTTTTCCTGTTTTCTAAGGGTTTCTTAATTGTAGACAAGTTGACCAGCACACATTATATGCAATGCAATATAATGCATGTGTGTCCTATGTGTGACATATTTTGCATACAGGTAAAGGTGCCCAATATCAGTCATTTCTAAAGTAAAAAAAAAGAGATATCGACATTGGTAAATATCGGTATCGGCCATAACAGCAATATTAATATCGGTTATCGGGGTATCAGCCACAATTTTCACATCGGTGCATACCTACAATACATAGTCACTATCCATGATACATTTGTTGCATTTATGTATTGCGATATATTGTGACAGATATATTGTAACACCCCTGATAATACTACTACTAATAATAAATCTTAAGTGTAATTATAATTATGTGTATGAACAACTATAAATATTATGTGCACGGGAAAAAAAATTTTTGGGAAAAGTTGGAACCAGCATTCTGCTCTGAGCAGGACAGGACAGGATAGGACAGGGGACACAAACAAAAACCATTGTGTTGTTGGCAGAACAACAATGTAAACATGGGATTGCAGTCTGTAATGTGCATTCATGGAGGCCCACCTGCCATTTCAGTGACTGCTGGCTAAAAATCCACCACATCTTAACAGAGAGAGTCGAGACCATCGTGAATCTCTCACCTTGCTGATCTGGTCCTCGTACTCTTTCCTCAGCTCTCCTGGCTGACATACTCGAGGTCTTGAAATCAGCACTGGGGGGGGAGGAGAAGAAAGCGATTAATCAATGTAATATGCATTACCATGAAAGAGTTATGCAGCACATACGGCTTCAGCATACCAGCATCATCACAATCATCAATTCCCTGCACTCTCCGCTCGCACTGGGCGGGGAAAGCGTCCTGTATGCGTCTCCACAGCTCAATGTTGACCAAGGTCTTGTTCCGGCCGTTCAGTCGTGCCCACGTTGACACACGCTTTCGGCAAAGCGGACAGCACATGTTGGACTTGTCCACGGTTTCCAGAAAGCAGGGTTTGCAGAACGTGTGCGTGCAGGGAAGAGTGACCGGCTCCAGGAATATGTCCAGACAGATCGGACAGAGGCAGTCTGAGCGTTCAAGACCCCCGGAGCTTTCCTCAACCGGACCCGTGTCCACTTCAGACACAGGCGGCATTCTGCGGCCGGCCTCTCGGTGTCAGTCAATGATGATTCTCTCTCTCTCAGCTTCTACAGCAGCATATGACAGTCAGCTGAAAGACAAAAACAACGTGAAAGCCTGATCTTAAACACTGTATTACCCTGACATGTACTACATTAGATCCTGCACAGGTCCACAGCTGCAGGTTTTGTAAGGAGAAACTATATAAAACATGTAGTTTTCATGGGTCTCTAAAGGTTGAGACTCCCTGCATTAGATAACATTAAATCTAATGTAAATATCTACATATGAGGTGCTTATTCAGATCAACAAATCAGTAAGCATCCGCAAACCTGCACTTCAAACTGTTACTAGCCTGTATCACATAGTTATGTTGTTAAATAGTTATGTGTTCATCATCAGATTCATTAACGTTAACCAGTGGGAATATTACCACGAGACATCCAAAAAGGCTTATTTTATAAACGATTGTCAATAAAGCATATATTCAGAATACGTCCAAATGAACTGTAGATTATTTTATACAAGTTATTATGCTAACCCGCATCTGAATGCTAGCAACTTTTTTTTTTTTTTTTTTGCAGTGAGTGATTGTTGTGAGAGTAAAATGAGAGTAAAGCTTTGATCGTTTAAAGTACGTGACGTCTCTGTTGTTATATGGTTTATTAATGCGAATGTCAAAGAACAATTAAAAATATTACAATTCACACTTACTTGCTTGCTTGCTTGCTTACTGACTAGGCCCCAAAATCCCGGGAAAATTTGCGCCCGCCTCTTTGCGCATGTGAAGCCATGAGCGTCAATGTTGAGCGTCATTCCAAAATAAAAGTCCTTCGGTACTTCAAACTGGTAGTCCAGTAATTTTAAGGCAAAATGGGGGTCAACCTAGGTCTAGGACAACTTGCAACGGAAGCAAACTCAACTGATTTTGTATCCTCAATATGTCCTGACTGAGTAAGGAAAAAAAAGCCCCGAAAAATCCCATTAGGGTAAAGTTTCGAAAAAGACCCAAATATACTTCATTATGTTTCTCACATGACCTTTAGATATCACCATGAAAATTACAGATTACTTACATCAAGACAAACAAAAAAAATGTATTACAAGTTTTTTTTAATTGTTGTTAGCATGGGCAAACGGTGATTAATCTAATTACGTATACTGTGCTAATTTGCATAAATACCACAACAGATCTAAACATTGGGTATAGCCAGGTGAAAATGTCTTGTTGAATCTTGTTGACATATAACAGTAAAAGACTTCATGTTGAGGTCTGAATGGAACCCATTTAGGCTACCCATGAGCATTAATACATAGAGGCAGGAAGAAGTAGCCTACTTTAAACCAGCCTTTATTAATTATTATTGCAGAGATGGGGTTTGGGGCTGGGTCCGTGGGACTGTTTCTGGGGATTCACTTTTTATTTTACCTACCTTTTGTCTTCTGCATTCTCCTTACCCTTGTCTCCTGTTCTTCCCTTAGTCTCATCCCCCAGAAACAGTCCCATGGAAATTTGCAATACAATAAATAAAACGTTGATTCAAATAAGTAATTCGATTAAAATAGATAATTAACCCTCTGAGCTTCTTCGGGCAAAAATGCCCGAAAAAGTTTACGTTTTGAATTTTTTTTTTTTTTTTTTTTTTTTGGCTTAATAGGACGGGTATGAACTTGGTGACTTTTGTTATATTACCTATGTGAACACAGAAAAAAAATCAAGGAGATGATTCAGATATGTTAAAGGGTCGTAAAATAATGTCACTCGCTTCCTTCGGGCAAAAATGACCGACCATAGGAAAGTAATGGGAAATAGGAAAACTCAGAGAAACTTTTGATTGTACAAACTACAGATCAGCCACTGAGCAGAAAAAAAGTGTACAGCAATGAAGGGGTGACACTCTAAATAAAAATAATCATAAAAGGTGGAGAAATCATATCTATAAGCCTCTCTATGTATTTCTATAGGGAGCTATTGGTAGCCTACTGGCGTTACATGGCATCGCACTGCACTTCTCGTTTAGCGCCACTAAATGGCGCTCTTCTCATGTCAATTATTTTTTCTTCTCTAGATCTACACTCCATTCTAATGGAAAATGTTGTATTTATTGAAAACAAATTAATAAAATTATATAAAAAATATATATTAATTCTAATTATAAAAAAATTATATAATTAATGCAAAGTATCATAAAAATCTTTAAAAATTGGGGTTATATTACACTTTTTAATATGTTGGTCTTTATTTCTTAAACATGAAAATGTCTATATGCACACAATTTGTTTAATGAAAAAAACAAAAACAATAAATGTATAATTTAGTTTTTCTTTTATTATACAATAAATGTAATAATCTACAATAATCCATATAGCCTATATCCCCTGGATACATTTTTATAGAAAGTGTAAATTACTATATTGGAAAGCAAAGCTGTCTGTAATATACATCCAATTCATGGAAATATCTATATGGGGTCATCTTACCCCATGTTACCCTATATATAATACACACACATTCACTGTACTATTTTCAATATGATGCAAGACACACTAATTTGATCCTTATGTATTTTATTTAGGACAGCATTAAAAGTAGTTGCCTATATTGACAATGAATAGGCAACAGTTTACAGACATCTATTCACTGTAGAAAAAAGCGTCATATATCAGACTGTCAGGGTGGAGGTTTGTCCTCGTGTTCAGGAGATAGACTGAAGGAAGGGGAGATACTGTTTGTAGGAATCTGTATTCTTCGTCGCAGCTCGAAGGTTTGCCTCTCCACCTCCTCCAGGACAGTTTTACTCAAAGACTGAAGGACAGGAGAATCAATGTTTATGAAAACAGAGAAAAACAGCCGTCACACACTTAAAAATGTGTCAATATTTAAAATGAATGAGGAATCAACATTGAAAAAATGATAATGATTAGGTATTATTATATTCATTTTAATATATGATGTCATAACTCGTCGATATAAAAGTCACCTGATTCTCAGCCAGTGCCTCTTTGGCCATGTAATGCTCTCTTTTGATCTTAATTTCCACCTCCTCTGGAATATCGGGCACCATCCAGTCAATAATCCGTCCAATCATGAGTACAACATGCTGAAAACCCATCATCAACTTCATAAATTGTGTTCTGTTGTCAGTTTATAATCATCTATACCTCATATCTCATTAATATGGAAGCTTGTTTCCGTCACGAAATAAAACATAAAAAAGGTAGTTGTGACTTTTATCTCACTTTTGTTGTTGAAAAAAGTCAGAATTGCAAGATATAAACTCGCAATTGCGTTAAAAAAGTCAGAATTGGGCCCTATCATACATCCGGCGAAATGCAGCGCCAGGCGCGACGCAAGTGTTTTTGCTAGTTTCAGCCCTACGCAGTTATCATTTTCAAATTCTGCGCCACGTTGTTTAAATAGCAAATGCATTTGCGCCCATTTGTGCGCTCATAGGCTGCTGCTCTGAAAACAAAGGTGTGTTCAGGTGCATTGTTGGGACGTTGCTATTTTGAGGCAACTGAAATAGACTGCACCATTGGCCAACTGAAACCTGGTCTGAGGTCAATGGCGCAGTATTTATTTTTTTATTTAAAGGGTGCATTAGTAATATGGCGGGTGCATAACGCGCATACACTTTGTCCCATAGGGCTCGTTTACGGTGCAGGTCTTGATGCCCAATTCTGATTTGTTGCCTATATTTGATTTTTCAACCGTCCGTTTACACGTTCTTTCTATTGTGACCCATATCCGATTCATGTGTTTACACTTTTGCCTTTTTTAAATTTTGTATTCAGTGGCAGAAACAAGCTTCCATTGTGTTTCCAAATTGTGTTTGGTCAAACTAGTGCTAGACTGTGCACCTCGAATATAATGACGAAACTCAGTCGTATGGCCAGCAGATGAAAGTAATCTTGTGTGTGCCATCCTTTCTCATCCCTGAGGCCTCGATATCTAAAAAAAAAAAAGATTAACACTCATAATGGCTTATGTATTAAAATATTAATAGAATACCTGATTTAAATACGGCAAACAACCTAATAGAAATGATATACAAAGTTTTCAAAGTCATGGGCTCAGTAATACTGCACAAATGTAAACGAGTGCATTCTTATACAGTCTCTTTATCATACATCCTAACCTTACAATGAACAACATGAAAACAGCATGAAAAGATGTTCCCCGACTGACACAAAGAGCTTCTACTATTAAGTTTTGTGATTTCTGGGTGTTTTATAGAGCGGTACAAACATTAACATTAAACCTTTGGGTTCAGTTACATTTTTTTATGCAAGCACTCATTAAATTGATCATAGATGACAGTAAAGACATTTATAATGTTACAAAAGACTTCTATTTCAAATAAATGCTGTTCTTTTAAACTTTCTTTTTATCAAATAATATGAAGCAGCACAATTGTTTTAAACATTGATAATTTGAAAGTTTCTTGATCATTAAATCAGCATTTTAGAGTGATTTCTGAAGGATCACGTGACACTGAAGACTGGAGTAATGATGCTGAAAATTCAATGATCAAATAAATGCACCCTTGGTGAGCATATACAGTACCTAAATGTATCCTAATCCAAACATACCAATCCCAAACTATTGAACAGTAGTATATAATCGTATAGTTTGGTCTTCACCTGCAGGATTTTGGGCTTTGGGTGAAGTTCGCAGGGGCAACAGCGAGGGTGAAGTTGATGTATCCGCTCATGCTGCCCGCAGTGTAGCGGTAAAAGAGTCGCGGCAAGAAATCAGATGTGAAGGCAATCAGGAAAGCCTGGCAAAAGAACAGGACGTCAAACACGCCTAAACAGGACACACAGGCAGTCTAAGTAACATTATTTTGGACTGAGATTTTTGGACATCAAAAGCTGTTAATGAACTCACAATTCAGTGTTGATCGACTAACAATGAGTCAAGCATACATAATGGCAGACACACTGTAAGGTTGATCGAGGAAATGTGCCAAGGATGCATGGGCTGTGTCTCAATCAGCTCCCTAGTTCAGTAGTAAGGGCACTTATCAGGGAGTCTGCCATTTTAAGGGCTGTATCAATCGCAAAATCCTACCAGTGCACTGAAATCCCACACGTCAAACATAAATCACTTGAGCCAACTCACCACACATAATGACTCGATAGATGTTTTTTTATATAGCCTACCAATATTTCAGCATAAGCATGCATCGCATTTTCTGAATAGCATAATCGTGATCACATTTGTTGATAAGTTACAAGAGAATGCAATATCAACCCGATCTCACAGGAAAACATGGGTGGCAATTTTGTATCATTTTGTAATTTGTTTAATGCACAAAAAAAAGTATGATTTTTAGAAAAATGTAAAAATGAAGCCCCTAAACATAACCATATCACTGGGGCATAGGCAGCTCATATGAAAATGTACGAATGAGATCGTAAGGAATCATACGAATTAGCCACCAATTCGCCAAAATGTAAAATAGTTACAAATTGGCATGAGATTGTGTTGGACATATTATAAGTTTTAACCTGTATATAGTCTCAAGATAATCTAAACTAAATTTATGTTAACTGTCAGTGTTCCAGTAGCAGGACACTTGGCATGCTTTTGTTATGACCTTTTTTCCCTATCACATATTTTAGTAATCATCAAAAATTAGGTATCGAAAGCTTAAACACTCAAAATTCATCCTTTGAAAAATGTTTTGAAATTGGACATTGAGTTGCCATGGAAATGGTAAACCATTTAGCGGGCTCAATTTGTGGTTCAGTACATTTGCTTTACAGTTTTTTACACTTTAATCTTTTGAAACGCGTTCACCTCTGCAGAAATCTGCTGAGTGTCTTTAAAAAGAGACAAATCTTAAACCATTCATGAATTACAACCATTTAATCTTAGATTTATGATCAAAAGGGGGGGTGACATGAAAATGTATACTGGCACTAGAGGGATGAAAAGACACCCTAATCACTGTGCCAACGCCAACCTTTACAACTTTCACGGTTCTAGTCTCCCATCCAGATAAAGATGCAGGATAAAAAGACACACATATTGGTGCTTGGCCCAGAATAATCAGAATAAATTACTTACATTACTGATGACAGCCAGGTAGGAGATGAACTTTAGGATGGTCAGCCAGATGCCAATGTCTTGTGCTCTTTCCACAACGGGCCTGCGGTACACACACACAAACTTCTGGGCATCGAGACGCACCTCCACCCAGTTATTTATCAAGGCAAACAACGGAGCCAAAGGACAGGCTGCTACAAAGATGGTAATGAAGCCAAACTGCAGAACTGACAAGATAAAGATTTCCAAAATCAGCGTTTCATCTGTGCTAAACTGCAGTTGCCTCCAATTTGAAAGCTATTAAAATTGTAGTTTTTGTTATGATGGTAATATAGTGTGTCACAAATAATTTATTTTAAAGTACCCCTATTATGCTTTAGGGATATTACCTTTCATTGTAGTGTGTAATATAGGCCTAGCTGTTTATAAGTGTAAAAGGCCTGCAAAGTTTCAAAGAGTACAATAAATTAAGGTATTTTCTAAGAAAGAGCCAATTCTAAACTGCCTGAAAGGATTCATCAGTAATTCCAGTCTCGCTTCCTGCTCAAACCTACATTGGTTTGAAACTAATTTGCATAATACCCGCCTTCATTGGTCTTCATTGGCTGCTTGTAAACAACGTGTACATTGACCCTCAAACACTGTAGTTAGCTGCAACTGGAAGAGCTTGGTTTGTGTTGTTGACAAGTCAAGAAGACGCTGTTTTCTGCACTGCGAAAGCAAATCCACTTTGCAACACTTCGAGGTGTTCGAGGACTTGAATTGGCTCGAATTGATACAGCAAAATGGACGCCATCGTTACTGTTTGTATCACTGTGTATCAAGTGCTGAGGAAGCATCTGGAGCTGATATTCAGATGACTGTTTCATTTCTGACACGTGCCGTAAGCGGTTGACCAATCACAACAGACTGGGTCATCTGACCAATCAGAGCAGAGTAGACCAATCACAACAGACTGGGTCATCTGACCAATCAGAGCAGAGTAGGCTTTCAGAAGGGAGGGATTTAAAGAGAGTGAATCCTTGATCGGACCGTTTCAGACACTGCGAGAAAAGAGCTGATGCTACAATGTATTTTATGAGAAAAAAGTGTTATTTGACCTGTGATGCATGTAAACCTATTGCAGGAGACCTCCAAAATACAATTACGAACCTTTAAAATAGCATAATTGGGGCACTTTAAGATAAAAAATAAATAAATAATTAAACATATCTTCTCTAAATCATTCTCATAATACATTTCATTATAATTAGATAGTAGACGCTGCAATAAGAACAAAAGGTAATACAAATCATGATTCTCAACAATACACCGAGATATTATAAGTGAATAAAATGAACAAGATTTACATTGCACAAACCAGTCTAAAGCGGTTATGGGATTATTTCTGTTCACATTAGAGTTGAACTGTCAGAGACAATAATTCATTGACTGGATATCGTCTGTGACCCTAACAGAATGTCTTTAAAATCTTTAAAATCAGGATACTTCCATTCACCGGACAACCAGTTTTTATAGAGATTTGAACTGATAAACAGATATAATGTTTCTTAAGCCCTAAATCAGCATATTAGAATGATTTCTGAAGGATCATGTGACACTGAAGACTGAAGTAATGATGCTGAATTCTCAGCTTTGATCACAGGAATAAATTACATTTTAAAATATATTAAATCCATTAAATTACATTAAAAGGTCTCACCCATTTCTAGATACTCATCGAACAGCCCTTCACACACTAGCAGCTGATAGTTAGATTCCCATGGAGTGATCTCTGGACTGGTGTCGGGTTCATCTATCACCTCCTGACTGGAAGCTGGCTTCATCTTCCTCCTGTGCCACCAGGTCTTTAATTTACTGTTGGAAAGAGAAGAAGAAAACTTAGGCCTATAATAAAATACACTATAAAGAGTAAACAAAACGAAGATGCATTGGAAACATAAAAGACCTACGGCAAGACAAATTCCTGGATGTTGCTGATGACCTGTTTGCCTACCATGATGACTAACAGCTCTTGCGCAAGTTCAATGAGACATCCAGAGGAGCCACACTACATACAAGAAGGACACAAACAAGTTACACACATGTATTAATGAGATATTCATATTCCAGATTCTGCATATTTTCCCACAATTCATAAATGAGGGAGAAATATTGCGGAATTGTGTATTGTGGCTGGCAGTGTTCATTTGACTAGTAGTTTTAAGCAAACAAAGGAGGACTAATGTGACACTTTCCAACAGTGCAAACACTCACATCCTCATTTCGGATTCCTAGGAGTTTGCCATAATTTCCAGGGTATCCAGCAAACCTGTACAACAGATCAAACATTAGTTGAATATTGAATCTTCATACATATTCATGCATTCTACCTGCATACCCACCTTCCCTTGAAAAACGCAATGTAAACAGGAGATGAGTAGAAGTTGACAAACTGGAAGATGAAAACCTTGAGGATGAACGCGTCCTCGTATTTGGTCTGGGTGCGGTGCATTTCTAATAGAAGGAAGAGGATGATACTTTGTTTTGGCATAATGAAATACCAAAATAGTATGTGTAGATATGAAATAGCTTACCCCATCGTGTCAGAATTTGGGCCAGGTAAGTATAGAGCCGCGACAACAATAGAATAACCAGCAAATTTAGCATTGAACCAGTAAGGCTAGCTATCCTTCCAGCCTACAGGGGTGAAAAAGACCTCTTAAGTAAGCAAAGCATAATGTTACAATTGTGCTGCAATATGTGATTAAGCAATGGTTGGTTTACATCGGTGTAAATATTAGCACAAGGCATTCGCTTTTGACTCATTGTAGCTGGATTCTTGCAAGTCCAAGATAGTTTTATTGGTTGGCCAGTGACAACCCAGCTAACAAAAATATGTTCTAAGTATGTTTTGCAAACGTTCCCATTAAGTTATGAAAATGTTATTTCTCAATGTTCTCTGAACGTTCTAAGCGTCCAGTATTTTTTCTTGGTTATTTGCCAGGGTTATGTTCTGTTTTGGTGCCCTCATTTTGGTTTCCGGCTTAGTGGTCGTTTACAAGACATCGTTTTTAACTAAAAACAGAAAACTTTTTTTGCGTTTTGGCCGTTTATTTACACGACAATAGCGTTTTGAGGGCCTGAAAATGCAAGCTTTTAATAACAGGTTTCAAAGTGGACGTACTTAGTAAGTTGGTCCAAAAAACCCTCTCAAGTTCAGCTAATCACAGGTAATATAACTTTAAACTATATTTAAACTGTTTCCTTTAAGTTAACTGCAATGAACATGCAATTAAGTGTCTGAAAACATTCAATTCAGTGAGAATATTTTATATTCTTTCCATACTTTTGTGTACAAAGGTACACTCTAGGTACAAAGGTGTACCTTTTATCACCCCAGTGACAGCTTTTTGTACCTTTTTTCCTGAGAGTGTACTTCTTTTTCACAAGGGCTTGCTAATGTAAATGTATCTTATCAAAGAGATTTTTAAATCTGTATCAGCAAAAATCACTTGACAGTCTTTAATCACTGTGAAAATAATATGGTTTAGGTATCAAAAGGAATAGAAAGAACCTTACTGAAAAAATGAAGAAAAAATTATGAGATCTGTAGATAATGATGCTTAGGATGGACCGATACAGGATGATGCCGATTAGAAATATCAAAACCATGGAAATCTGCAAACATAAAGAAGAAAATTCAACCATGATGACAATGATTTTAAAATTGTGTTGGCAAGATTTCTCAACAGATGTGAGATGAAAACCCATTGACTAACCATTAGAATGATGACCATGTTGCCGGTTAGAGTACGACTCAGTCGTTGAGTCTCTGGAAAATAGGCCTCCTCAGTCCCAGTCACAGGATTACGAACCGTCATGGGTGCCAATGCTGTAAATTCTGGTCTTGGCCTCTCCTAATGTCAGAATATAAATATTATGGAAAGCAATGGAGACAAAGCATTTTATTGTTGTTATTCTATTAGCCAAAATATTAGTTGCATTGCTCAAGCTTGAAGACTAGAGCATATTAAAGGTTTAGACACTGTGTAACCAACTTAATCACCTCTACATCTTCAAATTCGGAACAGTCCCATCGGTGGGAGAGTATGGCGCTTGTGCGCTTCCAGTACTCCAGGAAGGTGACGGCCCACAGAGACATGAATATACTGAAGAACACAGTTCCTCCATTGTCAAATAGTAAGCCTGCCTATCGCAAATTTATGAACAAGTATTTTGAGTACAAAATGTGAAAGCTTGTTCACAGAGAACGTGAAAATGCCATAAACAGTTTAAAAACTAGGTGACCTTAGAAAGTATAGCAGATGTATACCTTATAAGTATAGCAGATGCTGGAGAGGTTCCAGTAGCTGCAGATGTTGCATAATGGACACATTACAAAGGCGTCTCGACTGGAGCACAGCTCTTCTCTGCGGAAAAGATATCAGCACAGACCACAGGGGTCAGGATCAGTGCTGGGTCATCAACATTATGCAGTTATTAAGTCTGTGATAATACTTACGCAGGCACATCGGTGACCATCAGCCAGATACCAAACAGAAATATAATAAAACCCACTACTGCTGCTGGTAATAACCAGCCTGTGTAGAAACCTACAGATGAGAAATAAGGACGGAAAGTTAGTCATAAGCTTTGTCCCATTTCAGAGGATGCTTATGGACTGCGAAGTGGACCTTCACAGGGTATTCCGCCATCTTACAGTTTTTCTCAGTCGCTTTGGTGCATTTCTCACATCACTATTTACATTTGCACAACAGTTAATGCAGTTCTCAAAACAATTAGTACAAACTGCAAAACCTAGTTGATAACCTGCAAAAGCGTGTCACTTTCTCAAAATGGATAGCTCATTCTTCAAAAGCAAGTATTCATGTCAATGAAAGTGTCAGTGTCATCAAGATGAAAAGTCCTGACACCATTGTGTATGAACAAGATAGTCAAATGGCTTTGTCATGGTTTCATTATGACAGTTTACTCTGTAAATGTTTTCCAATGCAAAAAAGTCAGATCTTGGTGACACCACCTGAACATGCTCAAGACAGCACTATACTGTATACTATTTGCACAGCCATTTGAAAAATACAGTAAAGTTACACATTATTGTATTTAGTGAGGTAACTGAGTACAAGACACTGAATATGTATGTTTCACATTTTTACTGCATATGCTTTTTGCAATTCTAATTTGTTCACAGCATTGTGCAAAAGAAAAAAATACACCCTTATTTACAACAAACATAAACTCCCTTTGGGTAGAGCTGTGCGCAACTGTACACAATACTGCAGTACATATTGGAACTGAACATACAACATACAGTACTGTAATCATTCATGCACATCCAGATGTTCCTCTCTGTCTGGCCACATAATTTCATTACATCACAGCGAATATCATCTCTTGCTCAATTGCAAATTGTTCAATTTAGGAGACATAAAAAAAAAAAAAAAAAAGATTTAAAAAAATGTGTAAAATTTGCTTGACAGATTTTGAGAACTAGTTCAACATTTTTGTATGTAATAACTCAAGCAATGAAATAAGGACTATTAATTTTATATGGAATGACTATTCAGCATTCACAAGTATAGTTAATTTTGACTGACATGACATAAGCAAATGATAATGTTATAAAACAGCAGAGAGTTGTATAAAAGCAATTGATGCATGTCCAAAAGCATTTGCAATTTGTTGGAAGGAATGAGAAGCTGCTACTATGATGTGCACAAATGACTAAATGTTGTGGAGGTTGAACTAACTGTTGTGCAAATGTAAATAGTGATGTGAGAAATGCGCCAAAGCGACTGAGAAAAACTGTAAGTGAGATTACAACCCGAAGGGAGCGAACCTGTTCAGTTCGAGGGGTACTGCGAACGGTATAGGGAATAAGGGAACATCGATACATCAAGTCAAGTCAAGACACCTTCATTTATATAGCGCTTTTAACAATGTAGCTTATTTCAAAGCAGCTTTACAGTGATAATAGTAAATTAAAGTAACAAAGATTGTTTTGGCTTTACAGCAGCTCTAGAATAAAGTTATTTTCCAGCTAAGTTTAGTTTTGATGGATTCACTTCTGTTGCAAAGATCATTAGTTGTTAACTTACGGGCCGCTTACAAGACACCGTCTAACAGAAAACCCATAACGCGCTCTGGCCCGTTCATCCGCACAACAACAGTGCCTGGTAAAAGTGATACATCACCTAACAGGAAGCGCTTAAATCACCCCACTGTCAGACAGACAGACAGACAGACAGACAGACAGACAGACAGACAGACAGATAGATAGATAGATAGATAGATAGATAGATAGATAGATAGATAGATAGATAGATAGATAGATAGATAGATAGATAGATAGATAGATAGATAGATAGATAGTTCAGTCATACCCAACCATGCAAAGTAGAGCGCTATCTTCTCGCCAAAGTATTCGCGAATGTGATCCAGAGGTTGGTACTTTTTCCAGCAAGCCCAGCGAGCCCAGTAGTGATGCAGAATCTGTCTCATGTTGAGAGACTGTGGATCTACTGGAGTCCTCGGGATCTCAAATGGACCCTAATGAGAAGAACACAAATCATCGCCAGTTCAAAATCAACATTAAATTGTGTTACATATCACCCCATTTTGCTTTCGTAATGTGACATCTTTCCATTAACTGGATTGTGAAAACTGGGAATTATATGGCAAAATAATAATAATAATACAGCTTCATGATTGTCATGGAGGGGTTCAAAAATAAGACGTTGCTTGGTGTCAGATAAAAAAGGAAAGTTATTATACGTAGAGCAAGTTGTTTGCTTTTGAGGAAAGATTATGAAGATAAAAAAAAAAAATTGTGCAATGGTGCAAAACATTCCGGGTTACTTGACTGTAACCCTGTTCCCTGAAAAAGCGGGACCGAGATGCTGCACTTGATTTAAACGCTATGGGGAACGCTTTTGTGCATGACCAGCTGTGAATATATATGTGCGCAACATGTCAATGGTATTGACTTTGAACTTTTATAGCGTCGGACAGTGAGGTCCTGGGACATCCCTAGTGTGGCAATAAAGCGCAGCATCTTGTTCCCGCTTTTTCAGGGAAAGGGTTACAGTCAAGTAACCCGAGACGTTCCCTTTCAAAAGATACACTCAATGCTGTGCTTGATTTAAGCACTATGGGGAACGAGAATACCCATGCTGCCGCACTGTGGGTCTCTGGACCCCTTACAGTTGTGTAGTTGTGCTCACAAGAATGCAAGGTCTCAGACATGAGCTTGTGATGTTGACTCAAGGACGTGTGAGCCCGGAGTGGCTTGAACATCCAAACTAGAAAATCTTATGAAAGTGTGCCAAGAGAAAGCTTGACCGCGCGCCTCATAGGCAAGGGCAATAACATCCCTCGCCCAATTGTCTGTTTTGCGGAAGCCGCCCCCCTGTTTTGGCCCCTTTGACAAACAAATAGTTGTTCTATGTAGGTCTGGAGAGCACGGACTGGACACAGTCTGTGAAGTCTCTCTTGATCCGGCGTTGTGAACGGCGGAGGGCAGAAGGCCTCGAAAGTGACCGTATGTACGGTCGAGAAAGGGACCTTAGGCAAGTAGTCAGGATGTGGATGCAAGTACATACGTACATACGGTACATACGGTCACTTTCACCATTCCTGGGGCAAAGTCCTGGGGCAGGATGGCGAGACTGACAGAGCCTGCAAATCCTTTTCAAATTCTTTTAAAAGAAGTGATATCCATAAGGAAAAAACATCTTAAAAGGGGGTTCAAAGGGGGTCTCAACCAAACCCTCCAGGACTATAGCTAAGTCCCACAAAGGGATCTTGGTTCTAACGGGAGGTCTCAGCCGCCTGGTTTCACGAACAAAGCGGGAGAGCAGAGGATGTTTCCCAAGTGGCACCCCATCAATCAAGGTATGGCAAGCTGATAAAGTGGCCACATAAACCCTGAGAGTGGTGCGGCATGTGCCTCATAATAATTTCTCCTGCAGGAATTCCAGAACTGAACCAATCTGGCAGTTAACTGGATCTGCATTACGTGCAGTGCACCACCTTTCAAAGACACCCCATTTATTGACTTAATTTTTCCTAGTGGAAGGAGCCCTAGCACTGAGAATGGTCTCTATAACTTCAGGTGAAAGCCCAGTGTCACTCAGTTGGTAGCCTTCAGGGGCCATAGCTCGGGCCAGGGATGAAATATTGTCACCTGAGCTTGAGACAGAAGGTCCCTTCTCTCCGGTATCGCCCAGAGCGAGCCGTCGAGAAGAGATATTATCTTCGAGAACCATATTCTGTTCGGCCAACACGGCGCTATCAATAAGAGGCAAGACCCTTGTTGGCGAACTCTGGCTAGAACTTCCAGTAGCAGAGCAACTGGATGAAACACATAGAGCTGCATTCTGGGCCATTTATGTGCCATCGCATTACATAGAAGGACTGGGTGACTAGGAGAGAAGTAGAGGGGACATTGCGCTGTCTGTTGGGAGGTGAAGAGGTCTACCACTGTTTCGTGAAATTTTGACCAAATTTGTTTCACTACCTCGGGGTGGAGTTTCCATTCCCCTGTTGGTATTTTCTGTGAGCGCAGACTGCCCCTGGTGATTTATGTAAGAGATTTGCCGTTGTGTTGTCCATCCGCACTAGGACATGGCAGCTTCTCAGCTGCTGGAGGAAGTATTTCAGGGCCAGAAATATAGCCATCAACAAAATGGGTACCAATTTTGATACCTCCCTCTGAAAGGGGATGTTGGACGTTCTGTGTCCTGGGTGATAACAGGAAGCAACGGAACGACCAAAACTTCACTGGAAACTGCTGTCCCCTATAACACCAGAGGTGGCGGGATGATACAGAGGTTTCGTGGGGGTATCGGGAAGAGGCGGGTAGATTTATGCGCCCCGTCCCAACTGTTTTCACCGAGCCGCCAAACAGGCCGGAAGTTGAAATGGGGGCATCAAGCAGGAACATTTGACACGGGAAGAATAAGGTTTCCCCCATGAACCAGTTATCTCGTCATGGAGGTCTTCAAAGAAGGGGAGATTCTGTTGTTGTCGTCCCTCCCCCTGGCCACCAGACAGAAACCTGTCTTCCAGTTTAGATAATTTGGGGGTCTCCTCTTCGCATGGCCAGTCTAGCTTTAATCAGGCCAACGCACGAGTTACCACCTCAAGTAGTTCCTAAACCAGTTTATCATCACGTGAGGAACGCTCGGAGGTTGGTAACTCGAAATCCAAACCGGATCCTAGAGATTCGTCGTCCTTTGCACGAGCCGAAGAGGCGCTGGGGCACGCATCGGGATCATGCGAGAGGACATGTGGATCCAGAGAGAGAGCGAGTGATAGGGATGGTCCCGTCTGTCGTCTTAGCCAGATCCATTCGCAAGCCCCACGATGGAGTGGTGGGTGCTAGCCCTTGGAAATAGGCGAGACGAGTGCGTAGCATTTTTAACTGTAAATAACTCACAATGCTCACACTAGCCTCACTCTAACGCAAGGGCAGCATGCTCTTCCCCCAAACATACAAAACAGTATTGGTGTGTGTCCGATTCAGCCATAGGGCGTAAACACCGTTTGTTTTGTAGATCACTCATATCTTTCTTTCATTTTTTTCCCTTTTTTTTTCTTGTGAGATAGTGAAGATGAAAAGAGAACTGCCAAGCTCTCAGATACACTGGCAGATACACCTGTGGCACATCTAATTATAGTCTCTGATGTGCGCACATTCCAATGACGTCACTGTCCGAGGCTATAAAAGTTCAACACATTTGCACACATATATTCACAGCTGGACACGCACAAAAACGTTCCCCATAGCGCTTAAATCAAGCGCAGCATTGAGTGTAGCTTTTGAAAGGTAAAATGCCTTAAGAATGTAACTGAAGTCAAATTTGAATTTATGTCGACTTTACGTATCACTGCATGCATAAACAAAAAGAGAAATATGCAGATAAGAAGTGTGTTTGTTAAGGTAATGTTCAGATACAGTATAATGTATGATACTCTTACAGTACCTCATGTAAAGGAAAAGCAGCAGTGAGAACATTCTCACTAACCAGCCTGCCGACTCCAACCTCCCCTCTCTTCAACGCTCCATATGGAGTCCTGGCTAATATCTCATATAGCTTCAGAAAAAAGGACAGAGAAATTACAGGAAACTAGTAGATCGGTTTCTGTATGAGAAACATGATGGCAAGTAAAAGTGCATTAAGTATTTTTTTTTTACATTTTCTACATGTAAGAAAATGTACTAACCCATACTGTACTCAGGGCCGGCGCTAGCTATAGGCAGAGCAGGCGATTGCCTAGGGCCTCGGGCTTTGAGGAGGGGCCTCCATAACCGTAACATCCCCTATATATATAGTCCACCAGTCAAGACGGACAGAAATACTAGCCTCATTGGTCATTGGATATTGTTGAATTGTCACTCATCGGCAGTTAAACCAATTAATGTTTCCGTTTCAAAGCGGGTGCCGGCTTCTGAACGTTTGTGTAAGGAACGCATCCATCAGGTGCTGCGAAGCAAAAGCCTAAATAGGCACGCAAAGAAGCACAGCTCGTAATGCAGGTGTGTGAGTTGTCGTCATCTATTTTGGAGTGATTGCAATGTATTCTAAATATAAACTTGTACTGTAGATCAGCGTCATTTCTGGAAAAATCATTCACCGCTTTATTACGAGTTTAAAAGAGCGCGAGCGTCATTAATGTGCCCAGACGCGCAGAAGGAATAACATCGCGTCGGGAGCTGACTAGTAAAAAAGCTACAAAAGTAAAAGACAAGACGTTTGTATTCAAAGTTAAAAAGCCAACACACTACAGCATTTTTACATGTTTCAAATAAAGGATCTCATATCTATGGGTCTATCTTCTAAATTCTGCTGATGAGTAAAAAAAAAAAAAAAAAAAACTGCTCAGTAGCGACCGTGTCTTTCTCTAGCATATTTAAAGCTGCATTCAGTAACTTCGGGATTTCTTCGCTGTATTCTCGCTTTTTGCTGGCAGGTTTCTCTCTAGAGCTCCCCCATTTAAGGTAACAATGCAATACATAATATCATAATATCTGTAGTCAATATTGATTAAATGGGAGGGAAAAATCCTGCCCATACCGCAGCTATGAAAAAAATGATAAAAGCACTTATGTTCATCTACTGAAGTGGTATTCTGGAACTGTGAGTAAATTTAATAAAACAGCAAAATAACAACAACAACAATAACATCTTCATTAAACAAAAAAGAGATTACCTTAGATAAAGTTTGACTAATATGTACATACAGTATACCGCTAAAAAGTCTGGACCCATTACTATTTTTAATGTTTAAAGTTTCATATTATGCTCTACAAGCCTGCATTTATTTTATCAAAAATACAGAAAAACAAAAACAGGAATATTCAGCAAGGATGTGTTAAATATATAAAAAGTGATAGTGAAGACTTTTTTAAAACAACTTTTTAAAAATAAAAAAATCCTGAAAAAAAGTATCACAGGTTATAAAATAAATATTAAGCACAATTTCTAACATTTGATGATAAATCAGAATATTAAAGTTTTCTGAAGGATCACGTGACACTAAATTCAGCTTTGCATCACAGAAATATATTTTAAAGTATAGTAAAATAGAAAACCATTATTTAATAATATTTCACTATATTATTTTTCTGTATTTTTGATCAAATAAATCCAGGCTTGATGAGCATAAGAGACTTCTTTCAAAAACATTAAAAATAGTAATTTGTCCAAACTTATGTACTGTATAAGTAAAAATATACTAAATTTAAAATTAAATGTTGTATAAATATAAAGGTTAGGAATCATATTTGTTTCAAGTGTTTTTTATTGGGGGTGGGGGGCCTCCAACATGAATTTTGCCTAGGGCCTCCTAATGTCTAGAACCGGCCCTGACTGTACTTTTAATATCATGTCAGTGCTTTTATATTCTATATAAGGGTGGTATTCCCTCATGGCGGCATCCATTTTGAATTTAAATAATCAGAATACAACTAATTTGTGAAATAAATAAATCATGGGATACAATTTTCCTTCCAATTAGGGTGTTTCAACAATGACTTTGGAAATTGAAAATGTTACACACAATGCAGTGCACAGCAACAGATGTCAGTATAAAGCCCAATATGTGTCAAATTAATTAGCCAAACAAACAAACAAACAAACTAAATCCTTTCATTTTCAAGAACAGGCTCTCAAAACTCACAATCTGGTGCCTCTGTGTGGTTTTGAAAAAAGTGTCCTTGTTTTCATATCCAAGAAACCTAAAAGCAGCATTAAAGAGTAAAAACACACTTTTCCAAACAGTGTAAATACATGCAAAAGCTTGATTTGAAATGATGCACGATAAAGATATACAGTTCACAAGTGATATTTACACGAGACATCAAGTCTCATGTGTAAGCTCTTCTCTGAGACTGTTCTCTCCTTGGTGAACAAGTAAACTTAAAAAAAATATAATAATAATAACTTTTGGTGATAATGACGCTTCAACTGAGGCACAGTTGTAAAAAAATAAATCACTCAGTAAATACTGTAAATACTATTATATCAATCTTTGTTTAGATCATGCTAACTTTAAAAATTTATTATTATATTATATTATATTATATTATATTATATTATATTATATTATATTAAAATATTATATTATATAAAAAGTTGATTGTAAGTGTGTGAGTAAATAAATGGGTCAGACAGTCATTCTGACACAGCAAGAACTTTGCATAAGTGTGTATTGGGAGTGTGTGATATGTTTGTATTTAAGGAGGTGCTGACTCTATGCAAACACTAAAGTGTAACTGCATGTTACATGACAGGCTCAGATCCTCTTTGCACACAGGGTTTGAATACATGTTTACAGTTCACTATTTTTTAACTCACTTCCTTCCATCACAAACCACCAACTTAAATGGTGTGAGGTGCATATTTTGTTTCCATATTTTGCATATTTTGTTTGGGATATTACTTAAATATTCACTAAATGGAAACTGCAAGATGCATATAAAATCTTATTTACTGCGTTATGTAGGGGAAAAAGTCACAGGCTTCCCCGGTTCCAGCAACTTTTTATCATTGTATTACTGATACTTTCCA
This sequence comes from Rutilus rutilus, assembly GCF_951802725.1. Classification (NCBI taxonomy): domain Eukaryota; kingdom Metazoa; phylum Chordata; class Actinopteri; order Cypriniformes; family Leuciscidae; genus Rutilus; species Rutilus rutilus. The sequence continues at coordinate 33,425,273 of NC_140223.1, forward strand.
ACCGTTTCACAGGAAGTGACGATATTATCCATGTTTCTATCCATGTTATTTCTTCTTCGAATTTTGGGATTTTGCACAAAAAAAAAAAACTGCTGAGGAAAAGAACCAGAAGAACCCCAAAGAGTAATATTTTGTCCCTTTTTGGATCAGTATGGATTGGTACCTCTCTAGTTTATTGCTGCGGAACTGGCAGGTATAGTAGTCCGGTGGAAGGTTGGGCACATCTTGTGCCATTATGTTTGGGATGTGCAGTTTTTCTAGGAGGTTCTCAGACCAGTTTGATACTGGAATTGTCACAACCTGAAATCACCCAAAAGAGAAGAACAGTTAAGATATATTGAGTATATGTATAATTTACTTTGTTATATAAAAGATCAGGTATGCTTTACCTGTAATGGCACTCGAAGGCTGATCTCCTCAGCATAATAACACAGAACATTCCAGGGTGCGCTCAGAAGGACATAAGTAGTCTTTGTTTTTCCCTGCATGACCTCTTTCTAAGACACATTCACAGTAGGAGAAAGACATTACATTAGAAAGTGTACTTTTATAATGTGTTTATATTCAGTTCAACATGTAGGAAATATATCAGTGTTTTTGATCTATATGATATAAATGAATGGTGTCCAATGTTGTTCCAAGAGTGCTGAATCTCAGCTTAGCTTATTTGCATTGCAAAAACCCACGTATCACAATCATGGATTCTCCACATCACATTTACATTATGAGAAAACAATAACAATACATTATTTTACAGTGTTCTTGTTAAATGTTACATGACGTCACCACAGTAATAACTCTAAAATTTGCATATACCTGCAACTAACCCTTAACCAAACCCTAACCCATTATCTGTCAGACAAAATAGTGATCTGACGTGGGTTGCGCACAGAAAGTACCTGGATGGGTGTCCAAGAGCTTAAGTAGGATAATGGTTTCGTGACTTATAAAAATAGCGTAGACGTAAGTAGTTATGCCCATAAACTGAGGTATGTGACCAGTAGGGGATGGTGACAAGATTTTCAGTATGAAGGGAAGCATAAAGGAATAGTTATTAATCTGAAAAAAGGAAATTCTTTGTAGGAATGCAATGCCAGGCCAGGATTTGCGAATTGTGATCCTTTGGCTTGTGGATTGATTCATTGGTTTGAAAAATTTGGACAAAAAATGTTGTGTTCCTGAGCCTAAGCTAGGAGTTGGGAACTGGTAAATGTGATGGTAGGGGCTGGTTAGTAGAAAAAACGAGATTCAGGGGCTGGAACGGACTCTGTGGCTTTAATGGACTCTGGGTTTGAGTGGAATCTGGAGCGGACTCAGGGGCTGAAGCAGACTCTGGAGTGGACTCTGGGCTGAGATCAGGGGCTGGAGCCGACACAGGAGTGGACTCAGGGGCTGGAGCCGACACAGGAGCGGACTCAGGGGCTGGAGCCGACACTGGAGCGGACTCAGGGGCTGAAGCAGACTCTGGAGCGGACTCAGGGGCTGAAGCAGACTCTGGAGCGGACTCAGGGGCTGAAGCAGACTCTGGAGTGGACTCTGGGCTGAGATCAGGGGCTGGAGCCGACACAGGAGCAGACTCAGGGGCTGGAGCCGACACAGGAGCGGACTCAGGGGCTGGAGCCGACACTGGAGCGGACTCAGGGGCTGGAGCCGACACAGGAGCGGACTCAGGGGCTGGAGCCGACACAGGAGCGGACTCAGGGGCTGGAGCCGACACAGGAGCGGACTCAGGGGCTGGAGCCGACACTGGAGCAGACTCGGGGTCTGGAGCTGACACAGGAGCGGACTCAGGGGCTGAAGCAGACTCTGGAGCGGACTCTGGGCTGAGTTCAGGGGCTGGAGTCGACACTGGAGCAGACTCAGGAGCTGGAGCCGACACAGGAGCGGATTCAGGGGCTGAAGCAGACTCTGGAGTGGACTCTGGGCTGAATTCAGGGGCTGGAGTCGACACTGGAGCAGACTCAGGAGCTGGAGCCGACACAGGAGCGGATTCAGGGGCTGGAGCCGACACTGGAGCAGACTCAGGGTCTGGAGCTGACACAGGAGCGGACTCAGGGGATGGAGTCGACACTGGAGCAGACTCAGGGTCTGGAGCGGACTCAGGGGCTGAAGCAGACTCTGGAGCGGACTCTGGGCTGAGTTCAGGGGCTGGAGTCGACACTGGAGCAGACTCAGGGTCTGGAGCTGACACAGGAGCGGACTCAGGGGCTGGAGCCGACACAGGAGCGGATTCAGGGGCTGGAGCCGACACTGGAGCAGACTCAGGGTCTGGAGCTGACACAGGAGCGGACTCAGGGGATGGAGTCGACACAGGAGCGGACTCTGGAGTGGACCCTGGGCTGAGCTCAGGGGCTGGAGCCAAAACTAGTAGTTAGCTAGTAGTAGTAGTAGTTGGCTAGTAGTTAATCAATATTACTCAGTTCTTGAATGTATAGTTACACTGTAACAAGGACACCTTAAAATAAAGGATAACCACACTTTTTTTTTTTTCAAGTTTAAGTGCTTTTTGGGGCCCTTACATTTTACATTTAAAGTTCATATATTTTAAATGTACTAAATTGATATTTCATCTTTTGAGATGTGTAACTACAAATATATTTAATACATGACATACAAGTTTCAATAGAAATGACATTAAAGCATATTTTACTTTACCACAAATGCTTGTCAGTATATTCAGCAGTACACTTTATATACTATATTTCAAAGACATATAAATATAAATCATTATGAAATGACATAAAATATGTATATAAGTCTTACTAAAAATGTTGTTCAACTAATTGCATTTAATATAGATATTTAAACTAGTGTCCAAAAACATTACATTTATTTTGTGCTAAAGTATTTTATTTCTTTTTAAAAGTATGCTAAAGTGTACTTCTTTTTCACAAAGCTTTATACACACTCTAAAAACTAATTCAGAGGACCTTTAGTCATTACTTAAATATATATATTGTTGTGAAATAAAAAATCAAGTTCTGAGATGCTGTTAGACTTTTTACTTGTAATTGTTATTTTATTGAGCTGGGATGACACACAAATTATGTCTATTGATTCAATATACTATCATGACTTGTCAGAGTTTAACATTTTCAGTTAATCAAAAATGTATTTAATTTTAAGTTCTGTTAATGTAAAAAACAATTTGATGACGTGTAATCGGCATAGACAGTGGTAAACGGTCCGCAGTTTCCTTGCGCATGTTTAAGGCCAGACGAGTGTGGCCACAGCTGAAACTCGCTGAAGCGTAATGTGGTGAATGGTAAGTAATTTTATGCTTACACATATTCGCATTCGCTCAGGATTCTGTTGGTGATAGCCTACTGTAACCGAATAACGAAATCTGGAAGTCCTTACTCTGAAAGTTGAGCAGTGTTGATAGTATACGTTACTGTGTGCCGAGGTAAAGTTAGCTAGTAGCTGTAGCCTGTCACTGATTGAGTATAGCTAACCTTACACTATTTGTTCAGATACTTTGCTCAAAACAAGTCGGAGTTATGTAGGGCCCTATGAATTCCGTTTTAGTTTTCCAAATTTCGTTTTTATTGTTTACAATTGTGACAGGCGCCCGTGCATGTTACTGAGAGAACGAGCAGAGAGAGAGAGAGAGACCCTCCTCCGGCCGCGCGCGCGCATTCTCACAGTCTTCAAACTGTCTTGCTCTCCCTCCCTCCCTCGCGCATTTTAACGTTAATCAAAATTGATATTACCATCAAAATCAATAGAGAATTGACACGATGGTAATAGGTCGGAAGACCGAAGTTTCAGTTTTTTTTTTTCTCCCTGAGTTACCGCTGTGTGTGAATTGTACTAAAATAACGTTGCCTTATCTTCTCTGAAAAGCGTTCCGCACATTCAGCTGACGAACGAAACCTATCCAGTGATGAAATGTTTTCTGTGTTCAAACTTCACAGAGGCAATTTATGAGATCAATGTAGATCAGAGGAGAACAAAAAAGTGTTGGCTGATTTTTATTGACAGATTGTCACACTCTACAGCCAATGATATATTTAACAGTGTGTGCAGTGTAGTGACCATACATTTCAATTGAATGTTTGATTTGAAGTGATAAGTACACAGGTTGATTTCTAAGAAAATTTATGCTTTACGTTGTATTAGAAAGGACATGGTAATACAGTTCATTTAAATGTTTTGAAAGGGAAATATATTAAAAGATGAATGTTACATGTATGTTTAAAAGAGTAGCCTAATCAACTTCAAATCAAATCAAAAGGGCTCAGCTTAACTCTTGCAGAGATCAACTTAATTATTAAGTTCATGGTACTTAGAAATGTGTTTTATTGCATGGCCAAAAAACTGCTTCACCTAACTTAAAACATTATGTTGGATCAACTTAATTACTTGCATTCATGTTGAAAATTATTAAGTTCATGTTACTTAGAAATGCGTTTTATTGTGGCCCAAAAAAAGTAATTCACCGTACTCAAAACATCGCTTTGAATTAATGTAATTCTGCCAGTAGTCTTAACATAAAAATTCTAGTGGAAAACGTTAACATATTTTTTTTTGTTGACCCAATGTTTTATTTTTTAGAGTGCACGCATACATACATACATACATACATATATACATATATACATAAATATATATATATATATATATATATATATATATATATATATATATATATATATATATATATCCCAAATTTAGATCTTAAACTGAGTTTGATGTGCTTGTAAACATTGTCATACTGTATACCGTCTCCTGATGAAGGCCGGCAGCCTGGAGTCTGGAAAGAAATTCTGTCCTCCATTTCCTGTGTGTATCACGCGAGGAACCGGACGAAAGTTCATCCAGTTCTGCCGACTTCAAGGGGTTCACAGATTCCTCCCAAACCAAAACAAAATCTGTCATAAAAAAAAAAAAAAAAAAAAAGAATATTCATCAAATTAATTAAAATTCTAAATGCTTTCATAAGAGGTTCACGTTTTCCAAAATAATAATTTATCAAACATTCATAGCTTGGCATTATACAGATGAATCTCATACAGGAAACACATAGGAAATATTGTGTAGAGAAAGTGGACAAAAAAAAATCTCTAAAAGATATTTTTTGACAAATCCGTTGTCAAAATGACTGTAAATTGCATGATCAACTCTCAACTCAGAATTGCAAGTATCTCATTTACCTTTATAGACACAGAAGACAGTCTTTTCCTTTATGTTCTCCCCCATAATACTCACCAATTCGGGTGACCCCGTCACTGAATACATTCTTGTTTTCCTGAGGTGCCACACATGTCTGTGAAAAACATGAACACTTCTCCATAATCAGTATCAATATGAAGAACTGATATATCCATGCGTACAAACTTCAGAGAATGATCTTAACAAGAAAATTCCTCGGAAAAGCCTCAAATGTGTCTTATCAGGGATATTAGGGTGGAGTGGCGGAGGAATGCGAGGAAATTTGGCATGTTTGTGTTACATTGTTAACTCGTAATTAGCTTCCTCTCTTTGTGATCGCTGATGAATTTTGTAAACAACCTGCACTTTTTTTCCAACTCAAGATAAAAGACAATTCTAGTACCTCCACGCTCCCGTAGGTTTGTTTGAGGTGGTCCGAGAGGGTGATAAGTGTGGCGTTGTCCTCCACTAAACTCTTCTTCCTTTTCATCATTATCTCAAAAGAGCCAGTTTATCTCTGTGTTGTCTGTCCACCAATCTGAAAAAGTTCTCTCCCCCTTTAAAACATGATGCAATGATTCAGTAATTATTTGGCAATAAAGAATATAACACAATCTGGCATGTTCAACTACCAGTCAAAAGTTTGGAACAATTTATACTTTTGAGGAAACTGATCATATATTTATTTTCATGATTCTTTGATGAATAGAAATTAAAAAAGGACAGCATTTTTTTTTTTTTTTTTTTGTAAATGTCTTTACTGACACTTTTGATCAATTTAATGCATCCTTGCTGAATATAAGTATTAATATTTTGTATTATTGTTATTAAATCTTGCCCCAAACTTTTGAATAGAATGTTTCCACGAAAATATTACAACATAAATTTTTTCAACATGGATAATGATAAGATATATTCCAGCAGTAAATCATCATATGATTTCTGAAGGATCACGTGACACTAAAGACTAAAGTGATGATGCTGAAAATTCAGCTTTTCCATGGAATAAATTATATTTTAAAATATATTAAAATTGAATATTGAATATTACACTATTTCACACTTTTTTCTATTTTAACTGTGTTTTTGATCAAATAAATGCAGCCTTGATTGGCATTAAAGACTTCTTTCAAAAACATTAAATAAAAAAAAAATCTTAGTTATTGATACACTGTAAAGAATGTAAGCATAAACCTGTGCTATCTCAGGATATTTTTGAGGTATTAAAATGCTCTTTCAGACCTCAAACAGAACATGATGATCAAATAGTTCTCAAAACTTAACACCATTATGTAGGTAACGTGAGATAACGAATTATTGCATTCAGAAGATGAAACACTGTTTATAAAATGACCTATTTAAAGATGTGCACAATGTACTGAGAAAACCTCCCTAAAGAGCATTGAGTCCCTGAGAGAACCTTCATACACAGAACAACAGTACAAACGCAAACACTTTCCTTCAACCACAAATATATTTTATATAACTGGGAAAATGAATGAATGTTATTGCATTTTAACAAAATATCAAACCATGAGGCATTAAACACTCTATGTCTATGAGACTTTTTTTTGCCATTACACCACCCTGGATCTCTGAAACAGATGTGCTACAGAACAGTGAAAGAGGATGTTAGTTAGTGAGGGAAACACTTCTACCAATTAAGCAGTCTGAGGAGTCATCATGTGTCACACTAATGCATCCTTTAAAGCTGAAAGTGTTACATCACTGCATTATTTCTGACAGTTGGCCCTTCTAAGAAATGTTCAAAACTTAATAGTAATTTTAACATAATAGTAACAATAAAATTACAAGCATATAACAAAATGAACTTAACCCTCTGGCGCTGAGAAAATTCAAAAAGGATAAATGGTCCTGAAAAAGACATCACACTTGTATTGTTCAAGGTCAAAAATGACCACATTGGAAATGAATGGGAAACTTTTGGTACTGCGCACAAACAAAATCTATCTGAAAACAACTTTTTGGAGATATCAACTTCAAATTTGGAACACAGCTGGTTTAGAATTTGATTTTCTCACAGTTTTAGAGTAAAATGTGTCTTGGAAAATATATATTTCATATAAAAGTTGAAAAAGGTATTTTTGTGCATTTTTTTTTATACTAGTAAATAAATGTTAAATGTTGTAACTTTTTTTCAAGTTCAGTTTTTTTTTACTTTTTTTTTATTTTTTTTACTTCAACAATAATCAAACTTAAGTTTGTGCTCTAAAGCATTCAATTATGACAGTTTAAATTGGAAATGGCATTTTCAGGACCAAAAAGTGAACTTCTGCATAAATATAATTTAGTACCATATAATATAAAATATTTGTAATATTTGTACTAAAATATAGTACAATCATTTCATTGAAATAAAAAAAAAATCACCAGAGGGTTAAACTAATATCAAGTATATAAATAATACTAACAGTGATACAATCCAGCATGATTTGTGAAACATAATACCAGATTTAACTAGTTTTTGAATATCATAAATCGATTTTTGGACACCACTGTATTTTTTTCTCTCTCAAGATTTGGAATCAGTGCTAGTAACAATAATAATTGCGTCCTCATTTACAGTGATAATCTACCAAAATACCAGATGTGTGTGAATATTCCAGAGGAGTGTGACTTCATAGTGATCATAGACATAGTGATCTACTGTACAAAGAATTATCCCACTGTACAGCTTCAAACGTAGTTTAGGTCAAAATGGAGAAATGGTCATATACATTTTTTTCCATCACACTCTTTGCAACTTAAAAATAATTTACATAATCATTTGGTTACTTTAAATATTGTCTTCAAAATCCTTGTCTGATCCTTTGAATTTTGGTATATCAGCGTGTTATATAAGCCTTATGGACAGATGTCAAGATAAGTAAGGGGTTTTAAAAAAAAACTCTAAAAAACTTAAGTTAGATTCGTTAGAAACCATCTGAAATTTACAATGGAAGTACAGGTATATGGGATTTTGGGGGTATTAGATTGTCCACTATGGGAAAATCTGTGTAATAATAATAATAATCCGAACAGTCTGTAGGTCTGTGCCAAGTTTAGTGGATGAAGCTTAAGTTGCAGTTTAAAATGTTGGTGTCAGTTTATGGATTTAGAAAAAGTAACAGCATGTTTCCTTTGCCAAACCAGCATAACGATTTGGCACTGCAGCATAAACATTTTCATTTATTAGATTACCATACATCTCGTGTACATTCGTTACTGCGGTGCATTGTGAGATTAAATGAGTGCACTCGATAACGGCCACTATGATTTCGGACACCACCTTTGTCACGGCCAAGGATGAGCCGCATGAGTTTTGTTTGGAGCTGCACTTGCCTTTGAGGCAGAGGAATGTGAGCATTGTGAGCTCTTTTCAATTAAAGCACTCTGCTCAAGGCTTGCTTTCTTTTGCGAGTGGCGAACCTCAGCACCCTCATAAAAGATCATGGGGCCCACGTGTCGATTTGGCTGATGAGCCAGTGACGGGTCCTTCCCTTTCTCTTGTGCGACGCCCTCCCGTTCGCTGCTGAAGCACGCCTCAGCGCTTCTTTAGAGCAGGCTGAGGGCGTAGGTTCTCTTGTCAATAAAGAATCTAGTGGCTTGGATCTTGCTAACCAATATTGGGTTCTTCCATTCGGCCTATCCTTGTCACCCCACACATACACAAAATGGCTCCATTGCGACTCCAGGGCATTTTAAATAACATAGACGACTGGCTGATTTTGGCGCAGTCTCAAGAGCTTGCGCATCAACATCGGGATGTCTCCCTCGCCCATCTTGTATCTCTTGAGACTCGACGCCGAGAAAAACGTTCTCTCTCCAGCCCAGAGAACAACGTATTTAGGGGTTAAATGGGACTTGGTCACCATGCAGGCACAGCTGTCTCTAGCACGTTTCGAGTCCATCTTAAACACCCTGAGTGATATTAGGCTAGGTCCGGAAATTATTTTCAAAGAGTTCTTTGAAAGGCAGCTTTGTCCATGGCGATACCTTTGGGGCTTCTGAACATGAGACCATTTCAGTTGTGGCTCAGAGCCAGGGGATATCATCCAATGGCCAATCTCCAGAGGCAAATAAGGGTAAGTGCATGCGCCGAGTGCATCACGCCCTTTCTAAAACCCATGTTTATGGTAAGGGTTAGGTGCTGTGGGCCTTTCTATGTGGCTTAGACCCTGGTTCCTCACCTTGGGTCCTACTCTAAGCGTGTGTTGTCGTCACAGGATACAACAGACACTTCCTGCATGGGATGGGGTGTGGTCTTAGATGGCCCTCCAGCCCAAGCGGTCTGGAGAGGTCATCATCTAGCACAACAACAATTGCCTTGAATTGATGGCTGTATTTTTGACCCTGAAGTACTTCCTCCAGTAGTTAAGGGTCTACCATGTCCTAGTGTAGATGGACATCAATATGGTAGTCACCTATATAAATAGCCAAGGCGGACTGAGTTCACACCATCTGAACAGGTTAGCCCAGGCTGGGTTTGTATGTGTTTCGACCGATCGCTCTGCTCCCAGGAGTCCTGGCCAATGTCCATCAACAAGGGTCTTATTGATCTCATCTTATTGATATTGCCTCGTTGGCCGACCAGAGTTTGGTTGGAGTTTGATTCCAAACAGGAGGGACCTTCTGTCTCAGGCACAGGGGACAATATTTCATTCCCGGCCCGAGCTGTGGAACCTTTACATTCAGGCGGTTCAGGCCTCCGTTTAGAGCGAAGATCCCTTCGTGGGACTTAGCCATAGTCTTTGAGGGGCTAGGGGGGCGTATCCAGACGTCTCTTCAAATAAAGTGATACCTGAAGGCGCACCTGTTTCACGTCTATTTATGGTCTCTCACAAGCATTCCAATGACATTATGCCACACATGCTTCACAACCGGTCAAACAGAGATGTTTTCCATAGCGTATGGTCTGATAGTGATCAAGGCCTGTTGGCCAAGATGTGTGTACTTTGGGGGTCTATGAATTGTCACACGTTTAGTACAAGAAGATTGTAACTCTTGCTCTGTCTCTTTTTGGTGCTCTGGCTCTCTTATTCTCTGGGTCCCTTTCTTGAGGCTCTCTCTCTTTACCTCCTCTTTCATCTTACTCTCTCTCTCTCTCTCTCTCTGGTAACATTTTACATGCTGGGTAAGATTAATGGTATAAGTTATCATCATCTCATACATCTATATTGTAACTATTTTAAGTGTAACCATAACCCTATTTTGCCATTAAACCTTTTCAATTACAAATAATGTGCTAGCTAGTTTTGATTTGGTATTGACTTTGAAGTGCTACCTATTGCAATACAATATTGTCACTCTCTATAACAACGCTCACCCACATACTAAGCTATTGTAACTGTGCTTATTTCCGTCGATGGTATAAGTGGCAGTGGGTGGTAATAGACAAGAAATGTACAGTTTTCTACCATCTTGCTGGCAATGTTTCTTGAGTCATTCGGCAGTCTTTCAGCCTGAACCCCTGCAGGAAATCCACCCTTACACAGCTCAACTCATAGTACACACCCAGCTCATCGTTTTCGTTAAAACTTGACACATTAATACAAACACTTACTATTCTATACATATATTTATACATTTAAAATAAAACTTGCTACGTGTACGTGCAATACTAACTGGGACTAGTAACAGTACTTGCATTTTGCTGCCCTGCTGTAGACTTGATTGCTTCTATTCCTCTCCTCATTTGTAAGTCGCGTTGAATAAAAGCATCTGCTAAATGACTAGATGTAAATGTAAATGTACTGTAAATGTTTTATCTACCTTTGACATCTGACTGGTCACACAAACCTAACCGTTAGTCCAGCTATGTCATAATGGATACGTCCTTTTTTTTTATCAGACCAAAACATATGTTTAGGAGGATGTAAGTTTCCTGTATAGGCTATTGGTTGCTCTTATTTTGCTCTTCACTTCTGCTTCTTCTCCTCTACCCCTCCTTTCATTCTGCAAATATCTCACTACTTTGTGTGTTTCTTTCTCTATACTCTGATCTTCAAAATTTTAATCTGTTAGATACTCTGGATTTTATTATAAACTATTGAATATAGATCTTATATATATTTAAACCAGTTTGCTAGTACAATTTTCATATTTACTTAATTTATTTGTTTTACATTTTTACTTGATATTTGATATTCCTTATTCAAATTTGATCTTTGACAATCATTGCTTGTCTGTCTGGACCTCATTGCATCAGTATTATAATTTAAATTGATCACTTATTGTGTACATACATGTAAACATTGTACTTATATTTAAAAAAAAAATACCTGCCTGTAATTACAGCTGTAATTAATTTCTGTAATTACATTTTTGACCCTTCCCTACTCTTAAACCTACCCATACCACCAAATCTGTCCCACCAATCCCGTATCTGACCTCAATAGCAGCAAAAGTGATTTGCAATACAACACGTAAGATACAATAAGTACAAAGTGTACAATGTACCTAACATAATTTTTTATGTAAGTACATAGTAATTAAATAAACCTCATGTAAAGTGTGACCAGCTATTAATAAACAAATCACGCAAATAAATGCCTAATGAAGCAAATTTGTTCCAACTTCCCGTCAGCAATGTCAGAGTTTTTTGGGTCATTTTTCATCTCGGCTCTCTCGCTACTCACCTGCAGTTTCCTTCCTGAATCGCTCTCTCCTCCTCTCTGCATTTGTTTCTCCTCTAGTTCTCCTCAGCTCAAAGATGTTGACATTATCTTTAAAACGTTTCCCAAAAGATTTTAAGTGACGCTTTCCAAGGCTCCAGAGCTGTTGCAGGATAAAGCCTGGAGGGAAAATCTCCCAATGTTTTGAAAGGACGAATAGAGTGGAAAAGACGAATAGAGTGCAAGTAAAGAGGAAAAGGTGGGGTAGAGTCTGGTCATGTTTGCTGTTAAGGAGGAGTTTCTCTTAACTTTAGGTACACACACATACTTGCAAAGATGGACACACAGATACACATTGAAACCAAACAGTCATAATATAAATGACTTATATACAGTATCAGTGTGTCAGTCTTGTCAGAGCGACAAAACATTAGCTTTACGTTAGCTTTAGTTGCAGTTTTAGGCTTCAATGCAAATTAACATATTTCATGGTTCACATTTTTAAAACTGCAAAATTAAATTCCTTTAATATTATAAATATATGTTAACCTAAAATGATGAAAGAGGAAGTTTATTTAATGAGAAAACATTTGGAATGTAATATTATGACTGTATTTTGTAATGTGTATCTTAGGGCTGCACGATTTGGGGAAAATGTCATATTGCGATAATTGAGGTCAATATTGCGATTACGATTGCGATATGCGATATAATAAACAAATGGTTTCATGAGTCAACTTGCTTGTTTCTAAAGGAAAATAAATGCACACACAGATTAGTGATAATGTGCCTAAAGAAAAAAGTTCTTTAGTCAAGAGCAGTGAGTGTTTTTCTCTGTTCCCTTTGTTCTTTGATTAACTTTAGCGACAGATTTTTTTTATTTATTGCATTTTAACAAGAACAAAACATAATTAACATACAAGAGTACATATAACCATACATGTCAGGGTTAAAGAAAAAAAAGAAAAAAGAAATAAAAAAAGAAAAAAATAGAAAAATAAATAAATAAAAAAGAATAACTTTAGCGACAGATATAATTAGTGGCTACTGTGTACTGTCCCTTTAAGACCAGCCGCTGTCAGCGGATCTCACACGCGCCTCATTCTTTCACGAGTCATCACAACTCTTCATGTTCATCATAAGACTACTCTTATGTTATGAAGACACTCGACAAAAAGACATTTTGGCATAATTGTGTGTGTTATTGTTCGTTCAAGCTCGAAAGAGAACTGTATTCTGTCATGCTGTTTTGTGCGCACGCACGATAAGCGCGAGTCTTTCTGTCTGTCACAGTCAGGACATTCACAGGCAGCGCGTTCATTTTGGCATACGTGTTGTTCGTTCTACCGCGAAAGAGAACTTGATACTGGCGCGCGTCTATCTGTGTGTGTGTCAGGAGGACATTCACAGGCAGTTCGTTCTTTTATGTCTTAACGCGCATGAATGGTTTAAAAGCATTTGCATTAATAAGTACGTTAACAGCGCTAATTTGTTTATTTAATATAAAATCGCAGCATTTTGCGTCATATAATCGCGTAGGCTTGACATCGCGATTGCGATTGCGATACGATTAATCGTGCAGCACTAGTGTATCTTGATATCTTCCACTTATCAGTGAATACACAAGAAAACTCACAATTTTTGATGATTAATTAGAGCAAAACCGTCAATATACAATCTACGGACATCAAAACTAACGGTCAGGTCAAAACTAAATTACTCTTCTTGCTTTACTTAGTTCAGCTTGAGAATTAAATTTAATTAGTATACATTTGGTTTTCAAATATTTCTGTTTTTAAAGTAAGGAACATTTATACAGTTAAAGCAGGAACAAATCATCATCCTTATATAATTCATATGTGATACACACAAAGTATGTAGCTAGCTACACAATTGTGTTTTTTTCCTTTTCTGAATATGTATATTGTTATGAGTAAAATTATTGCATTATTTTCTTATGTTGTGTTGAAATGGTAATTAACAAATGTATATTTACATTTATTTGGATAGAAATAAAGGATTCTTATTTTGATACTTTAGTTGGAGAGTCGCGAACGAAACAGTGAACTGCGCATGCGCCCTCACATCTTATCATTTTATCCTGTTTAACAGGTAAAAATATGGACATTCAAAAGAGAAAAGTTTAACGATAGGACAGTGATCGCACTATTACCATGTTGTAATAACATGTGAAGTGTTAAATGTGTTTTAGTTGATGACGTTTTGCTTGTCTTGATGTATTCTCACTATAACATGAGGAAAATAAGATAAGTATGCTCCAGTGGTCATTATATCTTAACAATAGTTTTGTATTGATAGTTTCTGAGTCATAATACGTTTGTTTACTTATGTTAATGAGTTAATAGGTAGTGTTAAGTGTATCTTTGAAGCTCACTCTGTGATCGCATTTGGCGCGCTTGCCAGTCACGTGACCAGGCACTGAGAGCATTGGAAGCCACAATCTCTGTGTATCCATCAATAATCCATTCCTATGGAGGTAAAAGAGTGAATTGTGTTGCACAATGGTTTTAAGGAGCAAGTGCCTTTTGGAATACACACTTTCAGAGTTCATATGAAGTAAATTCATACTTAAAGCGGGGCTCAGTAGTTTCGGGATTTCTTCGCTGTATTCTCGCTTTTTGCTCGCAGGTTTCTCTCTAGAGCTCCCCCACAGCTTCGGAATAGATATTTGACAACACTGTTGTAAAAACTCGTTGGTGATTCTCAGACACCAGAGGCTAGTAGATCAACGACATCAAAGCAGATGGGACATTCTTTAAAACGTCTTCTTCATTCGGGTTCGAACAGCGTGAGGGAGCGCAATAATGACAGCATTTTAACAGATTTCTTTTGGCCGTAAAGCAGTTGTTTACATCGCGAGACCTGATATCATGCGATACTCCCTGACGCGGCGGCCGGCGGCCCGCCGGCTCAAAGTTGCAAGTGCGGGTTTTCCGCTCACGGGCACCAGGGGGGTGCGAAACGACCACCATTCAACCCGAAATAAGTAATATAACCATTCCAATGACTCCGAAGCTGTTCAGTTAAGGTAAAAAAGTTACTTAGTTCACCTTTAATATCATTGTGTTAATGAATATTGGCAGTACTGTTTATAAAATATGATATATAAGTTAAATGTTAACTAAAGAAGGTAAAGTGAAGAAATGAGCTGAGTGAAAAGTGACAAAAAGTTATTTTGATGTTGGTGACAAAGTGATGTAATGAGACAGACAAAATAATGTGAATTAATGCTTTAAAAACAACTGTTGTGCTAAAATTTACTTGTGCATTAAATAAATATATCTGCAGAGGAGCTGTAAAAGCAGACACGACTCTCCCGTTCTTATTTTATCCTGTTTTACAGGTTACAGTAATCTGTCAGCTGGGCCTACTGAGCCTGGGCCTGCAACACATTGTTGCATGTTCCTTAAATATTTCTGTAGATGAAATTGTCAGGGTAACCAGACTCAAAGCAGGAGAAGAAATGCAAAACCCCAAATGCAGGTATTTATTGACAACAGCAGTATAAACAAGAAAGCAGGTGAGTATATAACTGGATAACAGTTCAAACAGTGAAGTATGGGAATTAACTTGCCTTTCATCTTTATCACAGGTTGAAGATGGAATCACACACCCAGAGATAAGACGAGAAGAGAGCAAACACACAAACTCACACACACGATAAACAAAGGAGGAAAGAATCACCAACACTGGAGATTACGATGGAGTTCGCGGAGACAGCAATTGAGATCGCTGGCATACAAAGGCAAGTCTTACGAGAGAGTCTAGAGCAGTGATCTCAAACTTTTTTTTTGGAGGGCCACAGCTCTGCACAGTTTTGCTCCAACCCTAATCAAACACACCTGATCAAGGTCTTCAGGATTACTAGAAACTTCCTTGCAGGTGTGAGTTGGAGCTGGTTGGAGCTAAACTGTGCAGAGCTGTGGCCCTCCAGGAATTGAGTTTGAGATCACCGGTCTAGAGTCTTAGACCAGGTAAGGCATCTGTATCCTTGTAGGTCAGACATTGACTGAATGTGTGAGTGCTTACGAGTGCAATGAGCATCGGGTGTGGGTGATTGGTAACTGATTGACAGGGGAAACTTGACATTACTCCCCCTTTCTCTGGAGGTGGCTCCAGACACCTACAAATTCTTTACAGCCCCGGAGGGTGCTGCCTCTCATGGGCAAATGGGGACCCAAAGTGTAGTCAGAGGAGTTTGGAGCCAGGACTGAGCCGACAGTGCAGGGATTCAGGGCGGAGCCGGCAGGGCTGGAGTCCTGGGCAGAGCCATCTGAGTATGGGGCCTCTAGCACCTGGAGAGCCGACACAGTGGGACGCCTCTGGAGAACTGGCAATGTCTGTCTAACCGGCAGAGCTGGGAGCCTCTGGAGAGCTGAGAACGTCTGGCTAACCGGCAGAGCTGGCAGAATGGGAGGCCTCTTGAGATCTGGCAGTGTCTGGATAGCCGGCAGAGCTGGTAGCCTCTGGAGGGTTGGCAGAAAGGGATGCAGCTTGAGAGCTGGCAGAGAGGGTTAGTCCTAACCCTAACATCTGTAAAGCGTCTGTAGGGCCAGTTGCAAGGAGAGACTCTGGTAGACCGGCTGTGAGGAGGGACTCTGGCAGGCTGACAGTGGGAGAGCTGGCAGAACGGGATGCTTCTGGAGAGCTGGCAGAAAGGGACGGCTCTGGAGAGCTGGCAGAGCTGGAAACGTCTAGATAGCCGGCAGAGCTGGGAGCGTCTGGAAGGCTGACAGTGGGAATGACCCCTGGTGGACCGGTTGAGTTGTTGATATCTGGAGGACCAGCTGAGAAAAAGGTCTCAGGAATGCCAGCTGAATGACTGAGGATCTCTGGAATGTCTATTGAGAAGGAAGTGTCCGGCAGGGCAGGGAGCCAGGAACGAGCCAGCAGAGCATGAACTGGGGACTGGAGAAATTTAAAGAAGTTCCCTCTGGTCGGATTGAGGTGGAAATAAATGACAACCTTGGCTGAGGCGAGGGAGCATGGGACGACCTTTGTGCCCGAGATGAGGAAGCTTGGTACGGCCACCTGAGCCGAGGGAGTTTGGAGTGGCCTCCTTGGCCGAAAAGAGGGGGCTTGGTACGCCCACCTAGGTTGAGAAAAGGAAGCTTGGAACGGCCTCCTTGGCCGAGAAAGGGGGGCTTGGTATGCCCACCTTGCCCGAGAAAAGGAAGCTTGGAACTGACTGGGACAGCGGCCTCTGCTGGAGATCGCTGGAACACAAAGGTAATTCTAACGCGATCCACAGGTGAGTAGAGCAGCTAAGAACTCTGTATCCTTATAAGCCAAACACTGACTGAATGCGTGTGTGTGCTTATAAAGGAGTGAAGATGAGTGAAGTGATGAGGATCAGGTGCGGGTTATTGGTAACTATGGTAACTGATTGTTTGGCACACAGGGGTACTTTGACAGGGGAAATGTGACAGAAACATAAAAATCTAAGTAATATAAAAACAATATTTATTACTACATTACCTACATAAATTGCACCAAAAATATTTCAGAAGTAACAAAGAAAATAGTTTAAAAAACCAAGTGAAAATTTAGGCTTTTTTTTTATAATATATATCCTTTATTTCATGTTCATTGACAGTTCTCTAGGTTGAATGTAGCACTACACACTGGGCAGAGCATATCCCCCTCTCAACTAATATTTCAGGGAATGTTGTCTGATTAAAAAAAAGAAAGAAAGGAAAAACACAACTATTAGACAGTGTAACCTCTCAAATACCAATGCCAGCCTTACACAAGAGACATGACAACAAACTACAGTTGATTAAATGGTGAATGTACACTCTATAAATTAAATAAGGCATCTTCTTGAAGATGATTGACAATGCCAGTATTTCAACGGTGAGTGGGTGGATCACCCTGTATCATCCCATAATTTTGAACGGAATGTGGTATGTGGCACATTTAATGACATTCTGGAAAAGAACGATTCGCATCTATCATTTCTATAATTGAACTTCTTTGAAACACTGAAAGTGAAGTGTGAGTGTCAGAATGTGATAGATACCTCCAATTACACTCAAGCCAAAGCTCAATAAATGGCTTTCATCCAGCAAAAACATTAAGATAATCAGTCTTTCAGTTCTCAAAATGAAATTCTCGATTGGCATTTTGGTATTTGAGACTGAAATGGCAAATAAAGCAGGCATATAACACACTTAAATGGCATTTACTGGCTATTAAAGGCTTTGAAACATTTCAAGTTTCCATTTTTTTCAACATAAATTGGAATCTATTTAAGTCTATCTATGTACATCGTATTCCATAGGTCTACAGTAAGTAATTAAGGCCAAAACCAAATGCCTCTCCATGGCAAAACATTAGACTGACATCTGCCCCATAATCCTCATGGAGCCCATGAATGGAAAAATATTCATGGTGTTATACAAAGCGGAAGTCAGGAAGCGTTCAGTAACATAATTCAATCAAACTTAAAACAAAGCACTAAAACTTCCAAGAGTGTTGATAGACAACATGAAGAAAGACTGACTAAACAGTTCAAGGAATAATTCACCCAAAAATGAATATTTTGCCATCATTTGCCTCAGTCCCTTCAATGGAACAAAAAAGGAGATATTTTGAAAAATGTTCATGCTCTTTTCCATTCAGAGAAAGCATACAGTGAAGCATTCAGAATTTTCATTTTTGGGTTAATTATACCTTAAATAGCTTTACTAAATGAGCGTGTCACAATAATCTACAGTGTTTGCACTGTAGATTATAGTACTTGCACTGTAGATTGTAGTACAATTTACTACAAATTGAATGGCAGTAACATTCATCGGTTAACCTCATCTCGGCGTAGCTAATAACTGTAGCGCTCTCAGCCTCTGGCTATGTAGGAAAAAGAGTTGAAACGTGTATGTTTATATGCCAGCTGTCGGAATAAGATGCCAAACACACTTACAGCTTTTAAAATGGTGCAATTCAACTGTGGTTTAAAATAAACAAAAGGTGAAGTCAGCAGCATTCAAAATACATCAAATGACACAACCGGCTTGCTTCGGGAAAGCAAAAGCCAGGCTCAAAAGAAAAACTGGCCAATCAACACTTCAACAGAACAAACATTCAGATTAAAATGTCCTCGCAGGGTCAATTTACAGCAACTGAAAACTCAGGAGATGGGATTGGACACAGCAATCCAACCTGAAATGAGTAATTGAATCGCTCTACACATACAATGATGTCTGATGCAACTCTCTGAAACACTTTAGGCATGCTGGAAAGTTTAGCACGGGTGAATCTCAAGAAACATGTCAAGAATATGTCATATTTCAATTCAACTTGATTGAAAATGAAGCCTGTTATTAAGATTTCTTGCATTGTGACATTATTTTTCAAACGTTTATCCCACAAATCTCATTATTGTAATGCAAAAGAAAAAACAATGTCATTAACACCATAATAAAAATGGGGTAAGATTTGTTTATGTTTTTGAAATAAATGCTCACCAAGACTGCTTTAATTTAATAAAAAATACAGTGAAAATCAGTGGTATTGTGAAATATTATTACAATTTACCGTTTACTTATTTAATATATTTGAAGATTTAATTCATTCCTGAGCTGAATTTTCAGCATCATTATTCTTCATAAATCATTCTAATATGCTGATTTCTTATTATTATCAATGCTGAACACAGTTGTGCCGCTTAATATTCTTGTGGAAACCTTGATACCGTTTTTTCAGGATTCTCTGATGAATAGAAAGGTCAAAAGAAGATCATTTATTTGAAATAGAATGTTTTTGTAACAATGTAAAAGTCTTTACTGTCACTTCTGTTCCATTTAATGCATTCTTGCTAAATAAATGTATTCATTTCTTTCAATTAAAATTGTACTTACCCCAAACTTTTAAACGTTAGTGTGCACATATAATTTAATTTATTATAATTTAATTTATAATTTTCTTATTTCGGTGGTATTTGTTGTACAACCTCTAATTTATGTTGATTTCAAAAAAGTTATTGTATTACATTATTTGTTTACTGGAACATTATTTACAGAGTATAATCTAATGAACTGTCGGTAATTTGAGGAATAATGTGTTAGATTGTCATGAAAAATTCGAAATAGTTCTAAAAATAGACATTTTTAATGCAAATAATCCTAATAATCTATTGATTTCGGGGTGAAATATGACTCGAACATTTGTGAGATTCACCCTTTTAGTGGTTTTGAGAACGTAACGTGAGTATTTCAGCAGACTTGACAAAGTTCAAACAACGTGGAGACGTCCCTTCACAGACACACTGACACAGAAACACAGCGTTCACATACAAGTAAATGTCTTTAGGCAAACACACTGGATTTACACTGGAATGGAATTACTGAAGGTCGAAGCAGTGCAAATTTCCACTTTCGCTTACACAAGGAACAAAACTAAAATTGTTCTTTGGCAAAGAGCAGTTTAAAATGAACATTTCATTTCAACTTTGTCAAGATCTAAACATGATACACAGGTGGGATGAACAAACAGTGGCTCTCCCTGTCATTAGATAGCGTTTCAATGAAATCACAATTGGGAAATATGCTTCCTTCCTTTCCTGTGGGGGGTGGGGGGGGGGGGGGGGTGGGGATGTCGTTCCACAGATGTCGTTCATCACTTCCTGTGAGGTCACCATGATAACGTGAATCTCCCTGTGAAGTCATCACAGATGGAGCCGAACGTTTCCTGTGAGGTCACGGAGACACATATTCCCAGTGGCGTCACAGTGGTCATATCTTCCAAATCCGAAGACAAGCAATCAGGGTATGAAGCGCAGAATCACACATGTAAGCGTTGGACGGGGGCCCATTAATGTCCATCGAGTTCAGCAAACAAATAAATAAAGCGAGCCCACGTGGGCTGATGTGGCGGCAGAGGAAAATTTGATATCGGTCGATTCGAACACTGGAGAACATCAACGTTGGCAGGCGCTCGCCTCATCCTCCTGCATTCGGCCCAACTCCTCAAATAACTTTAGCACATAAATTAAAAAACAGTGCTTGAGAAAGAGCCCAAACTGTCCGTTCAGCGTGTTTTTTTTGTTTGGCCAGGCTGGTCTGTGTAAGCAAGCTGGTGTTTTGTGGGTGCCAGTCCTACCACACCTCACAGCGGTGGCCTGAGTTCATGGGAGAGCCCAGCGGACACTGGAAGTGCTCTGCGAAGTCGGGCGAGTTGGACAGGGTGCCGATGACGCGGTATTTGGGCGGGCTGTGAGGGTCCGTCATCAGGCCCTCGTGAGCGCTTTCTGGCGTTCGGACAGAGCACCAGACCTGAGAAGAAGAGCCAAAGGAATACGTTTCTGAGACCACATGTTTTCACAATCATTGTTCTGGTTTGTATTGTTTTTAGTGTTGCTGTACGGTGGACGAGGCCGTGCATATTCACAATACTTTATATTAAGTGCCTTATTTAACAGGTATTATATTAAATTAAAAATATGTGATCCAGGATCACAAAACCAGTCACAAGTAGCACTGGTATATTTGTGTTATTCGGGTATACGTATATATACATATAGTTGTATTAGCCAACAATACATTGTATAGGTCAAAATGATCGATTTTTCTTTTATGCCAAAAATCATTAGGATATTAAGTAAAGATGATGTTCCATGAAGATATTTTGTAAATTTTCTACTGTAAATATATAAAACAGCACAATCGCGAACATAAATGGACAACTTTAAAGGTGATTTTCTCAATGTTTAGACTTTTTTACACCCTCAGATTCCAGATATTCCAGATTTTCGGCCAAATATTGTCCTATCCTAACAAAAAGCTTAGAAAGCTTATTTATTCAGCTTTCAGATGATGTATAGGTCTCAATTTCAAAAAATGTACCCATGTGGTTTTGTGGTCCAGGGTCACATATCGGTAACACTTAAGGTTGTTTATGATTTACAGCAAATATTAAGTAAGGGCTTATTACATGGCTACCTACCAAATAAATCAATAATTTGACACAAAATATTGATTTACAAAGGGGTTTATTGATTTAAAAACGATTGTATTGCTTCCGCTAAAGAAAATAGTCCGTTCCGTCTCTACAGTTAGAATCCTGCGTCCATAGCAACGCTCTGTTTTTCATGGCAACGGTGTGTTATACTGTTATCAAGAAATAACAGACCGCATTCTACATTAGAATTCAACCAAGCCATGTAATAATTCATATTAATTTATACATATAATAATATACTAACATTGTAATAGTAACATTTTACAATAAGGCCCCATTAGATTACGCATTACCTAACTAACAATGAGGAAGACATTTGCTACAGTTTTTAATAATCTTTGTTAATAAAAAATGCAACTGTTCATTAGTTCATGTCAGCTCAGGTCCATTTAATAATACTAACAGATACAACTTTTGAATTGAATAATGTACTATCAATGTTGATATTAACATTATCTAAGAGTACTTAATGTTTTAGAAGTATTTTTCATTGTTAGTTCATGGTAACTAATGTAGTTAACTAATGTTAACAAATGAAACCTTATTGTTTTACCATTGTGTTACCATTATAATATATAACATCATACATTTATCTGAAGGCTAACCAGAATTCATTTAATTAAGATAAACCCAGACAATTATAATATTTAATATTAACATTATTTTCTACATTTAGTAATATATTAACATATATAAGTTATATTAATCTTAACATATTAACATAATATAATTATTTATATAATATATATATATATATATATATATATATATATATATATATATATATATATATATATATATATATATATATATTACTTTAATATTACATATTAACATTAGATTAAGAAATTCTCAAAAAAATTTAATCATTGATAATGTATTAATCTTTAAATATTATTTTATCATTAAAGAACATTAAATTGTTATTTTATTAAGAAAGTCATTACTTTTTCTGTCACCACATCATAAAGTGCCTAAAATAAGGTTAAGTTATAATATAATGTACAGTATATAAAGTATGAACACTAACCAAAATTCATTTTGTTAAGATTTATCAAGGCAATATTAATTTCTACATGTAGTAATATATTAACATTATAAGTTAGATAATATTAATATATGAACTAAATATATTTATATATGAAATTACAGAAATCATTTATTATATATTCCAGATTATTCTATAATATATTACATATTAACATTTACCAAGATTAAGGTGTGCTGTAAGAAGATCAAAATTCAAATCACTGGTAGTTTATTAATCTTGGTTAATATATACTATAATAATACGTTTATATTAATTTTATAATTTATATTTTAAAATTTAAATATATTATTAAGAAACAAATAATTGACTTTAAAAGTTACTTTATTAATTAAAAATATTTATTATTTTTATTTATATTTATTATTTATTAAAATTATTTTATTCAGCAAATTCATTACTTATACTGCCACCACATCATTTAGTGCCTGACATGTAAAATAGGTTTAATATTTGGCTTGTATTGGTGAGGCACAGCATGTTTACCAGGTACACAGTAGTTGAATGAACAGGTGTTTCACGTCATACTTGTTATTATTTTTGCATACTTGCTTCTCTTTTTGTGTGTCTTTTCATACCTGTGCAAAACCTAAGAAGAAGAGCTGGTCGTTTGTCAGATTGACAGCGGGGAGTCTTTTCTCTTCACCATTCTTCTTCACCCATGACCTGTACGCCTGTCAAAACAAAGATCTCAAAATCAGGCATTTGTCTTTGTTCAATTTAACTGCAACATTTGCATTAGCTTGGGGAAGAGAAATGTCTAGTGATTTCTATCCATCACCAGAAGGGGGACCCTCGGGAACCACAAAATATCTTCAAAAACATAAACATTTCCACGGGATGGTTTTATAAAGTGTACTTCTTTAATGTCTTTAAAAGGCTCTAAATGACCATCCACTCTTAATGTGGACAGAGCATACTGTAAATTCTTAGGCCTGTCGTTTAAATTATTAAATGGTTATAAATAAATTACGTGAGTGCCCATACAAATACTGGGTATTTAGGAAAGAGAGTTTTGCAGGGTTGATTAGAACACAGGCTTAATGTCTGCTTTATTTACAAAAATGTAGCCTACACCCCATGTTGTAATATGCACATTTATTAAATGACAAAAAAGCTATAAAATTAAAAGAAAAGAAAAGAAATGTAACCAGTGTCAGGTAAGTTACACTTCAACAGTGCAATTGGATTACTTTCCTAATTACTCACTTTTTCCTAATTTATACTATTTATTCTAAATCCCATATCAACCTCGACCAGTTGACCAATACAAGGATAGACATGGAACTGCTTTTTAATTCCTTAAAATAAATCATACAAAACTGCATAAATTATTCTTGAACTGACAAAGCATTTAAAGAGTGAGGGTTGCATAAAAACATACATTTTAACATTAGATGACATTAAATTGATGAAAAATGAAATCTGTAATAAAATTACAGAAAAATAAGAGTAGTGCCTTACTTTACTGTAATTAAATGACAGTAATTAATGACTTACTGTAGTAATGCACTATACCCAAAACTGAATGTAACCTACGTGATAGGCAGCTTTCAGACCACCGTTGTCTGCTATGTTTTCACCCAGCGTCTGTTTTCCATTAATGTGCTCTCCATTGATGGTGTACTGAGTGTACTGATCGACCATACACTCGGTGCGGTTCTTAAACGCCTCCACTGAGGAGTTCTGCCACCACGGTCGAAGGTTTCCATCTTTGTCATACTCTCTGCCTGTGTAATACAATTAAAGGGTTATATAATGAAATACTGAATTGTATTGATGCACTATAAAAAATGTATCGCAACTTTAAGAGCTCAAAAAGACCTTCATTTTGCAGACAATGCAGACCTTATTTGGGACAATTCTTATGGGACAAACAACACCAAATAGGACAGACAGTTTGACACAGAGCACTTGCTGAAGAGCAAAAAGCTAACTCTGTTGTGTGCCAGCGTCCCTTTGTAACTTCCATGTATGCCGTCACACGTTACGTCATGACGCAACACCAATCAAGACTGACTTAGTTGCATTCATGCTTCAGAGCCGCTACGCTAAGGGCGTTCCCCAAAGTGTCTTATCGACACAGTTCGAGTTCCCTCGAAAGGGACCTGCGTTTTTGACAACTTTAACATGCTATATAAAAATATCTGTGGGGTATTTTGAGCTAAAACTTCACATACACACTCTGGGGACATCAGAGATTTATTTTACATCTTGTGAAAAGGGCATTATACCACCCCTTTAATTACTATTTTAACTGATGTGTTATTCAATTTAACATTTAAAGTTAATGTATTTAAATCTCTTTGTAATGATGAAGTTTAAGATATATGACATACAAGTTTCAATAGAAATGACAAAGTATATTTTAATTTACCATAATGCTTGTCGGTATATATATTTAACTACATTTCAAAGACAATAGAAGTAATTATGAAACTACTTATAAAGATTAACTTAAGTCCTATTTAAGTGGGTCAAATAGCACTCGAAAGGTCAGCTAATCGCATTTAGTACAAATTTTATTAAATTGATATTAACATGTAACTAAGTGTCCAACATCATTACATTCAGTTCACACTTAAGTATATTCTTTTAAAGTATATAATTTCCATAATAAATACTCTTTTTTTTAAAGTATGCTAAAGTGTACTACTTTTTCAAAAAGGACAATCACAATCAGTTTAATTGTAAGGGCCAGAGAGAACATTGAGAATGTTAATGGATTTTAATGGACTTTACTAATAATATTTTTGGCCATCAGGGAAAGACAAAAATATATGATATGATCCCCAGTGTACTAACCTTGATCATCAAATGCATGCGTTAACTCATGTCCCATGACCACTCCAATACCACCAAAGTTTAAAGCTCTGTGAAACACACCAAAACATCATAGTTGTTATAAACTCAGGAGTTTTTTTTTTATTTTTTGCAACAATGCTAACTATTTCAGCCATGTCTGCTCACTTGGGGTGATCGTGGGCGTAGAACGGGGCCTGTAAGATGCCAGCGGGGAAGACGATGCCATTCTTGGTTGGCATGTAGTAAGCGTTCACCGTGGGTGGAGTCATACTCCATCTACAGATGCAAAGATAGCGCAATCACAAATCAGCCACCGTCTTACAGGGAGCCTCTCTTCTCTCTTATCACACTCTGTTAAACTCACTGGTCTCTGTTTGGTGGCTTGCGGAGCTGGTCTGCCATCACTCGTGCTGAGAAGTTATAGAAGTTGATCATATTCTGGAAGAAGTTGTCTTCTGTAACCTCATACTACAGGAAAAAACACAATATAATATAATACAATATAATATAACCCTCTACGTTTTAAAAGATTCGGGACGGTAAGATTTAGTTGTTTTTGAATGTCTGATTCTCACCAAGGCTGCATTTATCAGAAAACAACAGTAATATTGTAAAAAAAAAAAAACGCCTGTGTTCTCTTTTAATATATTTTAAAATGTAATTTATTCTTGATATGTTAAAGCTGAATTTTCAGCATCATTACTCAGTGTCAAATGATCCTTCAGAAATCATTCTAATATGATGATTTGATGCTCAAGAAACATTTCGGATTATTATTGATGCTGAAAACAGTTGTCCTGTTTTTTTTGTTAATTGTTTTTGTCAGATTCTCTGATATTCAAAGAATAGAATTTGTTTGAAATATATATTTTTTTGTCAGAATGTAAATGTTTTACTGACATTTTTTTATCAATTTAATGCATCCTTGCAGAATTAAGTATAATAAAAAAAACATACTTAAAGCTTTTGAAAGGTAGTGCAATAGATTAAATTAAATTAAACGTATTATTTATCCACATTTACTAATTTAAATGTAAAATACAAATTATTTTTAATATTTAAATAATTTAAGGATCATTCAATCAATATGAACCGCTATATTTTTACATTGAAGCACAACTGCACTGCTAAATCTGAGAAGCTTTGAAAATAATTTAAACCTGGAAATAAAGTTTTAGGATTCTAAAGATGTAAATGAAAACTATTGGCTGACTCACCCCATCATACACATCATCAAGCTCTTTGGAGTCCAGAATGAAGTCTGGAAATCCGATCATGTCGTAGATGGCATCCGCCTAGAGCCAGAAAACACACTTTATCCTGATTTCTTGACAAGCAATGCAAAGTGTTTACAGTTAAGCTGTTTTTGCCGTCCTGAATCCCAGACAAATCCGCAAGTTTCAGTTATCCAGTCATGCTGCTGTCTCTGTCATTCTCATTCTCTCTCACCTTGTCCTTGGCAGCTTGTCGGGTTTGTTCATCCATCCAGTTCAAATCATCTAGTGCGTTTTTGAAAGCTGAACGGATTTCATTGATCATTCCCTCTGCCTGCGTTTTGACAGAAAAGATGAGGTTGTGAACTGTATAATTCACATTGCTGCCACATGATGGCAAACATGCATCACCAATGAGATTCTAAATTAATCATGAGGACATAAACTTGAATTGTCAAATTAAACAGTAGGTTTTAGTCTTACACTGACAAATGGCTTTGAGTAACTCACTATTTCTTTGCTCTGTTTGTCGAAGGTGGCTTTGACGAAAAGAGCACCCAATGCAAAACCAAGAGTGTCATCTGTGTTCCCAATACACGTCTGCCAGCGTGGGGTACAGGACTGAATAAAAAACAGACATATTGACAAATTACACACATGAAACAAGCAGTCATAAAATCACAAAATGGGGACCAGATTTTCGATGTCATTGTGTCAATATAAAACATGCTCCAACTAAACAACAACGCATCACTATATAATCTTTCTTCAATCATACTGATCACATACACATATCTCAAGAAAATGACTCTCTCTTTAAAGGAACAGTTCACATAGTTATGAAATTCAGATTTTTTTTCTCATTATGAAATAGAAATGTGGGTACACAAGAGAGCACACTTTCATGACTATGTTTCTTATCACACTTAGTGCAATTTCTAATAATTGTCACGTTTTAGTCCAGATGATGATAATATTTAGATGAAATTATTTATTGAATAAAACAAACGCAGGTAATCCACAGGTACAAAGAAGGCAACGAAACAGAGTGTAGACACGGCAATACCGTACAAGAACTTAGAATATGTTTACATGACCACAATGTAGTAAAAACAGATGACAACGTTGTCAAAGCGATCATCGTTCACATATATGACTAAAAACACTGGGTAACACTTTACTTTACAGTGTCCTTGTTACACATTACATGTAGTTACTGTAGGAATTACTATAAATTGTGCATAATTACATGCAACTAACCCCAAACAACACCCTACTCCTAAACCAAACCCTGTAGTAAGTACATGTGGTTAATTATTATTACTCAGTACTCAAATATATAATTACACTGTAACACGAACACCTTAAAATAAAGTGTGACCAAATGTTGTATTCTGCTGCCGGGCCAGTAGTTGGCGATGTCACTTTTGTAAAGAGAAACCCCACGCCTATAGACTGAACATATAAAATGCCACCGTTTTCACAAATTCACGTTTTTGTTGTTTACATGGAGACGGGAAAGGTATCGTTTTCAAAACCTTGCAATTCGAAACCCGTTTTCAAAAGATTGGCCGTTGTCGTGTAAATGAATGGCCAAAACGTATACAATTTAGCCGTTTTTTTAAAGCATATTTCAAAAACAATAGAAAAAATTACAAAATTATAAATAAAGATGTACAAATAAAGTCCTAATTTAAATAACATGCAATTACATGTTATAAAACATTACATTCAGTTCACACTTAAGAATATTCTTTTAAAGTATATTTCCATAACAAGTACTGTTTTTGGTAACACTTTACAATAAGGTTTCATTTGTTACATTAGTATGAACTAACAGTGAGCAATACATTTGTTACAGTATTTATTAATCTTCGTTAATGTTAGTTAATAAAAAATACACTTGTTCGTTGTTTGTTCATGTTATTTCAAAGTGCATTAACTAATGTTAAAGGCACACTATGCAGTTTCCGTTTTTCTCAAACAGCGACGAGTACTTGTATTTAACGTTACTGTCGTAATTACCACTCACGCAGAGCCGTCTCTGCACTCTTCCGACCGCGTTTTCTTCTTTTTCTTGCCATGATTCACGTCTGAAATGTGTACTAGTGTCTTCCATTGAGGCTGCTTCATATGTTGTTGATGTATGCGACGTCGTGCCGTAAAGCAAGTCGTGATTCTCGCGACATTTGTCAGGGCGCCACCTCTCAAACTTGCATTGCTGGTTTTGCCCGCTTTGCCATCGGGATGATTCGCCCAACTACGAGTTCGTTTACCATCGAAATGATTTCGAAGCTGTTATATTAAGGTACAAATCTTGCATAGTGTGCCTTTAACAAATACAACTTTTGATTATAATAATGTATTAGTAAATGTTAAAACTGACATCAGATTCAGACCTAGATTAATAAATGCAGAAGTATTGCTCATTCTTTGTTCACGTAAACTACATTTGTTTACTAATGTTAAAGGTGCTGTATGTAATTTTCAGCGACCTCTAGCGGTGATGTTTCAGATTGCAGCCAATAAGTTTACAAGCGCGTGCTCGAATTTATAAGCGAGCACTGTGGGTACCGAGACGCAACACACCGGAGAAAGCATCACACAACATGCTGGAAACTAAGGTAAACTCCCACTGCAACGTTACAATAATAGGCTACTTTTATCAGCTTGACGTTGAACTAATGCTCTATGCTCGTACCATGGTAAGTATGGAACCCTAGCAACCGTGCCGAATTTTGCCACTGCAAGCACCACTTCACATTTTCTTCAGGAAATGTACATACTAGGTTTGTAGATAAGGTTTTTCCATGATTCAAATGCCCTGCCGATGTTGAGCCGTGTTTTTTCACCCGAAGTTCATGCGATTCACGTCTGGCCTTACGAGCTTCAGCAGAAAAAAACTTTTTTTAAATTTTTTTTTCAATATGTGGAGTTTGTGTTGGAGTCTGTGTTGTGCTGGGAGCAGGTCGTTTCTTAGTGTTATCAGACATGTCATAAGTTGCATAAGTCATAAGTCCATGTCATAAGTTGCAGTGTCGTCGCTGTTGAGTGCAAAGTCAGTAGGCTAGACGAGGCGAGAGGCTCGGGAGCGCGCGTGCAGGTCACGTCACTGGATTTCGCGGTAAATCCGACCCGGCACCTTCACTTAAAAATAAGAATACTTGCTTTCCGAGGTAATAGCAAAACCCGCAAAGTAGATCATTTTTATGTGAGATTACAACCCCTTCACACACAGGCAATAAAAAAAGGATTCATTTTAGTAGAAAAGTTACATACAGCACCTTTAACTAATAAAACCTTATTGCAAAGTGTTACCGTTTTTTTAATCCATACAGTGAATGGGGAGTGGGGCTGTTGAGCTCTAAAAATACAATAAATGTATTATAAAAGTAGTCCATATGACACTAGGTAGCATACTTCAAGTCTTCTGAATCCATTTGATTGCTAATCATGAAGAACGCACTGAATGTTTGACTCATCAAGTTTGAATATGGGCAAATTCAAATGAGATTTGAGAAAATGAGTCATCTGTTCTTCACATAAAGCTTATCATATGACTTCATAAGATCTGTAATATTGTAAGGCATATAGACAATTTTTTTGGTAATATGAGGACTTTTTTTTTTGTCATTTCCCATGCTTGACAATCCCAGTCCCCATTCACTTCCATTACATGGAGAAGAAAGGATTTTTGTATTCCATGAAACATGTAATTTGGGATTGGAACAACATGAAGGCGAGTAAATAACTGACAACCAAATTAACACTTTTGCGTGAACTATTTCTTTAATTCATCCATACACACCCCAACTACACACACCTTTTTAGTGCCATAGAGGCTCTCCAGGAGCTTATCCTGAGCATTCTCAAACCTCTGGTCGAGACTAGACGCTCCTTTCTGCACCAGATTCCAGATCATGTAATTATTCAGAAGACTGGAGAAGAAAGAGAAAGAGTGCATCATAATATCTAAAAAAAGGACCATTCCTGCATGTGTATTCATTTATTTATACAGGTAGAGAGAGAGAGACAGTGTTACAGAAGATCTAAGGAAGGAATAGAATAAATGCATTAATATTCTTAGACGGAGAGGCAGAAGAGTGATAGAGGGCGAGAGAGAGACTGTTATTAGTACTGAATGTTCTGATACACAATCTAAACAGACGCTCTCAGAGGGGACGTCCTCTTCCTGAACTCTATAGTTGAAACCGTAGAGAAAGCCGTACCTGCGGTCGGTCTTGTTGATGAGCTCCGAAACTTGTTGCATGTATTCCTTGGCATAGACCACCACCGGCTCTGTGTCGTTTAACTCTAGCGGGGAAAGGACCGAGTTCAGATAATCCAACCATTCAACTGCCGGAGCCAACACCTATGACCGAAACAAATGTCATAATGTCATCAGTGAATATTTCCTCATTCATTTCAGTCTAATGCAATGTTAGAGTGTAAAATCACGTTAAGAACAATTACGAAAAAAAGCAAACACGGCCCTTGACCACCAGTGGGCGCGTTTCCATTAAAGATTTGCGCAAAACTTTTGCGATTTTTTCTAAATATCGACAAAAAACGATTGCGAAATTACGGCGTTTCCATTAACCGATGTTACGCGACTAGTACGTTCATTTTTTCCTCTCACGATAAGTCATTCCAAAAATCATGACAATGGACGTTGGTAAGTTTATATATATCACAGCCACGTACCGCACTAGACGTTATTATTATTAATGGGAGGAAACGTAGGCGTGTTATCCAAGCATTAATGGCAAGGAAAGACCCTTATACTGTGAGCGGCACATATGAGGTGTTTCTGGGTTTTTCTCACTCATTTCTGCTCTGAGGTTATTGTGGCATTTCTTTGAGGTTTAGAATCCAGTATTTCTGTCATTCTTTCTTCTCAAGAACTGTCTCGTATTCTGTCCAAACACACCGCGCCTTCTAAGTCAGGTGACTGTAAATGCGCAAAAACTGTTTCCATTGCAGTTTTGCGAAATATTCCTTTTTCGAATTGCCTGAAAAACCACCTCAGGCGAGCACAAAAACTTTTTTGCAATAAATGGGAGTTTTTGCGAAATTGACGTGTTTCCATTGAGCGTATTTTCAATTCGCAATTTCAATTTGCGCAATTTGAAGGGTAATGGAAACGCGGCTACTGACACCTATTGGTGTGGAGCTGCGTTACACGACAGCAAAAGTTTTCAGTTACGAAATGCAGCACAATTATGGAACTTGTCTCCATTGAGAATAAAAAAAAATATATAACTTTATATTTCATAAATTCAAATTTAAATTACTTTATATCTCACAATATGACTTTATATATTAATGTGAGTTTATATGTTGCGATTGTGACTTTATTTCTCATAACTGTGACTTTATATGTCACAATTGTGACTTTAAATTTCGCAATGTGACTCTTTATTGAAAATGCAGCTTTATAACTCACAATGTGAATTTAAATCTCATAACTTGGACTTTAAATCTCACAATGTGACTGTCTTTATCTTTCTATAGCAATTGTATTTCACGTAATTGTCACTTCATATCTAACAATTGCCATTTTTTTTTGTAAATGCGGCTGTGTAATTCACAATGTGACTATAGTTTATATCTTGCAGTGTCACTTTAACAATCTTACAATTGTAATTTTATCACACAATGTGACTTTATATCTTGCAATTGCGAATTTCTCATGATTGTCACTTTATATCTCACATCTGTGACTTTGTCTCATAATGTGATTTAATATTTTGCAGTGTGACTATATCTTGCAATGACAACTTTTTTTTCCTTTAATTGTCACTTTATATCTGACAATAGCATCTTTATATCTCACAAGGTGATATTATATCACACAATCTGACTTTGTTTTGTCACTCACAAATATTTTACTCTACAGTTGAAGCTTTAGTAATAGGGGTTACTGAATATTATTCAGCTGTTCATATCTCAACATAACATAGCCATCATTAAGTGGTGATGCACTTTAATTAAACCTTTTGTAGGCCACTAAAACATGGAGAGTTACATTTAATTATGACCAATTTCCATTTTTCCATAACCTTGGCTGTGAAAGCTTTGCTCGTCTCAATGTTTTCCCCTTAATGATTTCTCTTTCAGCCGTGAAAAGGACACAGAATGCGTGTTCGGATTCGCTCTCACACAAAATCCTCAAATAATCAGCAGGCTAGAGTCAATAACCTGCATGTTTGCATTCCTGAAACCTAGATGCAATTCTAGCCGCTCTGCCCTTGGGTGTAATATAACAAAGACCTCCATCGTAAACACACAGCTGAAAGCCCCCATCTACCCTCATTCCCCACATAGCCTTCATCCCTAGTGTGGATTTCTGGCAGATGAAAACAAATGAGGTGACTAAAATGGACTATTTTCTGTCTCGTATGGTTTGAGAAGCTGTGTTTTTTTTTTTATAAACTCAAAACCAAGCGAACCCTTGAGGTTGCTCTGCATAAAGACATGCAAAATAAGAAGTGACAGTTGCAAGCTTTGTCTAATGAGGTAAAATACAATTACATTCAGAAATGCCTTTAAAAAAGTATGTATTTTTTTCTGTTAAAACAAGGGCTGTCACTTTTAAAATGTTACAATATAAGATTAATTAAACATGGTTCATGCAGTTAAATTAACATAAGTATTTAATTTCACTTTATAAATGATTCATTCTGTTCTTTATTATTTCCACGAACTGCTTAGAACCTTCTGATCTGATTGGAAATGATCGCAGATACATCTTAATACCATCTAGTTCCTAGTAAAGCACCCGTTAATCAGTAAATGATGGATAAAATCCATTTATGAAAAATCCATTATGTTCTCAGGATGCTCGGACATCAGAAACATGAACAGAACAACCAACAATAATGCAACACAGACGGAACAAAGACTAACTGAAAACAGGCTCAATATATACTAACTCGAACCAATGAGAGAAACGAGAAACAGGTGTGGTGCATTAATAAAACAATGAATAACCATGGAAACAAATGCCAACAATGGAAACGGAACAGGAAACGAAGCAAAACCAACAAAGAACCAATAAACAACTGAAACTCAGACATAACTGTCAAGGTCTGTTAATTTCATTGTGTTTTTCTCTCTTTTTTTTTTCTTTTTTTTTTTGAGAGTGAGTAAAGAGCACTTTTATAAATTTGTGTCACCTTCACAAAATGCAGAACCTAAATATTACACATTTTATGTTATAGTGCTTTCTTTCCTTAAAAAAAAGCCCAGCATGTTAAGTCAAACATAAGAATCCTCCCAGGTGTCACCACACATCTGAGCTCCACGGCTACCAGAGACGTTTGCTCATCACATTCAAGAGAATAGTGACATGAATATATAATGTATTTGTCTTCAGCTTTAAGGCTGAAGAACTGCTGGTAATTTTGCACACTCTTGCTTGAGATGGTTTTCTTACAAATTGCGTAAGAAGGAAAACATTCCATACACGGAGATAGAAACAAGTACTACACATGTATATAACCAACTAGACATCAATTGTGAAACAACTATATACAATTATTATTTTAGAATGGGTTAGGGTTAGGATTAGTATAATAACCATAAGCATTAAATAATATTAACAACAACAATAATAGTCATCATCAAAAATGTATTTGTAACAAAAACCTTTTTGAAAAGAGTGGACTTATTCCCTTTATACTGACAGCAGACATAATGTAATCAGTAAGCGATCAACCGTCATGCTCACTCCTCCACCTCACTACTTCACTGTACAGTTGCTCAGCAACTGTTTCCACGGAAATCACAGGAGCCTTCATAAAACAAAAGTTTCAACGCAGGTGCTCAAAGAAAAAAATCTTAATAATTAAATGATGGGGAGGAAAAAAGCCAGAAGACACAAAAAGGAATTAATATTTATGCACAGAAGGATAAAAGATATGGTGTCCTGTTGAGTCAGATATATGAGCCAGTGATAGACAGAGATAGACATAGATAGATAGATAGATAGATAGATAGATAGATAGATAGATAGATAGATAGATAGATAGATAGATAGATAGATAGATAGATAGATAGATAGATAGATAGATAGATAGATAGATAGATAGATAGATAGATAGATAGATAGATCTACAAATTTACACAGACACACAATGGCAAACCTGACTCCATGCGTTGTGCATTATTCATGAACTCTCTCTTCTTGTATCTCAAACAAACACTTTTAATAAGCAATGTCTGAAACACACTCATTAATGATACTAATGATCAACTAATGATCCCAGATTTTCAGCTCAGAATTTCATAGCTTGCTCAACACACTTTCATCTGTTTACCGCAATACTACACCAACCCTCATAACTTTTGTCTAACTAAACACTCGTGAACCTGCACACGCACCTGGAGTTCAGCTATCGTTATCTTGTGGTAAATCTTTTCCTCGTCTCGCCGTTCGTCCTGAGGAACCGTGATGTTAGCCAGCGCTGTCTCGAAGTCCAGAATTTGCTGCATCTGACCCCGAGTGGAATTCTTGTCTCCTCCCAACAACAATCCCAACTCTATCATGTAATCCAGATAAGCCTTCAACACCTACAGCCAGATCAGTGGCAGGCTATTAGACATGGACTAAAAGCAACTTTAAATATTACAAAATGCCTTAAAATATTGATACTTTAAGTTCTTCATGATACCTTCTCGTTTGTTTTATTGAGGTAATAATCCCGGGATGGGAGGAAGAGTCCTGATTGGTCAGCCTGGAGAAAGTTTACACAGGTGAGCAAACACCACAGGTGTGATAAATATAGCAAATACAATAAAACAAACATGGAACAAAAACTTTCAAACAGCAGATGTTCATTAAAACCTGATAACTGAGTCAATGTACCTGAATGACATTACTGTTAGAGTTTTTAGGGTCCACGCTGACACCAACAGTGAAGAAGGGCTGAGCTCTGTAAGGTCCAGAAACTATCTTTAAAACGTCCAGAAAATTATCTTTATCCCAGGACTCTGTGATGTTCCAGCCTCCTATCTACACACACACAAACACAAAGAAAAGGAAAAACATCAGTTTCTAGCAAAAAGACTGAGGTGGGCCTACTGTAGAAATCAAAAGTGACCCTATTTACTATCTTTTACTATATTCATCATCTTTTTTTGGGATAAATGTGTTCGCTAACTGTATGCATTTAACCAAGAAAATTCCCAGAAATTCCCAGAAATGTTAATGTGGGGGCAAGAAATTATCTGTTTCATCTATTTATTATCTAACATATTGCATTAATGTTTCATATTGAGAAATGTAAAGAATGTGAAGAAAACACAACAATTCCAAAATTGCATTACAATTCACATAGTTTAATGTTAATGTTAACAACGGTTGCAATAACAACAAGAAATGGCAGGATCCAAATGCGGCAGTAGATTTATTAAACAAAACTCAAAGAAACAAAATACTCAGAGTAATTAGACTATATAAACTGGAACAAAACAACCTGTAAATCAGAGGAGAACAGACAAATTAACTGAACAAAACACAGGGCATAACATATCCCCCAATCAAGAAGGTGCGGCCTTGCCTCATTAACTATTAACTATAAAAATTACAAATAGTCCAACTGAGGAGTGCTGGAGGGGGCTTAGGTGGGGGACGCTGAGCAGTGAAAGTGAAAGTGACATGTGAAGGTCAAGTATGGTAACCCATACTTGGAATTTGTCCACTGCATTTAACCCATCTAAGTTAGTGCACACACATTAGGAGTAGTGAGTAGTGCACACACAGTGCAAACCATGGACACACACCCAGAGCAGTGGGCAGACATTTTTGCTGTGGCGCCAAGGGAGCGATTGGGGGCTAGGTGCCTTGCTAAAGGGCACCTCAGTCATTTCCTGCCGGTATTGAGAATCAAACCCAAAACTTTCGGGTTACCAGTCCAGGCATAAGAGATGACCACTGGAGCCAGGGCGGAGCAGACAACATGAAGAGAGCAGGGATGAGACGACGGCAGCAGAAGCCAAGGTGGAGTTAGCAGTAAGAGGAGCCAGGGCGGAACCCCCAGCAGGAATCCTAAGACGTAAGCCCACAGCGGAGATGAGGGAGAGATGGGCCATGGTGGAGGCTTGGCAGGCAGAACCAGGGGGACAACTGACTGAGATGAGGCTGAGGGCGACACAGAAGGTCCTGAAAACCAAGGCAGAGCTGTGGGGGCAAACGGCCAAGGCAAAGCCAGGGTGCCGGCATACTGAGGCGGAGCTGGTGTGCCCGAGGACTGAGGTGGAGCCGGAGGGAAGGTGGAGCCCGATGGAGCCAAAGGGGTGGAGGGATGAGTGAAAGACGAAGGCCCGTATATCCATGGCAATGGTAGATTCGACGACTGACCAAGGCTGAGGCGGAAGGACGAGGAAGCCCAGTGGAGCTGTAGGGACCATGGTCCCAGGTGGAGCCAAAGGGGGCGAGGAGCCATTGTGAAGCCGACAGGTCGACGAGCCCAGGTGGAGTGACGGGCTTGGAGGTTGGTTGTAGGCGGAGCAAACGGGTCGACAGTCCAGGGCTAAACTGACGCAAGACCATGATGCC
The DNA here is from genome assembly GCF_951802725.1 of Rutilus rutilus. Classification (NCBI taxonomy): domain Eukaryota; kingdom Metazoa; phylum Chordata; class Actinopteri; order Cypriniformes; family Leuciscidae; genus Rutilus; species Rutilus rutilus. The sequence goes on from NC_140223.1 coordinate 33,462,647, forward strand.
CTGAGCAGACAGCATAGGTGGAGACAGAGGACTGATGAGAGGCAGTGAAGACAGAGCAGAATGACTGGGCAGTGTAGACAGGAGTTTAATAAACAGTATTTCTTGCCTATGGACACAGCCTAAGAACGGCCTCCTTGGCCAAAGCGGAACAGACATCTCAGGAACAGGCAGAGGAGGTGGGAGCGGGAGGCAGGGAGGAGACATCAAAGACATCAATAACTCAGTTCTGAGTGACAAAACAGGATCGATTCAAGATGGCAAAACAGTGCTAACAATTGTGATCTCCTCCAAATCAATCAGGGGCTCAGAATTCACCGCATCCACATCCACCTTTGCTGACGGGACAGGGCTCCACACCATACCCTCATATTCCACCAGTATTCCCTAGGTGACGGACAATGTTGCCAGCTCACGCATCTGGTCAGACATGTTCAGATCGGGCTCCAGGATAATATATGGCTCAGGCATTGGCTCTGGCATCGCGGCAGGCTCTGTTATCGCCCTTTGAGACGGTGACAGCGGCTGGCACAAAGTGCGCAACGTGGGCAGTTGCATTATGATCCATATTTTATTAGCTGAGAAAATAATGCAATAAACAACTGATTTCATACGTAAATATGTCACATTACAGAAGCAAAATAAGATGCAAATGCCTATCACTGTGATCCCAAAGACACAGGATGACAAAAAGAGCGACAGATTGAGAGAAGGACATAAGAGAAGGGTAGCATTTGTAAAAGTGTGTTCAAAAGGCAGCTCATCAGTGCCAGTGTACATTTTTCTTCCATCTTCCCAGCCGTATCTCTTTTAAACCTTCCAGAAGGCAGGTGTGTGGGGAGGGGTGTAAATTAAGTAGATGAAGTGCTGTTTGACATCACTGCTTTGTGTATGTTACACGGATTAATCTTTCAGGTCTGTGCTGAAAGTTAGTTTCAGAGCTTTCTTCTTCAAATTGGCTGATTCAGAGAGATAGAAGTGAATGAAAACATCTTTCACTGAAGGATGTCTACATAATTTCAAGGCTCGCTGATTTTAAACCAAGAGGAATTGATAGTATCGTAGCCATTTGAGACAAGTTATCTTGCTCAGTTCAAATAAAGGATAACACATAGAAAATTAATCCAAAAAATAAATCAGGCATCAAATTAAATCAAAGGTCATTCTACAAAATTGGTATTTTTGTGTCCCTAATTAATATACATAAGAATGACTACAAATAAATAGCTGACACCAACTTTTACTGTGTTTTTATAACCATTTTTCTAAACACAAAAAATTCCAATGGCTTTTATTTTATTTTCACTGATTTTAAAATTAATTTTCTTTTTCTTCACAAGGATACCTTTGTGCCTCCTCATCCATGTTTTGCTGTAGTAAATATGCAAATTGCATTTCTGCATCTCTGCAAGGACAAATAAAGTTCTCCTTTTTTTTATCAGTTGGTTTTACAGTTTAAAGGATCATGTTACCATGATTTTGTATAGTAAACAATTAAAAATTAGATATAAACATTTGCATTAGCTTTACTTTAAAGAAACCTTCTTGAAATGGAACGGGTTCCCAATTCCTGTTTGCACTGTTTACCCTCCACAACAGAGCGGGCACCACAGAAACATTTACCTTTGCAATCAAGTCGATGAGTGGTTGGGCTCCGAGCTCTTCTATTCGTTGTTCATTGAGACAGGAAAGATAGTAGGACTGCGTCTTTCTCTCTGCCTCACTGCTTGAATTAAAGGTGCCATTTTCTACAGGAACACATAAGAAATTGCATTTGAGTTCAAAAAATTGTATCACCATTTTCTACAGGAACACATAAAAAATTGCATTTGAGTTCAAAAAATTGTATCACCAAAAGATTAAAACTGTCATAATTTACTCACCCTCATGTTATTCCGAACATTATCCAAATTTCTTTCTTCCATAATAATACAAAAGAAATTTTCAAGCTGCTCTTTAACTTAAAACAAAATATGATGTATAGGCCAAGGTATAGTTATAGGTTTTATTTTAATAAAAATTTTTACTTAATTTTCGATGTTATGCTTTCATCAAATTATTCTTCTAAATTACTCCTTTTGTGTTTGGAACAACATTGGGTGACTAAAAGTGTGACTAAAACATTACCATTTTCATTTTTAGGGGAAACATTCTAGAGCTTCTAATATTCTAATATTTATATATAGCTATATTTATAATATAACTTCTAATATTTTAGAGCTTGATGCTAAGGCAAAATTGTCCCCCACAGAAATAAAAGGACATGAAGGACAAGAGACAGGAACGTCACATAGATAAGGGGGAAGCTTGGAGCGCACCATCACTAGGGTAAACAAACATGACAGCAGGGAGAACAAGTTGTGTGCGGGTCACTGCACAGGGTCATGAAACAGCCATCTGAGTTTCTCCAGCTGCCTGACAAGCTGACAAGACGGTGCCCTCTGATTGGCTCCCGTCATGTTGCATGTAATGATGGTAAGTAAGCAGAAGCAATGCAGTTGAGGTAAACTGAGTCAGAACTGGAAGAACTGCAAAAAGGGTCCCTTCATCCATCTTTATAATGACACATCCATGACAGCTACCCTCGCACGACAAAACGTGACGAAATTTAGATGGCATTGGCGAGCCAAACAACCAGGGTGGTTTTCATCCTCAATAACCTCTGCCATCAGTCGCAGTCAAAACACTGTGTGCCGCAGCTGCCAGCGGGAAGACATGCAGAGGGGAAAAGCACTGCCACTGCCATGCTAACTTTATTCACATGAGAAATGGCAAAATAAAGAGGATAAATCCGGGAGAGGTGATTGGCAGTGCTTGGCAAAACTCCAAAAACGTACCTATACATACAATTAACTGCAGTTCCCTTTAGAAAGGGAACTCAAGCTTCGTCCTCTAGGGGTCGCTATGGGTGGAATGCCTCCAGCATTACTGGTGTATGAAGCATGAAGCTAAACACGACAGTGAACTTGACATTGGCAGACGAAAGCCTATGATGTCATCACCAGTGCAACCGTGAGATAAAAGGGCACCTGTGAAATATGTCATCCTCTTTCTTGTCTTCAGGATACCTGTTTGTTTGAATGTGTGTCTAAACAAGGCAATTATGGCAACTGGCGCAAAGTCTTTCAGGCAGTGTTTGCATCCATGTCGGCATGACACACAATGACACACACGAAATGTGCGTCATTGCATGGGCGAGAAGCATGCACACTTAGTCCTCAGGGGGCTGTTTGCGTGCATTGTGAGCGCCTTTCTATGAAGAAACTTCGCTCTCATCTTTCGTTTATCTTGAGGGAATCAGGACAGGCTTCGCGGTTTAGGACCTGCTGCAACTGAGACGAGTAGCACTGAGGACTGAGGTTGTGGGGCTCGCTTGAGAAATTTGAGAAAGTAATGAATATTTATCATTCATCTGCAGCTGACAAGAGTGAGCTTCAAGCCATGACGAGCAGGACAAGGCTGATGAGATCTATGATGCTTCCGAGCACTCTCAGCCTGCCTGCCCTGCATATGACGACAAGTTACTGGAAGTTATGTCTCATTCCACAGCGAAATTAGATCTGCCATGGAAACGCGTGCAAGCTCCCTCGTAGCCACCTCGATGAGCGCTTCGTCGATGTACGCTTCCACACTCAGGTGAATTAAGCTGATGTTGAGAGGATGTAGTTGTATGGGTATGCGCCCATGCCTCCGATTGAAGAGACGCCGGCTAGCTATCTCTCGGTGTGCGAGGCATCCACATTGAAGGCTCCGACTCTGCCTACGAAACTGTTGCGTGTCACCTCGCATCTTAATGGCAGAGCATATGTGGCAGCAGGTCAGGCTGGTGCGACGCTACACACTGTGGCAGTGCTGCAGGCCTACCAGGCCGACCTGCTAAAGGACCTGAACCAGGGGCTCCCCCTGAGGCAGTAGAGGAGCTGCGGCGCACCACAGATTTCTTTCTCCTCGATGCACCTGTTTTGCCATCTGAGCACATCGGCACATCTGTCGAGATGGTGTTAGGTGAAGTTTAGAGAGGCGAAGGTACGCTCCTCCTTCGAGGGGTATAGCACTGAGGAGGCCTGAAGCCAGAGGGAGAAGGAAAGATCTGAGGGAAGTGATCGAGAATAAACACAATCAGTTTCAAGGTCCCAGAGGTGAAATAGCATCTGCCTCCTTCCCCTCTCCTCTCATCTCCTTGGTCACTGTTTAACCAGAGCGTTGTTAGGCTCTCACTTAGTCATTCTGTTAGAGGCATCTGCTCCTTTTAGCTCTTATTATTGTGTCGGGCTGCTAGCACTGTTGTCTAGCCTCCTTGACAGACATAGGACATACTGTTATTTTGTCCTATGAGCTCAGTCATAGGTTAAGCTTTAGGCGAGCGTTGCTAGGCCTCCTCTCGCTAGAGAGAGTTATCCTATGAGGCTTCCGCTTCTACTTCCCAGAGCTCCACTGGGACAGCATTACGTGTTGTAGGTTCTTTGCGAGCCTCACTGTAAGGCGTCCTGAGCGTGGGGTGTAGTTAGGAATCCTCTCAATTTAGAGAGTTGTCATGTTGTGGCCTCCGCTCCTAGAGCTCGCCTAGCTGTTTGCTAAGTTGTTAGGCTCTCTGTGAGCCTCCCTGGCTACTGTGCTTTTGCTCTGTAAGAGCTCCGCTAGGATAGTAATTGCGAGTTGCAGGCTCTCTGTAAGCCTCCTTGCAAGATGTCCTGAGCAATAGGCGTCATTAGGCTACCTCTCGAATTAGAGAGTTGTCTTGTTGTGGCCTCCACTCCTAGAGGTCGGCGGCTATGTTTGCTAAGTTGCTAGGCTCTCTGTGAGCCTCCTTGGCTATTGTGAGCATTGTTAGGCTTCCTTTCACCAAAGAGAGTTGTCTTTTTGAGGCCTCCGCTCTCCAGAGCTCCGCTGGGATAGCAATAGCGAGTTTCAGGCTCTCTGTGAGCCTACTGGCCAGATATCCTGAGTGTGGGGCGTCGTTAGGTCTCCTCTCAATTTAGAGAGTCATTATGCAGAGACCTCCTCTCCTAGAGCTCGGCTATGTTTTGCTAAGTAGCTAGGCTCTCTGTGAGCTTCCTTGGCTATCGTGAGCATTGACAGGCCTCCTCTTGCTGTAGAGAGTTATTTGTTTGAGGCTTCTGCTCCCTTGAGTCTGCTGAGTTGTTAGGCTCTCTGTCAGCCTCCTTGGCTACTGCAAGCATTGCCAGGCCTCCTCTCGTTAGAGAGAGTCATATGTTCAAGGCCTCCGCTCCCTTGAGTTCCGCTAGGATAGCGATTGCGGGTAGTAGGTTATCTGGGAGCCTCCTTGCTATCCCTTGCCTCCACTCCTAGAGCTAGACTAAGTTGGCTAAGTGGTTAGGCTCTCTGTGAGACTCCTTTACTACTGCAAGTGTTGTCAGGCCTCCTCTCTCCAGATAAAGTTACATTCATTGAGGCCTCTGCTCTCTTGAGCTCCGCTGGGATAGCAATTGCAAGTTGTTGGCTCTCTGTGATTCTCCTTGTAAGCTGTCCTGAGCGTGGAACGAAGCTAGGTCTCCTCTCGATTTAGAGAATCGTCTTACTTATTCCTCTGTTCCTAGAGCTTGGCTAGATGATAGGGTAGTATACCGGATTGTTAGGCTCTCTGGGAGCCTCCCTGGCTACCACTACCTCCTGCCAATGTCAAGTTCATTATCGTGTTTAGATTCATGCTATTTTCAGGGAACCATGGTTACATGCGTAACCTGAGACGTTTCCAGTTGAAATTAACATTATTGGCACCAACAACTTCTATTATTTTTCACACAAATTACAATTACAGGGTCAGTTTATCATTTCACACAAATTACGATTACAGGGTCAGATTATCAATTAATAAATACTTATTTTTGTGCAGTTCCTTGCACAATACTTATGTGACCTCAAAACCCTTTTACCATACTGCAAGATTTATAAACTAATACATCTTGATGTTTTCATCACAGAGCCAGCTCCATATGTATCCACTTTTTTCCAGAGTAAATTATGTGCGCAGCCATTATACTTCCGTTTGTATGCTGTCCTGTGCCCATCTCTATAGGAACCCATTGTTAAAACGGGGTAAAAAGAAACAATACATTAATTAAACAGAAACTTTTTGAAGATTACTACAAATAAAAATGAGTGCAGTGTTAAGCTGTGCTATTGTTGGCTGCTACAGCAACAGCAATAAATTAAAGAAATTCCTAGAAAATAGTTTTGAGCACCAGCAAATCTGAAAAGAATGTCCGTGTACGGTGCCGTATGCCTTGCATTTTATGCCAAAGACTGACAAGAGAAGACTGTGGTATCTGACAGGAATTATAAATCAATGAAGCACAAGAGACAGGAGTAGCAAACTTCATCCATCTTATTTATTCTTCAGTTCTCACACATTATGTCACAATACACTTTTCAAAATAGTAGTCAACAACAATTCAATTATAAACACAACATTTCCCCCTTTTTTAAAGAACAGAATATTACATCAGAGTTAAGATAGTCCTTTAACCAACTAGGCTTCCAAAAATCACGTTTAGGTCTAGTGGCATGAGTGTCTGTGTAGTGAGCCGTGTTCTTAGCCAGAGATGTTGGTGTGCATGGAAATGCAGTGAGATCTGAAGCATTCCATGTCTTTCCATCAATAAGAACCAATGTACCCGACAACAGTCTTTTGGCAACAGTGAGAAGATTTGAAAACTTTCTGTGCTTTCTGTGTATCAGTTTACTTTTTCATTTTGTGTTGCAGCCACGTTACCCTTTGACGAACAGTCGTGTCAGTTGCCGGGTGCACATAAGCAGATGGCAAAAATATACAGCCTGTGCGCATTTGCCTGCCAAAATGTAGATAAAAGGAGAAAAGTACCAGTTGCAGCATGTGGAGTGCTACGGTGCGCCTGCAAGTCAGTTACCACAGGTTTCCATGGTTGATGTTGCTGGATGGCCATTTGGACAGAGTGTTTGAGCACACGGTTGAACCTCTCTACAGGAACGATGGTGACGAATATACCTTCCTTCCAGAAAAACAGTGAAAGCAGCAGAGGTAAACACTGTTAACTGTAACTATACTCAATGGATTTCCATGGTGGCTGAAGACTGATGACAGAAACGAAACCCCAGAATCCATAGTGACAGTGTGAGTAAAAGAGACCTCAGGCCATTTGCTGTAATAATCCATTAATGTTATAGCAAACCTGTAGTCGGATGCAGCAGTGTCAAATTGCCCGACTATATCCACAGCCACTTTCTGCCATGGCAGCGGCACCGGCTGGAGAGGAGCAGGATGTGGCTTAACAGTTTTGTCATTGAGCTGACACACATGGCTGGAACGGACAGCATCATGAACCTGAACATCCATCCCTGACCACCAATAGAGGTCACGAAAGCGTTGTTTGGTTCTCCCTGATGTCCTTCGTGCACTATTGAGACCAGCACAGATCGAAGAGCAGCAGGTACAATCAGCCATGAGCCTCAAAAGATGAAGTTGCACTTAACAGACATTTCCAGATGAAGATTATAGTACGGCAACAACTCACTGTCCAGACCCTTGGGTGAAGGAGGACAACAATGATAAATCTGTGTACAAAGTTTGGTTAGAACAGGACAAGAAGCATTTGCAGCATCAACAATAGAAAGAGAATTACTAGCAGCAGAAAAGCAACAAAGTCCTCAGAGCTGGAGAGGCAGGAAAGGGCAAACATGACAAATAATCAGCAGGAGCAATTTGAATCGCCTGTACATGTGATTCATCAGGAAGGAGAACCTCCGTTAAAAGATTATGACCTAAGAACAGCAGGCTGGTTTGGCGGAAACAACACTTGTCTTTATTGAGCTGCAAGCCAGCAGCTTCTAGTCGTTGTAAGACCGCTTGAAGTGCTTTGTCATGCATAGACATGTCACATCCGTGGATGATAATGTCGTCCAGGTAATTTTCAACACCTCATCTTCTGAAATGCTGCAGGTGCTGAAGCCAATCCAGTCTGTTGCGAGTAATAAAGGCTGTGAGGTCACGACTGTCCTCAGGGGCACTTGGTAGTAAGCGTTAATCAGGTCGATGGTAGAGAAAACAGTAGAACCTTTTATAGCAGAGAGTAGTTCATCCATGTGTGGCAATGGAAAAGAGTCCACAATCACTGCTTTATTTGGACCTCTTAAGTTAACACCCATCCCAATTTTACTTGACTTTTTCTGCATAACATGGTCAATGTGTTCTATCACCCCAACTGCTTGCAAGCAATACAAACACAGTTGTGACGTTTCATCCAGCTTTACGCAGTGTATAAAGTTTTTAGCACATCCAACTCAGTTGACTCAGCAACAGTGCACTGAAACACTGGCACAGGAGAAGCAGGCACAGGAAGGGCATTAGGAGGCAGGACTTGATTGTTTTCAATCCTCACATGCAGTACAGAGTAGGTCCCTCCCCATGAGTGGTGTCCCTTTGTCCACAATGAAGAACGTAGCAGGACCTGATTGGTCATGAAAAGGAACGTCCACGGACAAACATCCCACCACCAGAATTTGGGCTTTTGAATATGTTACAAGCCTGGCTGTGGGTTGCAACAGCACAACGTTACTTAAGTGGTATGCATAAGTGCTGTAGGGCAGGATAGATATGGAAGACCCTGTGTCAACCACCAAATCCACCACACAAGTCTGTGAGTCAGAAGTAGGTATAGTCATTGTACTTGTAATGCTGGGAGTAAGAGCTGAATATTCCATGTACAGTACAGTAACTTCTGGTAATTAAATTTTATGGACCTCATGTGTATTTGATTGCACTGATCGGCATAGTTCAGCGTAATGTCCAATCTTTTTACACTTCCTGCATGTTGCAGTTGCATCCGAACAGTTCCCAGCATTAGCTAAATGTGCCTCCGAGATTAAACACGTGCCAAACACTATAAAACACTTGCCAAATGGACTCTTTGTATTCATGCTGGTTTCAAATGGCTTTTCAAACATTTCAAACAAAGTTAATGTCATGTGGTGTAACCATTAAGTAAAAAGTAATAAAAACAATTCTTACACCATAAAAACATGTAAATATATAGATCCTAACCATTATTTTCAGAAAAAGTTTTTTTTATGTATATTTCTCATTGCTAATTCAATGTTTTGGGGAAGCATCACCAAAAGGTCATATAAAAAGGTCGAATTATTTTAATATTTTATAAGACTTGCTGACCTTGCCATACCAGGGTTCTTCTCATGGTATAATTTCCTTCTTCTCTGCACGCTTCTTGCACCACATGACTTGGCAGACAACCGTTTATGACAAAATTGCTTCACTGCTTATATTCATTATAGAAGATGTGTAATTGTATGTATGCATTCCATTTTTAATGAACTATATACAAAAATGGATCTGGACAAAAAAGTAATCTAATATAATGTTGCAATTTCATTTTGTGTTTCTAGTGGCACATAAATTATACACTTTATCTTTAAACATCTAAACCAAACAAGGAACACACAGAGGTGTGAACAAACAGATAAAGGCACACAAATGATGAGTCGCAAACATACATGAAACCACCCACTCCTGAGCACACAATTATGCCTGTCATCGTGATCTTTGATTGGTGCTCTTAGTTGTTGTCATGGTAATACACCTCACACTTCTTTGGAGGAGGAATAATTCACTCTGCTTTTTGTGTTTTTATACACATCTGTGTTGTGCGAAAGAGAGATGGTGTAATTAATCTACAATGTGATCGCTCAAGCAAACAATCCCTAAACCACCTCTTACATTTCACATTCGTTTCGCATTCCCCTCTATTCTTGCTCATTTTTCTTTTCTGTAGTATTTTATCCTCCTAACAGCGCAATTACATTAAGGAACAGGAGGCAGGAATATTCAAGTAATAAATTCTCATGGGAACAGTGGCAGTCCAATTACCGGTCAGCAGGTCTAGTCTAGAGAGAGGACACACGGTGAGAAAGGAATGGGCTTTGGCATGACTCACTGCTCGTCTGGCAGAATTCTGAGCTGATCTTGTTCTATTTCCAGATTTTGCTTGTGTTTGTTTGTGTTCGCTGGGCAAAAGGTGACCATCAACCAGGCGCATTGGCACAAAGAGCTAATTTGTCTTTTTCAGAGTTTCTCCATGTGAGGGCAAAGCGTACGCTTACAAACACATAATCTGACTTCACAACTCCCTGTTTTTGTTTTTGTGGAAATAATTTCCCTTTCCAGCACTCAATTTGGTGTATCATCTACACTTTTCATTCTTTCTATTTTAGTCACAGAACTAATGTGTAAATATCTGTGGTAAATATCACTGCAGTGTAAAAAAAAAACTCATGGTTGAAACATTTCTCCCATTACACAGTACACCACCCAGTCCATATTTTAATATGCAGATATTATTGCAAAATAATAAATATCTGCAAAAACTACAATATAATACATGTCATGATAAAATATTTATTGTATTGTTTCATTTCAAATTATATTTCTATTTAAAATAATTTATCCCAAAACTCTGAAGTGTAAACAAGAATTTCTTTTATGACTTGGACCAGTAAGTAGTCACCTAGCAACCACACCCTAACACCCTAGTAACACCCTCCAAAACACCTTATGCCGGGGACACACTTAACGACTGTAAGGCCGATTCGGAATGTAATTTGATACGTACGACTGATTATGCCCAAATGCGCAGAGTCAGAGACAGTTGCGTTCAGTCGGTGTTTAAAATCTACTCCAGTCGTTGGGAACAGTCTGTAAGTGTGTTCAGTTCAGTATTAGAATGTTTCAGCGAGTAGTTAAGTGTGTCCCCGGCATTATTATTAGGCTGCATAGATTAGGTCAGGAACCGGGAACACTTTCTTTAACACCTGATGTACTCGTTACCTCATAAAAAGAATGGCATCTACGCTAATTTTAGACTTTCTGTTTATTCCGAGGTTAACTGTAATCAGCCGGATCCGGGCCGTATCCAGATCAGATGGTGGACCTTCACATAGACACGACCACAACGCATGATGTAGTCAGCCAGATCCGGGCCGTATCCAGATCAGATGGTGGACCTTCACATAGACACGACCACAACGCATGATGTAGTCAGCCAGATCCGGACCGTATCCAGATCAGATGGTGGACCTTCACATAGACACGACCACAACGCATGATGTAGTCAGCCAGATCCGGACCGTATCCAGATCAGATGGTGGACCTTCACATAGACACGACCACAACGCATGATGTAGTCAGCCAGATCCGGACCGTATCCAGATCAGATGGTGGACCTGCGCCTAGACAAGACCACAACACATCCTTGAAGTGTCAGCACAGATTGTGTCAACTAGACTCTCCCCCTGTGAAGGCTTCATCGACCAGACAGCCATCGGCACTGATCCTCAACAAACCCGTCTCCATACTGGCGTGATGACTCCGATCTTCAACCAGATGGAACTGGATAATATTATGATTGTTCCAATCCAATCTGACTTCTGATCTATAATGCTGCCTGAATCATAATCATACACTTTTCGGTCGTTGTTGGCCAGAGGAGAACTGGCCCCCGATTGAGCCTGGTTTCTCCCAAGGTTTTTTACTCCATTCTGTCACCTGATGGAGTTTTGGTTCCATGCCACTGTCGCCTTTTTCGCCTTTCTTCGCCTTTGTCGCCATTTGCTTTTGGCTTGCTTAGTTGGGGACATTTAATTTAATATTCAACAATATTATTGATCTGCTGCATTGACACCATTATATGAAAACTGAACTGAGCTGGACGATGATATCACATTTTTCTCCAGAGTGGCTATAGTTATAAATTAACTAAATTAATAACTTTTCTTTTTTTTCATCACTGAACTTACTTAAGCTGGACTGTGATGCTATTTTCTTCTGGAAACAAACTTTGTTGCATTATTTTCTTGTTATCTCTGTAAAGCTGCTTCGAAACAATATATATAAATAAAGGTGACTTGACTTGACTTGACATTAGGAAACCACCAAGCAATGCACCATCAAATCCAGTGTGAGTTTGTCCCACCACTCCTTCTTCTCAACCTTTTCTATCTTTCTGTTTTCCTATCCCCCCCCCCCCCCCCCTCTCTCTCTCTCTCTCTCTCTCTCTCTCTCTCTGCAGGGGGCTGCACCAGTTCTCTGACGCAGGTCATTAGGGAATACTCTTCATTTGCTGTTCACTGGAGCGTTGTGTTCACTTTAGCATGCAGAGGTGTTCACTGGCCCAATCACACACACCACAAAGAACCACAACAGATGTATCACATATCTAAGAGTGATTTGAGATCAAAAATATGTTCATGTAAGGCGAGTGTTATTAAATGTGCAGAAGGGTAAGAGGGTGCCTGTGGGTGTGATGCAACACGCAGTGTCAATGTGATGGAGTATCATCAGAGCAAAACGGCTACAGGGACCCCAGTGTGAGAGCGCATTCATTAGACAGAGAGAGAGAGTTTGATCACAGCCAGTGCATTACAACAGGTTATTAAATAGTCTGATAGACCAACAATTAGAGAGAGGGATGGAGCAATGCGTTTAAACACAAAATAAATTACATTAGCATTCCTGTGCAGAACTCTAGAGCTCGCAAGGCAGCAAATAAGTAAACCCGAGAGTTCAATAAACAGTTTGTTGAAAAATGAAAAGTTGCATTCAGATATACATCATGGCAATTGGAGGGAGAGAGAGATTGATGAGACTTCCAAAATATGGTTGATTTTCCATTAGTGTTGTTTGCTAAGACAAACATCAATACTGCTATTTATCATACTTATAGTTATAGGTTTGTACAATACAGTATGTAACATGTGCTTAGTCTATGTAAAGTCACATGGCTTAAAGGGATAGTTCGGCCAAAAATGATATTTAAGCCATGATTTACTCACCCTCAAGCCGTTTGAGATGCATATGTCAATCTTTTTTCAGACAAACACATTTTCAGTTATTTTAGAAAATGTCTTAGAACTTTCAGTGGTTATAATGTGAAGCTATGGGGTCCACCTCCTTCAAGTCCCAAAATGTGCACGCATCCTTCACAAAAGTAATCCATCCGGCTCCAGAGGGATAAACGAAGGCCTTCTGAGGGTAATCCATGCGGTTTTGTCATAAAAATATACATATTTAAAACTTAAAAATATCTGGCTTCCGGCAACGTTCGATGCGCGTTCACGGGAGATGGATGTTGACGTAGGACGTAGCGTTTGATTTAGCTATACTTCGTTTATAGTATATAAAATAACTATTTTATAGTTCTTCTATATTTTACACCATCTCTTCAGGTATTTCTAAAATAACTGAAAATGTGTTCGTCTGAAAAAAGATTGACATATGCATCTCGAACGGCTTGAGGGTGAGTAAATCATGGGTTAAATATCATTTTTGGCTGAACTATCCCTTTAAGGAGAGGTGCTCTTACTTTTCTAAAGGCCCCCACTCACTACAAGATAATTGTGCTGATTTTGGGACCAATTCTCCCCTTCCGACAATCCTAGGTAAAGTGCCGTTATCTTTATTGTTCTACAGATTATCCTATCAGATTTTACTGTGGTGTGAGGTGTGTTAAGGGTGATTGAATCTGCTCGGAAGAATGTCGGGGTCGCACCAATCTCAAATCGTAAATATTCAACATGATCAGAAATCCTGTTGTGTGGAGGGAATCAGAGGACAAATGCGCACACACTCTGTAGATTATCACGTGGAATGAAACAATAGCAAATCAGAAAGCGAGCTGACTGAAGATAGAAGTATAACACAACTTCATTTAAACCTTTTTAATTAACCTAAATTAAATAATAACATTATTATCGCCATTTCTTTACTGCAAGAGATTTTGTAAGACTCTGGTTGTTTGTGAATGGAATCTGTTAGTGTGTGTTGTGCTTTCCTGGTCACATCGCGGCACTCCACACACTATAGGAACAAAACTGTTAAATCTATTATTTTCATGTTTCATTATTTTTATCGTCATGGTTGTGGTCTCTCACATTTTGAAAATCTGATAAGACTTTTTCGGATAAGACTGATAAGACTTTTTAAAGGGGTGGTAAAATGCCCTTTTCACAAGATGTAAAATATATCTATGATGTCCCCAGAGTGTGTGTGTGAAGTTTTAGCGCAAAATACCCCACAGATATTTTTATATAGCAAGTTAAAGTTGTCACTTTTTGAGGGTTTGCAAAAACGCACCGTTTTGTGCCTAGCCCTTTAAATGCAAATGAGCTGCTGCAGAGGGCGGGGTTTCAAGAGCTCCTGTGTGTTAGCAGCTGCTATTACCTCACGCAGACACACTAAAATGACAGAAACTGTTCTGCCTTTAATGCTAAAACGGAGGCAGACAAAGATGGAGAGACTCAAGAAGAAGTGATAACATGTAGAATGCAACAGGACGTCTCTGAATGGTTAGTTGATGAATTTATGTTGTTGTGATGTGGAGTTAACTATCTTCAATTAAGATATTCTGTCATGATAAATCTATAAATCACTCATATAGGAACTGTTGCGAGATGCACACAGAGTGACTTTCTATTGCATGTGAAAAGATGGATGCTAAAGTTTGAGCAGACTCACAAATGTACTCTTATACGACAACTTTTCCTCTTCTCAACATGGACTGCGTGTTCCCGGGGGCGGGGTTTATGTAAATTCTAGGGTTAGTGATGTCACTAACCCGGGAGGAATGTCGTGTAGTCCCAACCAGCCGTTTGTTGTAGTCCTTTTCTTTAAAAGCAAATATCTTCCTTTGCTTTGAACTTTGAGTATTGTAACTTTGCAGATGTTGTTAATGCTCAAACAGCAACATTACACACTAACTAAAGTTAGAAAAGTGAAATCATAATCAACCACCCCTTTAATCTTTTAGTGTGGGCCAACCTTCAGACATATGTTTTTTTGTTTGTTTTTTGCCTGGTGGACAATAAACAGGTGAAAAAATTCCCTCAGACTTCCATCAAAGGAAGGACTTCAGTGGGTAGACTCTTTTGATCTTTTAAATAACCACCTAGCAACCACTAAGAACACCAGAGCAAACCACCTGACAATAGCCTAGCAACCATAGCTACTCTGCCCTACAAAGGCAAAAGACCTTAACTCGCTAGAGTGTGGAACTGAGGAAAATGACTTTAAAGATTTTTAGTTGTCCCGCCAAATTAATTATAGGTAGGACACTGGAAATCTGGCAAATAGATGTTTTAGTAATGAAAATTATATAGGCCTACATAAAAAAATCTTGAGCTCAAACTTGACTTTTGACCACTATTTTAAAGTGACTGTACTCTGCCTTTGTATTATCAACAATGCATCAACAATCAACAAACATGCCAAGGCAAAAGGCAGTAACTTCCACATTATCAATATTTGGTTGCTGATCACCATTAACAAAATCATTATAGTAACACCTGTATAAAATCTAGTGATCATGGCATTTATTTTGTATGATTTACAATTATTTATAGCCATCTACTTATTGCTATCCTGTGCTTTGGTTGCATTCTGATGTCATTATTAATACATTTGACATGACAAAATACCTCCATAGATATATTAGTCCAGCATTGGCTCGACCGTGTTTAGGGCGGTGCTGAAGGCGCCCGCGAAGTTTTGGCACTCTGCCAGCTAGATGCATGAGTGTTTCAACCAGGTCCGGTACCCAAACTGGGTGAGGCGGGCTTTAGTTCATTGTTGTATTCATCTGCTACGGCATGTGTAACATTTTTCTGTCAACGCTGCATAATCCTTCGCGATCGATATCGCACGTTTGTCGATGGAGTGGTTTCAGACCATACTAAATGTTCTGACCGCATTTGTGCAGGACAAAGCTCTGAGGACATCAGAAGTTACAGGGACTGATGGCAGCTGTACAAAGTACACAGGCTACACCGTAATTTTAATTTTAATGGACAGTAAAACAAAGGCAGATAACTGTACAATCTGATAGGTAGCATTATTTGATAGAACACCGGCACAGTAACTTAATATTGACGCGCGGCTAAACAAAGGCAGAGTACCGTAACTCAATTTGAGCGTTCCAAAACAAAGCCAAAGAGCGGTAACTGGTGTTACGGTGTTCTGCCTTGGTTTCTCATGGGCTTTTGGAAGTTACTGTTAAGACAACTCATTATTTTCTCGAAAAAACAACGGAATTGATTCAAGATACTCATCCACATGATAAAGGAGGTCTTGAATGTGCCAAAAATAGAAATAACTAATTTTCGACCAAAAACGAAGTTACGGTCTTTTGCCTTTGCACGGCAGTACTGCCCAGAACAAGCTTGCAACCACTTGCAGTACCAGACAACAACTGAGAATATTCCAGCAACCATTTAGAAACACCCTGGCAGTCATCATGAACTGTGAAGCAACCACCTAGCAGCACCTTGGCAACCGCCCCCAAACACCCTAGTAAATGACTTAGCATCACTCCGGCAACCACCCAGAACAGCCTAGCAAACAACTTGCAGCGTCCTGATAACTAGTCAGAATATCCTAGCAACCATCAAAAACAGTATAGCAACCACTTAACAAGAATCCAGCAACCATCTAGAACTGAGTAGTAACCACCCAGAAAACCATAGCCACCATATTGAAACACTATGGCAACCACCCAAAACAACATAGCAAACCATTTACAGTGCCCTGACAACTACTCAGAATACCCTAACAACCTTTTAGCAATGCCCTGGCAACTATCAGGAACAGCATAGCAACCCCTTAACAACACCCTGCCAATCAACAAGAGCTGTGTACAGCAGTACTCTGGAAATCACCCTGGTAATACCATAGCAACATCCTCAGAACATTCTAGCAACCACATAGTAACACCCTGGGAAACATTCAGAACACCATAGCTTTGTGGTGGCATTGCATTTTACATAGTCTACAAGTACAAGTCAATGGCATCATCACTGCCAGTTTGAATAGAAGTTTTTTAAATCTTTAACAGTAAATCTCTTGAAAAAAGTATACCCAATAAAAGGCCTTGCAAGCACTATACTGTAAATCCATGTGAGGGTGAATAATGGAGGGATTTAAAGTTACAGAAACAGAGAATGAGCGCAGAAAGTCATCGTGCCTAATCGAACAATCGGACGGGGATGGCTGCACTCAGAGAAAACAAGAAATCAGGTCACAGGGCAGGAATCGATGAAAGTTTCTGTACAGATCTACAGTAAAAAACACAACCCAAGTACAGAGAACTGAAGTGTAAAACTCTTCTAAACGCATGAATGCAGCTGTTTTCTTTTGGAAAATCAAGTAAATCATTAAGATGTCTTTCTAAATATATTCCATTCTGACAACACAGATAAAGATTTACTGTGCAAATCCCATCCTACAAAAAGGACAAGTGTGTGTGTGTGTGTGTGTTTTCCGGCACTTACCCAGCAGGTGTTTGAGCACAGCCTGGTTCTGGTCCCAGATGCTGTTAAATGTGCTCCAGCGGGAGCGGCCATCTGGCAGGGGGTTTTTGCGGACCCATCCTCCACAGGCGTACTGGTAAAAATCCTGACATGGGTCGACGGAGCGGTCCAGAGCTTCCACGATCTTACTGGCCACGGTTACACACGCCTCCGTTAGACAGATACTACGGGCTGGATCTGGGGGTTAGAAACAACAAGAAATAGCTTAATCTCCCATAATGTGACATAAAACAGAATTTGAAAAGTTATAAAAGGAGGTCATTGATTTTAACCATTGGGATTTCATTGGATTGTGAATGATAATACTTTAATTATTTTATTATAGTAATAATATTAAGACCTGTTTATACCAATGTTTGTCACAAAAGGTTTTCCCATACCATTTGCCCAAGTCGCAATGAAGTCATAGGATGTGTCCAAAATCGCCCCCCTAGTCCCTATTTGAGGGAGCAGCCATCTGCAGTGGTGTCCGAAACCATATTGGACATTATCCAGTGCACTCATTCAATCCCACAATGCACCACAATAACGAGTGTACAACCGATGTACGCATAATGGATAGAGAATACCCGTTATGCGCTGTGAGAGTCGGCGACCGTATGAATCATCCATCCATCCATTTTCCAAACTGCTGGTCCAGAGTAATATTTTTATTGATTAAATTGTTTTATTAAGGTTTATACATGCTAGTTTCCATGACATGACATAAATCCTTTCCTAACTACTGGAACAGCCGAAATTCACTCACTCGTTTTCAATCACTCCTTCAAGTGCACTATATTAGTGGAGTAACGTAGGGAATAGTGAATGAGGGCATGGGGGCGATTTTGAACACAGCCCTAGTTAGATTAGAACAGCATGCAAATGTTCATGTCTTGACAGACGCATTAACAGTCTTTCATTACTTGAAATGTTTATGGCACCAAATGTTCACAGCGAACATTCATCTTGATTTGAACAGGACTTTAATCGCAGGAAATTATTTTTTGATGATGAAATTTTTGGAATTCACTAAAACAGATATTCATTTAATTATTAAATTACTCATTAAATTATGTTTCTAAAATAAATATATCCAAACAAGTTTGAAACAAATGTGAGTAAGTAATAATGAAAGATGTTTAATTTTGGGGTGACCCCTTTAAGTATCTATAAGGGGATGTTCCTAGTCAAATTGATGGCGTAAATCTGGGAAATAATTTACTAAATAAATATACTAAACTGATGTCATAAAAGCATGCCTGCTTTATATAAATCAGTGTTACATGGCACCATATTTATCAGAAAGTTTTTGTACATTACACACATTTTACTGTGTGCGTGCGTGCATGCATGCGTGCGTGTGTTTGGGTGTGTGTGTTACCTCTGTTATAGCGGACTCCCAGTGTGATCGCACAGCCAAATAGTGCTAGAAGTGAAGTGAGAAGCAGACCGCCCAAAACCATCTCCAGCTGAGTCCTCCTGCCCAGTGGACCAAACAACTGAACACCACCCTTACGGAAACCCACCTAAAAGAGAGTCAAATATTGATCATAGAGTCTTTTTTAAGAAATTGTTACTATTTGCTGGTTAACATACCAAACTCTCAAAAAGTGTGGGATAATCTTATGCATTTATTTGATAGAGTTTCCGTAATACCGTGCTTTTTGGATATGTCCCACGTTAGTACAATAATCTTTGCCATTTTATATTATGTAAATACCATGGTTTCTGAACATGGTAGTCATTAAGTGCCATGATAGTGCAAGCAGCATTACAGCTGATACCATCACTTCAACATCACAGTACATTTTTGTGAGAATAAAATGTTCAATGTATAAAAAAGACAAATTGTGGCATTGCAGTTGAAACACTTTCTCCTGAAATAGCCACTGACAAATACTAATCTCATTCTTCCTTTCTTTCCCTTATAATAAAAAATACTCTCATACAAATATTCCCAAAGACGAAGTCTCCTTGTGTAGAAACTCTAGGAACAGAGTTTTTTTTTTTTTTTTTTTTTGTCAAAATATACTGCACATCTCTTCATCATTCATCATTCAGCACCCAAAGAACATAAATCAAGTTGCCTGAGGGATACCATATCAAATACATGCTTCATATCACTGCTTGAACAGAAAGCCAACAGAAGAGGTATCACATTTCCTGCCTGAGATAAAACTGAGCTGCAAATGAAAGGGGCCATATAAATCGCTTTGAATTCATATCAAATGTCACTCATAATTCACTGAAGTAAATTCCCTGGATATCTGACCTGCTGTTTCCGTCACTTAAAAGTTATCGCTAATGCAAATGTCTGCATGAGAAATAATGCTTATTTTTATATAATCCATGATCTCTTTCCAATTACATATTAGTCCACCATATGATAATTTTAAAAGGTTTTATGTGTTTTGAGACCATTATTCATGCCTGGATAATTGTTCAGATTTATTTTGCCTTTCTATAACAACAACAACAACAACAACAACAAAAAAATAAAAATATCCTTATCCACAAGATGTTTGCCCATTTAGTCATGAGTCATTATGTAATAATCACCTAGCCATGTACTGTGTGTCAAGACTACTTGTGACTTGTTTATGTTTATGACTTCTTATATTAACGACTTCAATATAATTGGCTAATCTTAACATACTGAAATACTGATCATCAGGGTCCAGTTACTGAATACTGAACATACTGCTATGTAAATGTGGGTGGTAATACATTCATGTTTATTAGCTGTGACATAATATTTGTGACAATTTCTGCCTTGCTTGTTTAGTTTAGTTTGGATTAGTTTGATTTGTTTAACTGGTGAGGAAGTTGTGTGAAATAAACACATTCTTGTACTGCAAAAGAACAAGAAAAAAAAATCATGAGTTTTAAAACTCTGAAAGAGAACGACTGAAGGGAGACTGCACAAAAATGTCTGATAAAAGTGAATTCACAAAAAGTGAATCTTCATTCTGCTGGACGTTCCTCACAGTAAATAATCTACCCTTTACACACATATCTAAGCAACATCAGCTAACCACTGAAGTACCTCAGGGTTCGGTGCTTGGCCCCTTCCTGTTCTCAAAATATTCACAATACATGAGATCTACACACTTAAAAATAAAAGTTATTTATTGGCATTGATTGTTCAGTGAAGAACCTTCAACATCCATAGAACCTTTCCAAAGCACAAACGATATTTATATATATATATTTTTTTTTATGTTGACAAACTAAGAAAAAACGGTTTGTTAGGAGTGTATTTTCCTGTTTTATGTACCTGGTGTTCCTACATTGTCTGTATGTATTTCGGCTAGCCTGGATATCTCAGCCTAGAAGAAAGAACTTCACCACCAACTCATTACAGAGTTTCTTTCCTGCTAGCCCAGCAATTCACCGCAACATGACTGTCAGCTAGATTTGTCAGCGGTAAAAGCATCCAAGTCAGCCAGGAAACAGCTGAACTTCACAGAGAACATCACAACTACCCAGCAATTCACTATTCTCTCACTGCTGTTTTGCCGTGTTTTAGCGTCATTTCTGATCTTCTACTTTTCATGGGAATTGTGCAACAGTAATGCTTCTCATCGTCTCTGTAAAAACTAACAGTTTAAATGGTTGCTTTATTAATTTGTATGTGGCATTGGATAAAAAAAAGTCTGAAAGTAAACATAAAATGCACACATCCACACTGAGCCCTGACCCACACTCACCTCCACACTGTCAGGAGAGATGGCTCCGTCAGCAGGGATATCTGTCCCGTCCTCCTCCTCAAACGTTGCACGCTTGTAGTTAGACATCTGAAAGGGAGAGACAAAGTATGTATAAATGTGTTGAAATATTGCCATGGTTAGCAATGAAGGCCAATTTACAGCAAACATGAAAAAGAAAGAGCAGATGTGATGTGAACAGCAGCAGACAGGGAAAGTTAAAATAGTCCTTTTCGCAGTTTTACGAGACCTTCCAAAACAACCAGGCACTGGTAGAACATAAAGAAATTAGTGATTTATATGTTGAGATTTTTCACACAGCCACTTTAAACTGTATGTCAATTGTGAAAGATGCAACATGAAATCGAAAATTGATCTTTATATTTGTTCCAACAGAATCTACAGAACAAAATTTAAAGGCCTTGAGTCTGAAGAAAAGAGAGACTGCAAGACAGTGTGAAATGGCGATGAATGTTGGGTTGGGAGGTATGCCTTGTTTCCTCACCCCCGTCTTGGACATTGGACAGGAATTTATACAAACACACATTTGCACACACACAAACACAACTCCCACTGTGCACAATTGAAGAGGTGACTAATCTACACACAAAAGTCGCACTTTGCTGCATTAGTCTCGGTGTTATAAGCATTACCCTACAGAGAACAGAAACTCTTAGTTAAATGTGTCCTTATTTATGCTGTCTATTGATATCTCACTGCCGGCACTGACAGCCATGTAGACAGCAGACGCACTGGCCTAAAGCAAAAACTCCCACCAAGGTTTCTCTACAAGAGCAGACTAAACATGACAGCCAGAGAATCTCTCTCACACATTGACTTAATGAGGCCAATACCACTACCTTTCATATACGTATAAAACATATATTTAACTAATATAAATGTTTTATATTAAATGCTACTGACTAATCCAAACCCTGACCCTTTGTGCATTTCTACAATAACACATTATGAATTGCTTTATCATCTGAAGATGTCCCTGGAGGTTTGGCAAATTTATATAACTTCTGAAGACAAATTTGTCCAGAAAGTCAAGCTAAGTTAACTTAAAACACGGACATTAAAAAAAAAGAGATGTACCCGTAGGAAACCTGTATTGCTCAAAGTTTGCTCTTTGGAGACTTAATGGAGTTCTCAATTGTTACATTTGAGTGTCAACTTTAAAAGAAACAATGCGAGACTGGTGTATTTTTCTCAGGAGGAACATTTTCCATTCGCTTTCTGTACAGTCTCAATGGTGATACTGGTTTGTATTTTTCATTCCTATGTATATCTTTCCTTTTCAGTGACTGATAACAGTTGAGGTATCTAAAGATCAGGGTGAAAATCTTATTGCAAATTAAACATACACAACACATTTGTCACATTTGACACAAGGAGTCAATATAAAAAAAACAAAAAAAAAAACATTTATCTAAGTATATCAGTAGAATTGGAACAGACAAGAGAAAACAATATATTTCTTTCTAAGGCCAACATTATGTAACACACTTTACATACTTTCATCTGCTAAAAGCCCTCGTCTAAAAGGACAGATGATTGTATTGAAGGTTTTGCACACACACACACACACACACAAACACCAGAGCAAGTAAGAAACAAGAAAGCATTTGGAGCCCTTTGCAACATGCTTTAAAGTTCAACCGGAACGCCACACTCAATCATCTTGGCTGTTAGTGTCTGAGTTAAATAAATGTTGCATCTTCACAGCCAGATTTGGAGTTTCGGTAAGCTATTCCTCAATGGGCCTTTACGGGAAACCGTAAATGATATTACAAAGACGAAAACACTGACTCATGGACATGGTGATGTGAAACAAATGCATGCGCACATGCTAAGCCTACACAAACATGCATCTTAATGACTGGCTTGATAGTTTCCCATCATTTTTTTGTTGTTGTTCCTCATAAGCAGTCAATTGACACGTCAGTTGTTTGTCATAAGTTCCCATACTATTTTGCAATGCAATGACCGTGGTTTGGAAGATGGATGTAGTTTTAAGAAGTCATATCCACAAGAATTCCCTCCTGTGGTCTGGACATGATTCCTGGGTGGCTGGACGTGGAAGCTTCTTAGGCTACGTCTACATTAATCTGAATCAATTTGAAAACAGTTCATACTAGTGTTTTCAAGAGTTTCCCAAAAGTTTCTCATCAAAATTAAACAAATATTTTACTGCACATGCGTAAAACATAATAAAATCTCACAGAGATGCTCGCTATTATTCTAACATGATCATTTCATTAGCAGAATATCCCACTACTTACTGGTACGTCCAAGTCGCACTCAATCGCCAATCCATCTATGGTCTAAAACGCAACTGCCCTCATGTTTTGCCACAGGACTGTAATTGCGAGTACATTTCATGCCATCTTTGCAGTAATGTAATATGACGATTGTACAAAGTATCAGTTATCTTTAGCAACACTGAAGAGTGAAAAGCACATAGCAAACACATGTCAGTATAAGATATCTATGGGTACAATATGCGTCACATGTCTAAACATCATGTGGCATCCTTTTCAAATACCTTTGTTTTTCACAGTCTACACTACAACTTTTCAGATTTATCCAAAAACATCATCTCAGTGTGAACGTAAGGCCAAATTTTGTGTAGACATAGCCTTAGAGGAAGGAAAAACAATGTTGGACACCTTGGTGTGAAACCTACCCATGCATACTAGTACTGAAGTTCTTCTTTGAACTCTAACTGACACATTCATGACGTGGAGTCATGTGAGATTCAGTATTTTAGTCTCTAAGGCTATGTTGGTAACAGCATACTACTAACTATAAATATTTAAAATTTTATTGGCAAAATGTACTGAACCTACTGTATACACTGCATACTGTATCCCCCAACAATGCAATGCAATACACCTGACTGCTAATTTCCATTGTGATGAATAATCTAAATCAGTGTAGAATCATGATCATGATAGATAATCACGGGCATGTAAACAACCGCGAGAGAGGAGTTTGTTCTACTTTGTTTGCTGCTCTTAGCTTTCACATAAAAGAAATGACCACTATCAATGTTGGAGATTTTCAACTCAGTATACAGAATCCTTCACATTCCACACACAAATCCCAATGACGGTGGTGTGTGAACTACAACATTCTGTGGAGTTCAGTAGGGTCACACTGGAAATCTGTTATTCAAAGTCTTGATGCACCAAAAAACGGAAACGTTTTTCCTTCGCATACAGGCGGCAACGTTGGCAAAGCGCTCTCTTGTTCACACGGATCCGTGAAAACGACTAAAAACCCTGAATTCTGCTGCCAGCCCAGTAGTTGCCGATGTCACTCTGTGAAGAAACACTACGCGCCTACAGACTGAACAGGTAAAACACATGCGCATAATTGTTTTTTAAAAACGTTGAATTCTTTTTCAAAAGCTTGCGTTTTGAGGCCCCCAAAACACTGTTGTTGAGTAAATGAACGTTCAAAACTCATAAAAGGTGTTCTGTGTTTAGTTGAAAACGGTGTCATGTAAACAGCCCCTAATTTTAACCTGAAAATAAACTTTCACCCCTGGTTTCACAGACAAGGATTAAGCTATTCCCAGACTAAAATGCATGTTTTAGCTGTTTTAACTGAAAGCAGCTTGTACTAACATATCTTAAAATATGTTGTTTTGTCTCACGATGCACAGCAGTAATGGTTTGTTTTTTTCCTAAGGCACGTTTATAGAAGCTACTTAAATGTCCTAACTGCACTTAGGCCTAATTCTGGCTTAATCTAAGCCCTGTCTGTGAAACCAGGCCTTAGGGTTTTGAAAAGACCTGACAATCATCTTAAGCTGGTTTAAGATTTTAAACATCAGGGATATATTATCATCTCTTTCTTGACTCATTATTTAACTGGACAGCCAGAAGTTAAAATTACAGTCGAAATGCAAAATAATCAGAAGAAGATGGCAGGATGTGGCATTAAAAATGCAAAGTGCATGCAGCATATGCAGAACAAAGTGCAGTTTTGCACAGTATGTATTCCATTTTGAACAGAGCCATATTCTTATATAATAACAGATACAGAACGTCATTACAGACTCCAACAAGCAACATTACACAGCAGCCCAGACAAAACCATTGATGGACTTACCGTTCATCAAGACACACCAGCAATGCAAAAGCAGAAGTGAATTGGTGCCACTGCTGTGGAATGAATGGAATAAACCATCCACTGGAGAATGGGGGGGAGGAAAGCCAATGTTTTGTTAACATGACCCAGAAAGGGCAAGTCCGCTACCGTGGGAGAGGGAAAGCTGCTGGGAATGAGAAACAGATAAACCTCACTTCCGAAAAGGAGACTCCTACCTCGGTTACACGGGTAACCGTGAAACACACGCATATGGGGAAGTTGTAAAAAAGTCACTGAAGTTACATTAAACAGCAGTTGTGGACTAAACCACTGATGGATGTTGTGAGGATATGGGATAATGTGGGATGCTAACCATGTGTAACCAGACGCCAAACATCTGCATTTGTTTTTGATGCACTGGCACGAATAAACTTCTTGTTATTGAGCAATAAGTTAAAAAGGAAGGAAATATCAAATTGCTCAACACGTCCGACGACTTGAATGCACATCATGTCATAATTATGACTTTTCAAGAGGGCTTGAATGTCCCATAACACACATTCATTAAAGCAACGTAACACTAAAGAACTTTTCCTCTTCGGTCCCCCTATAGGTTGGAAGCGGAATTGTCCATTACCGCTTTCGTAAATAATTTATCCTACTGTCGCACACACGCTCGCTGTTTATCTAGCTCCGGCTTTGGAATGAACGATGTCTACAGACAAGGTAGAGTATGTTGCATGATTTTATTAAAGTATGATGTATTGCGACATCAGAAACGAAGAAAAACAAAATAATGACTACTGTAACGCTTGACGAAAAGCAAGTCAAATTTGTAGTTTTCTTATGTCTCATTCGAACTACAGAAACGCGACCCGGTCTGGCAAACTTGCATAGTGTGGTTATAGCAGATATAGGGCTGCAAAGCGAATCCAGAAGTGCCTTTCACCCTGTTACGACTTGATGAACCACTGATACGATTTTGGAAACATTATTTTAAGGTAAAAAAAGTTCTTTAGTGTTGCTTTAACAGAATTCATGTTTTGACAATGACATGCTAAAATCTTGCCAAATATGCATCTTCATCTGTTCCATGTCACACTCGTCTAATCATCCGGACGATAAGGCAGCTTGCTGCACTTTTCTTCTTCTGTAAACCGTCCTCATTCCAGAAACAGCCGGTGTGACTCAATAAGCCTGCTCCTGTTTAGTAAATATTTCTTAAATATTTGTATTGAATATTTCTTTGAAGACACTCATATCTAGCCATATTTTACTAAAAGTTTACAAATGTCATGTCTTGCATAAGGTAGTATTTTTCATACACCTTGAATAAATTAATTACGTGTACTTACAGTGAACTTACCCATGAACGTACTGGTAATGTGGGTTTAGGCTGGGTTTAAGTTTAGGTTCAGGGTTAGTACATCGTTATAACCCAGTTATTGTTATTTCTATAAATACATAGTATGTACATGGGGAACAGGACTGTAAAATAATGTGTTACCATAATAAATTATTCATAAAAAATGTCATAAAAAAATCAGAGACCAGAGACATACTGACCTGGATGATATCATATCCTGTTTTTTCCACCCAAATATGTATGACATTTTTAATCGCATCTGACATAAAAGTTTCAAAAAGTATATGTGTGTATATATATACAAACTTTTATGTTAGCTGATATTAATCACAATTAATCGCGATTAATCGATTTGACAGCACTAGTTTTAAGTAATTTTGTTATGTGCTTTTATTATTTTTTTAACGTTTATATTTAGCTTTATTTTATCGGTTTAGTTTTTAGTTAGTACTTAAATTTAAACCTTTCATTTATTATCTATATACTTTCTTCTATTGAACAAAAACGTTTTAGTTTTAGTCAACACTGCGTCGCACAAGTGGTGTATTAAAGTCGTTGTTGTACAGTTTATGTATTTTTTTATAAATTAACAAATTCAGACAAAACAACAGAGGTGAAAAAAAGGAAAAAAAAAGAAAGAAAAAAGGTGCCTTGTCACGTGTATATATGTGTGAAAGATACGGTGATGGCTCAAAGGTCAAAGCTCTGTTTAAAGGCCATCATACACTCTCTGCCTGAGATCTCACTGCCCATCCCGTCGCCATGGCAACAAGGCGCCCATCAAGTGACCTATCACTAATTAAATCAATATGTTCTATATCCTTTCACAGGCTGTTTGACTGTATAGAGAACTCTCTAATCAGAAGCCTTTAGCAAGAACAGCTGTGAGGTTGTGTGAGGTCACCAGGACTCAAAGAGCAAGAGGCCATTTGTGCACCACGACATGTAAACACAATGACACACAAACAATAAACAGCAATATGGAGATAATAATAGAGAGCACTTACAGTATATGCACATGGAGGTAATGAAACAAGCTATAATTGTTATTTACGAAGGCCTTTTTAAAGCCTTGACGCAATGGAGGAAAAGTGAAGGTCTCTCTACATCAGCCATGCTACTTTTAAAGGTGAACATGATATATTATCTAAACATATTCCAGTGTTATGAAACAGAGGCTGGTGTTTATGTTCAAGGTCCTTGAATATTTCAATCCGACATCAAAGCTGGTTCGAATTTCACATGTAAAATAAATCTGCATGTTCTCAGATATCACTAAAACAGATGTCTTTTAGAGAATGAAACAATGAAACAATATAAAAATTCTGACTGATACGATAATTTACAAATGAAAAAATAAAAACTTATATAATATAAACAATCCAAGTAAATTTAGGCATCACAAGATTATAATGTATGTTATGAAAAAGGGATATTCATTTAAATATTTGCTAAAGACTACATTTCACAGTGTAATATAAAAAAAAAAAAAAAAAATTTAAAATAAAACATTATTAAAAAATATATAATATTAAAACAACCAATTACAGACTTACCTTTACAGAAAATCCTGATGTTAATGTTTATCATGTTATCAAAATGGGCAATTCTTATTTTTTATGGAATAATGCAGTAATTATTATAAATTAATTATCCGTGCACATCAATATTTTTGTTAAAATTGTTGTTCCCTCATAATCTTTAATCAAAATAACTTCCCCTCCCTCTTCTATGATGCGTTTACTGGCGTGAGGGCGGGGCAACCTGTCACTCACATGAGATCCACCAATAGTAAACCACTGTCAGGGTTCTGCCCTCTGTGTTATCTTTGTTTCATGTCTCTATGTTTGTGTTGTGTGTCTGCACATGGCTTTGTCTTTGTTTGTGTTTGCCATGTGCAGCTCTGTTCCGCCTCCTTGTTTCCCGTTACCACGCTCCCTTTTTTAGTCCTTGTCTAGTCCTCGTTTGCTTGAATGTTTTCACCTGATCCTAATGTGCTGTTCCCTTTATATTGTGTCTCTTTCCTACAGGTCTTTGCTGGTTTGTTTTGTGTGTATGTGTTTCTCACAAATATTCTTTTTGTTTGTAAGTTCCAGTTACTTAATTCTAGAATTAATTTTATTTACTTTATTTTCCCCCTTTTGCTAGCTTCAGTTGTCACTGTAAAAAATGATCGTAATTTTAACGGTAAAAGACTGTAAAAATGCTACAGTGAAAAATTGTTAATTGGTTAACAGAAAGTTTCCGTACTATATATGGTAAATAACTGTGATAGATCTAACGGTACATTTAATGTAATTTTGCTGTAAAATACCATTAAATTTACAGTTTTTGAAAGTGAAAAAGAACAACTCATTGTATAATTTACAGTGAAAAACCGTACATTGGCATTCCCACAATTCCCTGTGTGACACTTCACATTTGATGTATTTTTGTTGAAATAACTGTTTCTTCATAGTTTTTTTTTTTTTCATTTTTTTCTAATCAGTTATGTACATTAGGGTTTTATGTTACATTTAATGTTGTTAAATTAATGTTTATTGCATTTTTTAAATTTCATGTGTTACCATGATGGTGTTTAATGTTTGTGTGAATGACACTATGCAGCTTTTATAAATTAGTATTAACGTTCTTGTGGAAGAGCTGCTTGTGATGAGCTTTGATTGATCATGTGACTCTCATCACTGCTGTGATTGGTGGTTATCAGTGTATTACAATGGTACAAAACAGATATTAATAGTTCAATAGGATGGTAAATTCACATTATATCAGATAATAAAATATGGTTTATTACTGTAAATTTTAAGTTAAGTCTGTAAAACCAATAACGTTGCTACCGTATTTTTGACGGTAAAGTTCTGGCAACCACAGCTGCCGGTTTTTTACTGTAAAAATCACGGTTTAATTTTTACAGTGTATTTTGTGTTTGCTAAGTCATAGTTGTCTGTTTTGGTTTCTGTTATCTCTTGTTGTCTTGTCTCTTTGAGTATTGTCCTGGTAAGCCACTCTAGTGCCGAGTTACATCTCACCTGACCAGCCTGTTCTCCTGCCCTATTGTCTGGACTGTGTTCCTGCCTGTGTTTTGTCTTTAATAAATATCACTCCCTGCTCATTCTGTGCCTGGGTCCTCCCTTCTCTGAATCCTGACAACCACAACCATCCAATCAATTCCCCATGGACAAAAACAAGTCTCAACCTTTATTGTTCTTGTTCAAGATGCCGTTTGACTCAGATATACATAACAATAGGGAAGAAAATATAATATAGTTTTGAAAATATAGCAATCGAGTTGAGATTTAACCACTCAATATAACCTTTCGCACGGACGATCACACCGGTGTGATTAGAACGGTCAGTGCATGATGTGATCAACTGCTAAATTAAAATGTGCTTTTGCGCGTTGGCTGGCGCTGAGCCAGAGACAGGCGCTCTCAGAGCTGTCATATATCACAACTTTTCAGTGTTTTCAACCACATAATGTTTATTTTAGGTTTCAGACATATAAAGTACTAAAAAAACAATACATTTAGAGTTTGTAAAATACACACTGATGTCAAAGGAAGAGGCAGTAATAATCCTTTCCATTATAATTAGTTTTATTCATATCAGATACACATTGTGTAAGTAACTTTAAAGTTTACTCTATTCTTCTCCCAGTACACCAGCCACTTACTTTTATGTATTTCGGGAGAAGTGGATGAATTCACGCGTTGTAAATCCAACAGATCCGATTCTCTGAACTGTGTCTGCGGCACAAACTAAGATGGCGGCGCCCATCGCGCATACAGCTCAACTAACACGATCGTTATAAAGGTGTTTAAACAACAAAACACTTCCACTTGCATATATTTGACAACCGGAATATCAGATATTTCATGCCATATCTAACAAATTTGTGAATATTTTGAATAAAAAAGGAAAAATGACATAAAAGCAGATCATCATTCATTCAGCTCTGTTGTTGCTGCGCAGTGTCACGTGACAAGCAATGACGCGTCACCGTGGAAACCATAAAGTGACACATTCTAAATAACAGTCGCCTTGAAAAACTCACGCTGGGGGGTCAGACAGAATATTTTAAACTTATGTGTGAAAGGGTTAATATTAACATACTCATTAGTTATTTTAAATATTAAATTTCAGTGAGCATTAGATGACGGCACATCTGTCTAAGGGAATATGACCATGCACAATTAAATATTCAGTACACTATACCTGACCATTACAGCAACAGGGAGTGTAATGACATTCTAAATACATAGACATTAACATGGGGTTGGTCCCTCCTTTTGCTGAAGCATTACAATTCCCCCTCACTGGAAGTAAAGGGCCTAGTCCAACCCCTGAAAAACAGCCCCACACCATAATCCCTCCTCCACCAAACTTTACAGTTAGTGCAGGCAGGCAGGTAACGTTCTCGCCCATCAGACTGCCAAACAGAGAAGCATGATTGGTCACTCCACAGAACACACCACTGCTCTGGAATCCAGTGGTGGCGTGCTTTACACACTCCATCCGACGCTTGGCATTGCACTTAGTTACGTGAGGCTTGCATGCAGCTGCTCGGCCATGGAAACCCAATCCATGAAGCTCCCGCCACGCAGTTTTTGTGCCGAAGATTTCAGCGTTGGCGACTTCAGCACTCGGTGACCCCGCTCTGTGACTTTACGTAGTCTTTCGCTTGTGAATGAGTTGCTTCAGTTCCAAAAACACTTTGCTTTCCAATAATAAAACTTAATGTTGAGTGTGGAATATCTAGCAGGGATGAAATTTTATGAACTGACTTATTGGAAAGGTGGCAATCTATCACAGTACCACGTCTGAATTCACTGAGCTCTTCAGAACGACCCACAAATGTTGGTGAACGCAGACCGCATGGCTAGGTGCTTGATTTGATACACCTGTGGCGACTGAATTCAATAAAATTAAGAAGCGTGTCCCAATTCTATCGTCCATATATTTTATGCAAGCCAAGGCCAGTGCATGTTAACCAATCAGAAAATGTTCTGATTGTACGAGATGCAGGAGATGAACTAATCATAACAGACCTCATGTACTTAAAGAAACAATAGCAAAAAAAAAGGTTTATGTAATTCTAAGAGAAAACAATTGCCCGTATGTGTAAGCTGACGGCCAAAAAGAAACCTACGGCGAGATGGAGACTCACTCATGAGAGTGAGATGGAGAAAAAGAGTAGCCTTACGAGGGGAAGGGAGAGGTTTTCCCAAGTTCCAGGAGTGGTGCGGACCTTTCTCTGTGCGGAATGTGATTGTTTGAAGTGGTTTCCTGAGGAGTGTTTTTGAAAGGAAACAGCTCAGTGGGGGGAAGGCTGGCATAGCCCAACCTCTGCCCCTGAGAGCTAGAAATACCCTCACACTCCTGCCCCAAGAAACCCACCCAAGCCAAGCCAAAGCCACCTTGAAGGGAGGGAGCGCCAAACTCTCTGAACGGTTATTAAGAGACTAACAGGGCCACACACACGTTTTAATCAGCCCTAAGAGACCATCCGAAGGAAAGATGAAGTAACAAAGCTTGCTTTGAACAGCCAGCATGGGCATTACTCGATCCAAGTGAGAAGAATACAGAAGAAGGGTGAACAGAAAGGGTGGGAAACAGCGCAAGTCCGAGAGCCAGGCCTTCATCGGTCTGCAGTCGTCCAAATGAAGGTGCTCAGACATTCTGTCGCCAGCAGACGTGGGTGAGGTCCAAGAACAAATAATCACATTCACATACATAATTACACACACAATCTACATTGTCTGACTTGCTAAATATGAGTGCACTCGCAGATGTATGATGACTACAAATATTGTTCATGCAAAAATAGGGCTGCATGATTTGGGAGGGAATCTAATTGTGATTTTTCTTATTAAAAAATGTATACAAATTGTTTTTACAGCTACACAATTTGGCAAAGATTTTGTGATTATATATCAACATGGCTATAAAATAATAATAATAATAATGTATTACTATTATTATTACTAAATAAAAATATAAAAATACTAAAATAAAAACAAAACAAGAAATAGCACTATTAAAATGTTTCGCTGTAAACAATTAAAACTGTAATTATTTATTTATTTATTTTTATTTATTTCACATTACAGCTATAAATATAACTTTTCTTATTATTATGACTGGAAAACACCTAACACACACACATGCACACACACACACATATATATATATATATATATATATATGAAACAATGTTTGGTAAGGTTTAAGCTTAAAACATGAAAAATAAAAAAAACTATTTGCTAATGGTCTCAGTTCTACTACACTACTGACTTTTTTTAGAGGAAGTGAGTGGCACTTTCCAGTTTAATCAGGGCTTTGAGGTGTGACGCACACTCACACACACACAGACACAATCTGTAAAATCTTAACAGCAAATGTCAGGGCCTAAGTGACCTTGCCTGATCATTTGAGGAAGTGGAATTCCTCGCAGGGTGTGGATTACACAAACAAAACACACTTACGCACGGAAAAACATTGCCTCGCCGAAAGTGGATATTGAGCAGCTGGGAAAGCTCTGATAAATTGGATGACACCAGATCTGTAATTAGGCCAGTGCTCTACAGAGAAGGGAACTCACAGCAGGGCTGCTCGATTAAGGCAAAAATCATAATCACCATTATATTTGGTCAATATTGTAATCATTTAACATTTTTTATTGATCGGCGACATGATCAAAGTCTTCCTGATTTCATGATTTGAGTAATTTTAAATATCGGTGAATTTTTCACAATTATCGATACTAGAAAAAAAAAAATACTAGGTTAACTAATGTAAGAAAAAGTAAACAGTCAGCAATACAATAAGAACAAAGAACCTAATTACAAACAAAACGGACAACTGAACAAAATACAAATTAAATCATAATTTGGGAGGGAATCTAATTGTGATTTTTCTTATTAAAAAACGTATAAAAATTCCCTCCCAAATTCTGTGTCATAGCACAGAATCTGCATTGCTCAAGGTCACTAATGATATAATATTATCGTTGGACTCAGGATCACATGTTGTTCTAGTTTTATTAGATCTAAGCGCTGCCTTCGATACGATTGACCATGAGATTCTTCTCAACCGTCTGGAGTGTTGGATTGGTGTCCAGGGTTCAGCCCTTCAGTGGTCTGCCTCATATTTAAAAGACAGGACAGTTGCTATGAATCTGGGAGACTTCTCTTCCACATTGGCTCCTTTAGTTTGTGGTGTTCCTCAGGGGGCCATTTTGGGACCGTTGCTGTTCTCTCTGTATGCTTCCTCTAAGCTCTATTTTTCGAAAGTATGGTATTGCATACTACCGTTATGCCGATGATCTCCAGTTTTATCTTCCTGTGAGCTTAGATAAAACCTGCTCGCTGGACAGAGTACAGGAATGTTACAGTGACATTAAACTTTGGCTTTCTAGCAACTTTCTCCAATTAAATGAGAGTAAAACTGAGGTTTTGATTGTAGGTTCTCCCATCTCACCTACCTTTCCTGATCATTTAGGTTCCTTGTCCATAAAGATTGAAGATCATGTAAAGAGTTTAGGATTCACTAAATTTTAAGAAACAGATTGGTGCCGTTGTTAAAGGTAGCTTTTTTAACCTGAGATCAATTGCTAAAGTAAAGCATTTTCTGGCATCACTCTTTTATCTCATCAAAGACTGATTATTGTAATTCTCTATATATTGGTCTCCCCCATACTACGCTAGTCCGCTTACAGTTAATGCAAAATGCAGCAGCAAGGCTTTTAACGGGGGTGAGAAAGAGAGACCATATTACCCCTGTACTGCAATCCTTACATTGGGGCTTACTGTTAAATTCAGGATTGATTTTAAAGTTCTCTTGTTTGTCTACTATCAGGCCTTGCCCCCCAGTACATCAGTGATCTTATTATTCCCTACTCTCCTTCTAGAGTTCTCAGGTCCTCTGACCAACGGCTTTTAAAGGTCCCTCGTTGTCATTTAAAATCAAAAGGAGATCGTGCTTTTTCTGTGGTACGTCCCAAACTCTGGAATAGTCTCCCATTCCATATAGAGGTCAGCTCCATCAAATGCCACTTTTAAGTCTTATTTAAAAACGTATTTATTTTTCTTTAGCTTTTGAATAAGTTATGTTTGCTTTGTTATATGATTTTAATGTTTTCATTTTTGTACAGCACTTTGGGGCAACATCTGTTGTTTGAAAATGTGCTATATAAATAAAGTTGTTTGCTTGCTTGCTAAATAAACAGTGTTTTAAGTTTTAGAGTGGCATTCCGATTTAATAATCAAATGTAAAATAACACTGCTTATGTGGCAAGTAGCCATGTAATAAGGTGGGATAATGTACATCTGTTGTTTGATCATCATTAATGACAGACTGCAGCAGATTTATTAGGCTGCTGTCACTTTAAAATCTAATGTTACACACAAAGCCCATTTGCTTTTCCGCATTCGACTCCGATTCGGAGAGTACACAGAGAAAGCCGCCCGGGGAACAGTGTCTCTTTTGCAGCTTAATGGGCTTTTTTTAACACTGTTTAATATCAAACACATCCCGCAGTTTAGCAACAGTAGACTGCATTTTACAACACTCACTTATTTGGCTGATTTGAATGTTAAGCTAAGGCGTTTAGGGAGGATCGAAAGCGCACTGCTGTGAAGGAAAGGAAGGTGCGCTGGACTGAATAATATTCAGTGTATAAGTGGATGTTGCCTTATTGGGACATTACTTGTCCCTGTCACTGAAGCCATAAGATAACCAGCATTAAATACACATTTGGCGCTTTTTTCCCACTTTTCTAATATCTTCTTAACTATTACTTAAAATTAACGCCTCTCCTAGCTGATGCGCAAGGGGAAAAGAGAGAAGAATGAGTTCGGAAAATGGTGGATTCAAACTCAGGTCAGTCACGCTTTACGACCCACGCCACTGATCCTGTTATCAGATGAGTTTCTTTTGTAACTTTGTCTCAATCAGATAATGGTGAACAGGGTTGATAAAAATAGCCTCTGCCAACAAGGTTTTGCACTTAGTGTAAATAAATACTCCCTTCATTCTGCTCATTAAAAGTATTATGTTTCAAAGATGAACGAAAATCTTATGGGTTTGGAATAATGTGAGGGTGAGTAATTAATGACAGAATTGACATTTTTGGGTGAACTATGCCATTAAGTATCCCTATGCCTGATTTCTGTGCCACTAATGATACCAAGTACAATCAAACACACACACACAAAGATTTTTCCATCCCAAAATATGGATAATGCCTGTCTGTGCAAAACTCTCCACCACTTGTGTGTTGTAGGTGGTTGTTAATGTGTTTCTAAGTGGTTTCTGGTGTGTTTCTACGTGGTTGTTTTTACATTGTTCTAAACGAATCAGCTAAAAAGTGAAATCTAATCAATCTTTTTTCAATTTATTTTCAGCTATGCTCTGTCAAAAGTCATAAATCAACTGGTGTGGGGTGACCAGAGAAGAAAGTGGGAATATTCTCGCCGATATGTTTGCTTCTGCTTCATCTTTTTATATAACTTTAAGATGTGATGATTCACTTATTATTATCTCCAGGGACGTGCACAGGGGGGTTTGCTCAGGTTGCCCGGGCAACTGCCCATATGCCCTTCTCGACTCACGTTGCCCTTCCGAGGGGGAAAATAAATAAATAAATAAATCGTACAGTGGATGCAGAATTTCACGTAGGCCTAGATAAAAAAAAAAAATTCGCAAAGCCTCATTCACTTCCATTCGGGCACCGAAAGTGAAAGTCAGTAGGGGAAGGGCAAACTCTGTTTACGTGGCTGCAGCGCTGCACGCGACCGGTGTAGCAGTCGATTCTGTTCCCTACCGGAATTCTTGTTCCTTTTACGCAATCATACTACAGTACAAATCACGCGTAGTTGCCCAGTTACCATACGTACCATCAGAACTGAATACGAGCAGAGCCCGTCTACGGAGAGCCTGCCCACTCCCTATTAAGTCCTATTGTACCGAAATTTGGTTGTAGTACCACCAGAGTTCCACTGGGGGCGATCGCCATGAGTGCAAAATGAATGGGAGTCTATGGGGCTAGACGGCTAAATTTGTCTCTTTCACCCGATTGCCGTTGAGAAATCTCAAGTTCTCAAATCACCAAGTTCAACATGGGTTATAGGTCGAAAGTTGAATGAATGAGTACTTGAATGAGGTTGAGTTGTTGTTGCCCATAACACGCTAGCATTCTGCTAATGAACGCTGATTGGTCAGTGAAGGACTGATTACGACCAGAGATACCGCTTGATGGCATCGTGGCATCCGAAGCGGGACCAGAAACAAACAAAACAAAAACTCTTCTAGCACGTGTATTTACCTGTGTCAGCTGTGTTGTCGATGCCTCGAGAGAAAAGAAAGTGCAGAGCGCGAAAGCACCAGAGTGACTGAAGGATTGCCGTAAAGCAGTATCTCTGGTCGTATGATGTGTATGACGTCATTGACACTTTAAAAGACTTTTTAAAGCAAATAAGTGACTCTAAAAAATCTAACACCCAGCAATGTGTAATTTCTTTGCATCTCCTTTCGAATACAACATTCAAATTACTAGACAAAAAATGATACCCTGAGAAAAGTGGATTTTGATTGGTATAGCGCCATAGACCTCCATTCATTCTGTACTCGTCCTGTGAGCGCCCTCATATGGAATCAGAGTGGAACTGCAACCAGTTCAGAAGCCGGAAGTTTACTGAGAGTGAAACTTCTCGCCTTATTAGACATTCTCTGATAAGAGCAAGAAGCACAACTGAATGTACGGAAAGCCAAAAGGTTAAAAAAGGATTGTATTTTTTCGCTAAATTTAAGTGTTTTTTTTTTTTTTTTTTTTTAGTAGCGAGTTTTTCCCCATCTGTCAATTCGATCCAGATTATTTCTTTTCAAATTAAAAAATAAAAATAAATAATAATAATAATAATAATAAAAAACAATAAACAATAATATGAGGAACTCTTTTTCTCATGTGTAGTTTGGTGACATTTAACATAATTGTTAATACATTTTGTATACTGTTTACAAAGTTGTATATCATAAACCTGTCATCTCTGACGTTTTGCAATCTTTATAAATAATAATAAGACCATAATATGAGGCATTGAGTTTGGACATAAACACGGTCAGATAAGGCAATTTGTATGGGCAAAATTCAACTGAATATATTCAGACATAATACAAAAACTATGAACAAGTGCAACATTAATTAGTAATAGATAAGGTGATTGAGTGCTGTATTACAGTGTTTTACTTCTTTGTGTATATATATTTGAATAAAGACCCTGTTATTCTCAGTCCTTCATATAGCGGGGGGGGGTGCCCTTTTTTCAGGTCAGAGCAACTGCCCCTCAAAATTCCTGTGCACGTCCCTGATTATCTCATGTAAAACAATTACGTACGGCTCTATGTATGAAATGACTTGTTTGAATTCTTAAGAAATACTAGAAACAAAACCTGTCAACTCCTTGGCCGATCAACAGATTGTCCCGCCCCAAACTCACACCACTGGACCGCTAAAAAAAAGCGGAGTTTTAAAAACCAGAGAGTCACAGATTTTCAGGAAGTCAACCTACCAATGGCTTATAGTCGCTACACATTACACCTTCCATATTGTAACGTAATTCTAATAAATGCTACGAATCTAATAGAGCGAATACGAGTGGGTGAGAGGGCAAAACAAGGGTAAGAGAGCAAATGAGAGAGAGAGAGAGAGAGAGAGAGAGAGAGAGACTGCTGGCCCGAGCACTCAGTGGTGACACGAAACGGAAGTCAGGGTTCAGCAATCTCCTTTTCCTCTTTTCTTCAATTCATGACCTCTCTCCACACTCCGACAGCGAGACCCGCTCAATAACTCACACATGTACACAAACAACCACAACACACACACACACACCTGTTAATGCAGACTGAGCAAACCCCTAATTATCTCTTAGACATATCCTCAGACACGTTATTGTATCCAAACAGTGACTGTTTTTGCTCGGCAAGACAGATCAACATCTTTTGTGGTTCTTGAAACGAAGTTCCTGTGAAACATTCCTAAACATTACCATCGACTACAGCTACAATCAGAGGGAAATGTTTGGATGAAATGATTGTTGTTCAAGCCACTAGCCCAAGCCTTCCCATAGGAAAGAAAAACAAACGAAAAATATGTATATCTTTGCCACGAATTAAAAATGAATTCCCACGTCAGCACGGTTTACTCAGTTGTTCCCTCATTTTAAGTTAATCGTGCATATGATATGATAATTCAGTCTCTTGTTTTACTAAATCATGGCCATGTTGTAATAATTTGTTCCCTTGTTTTTGTTTAATCAAAACAAGGGAATAAATTAGTACAACGTGACCATGATTTACTAAAATGAGAAAACAAATGAAATTTGTTTTCTCATTTTAGTAAATCATGGCCACGATATATATATATATGGTTACACCACTTGACATTTTAGCAACTGAAAACTGTGACAGATATACAATTTCTAATAACTTGACAGCTCTTTCATTTAGATTTTCTTTTAAACTACGTTTTTCTTCTGGCTCATTGAGACAGATGCTATTTAGACCAAGCGTATATTGATGTACATGCTGTGCACCAAATGTAAATAGCAAAAAAAAAATAGCATCTTGTTTGAATATAGTGCAAATGGCGATAAACGCAATTCACACAAAGTTCAAATAAGCTATTTGTTCTAAGTGTAAATTGTCTGAGCAAAAGTGGGCAGAAACACTGCCATAAACATAATGAAACAGCCCGTAGTAAACACATATAGCTTTAGTTGTGCATATATTCTCACCAGCTCTGTTAAGTCAGCAACGGCTGCGCCCCGGACAGCAGGAAAACAAAACAATAAATCAATCCCTCATTCAACACGCCGCATCATACAGAACCGAGAACAAGCACTGTAACGTACCTCACACGCCACAAACACATGAAAGACACTGCCTTCCCCCTCTCATTTCCTTTTCTCGTCTCTCTCTCTCTCTCTGGTGGTGGCCTCCGTCACAGAGAGATCATAAACAGCGAGCAGAACGCTTTCAGACAGGGGCGGGAGGGAAGAACGAACGCACAGACAAACAACACATGCAGGGGAGTTCGAAAATCACAGTCAGGAGGGTCTGTGAGGGTAAGGAGGGGGTTTGAGACGTAAAAAAGGGGATGAGAGAGAATCAACAGGGGAGTTCTCTGAAGGGATGAAGATAGTGGGGAAAGTAAAGTGCTATGAAAAATGCCTGGGGCGGCTGCTTGTTTCATTCCACATTATGACAAAATAGAGGAAAGTTCCTTATAAATGAATGTAACACACAGTGAAAGAGAGAGAGATGTCAGAATAGGAGCTTTGGCCTATATGTTGCATATGCTGACACATTGAGCCCTGGTGCTCCTATGGGAAACATATGTTTGAATCTTGCTCGCAACATTAACATTAACATCTTCTGCCAGGCAACAATTTGAAGGTGATGTTAAAAAATGAAAGATGGGAGGTAAAATTTCTTTTTTGTGTTACCCCGAGAAACTTTGCATTCACTCTCAGAACTTTTGTGATGGAAATAATATGAGACGGGAGGAACAACTATATTTTAGTAATGTTGTCGAGGACCACAATAGTTTTGCCACAGAACGCAAATGTTTTACTAGCGAATGCAAAGTTTCTCGGGAAACACAACAGTTCTGCCTAAGAACAAACGTTTTGCGAGAAAACAACATTCTCTGACGTATACCAAATTTAGCCCGCTCCACATTTTAATGCAACGCCTACATCTCAAAATTCAATCAGCAACCGATGAATAAAACTGAAGATATTTTGAAGAACATGGGTAACTAAACAGTTGATGGACCCCATTGACCTCCATAGTTTGAAAAAAATATATACTATGGAAGTCAATGGGGTCCATCAACTGTTTGGTTACTGACATTCTTCACAATAACTTCTTTTGTGTTCAGCAGAAGAAAGAAATCCATACAGGTTTGAATCAACTTGAGGGTGAGTAAATGATGACAGAATTTTCATTTTTGGGTGAACTATCCCTTTAATATAATGATGTTTGCGCACTAAAATGCCCCAAAATAGGGAGAGTTTAGCCAAAAAACGAAAATGTTGCAATCATTTATTCACAATTTGAGCCATGGTGCTTATGTAGGCAACTCAAATTCAAATCATGCTTGCAAAAATGTTCATCCCCCAAGTCAAAAAGTCTGATTGTTTAGAAAAGAAACAAGCCACATGGTTTGAGGTATCATTCATGTATGTATAATTTCAAACCTGTATGATTTTCTTTTTAAAGTTGAACACAAAATGATATATGTGACCCTGGACCACAAAACCAGAGATTTATACCATATTAAAGCTGAATAAATAAGCTTTCCATTGATGTATGGTTTGTCAAGATTGGACAACATTTGGCCGAGATACAACTATTTGAACATCTGTAATCTGAGGATGCAAAAAAATCGAAACATTGAGAAAATCTCCTTTAAAGTTGTCCATTTATGTGTGCGATTGTGCTGCATTCACTCACAAAAATAAATGTTTTATATATTTACTGTAGGAAATGTACTAAATATCTTCATGGAACATGATCTTTACTTAATATCCTAATGATTTTTGGCATAAAAGAAAAGTCAATCATTTTGACCTCTTTTGGGTCAATTTTGACCCACACAATGTATTGTTGGCTATTGCCACAAATAATCCCGTACGACTTATGACTGATTTTGTGATCCAGAGTCACATATTTTGCAGAATGTTCATTTTGCCCTTTTCTATACAATCCAAATGGTTGGAGACTATTAGCTATCAAACTCCTAAAAGGTAAAAAATAACATCATAAAAGCATCGAAAATTAATGACTCATGCACTTTAAATCTAAATTTATACTATATTTCTGAATCACTGGTTTCACCATCTCCATTAGTGTTTCACAGAAGAAATAAAGTCATACGACTTGGAAATGACACAAGGGTGAGTAACTTATGACAGAATTTTAATTTGGGGTGAACTCTTCTTTTAAAAGAGTGAGAAAAAGGAAATAACAGCTAAAATAACATGGACTCCACCATCTCGCAGTTTATACAGTAACATACATTTACATCAAGCTATTTAGAGTATCCGCAGAGTTCGAGGCATTCCCCGTAAAAACAAACCGCAACCCTTCCTTTCCTATGTACACATTCGCTCCACAGTAACTCCCATTCAAAATCAGCCCACCACCCCCTATTCCCACAGTCCTCTGACCGCTCATTCATAGGGACTTCATTCAGGATGACCGCTCAGAGTGTGCTAACACTTCTGCACCGTTAGAGGGGGCTTCCATTGTGGCCGGTTAAAGGGTACAAGGACAGAGAGTCGTACTGTTGTGGTACAAAAGGCCATTCTGTTCTGTGCCGGCAGCCCAACATGCCCTGAAGTAGTTAGACACTTGAGCGCACTTCACACGAGCCCCCCTTCCACTGTAAACCAATGTATGTAGACCTGCTGATAGCAGCTTTTTTAATGAAATATTGTTTTTGACAATCAAGTCAAAGTGAAATGCCATCTGCAACTCATTTAACAGGACTAACAGGGGATGTCAAATGTCGAAGAATGCAGGGCTGGATTTAATTTTATCCGCAAGGAATTTATTAGATCACAATAGTGGGTGTTTTATAATAGAACGGAGGCCGGTTGTTTGAAGGGAGGAGTCGATAAGTAACTTTGAGATTGGTGACATCAGTTGTATCACAGGCGGAACAAGTTATTGGGCAGACAAACATTTTTGTAATACCATGCACTGGTGAATCATTCATAAAAATCTTGGAATTTTTATTAAGGAAATAAACATGGTAATTATTAATTTTAAAGAGAAATTGTATCTGTGAGAATACCATACCAGGATGTAGACCATATAACAGCACCCAGACTGCTCTCATCAGAGTTAGATAAGAGTATAAATGACTTGCTCTTATCATCTGATCATGGTTGTATATCTATTTTAGTATTACTGGACCTTAATGTTGCCTTTGATACCACTGACCACACTATTGCTCAAAAATTATGTTGGTATTAGTGGAATGGCATTTACATGGTTTAAATCTTTTTTTATCTGACTGTTATAGTCAGATAATAAATAAAGATGAATCACAAGTTCAGTATGGTGTACCACAAGGCTCAGTACTAGGACCGTTGCTTTTCTCAGATGATGCTTAGCTCTATATTTCTTTCAGGTCTGACAAAATCTACCAATTCTCCAATGGAAACAAAAACAGAGGTCTTAATTATTGTACCAAAAACCTTAATTATTGTAATAACAGAATATAATCTGTATCTATATGGATGTACTGTCAAGGTCTTAGTCTTCAGCTGGGAACCTGTGTGTGTGCTATTCGATAACAATCTGTCATCTGAAAGCCACATTGCTAGTATTTGTAAAACAGCATTCTGCCATCTCAGAAGCATCGCTAAATTATAACATTATCTCTTAAATTTCAAAAAGCTAATTCATACATTTATGACCTCAAGACTGCATTCCTGTGATGCATTACTGCAGGTTTATTCAACAAACTTCAACTAGTCCAAACTGCAGCAGCTAGAGTGAAGTTTCAGTCAGAATGGTTTATATTAAATTAAATCAGAGGTAAATTTGTATTTTATTTTCCGACATGCCACGAGTATATTAAATGTTTTTCCACATTTGAAAGTGGCTCAGATCTGAACTGAAAATATCAGATTCA
This sequence comes from Rutilus rutilus, assembly GCF_951802725.1. Lineage (NCBI taxonomy): Eukaryota > Metazoa > Chordata > Actinopteri > Cypriniformes > Leuciscidae > Rutilus > Rutilus rutilus. Next base: position 33,505,869 of record NC_140223.1, read on the forward strand.
ATATGATCTTTGCTGTTCAGCCATTAAGGCTAATAAAGGCATCTGCTTATAGAGAATGTACATTTTCTTTTCCGTTTGCTATGCCACCCTCAGTTTGAGTGTGTCATCGATTAAACGAAAAGAGCCACACACAGTGTGTGTGTTTTTGTGTGTTTCTGAGAAAGAGAGAGAGTATGTTCCCCAGGGTGCCCGAATGACGTCACCCATCTGGGCATCAAGGTTACCTCACTCTCCGCACGCAGACTGTGAGAGGAAGAAGGGAGGAACGGAGGAAAAACAGAAGGAAGGAAGGAAAAGAAAAGACAGTGGAGAGAGTGCAAAGAGTTTTGATTGGTTTGCAATGATACTGTGCTCTTTTTCTTTGAACCAGATTACTACCAGATTCAGCTGAACTTGAGCATCAAACAATGATTCTTTTTTTTAAAAACACAAACTGTTGACCGACGCACATTTGAAAGGAACATTTAGGACTCATAATACACAAATTATGCAAACACATACAGCTTTCCTCCGAGCTCGAGTGGTAATGCACCACAGGAATCATGGGAGGGAGCCGTCCGAACGTCACGCTCTGCTGTAGAGCTGTTCTTCACAGCATATCGTCATCTATTAACTGCTTACTTCCTGTCTTCCTGTGCAACCCTGACAGACTTCAAACAGCTTCCCTCCTGTTGCCCAAGCTTTCACGCAGGTGTGTTTGCGCACAGAAAGCTTACACTGCAAAACACATTTTCTTAAGAAGCAGTTTTGTACAGTTGTCCAGTACAAATCTAAACACTATAAAAACAACAAGTTAAATCTACTTGAGAGGAAATACTGTGTACGATACTTCCTTTCGGAGAATAATAATACAAATGTGTGAAAGTTGAAAGAATACCACTTTATTCATATAAGCTCAAAGTGCTTCACATATATTTTTACATTTTTGCCAAACATGTTTTTCTTGTTCAAGCATAAAACTGAAGTAAAGGAAAAAGTTGAATTAATTAAAGATATATTTTCTGAAAATAAATATTAATGTCCTATAGATTTTGATTCTCATGTGAATTCATCTTGTTTATGATTATAGGGCTGTCAAACAAATCAAAATGTGAATGAGCAGTTTATGCAACTGCACAACAAGACAAAATGCAGTCTGTAAAAGAATGAGCAAAAAATGTAGAGAACAAATCATAATAATATTGTTTAGATCTAAAACGCAATCTGTAAGCGATCTAGACAAGCTGTAAATGTACTTCGGGAGGATGTGATTAAGAGAAAGAGGAATTGAGTTCTTCACAGTTGACAAAGAGAGATCGCAGCAGGCAAAGCCAAACCTCATCTTCCCTCGCTCTCTCTTTCTCTCACTCTCTCTCTCGCTCTCTCTCTCTCCTTTGTCATTTTCATGCCAGTTTTCAGGTACTGCAGTGCAGAGCTGGCAGAATGTTAAACAAGCCAATAATGGCAGCATGGAGGAATAATAGAGACACAGAGAAATAAAAAAGAAAGTTAAGAGAAGGTATAAAGTGAGCAAAGAGGGTAAAGACAACAGGGGGCAAAGCTGAAGGACAAATGCTGATGATGAAGTAGCCTAGCTGGTTTGAAAAGATGAAAGAACGACATGACAGGCAGGACAGACGGTCCCTAGAAATCAATAGTGAGTCTTAACCTTCATATTCTGTTTTAATAGCTCAAAAAAACATAATTAACATTGAAGTATCTGGTTAATACTTCATGAGGTTTCCTAATCCTATGAGAACTGTTTGTAAACAAAATATCAACTTGATAACACACTTCAAACGGCCTCTAAGATTTTTCTTTTTTTTTACATTACTTATGTCTGGAGGCTCAGAGACGCCAGATAAGCATAAATAAATGCATTGAATTTTCACACCGATTGATGTTTAAGCCGAAGAAACACTTTTGACAGGGTTTTTTTTTTTTCAAATTCATTTTTCGACAGAAGCAGATGGAAGATCACTATATTTGATAATAGTTGTTTTTCTGAAAAGTCTACTTTCTGAAACAACACAAGATTAAAGCTTCCGTAATGTCTCTCAAGTGAATTTTGATTAGGTCAGAGGAACAAATTAAAAGAATCCGAAGGGAACATAAGAGGTTAATTGCACAATTACTATCATTATCTGCATACATCCATCACTAGGGCCTCTGGGAAGCAAAACAACTGGAAAGTCAATCTTAAAAGAACATGAAGGTTAATACGCATATACGTGTTTTCATAAAATTTAATTAAAATTAAATATGCTCCGCTTCTGAAACGACATCACCAGTCCTAGACTATTAAAAAAAAAAAAATCCAACTTTTCAATATTTTTTTTTAGTTAAGGCTTACGAAAGCTCATAATAGCAAATAACAACAGATTTTAAAAGATCTGAATCTGTAAGGTTCAGCCGCAACACCAGTTACATCCCCGCCGTTGTTTTGATTTTTTATAGTAATACAAATAATTTAGTTCAATTAGAGAACAGACACTACGACAAAAACTGAAGGCGTCTGCTCAATTTAGCATGAGCTGAACAAGAGTCAGCAGCAGGAGTCAGATTTCACCTCACTTTGCCCATTTCACCTCACTCTAGACTGACAAGACGATGGCAGAAGATTTGGTTTCAAAGCCAAATGTAAAAGAGCCTATTTAAGCGAGTTTGTCATCGTACTGTTTTGTTGTTGTGTGTTTCCATTAAGAATAATAAGCAATATAATATTGATAAGACCTCAAGCAATTGCCGCCCCCGAAGGCTTTTTGACCCCAAGACTCAACTAATCTCTGCGATTCTCCATCTGGGATCCTTGGAGAGTCTTTGGCCACTCAAACTCTCCTCCTCACCGTACATTAGGATGATATGAACACACGTCCTCTTCCTGGCAGATTCGTAGCATCTTTAGTTGACTTCTTAATTATTGCCCTGATGGTCAAAATGGGGATTTTCAATGCTGTAGCTATTTTTTTACAGCCACTTTCTATTTTCTGAAGCTCAACAATCTTTTGCTGCACATCAGAACTATATTCTTTGGTTTTACACATTGTGATGGATGATTAAGGGAATTTGGCCTTTGTGTTTCCTCATATTTAAACTCCTGTGAAACAAGAAGTCATAGACAATTTCATGTTCCTAGTCATCCTGGTGTGCTAAAAAAATGAAATATTAATGGGAATATACTTCAGAGATATTTTACTGATAAAAAATTCTAGGGGTGCCCATTATTGTGGCCAACGTGTTTTGGAGGAAAACATGAATTTAATAATGTGATTTTCCCCCCACTTTGAATTATTTTACTTCAATGAAAGATTAGAACTTGAACATTTATTGTTGCAACAGGCTCATTGGAAAAATGTTCCTCTATCTACAGTATATATACTGCACTGTATATATATACATACGTTCATACAGTATAGTACATACAGTATATACAGTAGATAGAGGAACATTTTTCCAATGAGCCCGTTGCAACAATAAATGTTCAAGGTCTGATTTATTGGCAATAAATTATATTATTACCATTATATTGGCCATTGGCTATTAAGATATCGACATTTGCCATTTAAAAAAACAGAGGTCGACCTCTAGCCTAGAAGTCCAGTATTGTGACTTTGTATAAGAGAAAACCAAATGTTCCAGAGTCCAAGGAAACACTGTTCAAAAAGACCTTCTCTAAGGAACATCAGATGGTGACTGAGAAGGTGGATTGCTAGACTGCTGACCTTAACTTGGACCCTGAACACACACACACACACCGGTACAGATGGAGTCTTGGCGTAGACAGGAAAGAGTGGCCATCTCCCTGCTCTCACACACCCAATGGCAGGATGTACCAGTGCTCTCGAGCCCTGAGCAGTGCTTCAGGGGTCACGCAGGGGATGACTAGAGAGTGCACTCCACCTCCAGAGAGCTTAACAACCAGCCTTTCCCACAGCAAGCCACACCCTGGAGTCTCCCTGTCTTTCTGATCTGGAGCCAGTGCTGTGTTCTCTCCAAAGATGGTTACGGTTTGGATCGGTTTGACAAGCCGCTCCTAGATTAGACCGAAAGGGCAACTGCTGCTCAAAAAATCATTGTATTACTACTACCATACCACAGTATGCAGTGCTAAGCCTAAAATGGTACCATGTTGAGATAAAGACAACACTATTCCAGATAAGTATGGGTTAATTTTCAGACAGCGCTGATGGAGATAGTGTGCATGAAGCATAAACATGCAAACAGGATGATGCTGGTTATAACATCTTTATCTACACAACTAAATAATCCAATAACTGTCGACACAAGCTCTCTGGCCATACCAAACATCGGTAAAGCTTGGCCGAAAGTTTACAGCAAGCCTCTGGAAATTACTAAACAATAGCATTGCTATTTAAGTGTGCAAAAACCACCAAAAAACTGACGCTGGTACTATTTCTATGATGCACAAAGTGCAGAAACACAGAGGAAGTGGAAGATAAGATAAAGAAGTAAGCTATCAGCGGCCTTGTACACAAGAGTTCAGTGCGAATCAGAGTACACTGCAAATTTGGTGAAAGTTTTGATGCGATGCACTCCGACGTGTCAGAGAGCGGTGGGTAAGTGCTTTTAGAAATGCAATTTGCAATATTCTTGTTTCACGAAACCACACTCGCATATAATCAGATATACATGCAGTATTAAATATGTGTATTTGGCATGCTGTCCGAGGAGAGGGCTCCGAGCTTGGAATTTGGCCTGAATCCAGATCTCTCTTCCCCCAACACCCTCCCCCTGGCTGGGATAGGAATAATCGAGAGTGAGAAGTTGGGGTGGAGGAGGGATGCTGGAAAAACTATCGTGGAACAGAGGTAAGTCGGCTCTATAAGCCTCCTCTCGTGCTGATTATCTGAACATGCTCCTTCTGAACTTTGTTTATAAAACATTATATCGTTAGCCTCATAGCATAATTGCCTAAGTCATATTTCAATGTTTTTGGAAAACAAGAAAAAACTAAAATTTTAGAAGTCACATTGTTATTTTTTATTGATATTATAACAGTGCATTCAACCAGATGTGTGAACAAGTATGCAAAAAGAAAAAGACCCATCATCAATTGCCTAACAAATAAAAGTGACTTAGGCAGAAAATGCCATGACTTAGGCATTTTTCTCTTACATATAAATACAAACATAACATAACAAAAGTTGTTTTACTTTCCTAAATATAACCAAGATGTGTAAATTGCCAACCTTAACCAAGTTGTTTCTTAATGTATAACCTTAACCACTGTTTTCCTTTTCCACCCTTAATCGAAGTTCCACTCAGGTGCTGTCACGTCTCTGTTTGAGTTTAGTTCTGATTTAGTTTTCCCTTGTCTGTTCCATTAGTTAATCTGTCTCACCTGTGCCCTGTTAATCACCCCATTTATTAGCTCGTTAATTTTGCCCCAGCTGTGTCTTATCTGCCTGATCTGTTTCCCCAGTGTATTTTAGCCATGTGTTTTCTTTGAGTCTTTGTTAACTAAAAAACGCCCCAACCTAAAAAACTAAACAGAGTAAGGGAAGTTGTCTTTGGAGGAGAATGTGGAAAAATTCCTCGTCTACTATCCCTCCTCTCATCGGCCCAACTGATCCAGAGCCAGTCGCCTGCGCGGCTGATCCAGAGCCTGACGCCTGCGCGGCTGATCCAGAGCCTGACGCCTGCGCGGCTGATCCAGAGCCTGACGCCTGCGCGGCTGATCCAGAGCCTGACGCCTGCGCGGCTGATCCAGAGCCTGACGCCTGCGCGGCTGATCCAGAGCCAGGCCAGACGCCTGCGCGGCTGATCCAGAGCCTGACGCCTGCGCGGCTGATCCAGAGCCAGTCGCCTGCGCGGCTGATCCAGAGCCAGACGCCTGCGCAGCTGATCCAGAGCCTGACGCCTGCGCGGCTGATCCAGAGCCAGTCGCCTGCGCGGCTGATCCAGAGCCAGACGCCTGCGCGGCTGATCCAGAGCCAGACGCCTGCGCGGCTGATCCAGAGCCAGACGCCTGGGCGGCTGATCCAGAGCCAGACGCCTGCGCGGCTGATCCAGAGCCAGACGCCTGCGCGGCTGATCCAGAGCCAGACGCCTGGGCGGCTGATCCAGAGCCTGACGCCTGCGCGGCTGATCCAGAGCCAGGCCAGACGCCTGCGCGGCTGATCCAGAGCCTGACGCCTGCGCGGCTGATCCAGAGCCTGACGCCTGCGCGGCTGATCCAGAGCCTGACGCCTGCGCGGCTGATCCAGAGCCAGACGCCGGCTGATCCAGAGCCAGACGCCTGCGCGGCTGATCCAGAGCCAGTCAAGTCACCACTTCCTACAACGCCCCTTCGCCGACGTAGGAGGAAGAGGACCTGTCAGTCTCGCCAGAATCCGGAGGACGTACCCGGAGTCCTCGCCCTGTCGCCTCTGCGCCTCGCACTACCGGCCGCGCCTCTGTGCCTAGACAAGACAGTGTCATCGATTTCACTAAATCAGGATCTGATTCAGCTCTGGAGGCTTTACTGGCTGTTTCCTCTTCTATCTGTTGCCCCATGTCCACGTCATGACCTTCTTTCTTAGGTCTACTCTTATCTAAATCCTCTAACTCCACTACAAGGGTATCATCTTTATTTCCTGACAATAAAGCAGAAAATGCTGTTGAGTATTTTAACACAGTAAATCATGTTACATTCATAGGTTCACTGCAAAAAAATCTAAATCTTACCAAATACTTATGTCTAGTCAAAATGTCTAATTTCTAAAAAAAATCTATTTGCATTTAAAATAAAAAGTAAATGCTTAATTACTTCACTTGCCTAAAATTGCCTAAATGTCTTTTTATGGTGACGTTTCTTAAGTGTAAAGATTTATTCTGACCAGAAATGAGGTAATATTTTGCTAGTGTTGGCTAGCTACTTCATCATATCTTCTTGCAAAAAATGTGCTTTCAAGTTAAAATACAGTTTATAATCCCTTTCATTAACTGAAATTACATTTAGTATCTAGACAATTGAAGAAATATGAACTCTTACCAGATGAAAACGAATCAAACAGAAGAGCTAACATCACTTCTGGACATCTGTCTTCCCATGTTTTCTGCCATTTTGTTTTTATCAAAACTGCCTAAGTCAAAGAGATGACTAAGGCAGATAGTGTTTTTGGATTCTAATAAGTGTTGTGATTGGCTAAGAACATAGGCAGAAAGGCAGGATGATGCAGCAGTGGTTTGACAGTAAAGTTAGGCAGATATCACAATTTGGCCAAAAAATGACTTAGGCAATTATGCTATGAGGCTAACGATATAATTTTAGACTGTCTCGGATCTTTCCACGTCAAACTGATATATTTGCCAAAAACATCTTGAATGGATAAACCACCCAAAAATGAAAATTATCTCATTCTTTACTCACTCTATGTCAATCGAAACCTGTATGACTTTCTTTTTTTCTGTAGAACACAAAAGAAGATCTTTTGAAAAATGTCTCAGCATTTTTTGCTCATACAATGAAAGTCAATGGGGTCCAAAACAACATTATATTTATTAACAAAATATCTTACTTTCATTATATGGGCAAGTGGAAGAAAGGTAGTCATAGAGGTTTGGAACAACATGAGGATGAGTAAATGAGTAATGAAATTTACATTTTTGGATGAACTATGAAAAAACGTAACTATTTTACGTTTTGCCAAATTGGTTGTGAATTGGTATCATTTTTTTACGATTTGGGTCTTACAATACACCTACTAATTTGTTTCCTCGTTTTGAAACTAAAACAAGGGAACAAATTACTATATTGCGCACAAGATTTAGGCTACTTAAAAGTAATGAACAAATTTATTGTGCACATGATTTACTTAAAACAAGGGAACGAATTAGTAAAACGTGATGACGTATTAGTAAATCGTGGAAACGATTTGTTAATTCGTGGCCACGAATCATATATTTTTTCCCACATGTCATGTGCGGGGCTCCATAGTACATAAATGTAAAATTTTTAGAAAAAAGGTTAAGCAGATTGTATGAAATTGAATAAAATTGTACGAAAACATACCAATTCGCCGCCAATTCGCCAGAAAGTAAAATAGTTACAAATTGCAATGAAAGTGTGTTGGAACTATCCCGTTAACTGAAATCCCAGGACTGATGGACAGTGAAACTATGTCTAGCTACAGTATACCATTCAGATATAGGGCAATTCCGCGCAAAACTGTCACATCCATAACGCCATCTAAATACCATGGCATTGTGTTGGCGTTATGGATGTGACAGTTTTGCGTGGAATTGCCCTATACTGAACTCTGTGAACCAATCTACAAACTGCATCGGTTTCAAATAATTTGCTAAATTTTTGAAAATTGAAAATGAAATATTCATTTATGAATTTAACAGATATTTACATTTTACATTTAGCAGACACTTAACCAAAGTGACTTAAAAAAGAGGAATAAAAGCATTTTGTCAAAAAGCCTGCAATAATATACAAGGCCACCATTCACTAAAATAAAAAGGGTATATGCTGTATAGCCTTATGTTCAGGACTAGTGGCTTTTCTTGACAGGAACAGTGGTGAAGTCATTCAACATTGTTTATATAACATTAGTACACCGTATTCGAACACAGTGTACAACATGCATCAGTCTACAAATAAATAATCTTGCAGATCCGGATAACAAATTTGTGGAAATGGCTCTCATTCTGCAAGCAGTAATTGATTTACAGCCTATTGAACTGGGCTAATTAGAGCAGCTCCATCATGACCTCTGAGCACTCCTCCCTAATGTGTGCCTTCACATCTGCTCGAGGTACATTCAATTTACAGAAATTAGTTGCACTTATTAGTGGTGATTGCTAAGTTCTTCAAAACCCCTTTTTCTTAGTTTTAACACTTCAGCGAGTCCCACACTATTTAAGCTACAGACATGAGTGATACCTGAAATCGTGTGGGCTGTTTAGGAGGGGTGTGCTGTGACATTAAATATATGAGAGATCTGAACCATATCCAGGGACCAGGTTCCCACACCTTTAGATGTTTTTTAAATAATGGTTTTACTGAAATGTAGTGTATATTCACTGTATAGGCTTATCTGTGATTTTTAGATAAAAGAAAAGTGTTTAAGGCTGTTCTGCTTTCAGCTTTGCCAAATGATTGGAATGTGTTACAAAATCACTGAAAATAGAGACGTATTCAATCTCTGTTTTAAAATATTATTAGGGAGCTTTCGGTTTACTATTTGTAAATGCTTTCACTAATCCCCTTTTCTTTGTTTTATAGTTTGATTTATTGTATTTGTACAATGTCTGTCTGTATGTCCTCCAGGGAGATTATTCTCCTGCCAGGCTGTTGTAAATAAGAATTCATTTTTAAGTGGCTTGCCTGGTTAAATAAAGGTTAAATAAGATAAGATAAGAACGTGAGCCAGTAAGGATCCACTTAGCAACAACTTGGCAACACCATAGCAACTATCAGATCAGCCTAGCAACCACATAGCAATGTGTGACAACCACTTAAAACACCACTGTTACTGTACAGCACCTCGCTGGCAAGCACACACACTGCCGTTTTTAACTTAAAGTCCCCCTGTAATCAATAATTGTACCCCTTAAAACATCACCAAAATGACATATTTAAACGTTTTTTTCCTTGGAAAAAAATCTTCATGCCTTAAAATAGCTTGAATGTAACTTTACACCCTTGCCTCATTTAGTATACAAGGTTCTATGAATATGCAAAGTAGCCCCGCCTCCACTCACTCACAGCACCTCAGAGATCCACTCATTGACGATATGTTTGTGACATCAGAAACACCAGCGATTTCAAACCGCATTTTTGGTTTTGGTCTTTGGTTCACTGCAGTTTTAAGGAGAAAATACTCACAGCAATGGTGTTGACTTATGAACTTGTACATGGTTTGTCTTAAAGCGTATATTAAAAACACCACATAGATAAGCAACATTAAAAACTTGATTTTCACCACAGGGGGACCTTAAGAAGTTACTTCTACCTGAGCTTAAAATTAAATTTGTTTGTGTAGGTAACCCAAGGCTTTTATTTGCATAGGCTAGGCCTACCTAATATATATCGAAACCGTCTCGATTACATGAATCACTATATTTTCAATTCAAAACGGCCATAAGTGGATGTTACTGTTGGCCTTTTAACATTTCTTTCGCAAGACATTTGACATATTTAAATGTTTCCCTATTTGCATCTTACCTAGGTCTCAGTTCGACATTAAACTGACGCTTAGCGCTAGAATTGGCGCTCTGCATCTGTAACTGTAAACCCCGCCTACTTTGATTTGATTGGCCATCTAAACAATTTCGACATTGACAAGCAGACCAGAATAATAATAATAAAACAAGTCTCCCTCAATGTCTATGGTGGTTACGGCCTTCAACCTAATATTTTCAGATTGATTCTTTAGTAGGCTATTAAGTGTGCAGTGCATTTCTGGTTATATGACCATTTTGCAGTGTGCGTTTAAGATGCACGAGCATCACTCACAATTGCATAATAGTCCATGTCTTGTTTGTAGGCTATCATATCTAATTAACAAACATTACTCAAACGACATGACATAATTAAAAAAAAAAAAAAAATTACGCAGGTTTCGCATCGTAGTACTAAAGGAGAGCTCACGCGAGAATAACATAGTCCTACCTGTTACAGTACAACCAGTACAACTATCCTCGCGCGACCCCCCAGTTGCCATGGTAGCGTACGCCAGTCTATAAAGCGCTGTGCAACTCAAGATGCTCTCGAAGCCACTCCCTGTAAACAAACGAGCGAAACCTCGAACAAACAAAGAGTCAAGGGATAAAAACCAGTTCGTCTGGAGTTGGGAAGCTGTTCTACAGTAAAAAGGAATCTGTGTTATTCTAGAAAACCAACGAGTTCGGCGTGTCGTGTTGTCTTCGGGGAATAGTTTATGGTTTCAGGGAATCTACAAGCGTACAAGAAATAGTTTGTTTGTGATAGAGAGCAGCGCTATAGTCAATTGCGATGTCACAATTCAGCCCCACAATCATTTTGACGTACATCAACTGTTTATTTCCATAAAAAAAAATGCTTCGGGCTCAATGAAACGCGGAAACGAGTGTGGAAACCAGGAAACACGAATACAATAAACAGTTTTAAATAAACAGTTTGTTGCGTTATACAAGAGTAGAACATCATTTGTCATGAGTTTCGTTACATCAGTCATTGCGCAACCGAAGTGTAAACATAAAAAAACATACGCGCGATAACCATGATGTGTGCATCTCCAAATGTGCACAATTTGCCTTTTTACGTGCCAAGAATCAATTTAAAGCAGCTTCGATCAATTCGCCCAGTGACACGGCTTGCAGATGCTGTGATGTAAAAAAAAAAAAAAAAAGCATCAGTGCGACTCACGTTATTTCGTAAATCTTGCAGCGCTACACTCATCGTGCAGCATCGGCGCTCCGCACGCGACTAAGCCATCATCCCTCGCGCCTGAAACAAACATGACCCGTGAGAGTTAAAACCATCGTTCATCCATTCGCAGGCGTTAGGCTATTAGATATTGAAAACAGACGTTTACCCTACCGCTGTACGTTTTCAGAAGACGGCGCGCATTATGGGTTGCTGTGCCACCGTCAACGACCAGCAAGTCCTATGCTCTGTGTGTTACAACATAGAAAGATGTCTGTGGGAGATAGATAGAGATCAGCCTGTGTGCGCTCTCTCTCTCTCTCTCTCTCTCTCTCTCTCTCTCTCTCTCTCTCTCTCTCTCTCTCTCTCTCTCTCTCTCTCTCTCTCTCATTCCCCCGCCCCTTTCGCTCTCATGCGCGCCGGCTCCGATCTCGATCTCCTGCCGCATCTGTATGGATGGAGGTGATGCTGACGCTGTCATAAGCATCAAGAGAGATGAGCGCTAATGGCCTCTTCATGTACTCTTAAAAAACACCTGTATAGTTCTTGTGTTGCCATATGGTTCTTTGGAGATTAAAACGTCTTGACGTTGCATTATAGATTATCCACAGGTTGTATGGTGCTACATAGTTTTCTAAAGAATAAATGTTTTTTATTTGTTTTTTATGTTTTTTTAGTTATTCGAAAAAGTCGTTTCTATGTGTAAAACCATTTAGCTTCTGATTTAAAAATATTTCATTAATCTATCTATCTATCTATCTATCTATCTATCTATCTATCTATCTATCTATCTATAGTTTAAGAGTATATCTAAAACGACATATTAAAAATGCATAAATACCAACATAATATATGGATATTAATTTAGCTGGAAATCGATGGCATATGGTGCAAAATATAAATGATTTGTTTAGCATTTTCAACCCTCAACTGATAAATCACTCTAAATAATTTTACATGAGCAGATTTCACAGTACATTGTTTAAAACATCACAGAAAACTAAATATTCAAGTTTGCCAGACATAAAAACATGATCAATGAATGCAACACTTTAGAGACAGTATCTTAAAGTCACCAGTATTAATGCAGTATTCATTAATGATTTATCCATATATTCCGTACACATTATATATATGTTTCTATTCATGTGCCTCGTAATCTTTAATCAAAATAACTTCCCCTCTCTCTTGCAGCTCATCTCTTCTCTGATGATGTGTTTACTGGTGTGAGGGCGGGGCAACCTGTAACTCACATGAGATCCACCAATATCAAACCACAACTATCCCGCCCTACATTTGTTTATTGTTCGAGAAGCCGTTTCACTCGGAAATGCGTCACAATCGCAACTTCTGTTTCATATCAACTTTAACACTGGCCCCGGGGTTATGAGAGCCTGATCGATGGGTTCCCACGTGAAGAAACAGACATAGCTCAGCGCTGGATCTCGAAGCTGATTGAAAACATATGTTTTAAATGACTTGAGCCTGTGTAGGGTTATGTAACAGATTTGAGCCGCTCTCTCTGCTTCTCTCTCTCTCTCTCTCTCGTCTAGGAACGAATGCAAATATCTCTGCATCTTGGAGCCCACCCAACCCCTGCATCGTTTAAATGAAATGGAAACTGCAGTAAAGTTCTGGCCCAATATCAGAAAGCAGATTAGGCTGATTAGCTTTTACACAAGATGAAGATACAGAGAATGAGGTTTCTCAAGTGTATCCACCAACTGAGTTTCACCGTTGTCTGGATCCATCCTTAACTGTCTACTACTCTTTGAAAATGGCATGAGAATCAGTATATACACAATGCAACAATACAAACGCGCCTTTCTGAGACTTGAAAGTGGTAGTTGCGTAGGCTGTCAATAGAGACAGAAAGCTCTCAGATTTGATTAAAACGTGAAAATGATAACTGCGTCGGCCTGAAACTAGCAAAAAAACACTTGCATCGCGCCTGGATCTGCATTGCGCCGGGTGTATGATAGGGCCCTTAGAGTCTTAAGGCCCGTTCACAAGAACGATAACTAACAATAACGTATAAATAACGATAAATAACTATAACGAACAAAAGTTCTTGTTCTGTTTATTATAAGCATGCACTTTAGTTTTGCTGTCAATGTTTTTATCGTTCGTCAGTTGGATAAAATGTTCTGAAAGTGATTTCAACGATATCGTTTCTCTGTGCCGTTATAGTTGTAGTTGTGGTGTGAACTCTACTATTCTTTATTATTGAGAACGATTTTTATAGCTATTATTATCTTTAAAGTAACACTAAGTAAAAAAAATTACCTTAAAATAATGTTTCCAAAATCATATCAGTGGTTCATCAAGTCGTAACAGGGTGAAAGGCACTTCTGGATTCGCTTTGCAGCCCCTATAACCACACTATGCAAGTTTGCCAAATCGGGTCTCGTTTCTGTAAAAACTACAAATTTGACTTGCTTTACGTCAAGCGTTACAATAGTAATTATTTTGTTTTTCTTTGTTTCTGATGTCGCAATACATCATACTTTCATGAAATAATGCAACATACTCTACCTTGTCTGTGGACATCGTTCATTCCAAAGCCGGTGCTGGATAAACTGCGAGCGTGCGTGCGACAGTAGGCTGCGGGCGGCGAAATAATTTACGACAACGGTAATGGACAATTCTGCTTCCAACCTGTAGGGGGACCGAAGAGGAAAGGTTCCTTAGTGTTGCTTTAAAGTTATCGTCCTTGGTGTGAACTGGTCTTTAGAGTGTATAAATACATATTCCAAGTGTTCTAAAGCAATGCTTTTGTGAGAAATGAAAGTTTATGTAATTAATGAAAAAGTCAAATTTATGCATTTTGTTTTCCAAGGACAGAAAGTTTATAAATTGACATGAGAGTGAGTAAATGATGACAGAACTGTTCCTTCATTTATAAGTCACTTTGAACAAAATTAATAAACCATGTAACTTTTATTTTAATTATTCAAAATTAACTGCCAAAACATTTGACGCACGGTAGAGAGCAGAAAAGTTTTTCATATTTCGAAATTAGTGCATGAAAATAAACATCTCCTACCAAGGAGAAGCAGCAACAGTGAAGTCTTTATCTCAGTCTAAATGCTCTCTGTGATCAATAGCTGAAGGCTGTAACTCTTGGAAGGTTTTCATAAAGTGCCCCATGCATAATATAACTCAGCTCTCAACTTTGGCCAGATGGGATAGCAAGGTCAGCGGGCAGATACGTCTGCTGATTTCCCCGTCTGCTGCCATTCTCATCTCTCACCTTGAACAACATCAAGGCCTGCCAGAAACCCAATGATCTGATGCAACCGCATACACTTACATTCTCTCCTTTCTATTTCATTTCTCTTTAGTGCAAAGTGTGATTGACTATTCAGTTTCCAAATGACATACTGCAGAAGAGTTTCTCTGGAGAAAGCTTGGGGCGCTGTGAAGTGAGAAGCACTGCAGTTTGACACATTTCTTGTTCCTCTTCTAAGTTAGTTCTATAGACTTCATTTCTGTTCGCCTTCACAATCTCTCCTGCTTATTTCTGGCTGTGTCTCTTGGCCTCCTGCTCAATGATGTTTTTGTGTCTGCCTCCAACAGATTTCTGTTCACCTCCTCCCTCCTTTCTGCTAGAAGGTCAGCTCTTGCCATTGGGTGAAATGAACAAGCTCTGCATGTGGCCTTGTCACATTCTTAGAGGAATATTCTAGGGTTCAAAACATGTTGAAGGAATTGTTTAATCAAAAAAAGGAAAGTTTGCCATTTTACAAATCAGGCTGAATGATATGTGAAGGATAGGACTGATTCATACATGATTCTGACTGATTCGTTCACAGACTCACTTAATATTCAGCAATATTGACTTCAATGACACTATTGGATGAGATCTCATTCTCAACTTAGCTGGATGACGGCTTCACTGTTTTACAGAAGAGTTGAATTCTGTTTGCATCACTGAATTCCCTGTTCATCACTTCAAAGCTGATTTGAAACAATCTGTATTGTATAAAGTGCTATATAAATGGATTGTTTTGAGAGTAAACAATTCCCTGTTCTCAAATATACGATTGATAAATTAGCTGTCTGATGTCATTTTAACATTTTCATTATGGCTGTGTTCCAAAATGGCCCCCTACACCATTTTGCCCACTACATTTCGCCAATCAAATGTGATCACACCTTGAGTGTTACTACAGTACTATAGTGTTCAACATTTGAAGTGGATCAAAAAAGTTAATCAAAGTTGTCCTAAGACAAGAACGGGTATTGTTCAAAATTCATGTATAACTTTGATGAAAGGTTTTGATCCACTTCAAATGTTGACTACTGTAGTTAAGAAGAATCCCAGGATCCAAAACGCATCATACGCTGGTATTTTCAACAGGCTATTAAACTGCCAGCTCTAAAACTCTTTGAAAGTTGGAATTCCTAAACTGTACCGTGTGTGTCCCGGATCCTCTCACCAGAATGAAAGTGCAGCCGTGCAAGACGCAATCTTGTTTCAGATAGTGGCATATAATGGAAGACTAATAACATGCTGTTCAACCACAATAGAGGTGTGTGTCAGGACAGGGCATAGCATGCATAAATAACACCAGCAGCCTATCTTTACATCCACAGTGCTTCTTGTTATCAGGGGTGTAAAACACTCTCAAAAATGATACTCGAGTGAAAGGGATACTGAGCGAAAATTTTACACAGTTAAAAGTCCAAGTATATAGCCAAAAACTTACTTGAGTTTAAGTAAAAAAGTAAAATTTTAACTTTAAATTGAATACTTTTTAAATTATTAAAAATGGTGTCTTGGTGTAGAAAATGCCGATGGTGTCAAAACATGCCGATGGTGTCTTGAGTGTAGAAAATGTTCCCGCTTTCCAGTGTTCACCCCTACACACAAGCACGGTTCCCCCTGTGTCATTCACTCATGCAGAGCCCACTCTCATAAAGCTGGCGTATGCCGCTCGAGTGTTAAATGTAGGAAATGTGCCCACAAAACAGTGCCCACACCTACTCACTGCCCGCTCTGCTACACTTTTATCCCAGGGATTCCCTTCATTCCGGACAGGCAGCCTTGTTCCCCTGAAAACTTTTCAGAGAATGTTAGGCTGCATGGCCTCAGCTGCAGCAGTGCTCCAGCTGGGCTTGCTACGTATGCGCCCGCTGCAACGCTGGCTGAATGCACGAGTACCACACTGAGCTTGGGCTTCCGGCGGTCTGCATATCAGATTGACTCAGTGCTGCGTTTCAGCTCTGGAGCCTTGGATAGTGGCCGAATGGTACCAGTTGGGAGTGACAATGGGAGCTATCTCGTACCGGAAGGTTATCTCGACAGACGTCTCCAACCTAGGTTGGGGCGCCCTCTTCGAGGGCAGGCCGGTCTTTGGCCAGTGGTCAGACCAGGAAAAGTGCTGGAGATGATAGCGGTCGAGAATGCGCTGAGGCACTTTCTCCCATGCCTGTGGGCCACCATGTACTGGTTCGCACGGACAATATGCCAGTGGTGGCCTACATGAACCGCCAGGGCGGTATCAGATCCAGAAATCTCAATGCTCTGGCGGAACGCCTTCTCGTTTGGGCTCAGCACTCCCAGCTCTCGCTGAGAGCCGCGCATGTGCCTGGTCGTCTGAACGACGGTCCAGATAGACTGTCCAGGGACAACGTTCCTCCGGGAGAATGGTCCCTATATTCTCAAACAGTCCAGCTGCTGTGGCGCCTTTTCGGCAAAGCGAAAGTCGACCTATTTGCATCAAAAGACAACGCTCATTGCCCAATGTTCTTTTCAAAGAACGAGGACACGCTGGCCCAAGCATGGCCCAGCTGCCCACTGTACGCTTTCCCCCCGATTACGCTGTTACCACAGGTAATCAGGAGAATCAGGGAGACTGGCCACTCGGTGCTCCTCATAGCCCTGCGATGGGAGAACCAAATTTGGTTCCCGGAGCTGATGCGGCTGATGGACCCATGGCCGATTCCGGTGAGAAGGGATCTCCTCTCTCAAGCTGGCGGCTCGATTTGGCATCCTCATCCAGAGCGCTGGTCTCTGCATGCATGGATAATCAACGGATACCCATTGTCCTGCCAGAAGGGGTTGTGAACACGATCACGCAGTCTAGAGCTCCTTCTACGAGAAGGCTCTACGCGTCTAAATGGTCTGTGTTTACTAGCTGGTGCGCCGACAAAAACCTAGACCCACAAACCTGTGGGGTCTCTGGGGTGCTTTGTTTCCTTCAAGAGCTACTGGATAAGGGCAGGACCCCTTCCACACTCAAAGTATATGTTGCGGCCATTGTGGCGTTCGCAGAGTCGACGCGCGGCCAGTCAATAGGAAGGAACGAGTTCGTCATCCGCTTCCTTAGAGGAGCCAGGAGGATGAATCCCCCACGACCCCCGTCGGTTCCTATTAGGGATCTTTCTATGGTCCTGGAGGCCATGAAAGCACATCCCTTTGAACCTTTACAGACCGTGGATCTGAAATACCTTTCGCTCAAAACCGCTTTTCTGATAGCCCTGTCATCAGTCAAGTGTGTGGGTGACTTACACGCGTTATCTGTTAACCGCGTGTCTCGAGTTTGGACCTAATGACTCTAAAGTCATCCTCAAGCCGAGACATGGTTATGTCCCCAAAGTGCTGGGCACTCCCTTCAGAGCGCAGGTTATTA
This sequence comes from Rutilus rutilus, assembly GCF_951802725.1. Classification (NCBI taxonomy): domain Eukaryota; kingdom Metazoa; phylum Chordata; class Actinopteri; order Cypriniformes; family Leuciscidae; genus Rutilus; species Rutilus rutilus. Next base: position 33,523,845 of record NC_140223.1, read on the forward strand.
CATTATCGGCCCTACCGGGATCCGGTAGCGAAGTCGATGTTAACCTCCTTTGCCCTGTTAGGGCGTTAAGGGTTTACGTCATGCGCTCCGCCGCCCTCAGGCACTCTGAGCAGCTCTTCGTTTCATTCGGTGGGCGCGCCAAGGGCCTCGCCACCTCAAAACAGTCTTTCCAGGTGGATTGTGGACGCTATCGTGGCAGCATATGCATCTAAAGACCTGCAGTACTCCTTGGGCATCAGGGCTCATTCCACTAGAGGCATGGCCTCTTCGTGGGCTTGGTCCAGCGGGATTTCTATTCACGACATTTGTATGGCGGCAGGCTGGGCCTCCCCCTCTACATTTGTTAGGTTTTATAACCTAGAAGTTCCTGCCCTGCAGGCTAGACTTTTGTCAGTCTAAGTTACGAGTATATACTGCTCAGATTCGTTCGAGCGCATGCTACTCTCACATTAATCCTAGCTCCCCTGGTTGAGCTGCACTATAAGGGTAGATATTCCCATTTCAGTATGGACCGGCTGTGCCGCTCTGTATTCCCTGCCACATGATACTGTGTGCTTATGTACATGTACTGGCCCACTCAAGTTGGCTGTCTTATTCCCACTAATCTGTGTCCCCCGGGTGTGCCCCTGGGACTATATGTGGTTGATGCTTGGCGCGCACGGTGTTGACAAGGGGTTCCCGTAGCGTAAGCAACTTACACAATACGAGAGAACCTCTCGTAAGAGAACGTACTCTGTTACTAACGTAACCTCGGTTCTCTCTAGAAGAGGGAACGAGTATTGCGTAACCTGCCGTGCTCGCGCCTCGAGCTGGTCTCGCTTCAGTCGATGAAAACCAGGTAAGCAGCTCCCGAGCCCGTCCTTTTATACGCTAAGCCACACCCATTCTGGCAGGCTATGACGCGTGGGGGCGCGAAGCTCAGTGGTAGGCTCAGTGGTAGGCTGCTGCAGTTGCCGCAGAGCAGCCAATGAGCGCGCTAGTTAGCCCGCTCTAGGTCTGCTAGCTGCTGCAACACGTTGACAATAAATACAAAATTAAGGATAATTTTTGGCTTCAATATCTCGAGAAAAGATGACTTTACCCGTAGCGTAAGCAACTTACGCAATACTCGTTCCCTCTTCTAGAGAGAACCGAGGTTACGTTAGTAACCGAGTACTATTTACAATGTGTTTAACATTTTATAATGTTCATAAACACTAATTGTTTTGAGATTTATAGCATTAAAAAATGGCCATCAAAATACAAATATTTACATCAATATTGCTGAAAAAACCCTTATTTCTTTCTCATTTGCACTGTAGTGGACAGTTACAATGGATCAATCGATTTCGCTGTTAAACATGAAGTCATATTGACATATAGCTACTATCTCTTAACCTCTTAAAATGTTTATAAATACCTTCTTTTTTTTTAATCTGTTTTTATGGATTTTTTTAAATGGCATTTTTACTTCCAGAGCCATATTGTTGCACTCTATTGCTGAGTTAAATCACAGAAAAAAACACCTGAAAACCCTGTATGAATATTAACTGACTGTCAAACCGTGAAACACCACTGCAAAAAAAGTTAAATTCAATTTAAACTGCACTTGAACAAAATACAAATCCTCCAAAATAATCCTTTAGTATTGTAATAAAGTACAATTACACAAGTGTTTTACACCCATTAAATTAACAATGGTTTAAGCAACGGTTACGGTTGGTTAAATGTCATAACCTTCGTCTCTCCAATGAGTTGTTGTCCTAACCATTCAAAACATATGAGAAGACACTTTGTCAGCCATTCAGCAGCATTCTGAAATTCACTGGTCCAAAATCCACTCATATGCATATTAAATATGTTTATTTAGCCTGTTACTGTGTTGTGATGCACAGTATTTTCACTGTTGAAGAAAAAAAAAAAAAAGAAGGCATGTCCCTGGAAACCTTTCACACCTGAATGTCATATATTCATGTTATAGAGCTTTTTATTCCAGCATGTTTTTTTATGAGGTGGTGTTGGCATCATTACCTGACTAACAAACAAAAAAGCGATCTTAAAAGGACTAGGTGCTACTATGCTGTCAGAATAATGGACACATCCCAGAGATGACCCAACAAAACCAGGCAAACAGACATCAAGTGTTTTGTATCTTAGTGCTGTTTTTTTAAAGCATTATGTAAAAGCGTCATGTTTGCATGACTGAGCATTCATGGCGCACACAGACCGCGATACGCTCTGCGTTGGCAGGATACCATTGTGCCATAAGAGTCTTATGTTCTCATGTGGTCATAGCATCAATAATGAGATGGACTAAGGCGCTGTCATAGTATTGCCATGGCAACCGTTTACAGACAGTTGGAGGCCTTAAATCCTTTTTTCCCGTGGCGAGAATGAGTGGTGTGGGAGGATGGTGGGCTGACAGCAGCGTCTGGGGGAAAAACAAGAGTGTTTTCTCAACTTACAGACTTATTTTTATCATTCCATTAGTTGTTACGTCACTTATTGCCTTCATATCTAACCAATCTTGTTCTAAAACTTGCAGTATTAAAGATCGGTTCTTACACACGTCTGAGTTTGCAGATGCGGACGCCATCAATTACCTCCATCCCCCCCACCACCACCAAGATGGTCCCTGTCCATACCTCCCAGGGGGTCAGCTGCGCCCCTGCCTTCGTCTTCAGGCAGGAAATGCAGGTATACCCTCGGATTGCGAGCTACGGACAAAGAACTTTATAAATGCTTGCTTGCTGGGCTGTTGATAAATGTATGCTTTGTTATGCTATTTTGCCTCCCGAGCTCTATTAGTTGCTTTGAGTTCAACATCAAATGTGGCAATCTGATGTTGTAAACAGCCTGTATTTAGAGCACTTATTTATTTATGAAATCCTTTATGTGAAATAAACAGAAAACCCTCATTCTTATTGTGATTTTGGACATGCTCCCAGATCAACATTCCTATCAATCAGCCAGATTTTACGGATAGGAAAAAGGGTTAGGCTCATTTTAGGACTGCTAATGTGGTTTTCCTCTATAGCATTGGGACTTGAATTGGAAGTGAGAGTTTAGACTAAGAAGATGGATGGGGTTAAGGGTTTTGAATTATGGTTGCAGATTTGGAGGGTTTCATGCTTAAAGGAACACTTCGACTTTTTGGGACTTTAGTTTATTCACCGTATCCCCCAGAGTGAGATCAGTCAATACATACCTTTTTCATCTCCGTGCGTGCTTTAAGTCTGTTTGACGCACCCACCGCTAGCCTAGCTTAGCACAAAGACTGGATGTAAATGGCTACAGCTAGCATACTAATCCCAATAAGTGACAAAATAATGCCAACATTTTCCTATTTACATGTTGTGATTTGTATAGTCACAGTGTGTACAAATAACAAGGTCATATGAGACACAGACATTTTTTAAACGTTTAAATACTGGGAACTATTTTCTCAGAAGGCGAAGCACTGCTACTTGGGCGGAGTGATTAGCGCAGCACCCGAGAAGCGCCGTTCCGTCAACAAAACCAACGTGACTAGCTAGTAGCGAACGTGATTCGTGATCATGGCTGACTTTGATGAATTGTCAGAGGATTTTTATTTGGTATCAAACCAAGATCCAGAACCATATCGTTTTGAGCCAGAATACACAGACGAGGAGTTACAAACTTTGGAAGCTGATAGACAATGCCGAACAGACTGAGGTCGAGGGGAGAATCAGAACAGGAGTAGCCTGCTATTTCACAAACAAGGTCACTGTTTCTCAAAAATGAAAACTGCCCATACCACCCTCCAATTCATTATAAGTTGAAGGCTTCAGTCCTGAAAGTTACCTTTAGCGCCGCTTATTTGTTACTGGGGCGATAGAGCGCGTTTGTGACAACACAATACTAACATTACAGGGGATACATGGAGCCCGGGAACAACTGTAATAGTAGTGAGCACCCTATTCATGTACTAGTGTCACTAAGGTTACATTACATCTAGCTAATGGCACTGTCACAGTAGGCTAGTCATCTAAAAACATAACGGAACACTTACCGCAGCCGCAGGTGATCCACTTTGTCCTGTCTTTACTATCGATGGGATGGCCGTAACGTTATCCTTCAGCATGTTTCATGCTCCGTGTGGCAAATTAAATTTTTTCAAAATAGTCGTCCTCAGTGAAATGTTCTGAGCAAACGCGATAGTCCTTGATGATGTCTACAGGTGTTATTGGATCTATATCCAGAGCAAGTATCCATTGATTCATCAGGTCAGCGTTTTTGGTTGGAATTCCCCTGTTTATTGTCGCAGCTCTTTACAATACAGCGAACACCCATGATTGTAAACTTTGCATTTACTATCTAGTAATTGCTGACTCTATTACTCCAACTCTGAGCGAACTCTCTGCTCCTCACCACGGCGCTTCTCGGGTGCTGCGCTAATCACTCCGCCCAAGTAGCAGTGCTTCGCCTTTTGAGAAAATAGTACCCAGTATTTAAACGTTTAAAAAATTTCTGTGTCTCATATGACCTTGTTATTTGTACACACTGTGACTATACAAATCACAACATGTAAATAGGAAAATGTTGGCATTATTTTGTCACTTATTAGGATTAGTATGCTAGCTGTAGCCATTTACATCCAGTCTTTGTGCTAAGCTGGGCTAGCGGTGGGTGCGTCAAACAGACTTAAAGCACGCACGGAGATGAAAAAGATATGTATGGACTAATCTAACTCTGAGGGATACGGTGAATAAGCTAAAGTCCCAAAAAGTCGAAGTGTTCCTTTAAGGTTAGGAAAAGGTTAAAAGGCTTACGGATACTGTAGAACTGATGAGGTTAAAGCAACACTATGTAATTTTTAGGTTAAAATTTTACAGTATTTATGCTATATAATGAGAAAGTACATAACAAATACATCTTCAAAACTGTGTTGGCCTTATTCCCTGTTAAGCTGTTGGGACGGATTTCAGCAGATGAACCTGCATACTTCCATTTGTCAAGCTTTTTTATACTGGCAAGCAATAAAGGTAACCTAGTTTAATGTCACTATACTTTAATGTTAAATATATTTGTAATTAAACAATTGATATGAGGATATTGCAGTTTAGGACATAAAATATATTACTTTAAATGTTATATCAAACAAAACTACAGTTAAAATGACTTAACTAAAATTAATAAAATAAAAAGTACTATACATGTGTTTTAGTACGTTAGTCAACACAAAGATAAGCGTATTTATTTAAACAATTATTTAAAATGAAAGACATTTAATTAGAAACTAGATGTACCGCATGGCGGTACAAAATATGACCGCCGCTCAGGCCTGCACTGGCTTTCCACAAAAATAAATGACGTGGAGCAATTTGGCTGTATTGCGTGTTTATGTATATACCTAAAAAAAGTAGTAGTATGTGCATGTCTGTCTGTGTGTGTGTGTGTGTGTGTGTGTGTCTGTGCGTGTATGTATGCGTGCGTACATGTGTGTGCGCGTGTGTGTTTGTGTGTGTGTGTCTGTGCATGTGGATTTGTATGTGTGTGTATGGGTGTGTGTCTGTGCGTGTGGATGTCAGTGTGTGTGCATGCTTGCGTTTGTTTGTATTCCTGCATGTATGTGTGTGACAGTTAGGGTTGCCAACTTCAGAAAAGGAAAATGCGGGACAATCGTGGTTATTTATAGGAAAATGAGGGACACTCAAAATATTTGTACTGTATCACACAGTGTACGTCATTTCAGTGTCTGCAGTTAAGTTTGTGTTTAAAAGGTTATCAGACATAAACACATTTGTATTGCTTAACCTATTTATGTATTTAATTCTAAAAATAATTTTAATGTCATACATGAAAAAAGTCACATTACAAACAAACCATAGTTCAAAATAATAGCATTTATCTAAAATAGAAAGCTTTTTTAACATTAACACTAGGCTTACAGTTCAAAAGTTTGGGGTTAGTAAGATTATTTTTTGGGAAAAAAAATAAAGAAAGTAATTGCCTACTTTTATTCAGCAAGGATGCATTACATTAATCAAAAGTGACAGTTAAGATAATGTTACAAAAGCTTTCTATGTACTTTCTAAAAGCTTTAAAACATTAATAATAATCAGAAATGTTTTTTGAGCATATTATTCCCTCAGGTAGATTACATGTTTTCTTGCGTGGCTGGATGTTAGACTCATGAACAATAATCACGTTGTTTGCATTCGCCAAAATTGATTAGCCGAAATCAAAACGTGGACAGTGAAAGGAAATTACCGTTAGCGCGAGACGAGTCCGGCTTGAAGCGGAAGCGACCAGACGGCAGAGGATGTTCGCAAATCAAACAATGATTTGTCTCAAAACAGTGATTAAAAAAAGCTGTGATTGGATGATAACAGGTGTCGGTGATCATTCTCAAGTGTCGTGGTCAGCACTGCTGCTGTTGCTGTTGTATCAGTCAGTGGTTTATCAGCTTGTCAAAAAACGGGACACGGGAGGTCACGCACGGGACAAATAAATTAGGCCCAAAATACGGGACGTCCCGCCTAATTCGGGACAGTTGGCAACCTTAGTGACAGTATCATCCTAAACCAGCAACCCTTCGCTCAACACCACCATCTACAGGCCGATGAGTGTACAGTCACTAAATGTGCACATAAATTAATTTATTTTATACCCCCCCATGGATGAAATTCTACGAAACTTAGCATACCCCCAGAGGATGTCAAGTTAATCATACACATGAAATATGGTGCAGTTCTGAACATCTCAACTGAAGATAGGGGCGATTAAAGCAGAATAATATTGCATTTTCATTTTTTATGGGAAGGGGCGCAAATCACTAATGAGTGAGTATGGGCTAGGTTGATGTGGGCCCTTAAGAGCAACATACCATAAAATTTCTTCATCCTCTGTGCCACGGTTCAGGTAGTTATTTAGGAAAAACTGCATTTTTTGGGTTTGGCTTTTCACCAGGGCTGTACCCTCAAGGGTACAATATTGTACCTTAACCTTTAAAATAAACGGTACATATATGCAACTTTTAATGCTTTTTGACCCTCAAAAAGGTACATATATGTATCTTGAGGTCCAATAATAAGCCCTATTAGTGTAGTTAGTACCTTGGGGGACAGAAATGGACTCCTACTGTAACCCTATTTCTGACAGTGTACGAGGGAATGGACGAAGACCCTGCCCACACTCCCACCACTGAGGGTGAGCTGCCGCTGACCTTTGTATTTTTTATGATTTGAAAGAGGATACTTCTATTAATCTCCCACCCATGCTGGTCCCGTCCAGTTCAAAGTCTCCTGTGTCTCCAGAGTTCCCACCCAGCCTCCCTCTCCCGCCTCTTCTAAAATCAGCCAGTCCGTCAGCCCCGCTTTCACTGGTTCCCTTCAGCCCCTCGACTTCTCCTCTAACCCTGTTGTGAAGATCTGCCTGAGGTCTTCCAGTCTCCAGCTCAAAGCCCGTCACTCCAGCTCGGCTCGTCGACCAGACGGCTCCACTTTGGCTCCTCCCTCCCTCTGTTCCACCTGGGACCATCGTCCTTACGGCTCCACCGGGCTCCCTCGTCCCTCTGGCGCCGCTTTGGTCTGACGTCGTTCTGCCTGTGCCGGGCCTTCAGCTACGCTTCGTCCATCCACTCTTTCGGCTCCATCGGGCTCCGCCTTCTCTCCGTTTCGTTTATCAGCGCCTTCCAGGAGGGGGGAGCTACTGTAACAGTGATGTTCTGTTTTCTTCGGTTTCATTACCAAGGTGTTTTGTTTGAAAATCCCTGATTTACATGCGAATTTCAACATTTTATCAGTTATACTAATGTCTCAACTGTATTAAGATGAATGGAAACTATTAAGACAAGCATTGGTCCTTCATAAGAGTTTTATGCATAAAGTTTAATAAGGGACACAATAGAACATTTGAGGCACCTTTAGTTGTTACACCGTAAGCTTTGCCCTAGATCACACCTTCAAATTATTTTGTCCACCTATAAATAACTTGAAGGTGAAACACATCTTTGCATTGGCTTAATACCAAAAACATGCGGCAAGCAAATTGCTGTCCTGTCAATTATTCAGCTGCTCTTGTATTAAAAGATCTATTATTCAAGAGGAAGAAAACCTGGCTGAAAGAGTTGTAAATTAGTCTAGCAAATCAAATACGGGTGCCTTTCATCATAAAGACCAAGACAGAACACCTGTTTATTCATTAATGCTGAAATAACCTGTCACAATAGGGCACCTTAAACGCTTTGATCCAAATGCGTTGGTTTCATGATGCTCCGTTTTCTGTGTTAACCATCTCAACAAACTGGAGGAAGCTCAATATAATGATTTTGAAGTGATTATGAGTCTATAAAGCTTCAGTTTCTATTAAATAATAATGTGCACTTGTATAACCATCTACATTCGGGTCCTGCTCATTTAACTGCTAATACATCACCACCTTGTGGTAACCAGAAGAGTTACATTACCAACCTCTCACAATGAGCTGAAGATGAGTGATTTTGCCAAGACAGCTGTCTGGTGGGCAGTCTTTTACATACTATATATTTTCCAAGTATTTTAATTAGGCCTATAGAGAACCATTTAAATGTATTGTTATTTATTAAAGGTAAAATCATTTGAGCTGCAAACGACTAGTCCCAGCAGGCACAGTACGTCAATGTGACGTCAGGAAGACGTTGGACTCCAGCTAATCCAACGTCAGTCAGACGTCATATTTTGGTTGAAAATGAAAGTCAGGTTGACGTCTAAACCCAACGTTTGTTTGGCGTTAAGCTCCAACGTCAGACAGATGTTGCATTTTGGTTGGAATAAGCACTGCAAAAAAATGCACCGCAGCACATTAAATCTGTGAAGATCTCAGCAGAGGAGGATTAAACAACTCCACAAACAGCATTACCAGCTTCACTTACCAGATTTACTTTATTTAATTTCCGGTTTAATGAAATTAATAGCTGTATTTTAAAGTCACTGTGATGGTGGTTAGCGTTTGCTTTAGTTGGACCCTTGACCCTTGCCTTTATAGTAAAAAAATTTCTCTGGTTGCTATAATTGTGTGTTTATAAAGCACATTTATTGTGGCAAAAAAGCCTAGAGAAAATGAGATTAGGTGATGTTGGCTGATTATTGATGATGAAATCATCATGTAATTGCCTGAATACCTGATCTTATTCAGAGTCTAATGTTTTGATTATATTGGACTCGTGTTTTTAATGTTTTATAATAGAAGCTATTTAATTTTCAGCATGAGAGCAATGTTGTTTAACAAATAATATAAAGGATTTTAAAAACATTTAGTGCATTAAACTTTTTCCTCTACATTATTACTTAAGAGTATGACTCTCAACAATGGTGACAATCAATGCTTAATGCTGCAGTGCATGCTTGGTACCACTCACCCATATCTCCCAGCATGCATTGCGGCATTACTAAATGATGCAGCTGGATTTTTTGTAGCTTGTTTTATGCTCAGAGTTGATCTGATTATCTGGATATTTTGTTTGATTGTCACCATTGTTGAGATTCATATGCTGTTTCTTGATGTCTGTGTGTGTCTAAGTAATGCCATAGATGAAAGGTTTTTGTGCACTAAATAGTTTTAAAAACCAAGTATATTTTTTGATAAACAACACTGCTAGATCTGCTGTAGAATCAAATGACTTCTATAATGAATAAAACAATATTAAAACCACAAGTACTATATAATCAAAGCATTAGACACTGAATAAGATCAGGGATTCAGGCATTTACATGATGATATCATCATCATCATCATCATCAACAAACAGCCAACATCACCTGATCTCATGGCTTTTTTAGCTACAACAATCATGCTTTATAAACACACAATTATAACAGCCAAAGAAATTATTCTACTAAAGAGTCAAGGGTCAAGAGCACAACTAAATCAAACGCTAACCACCATCATGGTGACTTTAAAATACAAAATATGATTTCATTAAAATGGAAATTAAATAAAGTACATCTGGTTAGTGAAGCTGGTAATAAGTGTACGGCCATGCATTTCACCTTTTTGTTTGGTTTATTCCAACCAAAATTCAACGACTGCCCAACGTTGGAGCTTGACGTCAAACAAACATTGGATTTAGACATCAACCCAACTTTCATTTTCAACCAAAATCCAACGTCTGACCGACGTTGTAGTCTATATCCTGTGCCTGCTGGGGTTGTTTGTGAACTAAATCACGAGCGAGCTGTGCTAATGTGGACATTTACATTTAGACTAGCTCTCATACGTAGGGTTAGGGGTTTGAACAAACTTTGTAACTTGTCAGAACTTTGTTCTTTGTGAGTGATGCCACAAATCGTGCAGTTGAGGTGTGCTGTTAACTTTCTCAGTGATTAGACTTTTCAACTGACTAATAATAACACACAAGTTTTGCACACTCAAGCTCTGCTAACATTTTACTCAGAAAGTCTAGGTTGTATTTTATGCTTTCCTTCCTAGCTTTGCGACACTGTTCCAAGGTCACTGTAAGTAAACATTATTTGTCCTTGATTACGTGAACACTTTTATAAATAGTACTCAGCAAGGGGGATATCATATCTGCACTGTACTGTATATTAAAATTGCTGTCAATTCATATTTACGAGTTAGGAAATCGTAAGATGTCAGGTGCGTTCAAGACACTTTCGTCGAAGCAAGATGGTGCTGTACCTTCTCTTAATTATCTACACAAAAATACAGCAAGGTTTTTAAACTCTACTTCTAGAAAATGAAGAAAGAATGTTCTTCAGGTGTGTGTTTCATAATAATTAATTTATGAAGCCACAGTTATCTTTATCGTTACATACATTGGTGTATTACAATGATATTATATTTTGTGCAGGATTTTGTTGTAAATAAAGAAAATCTGACAATGTCACTGCTAAATACCTGTAAGTATTGTGGTATTCCGCCACATTTCTCACTGACTCGTAAACTCAGGGCTTACAGAAGTTCCATCATGGCTTGAACAATCATCATGATTTTACTATATAGAAATGCAGAAATGTACATTTCCTAATAAAGGTGTGTCCACGTTCCCGTTCATCTTTGTAAACTCGTAATTTCGGAGACCTCCGCCTTGTTCCCCGTGACCGCTGCCACCTGACCACTGCAGATTCATTTTGCCGTTGATAGTGTTGCTTTAGAATCGCATAATTCCGAGTCCGATGACGTGAACATCTCAGAGTAGGATGTCACGTGTTGTCATCTTGTAATTAGTTACGGCATGGCATGAACGCAGCATCAGCTACATTGTTTCTTATACAGTCCCATTAAACAAAGGCAGTCATTCTGCATGCCAAGCCAACGATTACATAACATGCGAGATACTGATTTAATTTAGAAGGGATTGCATAATTATAATGGGGAGGTCTTGCGTGTTTTACATTGAAATCAACAGAAAAGAGGACAGCACCAATAAGATTAGCATTGAAGGCACCAAATGGGTTTGATCTTAAAGGTGCCCTAGAATTTGAAATTGAATTTATCTTGGCATAGTTAAATAACAAGAGTTCAGTACATGGACATGACATACAGCGAGTCTCAAACACCATTGTTTTCTCCTTCTTATTTAAATCTCGTTTTTGAAAAACACCCCTGAAAAATAGGCGAATCTCCACATAACACCGACTGTGACGCAACAGTCGGGATCATTAATATGTACGCCTCCAAAAATTTGCATATGCCAGCCCATGTTCAAGGCCAGGCGGAACTGCGCAGCCGAATCATCGCCCGAATCATTTTTCTTCGAGAGACATCATGGCTTGCAAACGAGCGAAGCATGTCAGTTGCTCAGTGTTTGGATGTACAAATGAACACAAAGGTATTTTTTTAGTTCCTTCATCCGAGCCTTTGAAGAACCAGTGGGTTATGTGAATGTCTGATGTGTAATTGTTCAACTTCAGACAGATAATATTTCTCTCAAAGTCGTTCAATACTGTTTATGCATCAGTAAATCAAGCCAGTGACTAAACGATCAACTTCACGTCGTTTCTCTTAGTAGGATGAAAATAATCGTACTTAAACTGTGATTAATATATATACAGAAAGAAAGCGATCAAAGAACAATCCCTTTCCATTCGCTCAAGCTGTCAATCACACAGCGCGAGTTTATCTGGACACTTGCCAAACTCGTTATGAAATCAATGACACTGTTACACTGCACAACGAAGCTTTTACTGTACGTACATCATGTTTGCATTAGTGAGAGTACAGAAAGTGCATTGCAATGATAAGATCTTCATTCAAGTGATCAACAGGCTTACACTGAAGTCTCACAGCAGCCAATCACAGCAGTGGGCGTTTACACTGAAGTCTCACAGCAGCCAATCACAGCAGTGGGCGTTTACACTGAAGTCTCACAGCAGACACGCCCCTTCAAACAGAGCGTTCAAATCAGAGGCTAAAATCAGGCTAGGAAAAATGCCTTTTATTTCTAAATTATAAAAAAAAATTATCTAAACAAGTAATAAAAACTCAGTGAGTGTTTTAGCGCAATTTTCTCACGTCATGGGATCACAACACTACGAGATAGTAAATGAAAGAGAAAATAAGTTGCTCGAGAATATAACTTTCTCTTGAAATTCAAATGAACTTTCTGAAATCAAATCAGCAATGGATAATAAAAAAGGCACAATCACTTGACTAGTTGAACATCATTTTTTTTATTAGCTCATTATTTTTTACATCTTGTGTTCACTCAATATCCTCGATTTTCTCTGTATCAGCTTCCTTTTCTGCTTTGTCCTCTTCAGATTCTTCCTTCTTTTCTGCTTGACTATTGGCTTGTGACTTCGTAAACTCTTCTTCTGCTTTCGAGATATTTGCCAAAACATCCTCTGAAAGCCACGAGTCATCGTAGAAATCAGATACGCCTGATGAGGAAGCCGTTGGTGTGGATGTCGCCATCTTTTGTCGCTTTGCTGAACGTTCTTCCATTTATTTTGCAACAACCTCTTGTCGTTTTCTCATATATTCTTGCTCCTTCTCCAAATCTTGATCGATACCTTCATTGATTTCTTGCCGTAATTCAGTGGAATTAATTGTGCTCATGACTCTTGTGAATACCTTCCTTACGTATTTCTGTGGAACAATAGTTTTATAGGTGAAAAGGCAATATTTTTCTTATTTCCCTTCATATAAAGTTTTAATTAATTTTTGAAGCATAAAGGAAAGATTTTTGATCAATTCTTTTTTTTCAAATATTATTGTAAATTTTAGAAGCTATCGATTGCAATTTGTTTCAACTCGATAGCTATTATATTTGCCGAGAAATTTGCAAAAAACTGAATTTTTTCTGGAATTTCCAGGAAATCCAAAATCTTTTCCTGGATTTTTTTTGTGCGTTCCCGAGATTAGACCTTCCTTAACATAATGCCGAAAACCCGAAGTCCCGAAATCATGAGTTAACAATCGCAATTTTGTCCGGTGGAAAATTGCGCTAAAAACATACTAACATTATAAGGGCACCCCAGGAAACATTCTAAAATAGTAAAATAATCCATGCAAGGGCACCTTTAAACTGTAAATGGCCATGCTGTTGGAGGCCTTAAAGCTCTCAGTAAGTAAAAGTGGCAGGGAGAGATACTATTCTCATGCCAGCACACATCAAACAGACACTTTGCCCTGCAGCTCAGCTTGATACGAGAAGATAAATCCAAACTTATCCTTCTGTCTGCACGTAGAAAGTGATCTGTCCTCTCTCACGGTCCAGAAAGACTCCTAACCACTGCGGGTGAGTTGTGATGGCAGCACTAACCGTGGCCTTCCCTAAACCCAATAATTCAATCCTCAGTCGGGTTAAGGGCCCACTGTGCTTTCCAACATGGTATATAAAGAATTTGCCCTCAGGAATCAATAATGCCTTCCTGTTTGCTTATTTTTCTGTCAGTATGAACAGTTTCATTCTTTTTTATTTCATCTGTGTATGAGCAGATTGAACAAACCAATAGTGATTTGATTTGTAATGCCTGAATTAATATTGGCATGTCAGGCAAATTAAAGGAGTGGTTCACTTTAAAAGGAAAAATTTTTTTTTATATATATAACTCCGATTGTATTAATCTGTAAGAAGAATGTCATATACACCTAGGATGGCTTGAGGGCGAGTAAACCATGGGCTAATTTTCATTTGAAAGTGAACTACTCCTTTAAATCCTGCCATTTAATATTCTTTTTTAAGCTACTCTCTGAAGCAATACTTTCTTGGACACTGGCTGCCATTCAAACTGTATCAGCTTCCAGCCGAGAGCTGTGAGCAGATTGTAAAATTGACAAAAAAAGACAGTTTTGTTATTTAATAAGTTTTGACCATCTGCAGCAGTGAGTTCAGTGGATGTGAAGATCTCCTCAGTTTCACACAGGTGTTCTGACAGAGTAACCACAAGTGTAGATCATCATTTCCATCCACCTATTTTTAGGCACATTTTGGGATATCACATTAAAAAAAAATTGCTGGAAGGAAACGCTGCTTTATTCGCAAATGTTTTATGCGATATTCCAATTTTGTGCATAAGTTAAATTCGCAACTTTGGATGGAAACATATAGCTACTTTGACTATGGACATGTTTGATTACAAGAAAGGGTCACATTTTGACAGTTTGCCTTTACAGGATAGGAAAGTGGAGAACATGGAAAGAGATGGAATGTATTATTATTATTATTTTATTTTTTATTTTTTTTGAAAGTCTGTGTCTGGAACAATGGTAAACAATAAAAAGTGTACATGAAAGGTAGGCCTACTTGAAAAGTAGCAAAAATAAATTATGAGTACATGGTCCAATATAGTTTGAATGTGTCCTTCAGTATACTAGGCCTATATAAATTTGAATCTGTTTTTAAAGAATTCAATCCCTGGGACATGAAAGTTTCTGTGTTAAGTCTACTACTCGGAGTTGCAGACTTGATTACAAAATAATCACACACAGGTGGAAGGAAGCAGAACATAACCAGGCAATGAATCATGGGAAATGCAGTTCATTATAAGATCAATGAGACAGGAGGAGTGCCCTCTGGTGGCTATCGTCGGTACTCCAGCTGACAGGCGTGACAGTCTGAAGTTAAAGTCGCCCATGGCCATAGTCAATAGTTTTATCCCTTAAAACTCATCTTTGATCACCAAAATGACATGGGCCTATTGAAACTTTTTTTTCTTGAGAAAAATTCTTCATGCCTTAAAATAGCTTCAGTGTAACTCTACACCCTTGCCTCATTTAGTATACCTGGTTCTATGAATATGCAAATGAGCCCCGCCTCCACTCACTCACACCAGGGGCACGTTCAACGTTTTGCTACGGTTTCCGGGTTGAACGTCATGTTTCCTGGTAACGGCGTGCACCGGTGTGCAACGGGGTTTGAGATGCGTTTTCTCTTGTTTGGTGGGTGTGTCAGAACTGCAGTCCAATCAGCAGCAACATGTATATAAAGCACGCCGTGAACTCACACAATGGGTTCAAGGAAGGTAATTTACAAATGTGTTCGATGCAGCTCGGTATACTGAGGATATTAGAAGACATGTTTGTCGTAAGTTTTATTGTAAAAATATAGGATATCAACATAATAATGTAGTTGTTTATATTTTTTGCTTCATTGCAAGTGTATGACATTTGGTATAGAAATAAACAATGGTAATTAAGTGCTTTTCCTAAAAATGAGAAAGAAAATACAGGGTATTAAAACAGTATGAACTACAAATAAAGTCAGTATGTGAGGCTAAATAGATGTGTTTTAGTCTGAATTAGGTAAGATGTGTGCTTCCATTTCAGTTTCCACAGATCCCTTCACTCGTTTGGGATGTTCTCTTTTGTTCTGGGCGGCAAGTGCAGTAACTGTAACATCGGACATATTTTGTAGTATTAAACACATATTTATACCGACTTCATCAGGCTCAGAAAATTCTTAAAGGGATAGTTCACTTTGAAATTAATTTTTGATATGTTTTAGCTTACCTCAAGGGCATCCAAGATGTAGGTGTCTTTGTTTCCGCAGTAGTTTCAATTTTGATATTTTTAGGTCAAACCGTTCTTGTCTGTCAGTCATATAATGCAGGTCGATGGTCACTGTCTCAAAACACAAGCACAGAGTCCAAATTAAAACAATTCCCCATCGTCCAAATGAAACAATTCCCCATCATAAGTACACATTGATGGCCTAAGACACGAAATGAGCGGTTTGTGTGAGAAAACGAACAGTATTTATATCGTTGTTATCTCTTGAAAACAGCACACGTCCAAATGATCTGACGGCGCGGGCGGGTATAGATATATACATAGATGTCGCCTAAAACATATCAAAAATTAATTTCAAAGTGAACTATCCCTTTAACAAAGAACACAAAGAATGGCCTTCTCAGCTGCCATAGTTGCAACTCTTGCGTCATCAGAACAGTGTGTTCAACGCATCACCGTTTCTGTTTAAAAACGCAGCCCAGCTCAGAGATCCACTCGTTGACGATCACTCGTTGATCTGATTGGTTACAAGGTAGTTTGTGACGTCGGAAACACCAGCGATTTCAAACCCTGTTTTTGAGACTATCTTTGGCTCACTGCAGTTTTAAGGAGAAAATACTCAGCAATAGTGTTGACTTATGAATTTGCACATGGTTTGTCTTAAAGCATATCAAAAACACCACATAGACATATAAACAACATTAAAAGCTTAATTTTCACCACAGGGGGACTTTAAAGAAACAACCATGTATAAAAGTAATCCTTAAAAAAGGCTCAAAACAAACTTAAGGTGCAGGTTTGCACTTTTCGTGTTCTAACAGGGCTCTGCTGTTCAGAACTGATTGGTTGAGACTGAGTGTTCAGTTAGTGTTCGGTTCACTACTGCCCTCCACTGGTCAACTGATCCTGACTGCACTGCCACTGTACAAGGAGGCAACTTCTCCAAATAAGTCTCTAAATCCACAAATCCCTGTGTTAATACATAAAATATAAATAAAGCCTGTGGTAAACACAACTTGACTATACATTGACATTTTGTTCAACAACAAAAATTACAAAAAGTCAAAGCATGGGCCAAGTTATGTTTACCACAGGATTTATTTTAATGCATAAATAAATAAATAAATAAATAAATAAAAAACATTGAAAAATCTCAAAGGAACCAGCTGCATATTTTTGGATTGCTAAAGCAATCAAGTCTCTTCAGAAAATTTTGGACTAAACCACTCAATTCATATCTCTTTATGAACTTTTTGAAGCGTCAAAGTGGTAGTTGCCTAGACTGTCAATGGAGGGACAGAAAGCTCTCAGTTTATCAAAAAGATCTTCATTTGTGTTCCGAAGATGAACGAAAGTCTTACGGGTTTGGAAAGATATGAGGGTGAGGATTTTAATTTTTGGGTGAAAAAACCCTTTTGGGAATCAGTTCAGATGGCCCAATGGTTCCTAACGAAACAAACAACGTGATGAATGTTTATCACATCATGTGGTCCAAAACTTAAAGACAGAATTCACATGATGGTTCTACATCTGTGCTGAGCAGGACCAGCTTTCTCATAGCAATCCACTGAGAGTGGTTCCAGGTCAGAGGTCAGGTTCCTGCAGGGCAAAAGCTCATTATCAACACACTCTCCAGCCACTTGATCATTCCACTTCTTCTCTCAAGCCCCCGATTTCTGCTCTTGACCCTGAGTGTTAATGCTTCTGTTATCAAGAGCAGGGCAGATCTGAGGCCTGAAAGCCAGTGAAGAGGCACAAGAATTCAGACATTAACTCTCTGAAGTGTCGGCACACACACCAGTCACATGCTGGAGGTTTGTACCTTGTAGATAGTGGCATAAGTGTCAGGTCAGGTCAGGTCACAAAGTGTTGAGGTAGCCTAACTTTTCCCATGATGTTACCAGCAGTAACATCTTGCTTATGCCACTGTTGCTGTTTTTATTAGTTATATTCATTGAATATTTCATGCATTTCTGCCTGTTTGTTTGAACCCTTTTGATCTAAATATTGCACAGATCTTGTGGTCTTTGTTTTGAGACCACATGGTCTTAAGTGGGTTTTCATGCAGCTTCACTGAGGAGAGGCTCGAGTCTGGCCACTTTATTTCAGTAAATTTCTCCCATCTCCATATATGATCATGGAGCTCAACCAGAGAAACCATCAGCTTCTTGGCCTTCTCCATAGATTGCTCATTTCTACCATCTCCATATATGATCATGGAGCTCAACCAGAGTAACCATCAGCTTCTTGGCCTTCTCCATAGATTGCTCAGTTCTGGTCTAGGAACAGTTCCAGTCTTCTTCCATTGGAGGCTATGCTTCTGAACCTTTAATGCAGCAGAATGTTTTTGTAGTTTTCCCCAGATGCCCTTTTTTTTTATTATTATTTGTATTGATACAATCCCGTCTCTGAGCTCTTCAGGCAGTTACTTTTACCTCATGGTTTGGTTTTTGCTTTGATGTGAAGGGGTAGGAATACTTTTACAAAGCACTGTATAAAATCCCGATTCCCGTTTTGTTTTGAGAAAACCCTTCTCTCACAGAATCATGTGATACGCATGACTATGGAAGCTTGTTTCCGCCAATGAATAATAAATAAATAATAATAATAACTTTTTTTCTCACAAATGCGATATATCAAGTCAGAATTGTGACTTTTTTCCTCACAATTGCGAGATATGAAGTCAGAATTGTGAGAAATAAAGTCGCAATTCTGAGAAATAAAGTCGCAATTGCGAGACATAAAGTCAGAATTGCGTGTTATAAAGTCGCAATTCTGAGAAAAAAGTCAGAATTCTGACTTTATATCACGCAATTCTGACTTTATATCTTGCAATTCTGAGAAATAAAGTCAGAATTGCGAGATGTAAACTCGCAAAATTAGATAAAAAGTCGCAATTATCTTTTAAAATGTTTTATTTTGTGGCGGAAACAAGCTTTCATACATGACAGCCACTAGAGGGCAGAATTACAACGTGTTTCTGTCACTATCATTTTTAAACAGGTGACAGACAGTAAGAATTTTTTACAGTCTCATAGCAATTTGTAACTATTCTACGTTTTGGCGAATTTGTGGCCAATTCGTCTGAATCTAAGCGGTACAGAGAAATATTAGTGTGATAAACAGTAGCCTATAACGAAATTATGTATGACGAAAACCACTTCATTGAATAACCAATTATATGAAGGATACATCAGACTATATGACAAGTTGTAAAGGATTAAACATTTAAACAGTCATTTATTTCTATTGCTTTTAAGAGTAGGCCTACATATTGACAAATAATCTGTTTTCTGATTGGTAGCAGGATTATTCTGGCAAAAGGTTGCCATCTCATGTTGCATTTTAACGTCATATTTATGAATTATGAGCAGTTATACACTACTGATCAAGTTTAATATATATATATATATATATATATATATATATATATATATATATATATACACACACTTGATCAAAAGTGACAGTAAAGACCTATTATAAAAACTCTAACCACAATTTTTTATTTATTTTTTACTTTCTATTATTCAAAGAATCCCCCCCAAAAAATTTTTTTCAATTCTATATTTTTTTTCACTCAATGACAGCAGGATTAATTTACAACTTTTATCATTTTGACTTGCATTTTAACATTTCAAATTATTTTCAAGTTAAAAATACATGAAGTTAATTATTTGCGGTTATGAATTTCAACACCTTCCACATGTAGGAATCCAGCAGCTCGATGAAGAAAACACTCGTGCAGCCAAAACAAACCTTTGTTTAAAATCACTTTTATTTCAAGATTTTTAAACTCATACAGATCGTAAGGCATCTGCACAAAGAACAGTTTCTGCAGAGGTTTAAAAAAAAAAAATCACTTCCCTCAGATGGTGGACGGGTTTGATATAGATGTTGTTTTTTTTGGTGTGTTCCCTCCCCCTCCCCCCTCCTTAATTTTTTTTTTAATTTCTCAATAATCTTAAATTACAGCTATTATATAATTTCATACTCTTGATTTCTTACAGCAGTCAGACAAAGTGAGAGCGATGACAGAGGAAAGTGTTTAAAATCCATTAAATATGTACATAGAGGCTTCACATCACACACACACACATACACACGGCAGGCTAAACAGTACTATGAGGGGAGCACATCATGTGTTGATGCATCTATTTACAGGTCCCTATTCTTACTACACGATGACACTAGGTTCTCTCTTACGGGGAGGCGTCGGAGGAGAATCAATGTGACTTGTTTTTTCTACCTTTGCATTTCATTTCCAGTGGGGGTGTTTTTGGATAAAAGGGTGGTTCTGATGAGAAATAAGTCCTAAAACCTTAAATAACGTCACACATCCGCACACTTTCCCAACCCTGACGCAGGGCCAGAGAAGGTCTGCATGCGTCGAACTACACTGTAATCCGGGACGAGTTTTGAACCGGACCCTAGACGAGCATTCGCAGTACGACCCTGATTTAAACTCGCAGGACGCCACATAGGGGACGAGGTGTACGTGATAAACATGAGAAGGGTTTGAGTGAGAGGAACTGACATCGTGCGTCTCCGGGGATTGGCCCAGGCTACTTGGACACGTTGACCCGGAAGGTGACCCGGCCCATGAACTTGTCGCGCTCGTCGTTGTTGATCAGGTCCGATCCCTCCACCTTGCACTCGATGAGGAGCTCAGAGTTGTAGTCTTCCTCAGTCAGCAGAAGCTTCACGGCTACAACGGGCTGGACGTAGCTCGGCTGGTGGAGACCACAAAAATTGGGAGAAATATGGTAAGAAACTCGGCAATAATTAAATATGGTTATGATTACCTATGTCTAGACAAACTTTCCTAAAACTTGAACAAACCCAGAACTTGTTCTTGTGTTCGATCATGTAAAGAAGATACTATTAAATATCTTGTTGTGTGGCTTGATTCTGAACCAAATCACATAATCATGTTTTACACAAAGTCAACTTTGGAACTGGTATTTTACATCAATCTTTCGTAGAAATTTTTTTTAATTTAGTCTGTATTAATGATCTCCCGCAACAGTGTGAAGGGATACGAGCACAAATGTATGCTGATGATACTGTTATTTTTACACATGCGAGAAGTTAAAAGCTGCTACAGACAGGATTACACCGTGGCTGGGACAATCATGTCTTAGCTTGAACATTAGTAAGACAAAAGGAACTTTTCTCAAAAAACAAATGTTAAATCTGATGTTTATTAATGGGGAAAAGATAAAATAGTTAATGAGTTCAATTATCTTGGCATAATATTGGACTCAAATCTCAGTTTAAAAAAAAAAAAAAAAAAAAAAAAAACATTTAAAGAAAATGGTGAGGAATATTAAATATAACTTGGCAAATTTTAGACAAATTAGACCATGTCTCTCTGTTGATGTAGCAAAGACTTTTATGCGTGTATACTCCTTTCTCCTCTCACATGTCTTATTGTCTGACATGTTGGGTTCAAGCTGGTGAAACTGTGATTAAACCCTTAAAATCCCTATATAAACAGACATTAAAAATTTCAGATAAAAAAAAACAAAAGAAAACATTCATTATTGTAGGATCATAGAGAAATTTTTTTTTTTGAGCTTTGGCAATTTTAGACTTTTTTTTCAAGTTTGTGTATGGTTTATAAAATCTGAAATGGCTTGGCTCCTTCTGTATTATGTGACTTTGTTCATTTTCGCTCTGAAAACTCCGAGATCTACCAGATTATCATCCATGAGTAATTGTCTGGTTCTGCATTTGGACTATCGTCTTTTGCATTGAAAGCTAATCAGTGGGATGCCCTACCAGAGGATATAAAAGGGTGTAAAGCTCTTCATCTTTTTAAATTGAAGTAAAATGATTATATATCTTTTTTTAATTGAACCAACTCTGTAAACAGTTTGTTGCAGTTTAATTTTGTGTGTGTGAGAATGCATGTTTTTATTGTATGTGAACACACAGGTATTGTCTGTGTAATTTTATGTTAGTGTTTGTTGACCTGCCTGGGGACTACAGATGACAATTTGCCTTTGGCTAAATCCGGTACAATGCATGAAATGGAAATAGTTATGAAAAAAAAAAAAATATTTATAAAGGCCCCTTTATAAATAAATTAAGAAGAAGAAAAAAAAAACAGCATCAAAATTAGATCTCGTTTGGCTTAACACGGCGTATAATAATCTTTGCAGAATCGGTTTGGGATGTTCTTTTTTTACTCCCTGTATAATGCATGATGCACTCATAGAAGACATTCATTGGCTTCAATTTATATCATTACTTTAATTATCCCAGTCATCTAAAACAATACTTTGTATATTTTTCTTTAAATTACTAAGTTAGACATTCTTCCCAGATGTATTTCCTTGTTTCTCATGCACACACACACAAAAAAAACACTTATTTAAAGCCCAAATAGAATAATTTACCTGCAGACATTACAGATCCTGTACATCATTTCAGTCGTTTAAACAATCTTTGTCAACTTATTTTAAGTTTTTTATTTATTTATTGTTTTATACTTGATGCTCATTTAAACTTGGATTCACTGATCATTATATTTTGTTGTGCATTTATTATTGACTATTCTGGTAACTTGGTGTAATATTTTTACATCTCAAGGGGTTAATCCTAAAAAATAGACTAAATTCTTATATTTATATTTTTGTTTGATACATTTGTAAAACGTGTATACATTTTTTTCTTTTTTAAATATTTGGGTTTAATACTTAAAAATGACTTTGCCCATTAACAGCACAATCAAAATACCAATCATTAAAAAAATATTTTATTTTAATTATTTTATTTATTTTCTGTACATAGAATATACATTATAAATTGCACTTTAAAATTTAAATACTTTTAAATATGCATTTTATATTATAGATTATATATTTTCTATACATCAAATATACAAAAGATATATATTTTTTTATTTAAACATTAAAATAAAATATAAATGACAATTATATACATTCTACATATACATATATTTAAAAATATATACACACATTTCTACACGCAAGAATATTTTAAAATAAATACTATATGTATATTTTATGTTTAATACATAAACAAGCCCTTATTTGTACGTCTCCCATTAATGGCGCAATCAGACCAGTTCATTTAAAATTAATTTATTAATATATTACACTTTCAAACGTATTTTAAATATTTTATATGAAAGATGTATACATTTTCTATACATCAAATAATTCATTTTCATTCATAATAAAATTCATTATATTTTTTAAATGTGTCAAATATATTTATATTTTATACATGGAATACTTTTCTCTTCATTTATTCTGCCAATGGTCACCACTATATTGTGCATCTCCACATTTAAACACTGTGATCTAGCTGCATTGTACTTACATGCAATTTCTTGCCATAATAGGGGTAGTAACTCTTGTCCAGTATGCCCTCAGGGGGGAAATACTGCATCTGCAGGGGAGTTTCTCTCTGTACCGTGAGACAAGACGACAAAGGGTGAGATCACACTGCTGCACTTCATAGACAATGTGTCATGTGACTCATGTCATGAGCAGTTGCCATTAGCAACAGACTGCCCTCACATCACTCAAACTGATGACAAGGAAAAATAAGACCCTCTTCAAATGCACAAAGACATCAGATATTTCATAAAGCATGTTACACACACACACACAGAACAACCTTTCATACAATACAGACAGGATGTTGCATCATGTACTGTATATGAACGCATGAATCCACAACTCTCTGCTCGCAGTCCATCCAAGCAGTAGCAGGAAGCAACAAACTGTTTCAGGAACAGTTGCAAGGTTCTGATCCTAATGTGCATTCAGCAATCGGTTCATCTTTCATTAAGTGAACCGAATGAGATGATGTGCTGGAAGCCGGAAGCTTTTGAAATGGCTGTGTATCGAGAGAAAGGTCAAAGTGATGCATGCTTGCAGACAGCGTTAAGTCCAACGAAAAAGAAGATCATAAAAACACTAAAAGAAGGTGTTAAGTCAGTCATTTTAAAGCATCAAACGACTACAAACCATGATTCATGATGTAATAATCAAATTCAAATAAAGAATGTAATTATTAAGAATCAGCACAGAAGCTCAAAAAGTGCAGCGTTTCATTCGTTGCTTTCACACAAACTGCTTTTGCTGGAAATATACAGCATTCATTCAACGCAAACTAGTTACAGAAATTCACTTTACTCCTGTTCGATACTACAATTTATGAATGACCACTACTGTGCATTCACTATATTTTCACAATAGCTGTTTTAAAGCAATTTTGATGATAAGGGGTGGTATCAAAATGTGTAAAACACCAAACACAGTTGCTTTGTGCGCTAACAGATGTGGTATTAATCACTGGAAAAGTTAACATCAAAAACGCATTGGCTTTTCTTGTGTGAAAGTCCCACTGAAACATTGCAAGGACAATTTGTGGAAGTTTGTTTAGTAAGAAACGGCAAGATAGAAACAGCAGAATCCATCAGCATAACTTTGCAAAAGCGTTAAAAGTTCAGAGGACAGAGAGTTCCTGAAGGAGCTGAGAGCACTTCCTTGTGTCCGCTGTATACCTTTCAAAGGTCACACGGGTGAGAGCTCTCAGAGAAGTCATGAGGTACAAGAGTGACTAAATGATAAGGGCAGTAAAGAAGTTCTCATGGGAGTCGAGTCAAAAACAGTGCAGGTCTGATAGGAACGGCTCACATCTGCAGCAAAGAACTACGTCAAGGAAGCAAACAAGTGTTTGAAATGGGTCCAACGTTGCATAACTCGTGCCTGATATCGGTTAGATGTTTGTGGACGTGTTCGTAAGAATTCGTAAGAGGTTTCTGAGGTCAAAAGGCAATGTTTTGCAAGGAAAAAAAATAATTACTACGTCAATAAAATCAATTGGAGTACCTGGAAAAACCATGAATTTGACCCAAACACATTTCACTTATGTGTGGTAGATTCCCAATAGCAACTGTTTACACCTGATATGGTGATCCAAAAATAAGTGCTCAATAAGCACTTGTAACGTAAACAATGTGGCCTGAACAACCCTAAAGAGCTGTCATGTTTACAAGGTAACCGGCTGCTACAGTGAATAGTGATGATTTGAATAATCTGGATTTTGCCTTGTTCATGGCATCAAGATGTTTTGAGTTTGGTGTGAGCACTTAGTAGCAAGTAGACAGGATATTGTCAATGTAAAACAAACTGTTTGTTCGTTTACATGTCATAATTTGGTCCCTTCCTATACAAGTTGGTCCTTTCTGACCAGAATACGATGTCAAGGGTAGCAAACCTTCTGCTAATAGTCCTTAATATGTCCGTTTGCATAGCCATGCCTTGGACTAGGGGTGTCTGATCCTACTGGAGGACCACCTTTCAGTAGAGTTGATCTCTGGCTCAAATAAGCATCCCTGAACCATCTAATCCAAGGCTTCAGGATCACTAGAAACTCCCAGGCAGGAGCTGAACTCTGCAGGAAAGTAGCCCTCGTGGAGCATGATGGGATACCTCTGGTCCAAAGTATGGCTAAGCAAACCACCTAACATGCTACCCTTCCACCAAAAAATGGTTGCCTGCTAAGTCAGCGCTAAAAGAAAACAACTGACAGACTGGAAATGTCTTCACTATCCCCGAAAATGAACACGCAATGACGCACACCCTTAGTTTAAAAGCATTCCACAATTTGCATGTTAATGATAGATGTATACGGAAATCTTGTGATTGGATTATTTGAATCATATTTTATTATCAGGAATAAACAGGGGTGCCTATGGTGTGGAAGGACCCACCTCTATGGTTGTTCTACCAAGACACTATGCGTCTCATTCTCAATGGCTGGGGGATCTGAAGGTATACATCATTTCTAGAAAGAGGGCAGTTAAAAGCACCATAGACAAAGCAGTACAGGAGAGAGGCAGCAAAGAGATGGAAAAGGCCCGGGACAAGGACCCTGGGGAAACAATGAGGAGGGAGGGGGGCCCAACATCTTACCCACCATTAATACTGCTGGCCCTATAGGCAGCGTGGAGAGAGACCAGATACAAACAGATGTGTGAAAACTCAAGATGGGAAACAAGCACATTAATTCAGACTCGCACCATCATGATACACTCATCCTGACATTGTCGTCACTGTGATTCTGCCAAATAAGACATGTTCTTGGATCAACTTATGTTGTTGATCATGGAACAACTTTTCTGTCTGAAAAATTAAGCCTCATCCATATCCCTACCCCTAAACCTAACCCGATCCATAACTTCTCCCTAAAATCAGAGGGTAATGATAGGTGAATAACACTGATGTAGAAGCAACTAACCCAAGTTAAAGGCCTACTTATAACTTGACAAACTATAAACTTGTCCCTCAAATCTGATTGTGATAATGTCCCTCTGATCTGATAATGTTGTTCCAGGATCAACAAAGATGTTGATCCAGGAACATGTTGTACTTGGTGAAATCACGTTACACCTAATATTGTACACATTTAAGCTAGTATACAATGTGTGATGTAGGAATTACCTTGGCTGCGCAGCTGATACGTGGGTCTCCTTTTGGCCTAAGCCCAATAACCTGCAAAGGATAAGGAACATATACACTGAACAAACATCCTTAAATAATGATCCGACTACTTCCACAACAGCATAACGCCCTGAGTTGACGAACTAATGAAACACAGAAATTTATAAACAAGTCTGGTCTCTCATTCTTCAAAGGGGAAGTGTTGAATTTCTGAGATGCAATTACAAGTTTTTGTCCATGCATGAGCACCATGGCTCAATTTGTCTGGAGAACATATGAAGACCTCCGATGCAAAAGCCTTTAAAAGCCTCCTCTGCCAAAAATGACAATAATATTGAGTGAATGCTCTCCGCACATACTATATGTTCATCAAATACTTTCACTTCAAACTCACTAAATCCCAGCCTAAGCCCATTCAGAAATGCCGGTACTTGGGTAAAAACCTATACATAGGAGCCTGATAAAAATGTTAATATTATTAAACAAAAACTTTAGACGGACTTAGAGGCTTTTGCATCTGAAGTCTTCATATGCTAACAGCTAGTCTGCAGTTTCACCAGTAGGTACCTTTTACTGGGAAGCGCGTAAAAACATGCGACTCACTCGATTCATCTTGACTAGGATGCATGGCTGGCCCTCTGAATAACCAAAATTGCTATCAGCCAGTCCAGAGCACTGTCGTAGAAAACTTCTCTTGAACTGGCAGGCCTTCTTCTCCACAACAACATCATCACCTTGCTCAAAGTACTCCCCCTTGGGACAGACCTGGTTCCCATCCTGCAGTGAGTCGTTGTACGCTGAAGTAACAAAAGAGAGAGAACAGATAGTGAGATAATGGTGCTGAGTTTGGGAGACGTTTTTTCTTGTCTACAAGTGTGGCCAATTTGGAAGTCTTTGAGTGCTCCAAATAAGAGCTTAAAAGCCCCCCCAAAATGGTTTGAGAAGCGCAACATTCAGTTGAGGAAAGACATATCAAATGTTGTACTGCTTTTTCAATTGCTAATAGTTTTAGTTAAAAATCAAGGTCAGAATTGGGACATTTCTACTTGAGACCAACTCCAACATAAGAAAAATAATCATAGTTGTCTTTAGCACCCAGTAGGCATCACATTTGATGAGGAAAGAACTTTATGACTGTTAAAAGTATGTTCTATATGGTAATGAAATCCAGACATACTACATCCGCCATGTTTGCTTTGTCATATGACCTACGGCACTTCACAACTCCTCTCCTTTGGGCTAAAGGGATAGTAAAATGTCCATCAGATGCACAGGTCAGAATCTCGCCAGAAGTAGGAGGTCTTCTAAATACTATAAACTTCTATGAATACTCATGGCAAACATATTACTCATTTACCTTAAACTATATAGTATGGAAGTAGGCATTTTCGAATGCAGGGCATGTTTTACACACCCGTTTCTGCACATATTTTCGAAACAGGGTTTAACAATGTAATGGAGGAACTTATTGACTTTTAGTTCTAAAATTAATGTCATATTTGTCATCAACCACGGACCTGGGTCCTGCTCATCTCGACTAAAATCACAGTTGTTAATAGTGGAATTGCGACTTCAAGAGGTAATCTTTGCACTTTTAGCAAGCAAGATAATTGAACATGGCACCAAACAAACCACTGAACCATGATTTGCTATTGCTAATCAGTGGTAGGTGTATTTAGGGATGGACTAGTGTTTTATCGGACAAGAATGTCTAAATGCCTCTGAGCAGCAGATGATGTCATTTATATTTCTGGTCCATTTTCCCAGAGTAGAAACACTTTAAATGAGTTTATCTCCTAAAACTAACATCTAGATACCCTTAAAACTAATTGACTTAAAGCCACAAGACTCCAATTTTGATTGCATGGGGTCCTTAAATGAGTCACTCATGACTGCTGTATCAGATAAGACTTCTGTTATGGCTGCATGTCCGAAAGCTGAAAAATGCTGCCTTCAGCCACGGTCACACTAGACTATGAGCATGCGAAATTTATTCGAACACTGCAATGGTCGTGATATGACGTCATGGTCTGCAGAGTCTCATTTATAAACATTAACTTATAACAAATAGTAATAAACTGAAAATGCATTTATTTATTTTTTATCTACTCGACTTTACTGCAAAAATATTGTTGAATTAATTCAACCAAAAGGTCACCCCGTGATGTATCGATCTTTTACTTGTCACACGTCTTCACGTGATGCGAATTCGCGGCTCAGAGTTCACCAAACTTGAACTTTTGATCGCAGAAAAATACAAAACTTTTTGCATGAGCTTGCGTTTGTGGCCTGACGCATTCGCATGTGTATAAATGGAAGTCAATGGACCGAAAAATGTAGTGTGAACCCCTTTCGGAGCAAGGTAGAAAGGCATCAAGGCATGTCCAAATCCAATGTTAGCTTCACTTCCTGTCTCCTGAGATACCTTCATCTGACTGAAGGCAGCATAGATGTCCTTCACTGCCTTGAATATCCCACAATCCTGTGCTTTCAACTAAGTGACAGTTGGAACTAAAAAATAAAGATGGCGTCTGAAAGTTGCGGTTGGTGGACAGCATGTGTGTAAATGTACGTTTCTGACCAATGTTTTCCACTTTTACCTTTAGAAATGACCATCGTGGAAATTAAATATTCACTTGGTTGTCACCAAAGTTCGCTCTATTTTGTTGTAGATCATTAAACTGTTATTCTGCCTCAGAAGTCTGTCCGAAATCGGTTTCGTGAGGTACCTTCATGCACAAACACTGCCTACAAAGTCATTGCCTGATAAGGCAAGTGAGGCAACAAGTCAGCTGCCAACGTTTCCGGATGCAGCCTTTAAGTTCTACGTCCTCAAGTGGGGTGGTGATCGCATACAGCTGAGAACAATTTGTGCAAATTCAAGCACATTTAACCATCAGCAGTGGGAGTATTACGAAGATCACATTCAAACCATCCAGACAGAGGCTACACAAGGGGGACATTATCTGAGAGGTTTATGTATTGAGAGAAGCAAATCAAAAGAAACTGAAAACATTTCACTATTTAGGCCACTTCCTAATATACCTTTTATATTATGATGGATTTTAAGTGCTCTTATTGTCTTGCAAAATATCTGACTACACCACCTCCTCCTGATTACTGAAAGATTATGTGTATTTTCAGTTAACTTTAGGTCAGATGCCTAAACACATTGTTACTGTGTCTCAGATGTAATCAACTCTATCTGTATCTGTAAAGGTGTGAACCAAATGGCCCATACAGGTGTATGGCCCACAGAAACTGTTTGGTGTGAATGACAAAGAAACATCATTGCTCAGAGTAGATTGCAGGGTAGATTGATCTCCTGTAGGAGGTCCTAACAGTTTTCTATTGTTTGCCTATTGTCTAGCCCATTTGTCTTCATGTATAAAGTGAATCTGTCTCACAGACAGAACTTTGGGTTAAGACTGTTGAAGGGCGGCATGCTAACATCGCTCCTGAAGGACTGCTACACTACAAACCTTCAATAAATTCTTCTCCCCACAAGAACTCTGGTCAAGCTTACTTATTTTATGCATTGGAGAAATCTAATACATTGGCGAGCCACCCAAACCACTGCTCGGCCAAATACAGCAAAATCTAACAATTTAAGTGTAGCGGTTGCTTGTCCCAAATATGACCTTGATGAGCAATAGTGTAACAAAAACACCTATGTTAGTAAAAATGTCATTATTTTATCTAAAATCTGGCTGCATCAACAATATCCTCCTAATATGATTTGTTACAAACATTTCTTTTATCCACCCATTGTCTGCCATACATGGATAATGTTTGCTGGTTCTGAACAGAATTGGAGTCTTGATACTGTGCGTTCTCTCCGCTTCACAAGACTTCTGGCTCTGAACAGCTTCTTACAGAAGACTGACCTGCTTAGTGCAGTAACCATGTCAAAGCATTCAAGTGGACAGCCTGGTTCTTGGACTAGCTGGAACTGGACTCTGGGTTTAGGTGTTATGAGATCTAGTTTGGTCTGGGTCTTAAATGGTCTAGGTATTGGGGAGGCCTGATAATGGTCATGGTCTTGGTCTTGGAAGGTGTTACTGGTTTGGGTTTTAGGCAGTCTGGTACTGGTCTGAGTCTTGGGGGGGGGGGGGGTTAAAGTATCCTCTGATTTATCTGGTTAGGTTCAGGTGGTGCTATGTTCAGTATCACTTTTACAAGGCAAATATGTTGAGAGATAAGGTACTTAAGAGCGTTGATACTCACGCTGCAGGAACGACTCCAGGTGCTGCACATACTTGCTGTATTGCTGGGGAATGGATCGGTTAAATCCAATTTCCAAGGACCTCGGCCTAATCATCAGCCCTGAGGACAAAATATGCCAAACGTCATACAAATTTGATGCAGATTATAGCACATATATGTGCCCAATACATTGATTCAATATGTGCATTTTTTAGAGTGTTGACACATCTGCAATACTTTGTCTGATTGCCTTCCCTTTTTACTTCCATGACTTTTCAAATGCGTTTTCCAGTTAATTTCTAGCCAACAATTACTAATAATGATATTCACTAAGACATTTTAGAAAGGAGTTTAAGGTTAATTATTTCCACTACTCCTTGAAATATACATTCCATGTGGGAAATGTCCATATAAAAATATGACAGCATAATATGCTTTCAAAATGGTGCAAACCTTCAAAAGACATCTGACTCTATGTGTGCTCATTGGGAAATGTATATCCTTATTGTATCAGAACACCTCCGATTCGTAATCAATGCGCATTTGTGATCATTAACACTCAAAATCTTGCTTGGAACATTCAATGCACTGATAATTGGAGACACTAAACTGCAACTTGTCTGAAATGATGTCCAACTGTGTCTGTACTGAGAACATTCTGTTACTAAAAGATCTCGAGAAAGGTGGGGGAAGCTGAGGGACGAAAAAAAAAGATCAGTGGGAGGAATAAATTGACACTTGGGGAAGGATGAATGATAGCGAGCGAGAGAGTGTCTCACTTGCCGGGTTTAACGGCGCTCATAATTGAGAGAGAGGATGGATTTGGAGCGCTCTCATCGCAACCACTGTACACAAGTGTGTGGGGGCTGTACAGCGTACAACCGTGTGTGTGTGTGTGTGTGTGTGAGAGAGTGAGAGAGCGTGGGAGGCTAATGGATGATGTGTAACACTGCTGAGACTGGTGTTGTGTGTTCTGACTGTAATAGAGGAAATGGTAAAAATAGCACTGAAAATCACACCAGCTAAATGGCACCTCTATTGCAAGTTCTGTCTTTTCCGTTACTTTCAATGTCAAAATGTGTGTATATAGAAGGATTTATAAATCTCAAGTCACTTCAGAACCAGTAACTACGTGAGAAGATCAATAAGTCTTACAATGTGTTATTAATCCACTGAAATATTTCAAGTATGATCACACATTTATTTAGCCTACCTGTATAAATAGTGCAGTATATAATATAAATTTACTACTACTACTACCAGAGAGAGAGAGAGAGAGAGAGAGAGAGAGAGAGAGAGAGAGAGAGAGAGAGAGAGAGAGAGAGAGAGAGAGAGAGAGAGAGAGAGAGAGAGAGAGAGAGAGAGAGAGAGAACAGGCTGATCTCTATCTATCTCCCACAGACAGATCTTTCTATGTTGTAACACACAGAGCATAGGACTCGCTGGTCGTTGACGGTGGCACAGCAACCCATAATGCGCGCCGTCTTCTGAAAACGTGAGAAATAATTTACACTCCTTTATTAACACATTTTTCTTTTACAATTCCAACTCCTATTTAAAAATATAAACCATTTACAAAGTGTTCCTCCAAATTAAAAACCTTTAAACAAAAAAACCTAAAAAAATAATATTATATAAAATAATAATAATAATAATAATAATAATAATAATAAAATAGAAAATTACAAAAGAAAAATTACATTTTCCTCTTCATCAACTAGACAAAGTTTTTCCAATTCCCAAAATTTGGGACTCGCTTAATTCTAGTCCTAATTTGTAAGTCACTTTGGATAAAAGCGTCTGCTAAATGACTAAATGTAAATGTAAAATTTCATTAAAAACCATTAAATTATTGGTAATTTTATAGTAAACAAATTGTGCTCTCATTCTTGCCATTATTAGGGCTTTAAAAGTCCGATCAGGATCCACTGAACATTCACCATTTAGTTTCCGCTAACTCTAACCTTGTCACCCCTTATTCAAATATGAAAGAAAAAAAATTGTTAAAGAGTCAATTGTTTTATTTGTGCAATGAATCATGTCAAATTGTGCAAGCATCATTTCTGGCCAGTCTGTCTCTCTGTATGCATGTATGTATGTATCTATGTATGCATGAATTTATGTATCTATGTATGTATGAATTTATGTATCTATGTATGTATGTCTCTATCTCTATCTGTGTGATAAGTAATTAGGAGTTTGAGGCAAAAGTCATAGTTAATAGTGAGAATTGGACCCTATCTTAGTACAGTATATAGTGTATAGTGTATACACACACGCGTGTCCAAATGTATAAAGGCAAAGAAACCAATAAACACACCAATAAAGAAAACAAAGGCAAAGAAAACAAAAGGAGTGTTGAAAAAAGGAGTTTGATTTTTCTTTCTTAATAAACAGTGGTTTCACAGAGATATGCATTGCAAAATTATCAAATATGGTGTGATAGACCGTTTCGCATGTGAGGCTTGCTGTGATAATAGACAGCTTTGCTTTAAGAGATTCAAATGCAGGTGTATATACAAGTAGATCAAGTCTTTTGTCTTTGTCATCTACGGTTTTAGGCAATAGAACTGATTCAGAAGCCCTCTACATTCCCCAATAAAACTTCCTCATGTACAACTAACCTGTTATGAAAGTTACATATAATTTATACGTCTAATTAAACTGCACAGCATTATTAAATTTTTTTGTGTATGGCGATTAGCATAGCATGCTACAGTCCTGCTTCTATTTCTGGATATTGACACACATTTCACGATTCGATTTCGAATCACACGCTTGCGATTCAATTCCGATTTCAATTCAATACAGATTATTTGGGGTATATCAGGTACAGTACATGAAGTAAATGCAATGTTAGGTGACAAGCTGTTTTACTGACACCTTTCTGTGGTTGAAACACTGATTGATTGATTGACTACATGGAGACATATTGCATTTTGGAAAGTTGTTCTGTTTCTTTCAGTGTCGTATTTATTTTGCAAGAAATTTGGTGCGCCTTGCTAAAATTACGTACTATATTCAATGCGACATACTACTGTTTGAAAAATGTATTGCTGCATCTTGTTGAATTTCAGGTTACAATTTCTATTGATTTGTACCGCTTTACATAATGCATACATTTCCAAACGGGCTCAACAAAGAATAGTACCTTAATGTTGTGGGATTGTTACCTGGATTGGCCACTCGGTCCCTGTATTTGGGAGTGTGATCGTCCAGCGTCTGTAGCATCACCCACATGGTGAGACTGAACATCCCAGCCAGGAAGCCATAGAAGACCAGATAAAAGAGCAATATAAGACCTGCAGAGAGAAGAAATACACTTTCAAACATGGCAGAATGGTCACAATTTCTTTTCCAAACCTATAAAGTATTGGGAATTTGTTCCCATAACTCTTCCATGTAGCGTCACAGAACAAGCCCACTTGGAGCAACCGGTGGCTGGCACAAACACAGAACATTTAAGAGTGTGTCATCTGGAAAGCATCACTTTTTTTTTTACGAGCGTGTGATAAACGTTGTAAAAAAAAAAGAGTGGATTCACAAACATTCTGAATCATAAACAGAGCAAAACGTCAGTTACTGTAGCGTCCAACCGGAGATGAGAAATGAGCAGGAAAGAGCCTGTGTGTTTGAGAAGTTCAGAGGTTCACACGCTCATATGATGGCTTGGTGGTCTGAAACTAGTAGAAGTACAACAGTGTGGATTAAACTAGTTCTGGCAGTTTGCACTTCCATACAGTTTAACTAGAGAAGGACATGTCAGAACAGAAGGAAGGAAGGGGGATGTAAAATGAGGAATGTCACAGCTGAATGCTTTAGAGAAAGGCCAAACATATCTGCTCATTGTCAACAAGTGGAAGTGGAAAAATAATGAATGGCGGTTAATGTGGGAGAATCATGTGAAGGGTGATTGGCACCAAGGAATGGTCACTCAGGTCATATTTCACCTCAAATCAATGGGAAGAATATTTACACAAAGAAAATTAAGTATATTTTTGCACAATTATGGATTCTGCCATTGTGACTTTCTTCAAAACAATAGACGGGAGCGGATGTCTGGATCGAACTACTGGTGTGGCGCATATATATATATATATATATATATATATATATATATATATATATATATATATATATATATATATATATATATATATATATATATATATATATATATGATTCAATGATTTATTCATAAAGATAATTAGTAACTTGATAACTTGTTTCATTACTGAATGATTCGTGTTTTTTAACGAATCTCTTGAATGAATGATTCAATGACAAATACATTTTATTAACAGTCGCCACCTACTGGCGTAACAATGTAACCGATACAATCTTTTTTTTTTTTAAGCGTCACCTTACTTTCAAAAAGGTGATTGTCTTGTGATCGCTTCCATAGACATCAGGATTTGTATCCGAACTATAAACTTTTATCATATTAATGAATCATAATTTTTTGCAATTAAAAAAAGATTGTTTTTGGACACTTGGAAAAAAAAAATTCACAATTCAAGCACGACCTGCTCATGAACTCGATTCAAACACCCACGCAATCTTATTCCTAAATGACAACATTTATTGAAAATGAAAACAATTGAAAACAATTATTTATGTGTTACATTAATTTAGATTATCACAGAAGTACTGGGATAAAAGTTTATAGTTCGGATACAAATCCTGATGTCTATGGAAGCGACCAAAAGACAATCACCTTTTTGAAAGTAAGGTGACGCTTAAAAAAAAAAAGATTGTATCGGTTACATTGTTACGCCAGTAGGTGGCGACTGTTAATAAAAAGTATTTGTCATTGAATCATTCATTCAAGAGATTCGTTAAAAAACACGAATCATTCAGTAATGAAACAAGTTATCAAGTTACTAATTATCTTTATGAATAAATCATTGAATCATTCATTAAAACCTTTTTTTTTGTTATTCATTCAAATTAGCATTTTTTTAAGATTCTGCAGCAATTAACATTTTGTCCTTTTGAACCTAGTAAATTGTATGTTTTTTTTTGTTTGTTTTTTTGTCTATTAAATTGTGGGATAATCGCGATCTCTATTTAAAAAAAAAAGTGTTTCTTAATTCTACAAATTACTTTAATACAAATTAGACATAATTAGTTTAATGAGATGTAATGAGAATCATGATGTGCAGAAACAAGTAGAAGCACTACAACTACAACAAATAAACATACTTAAAATTACTTATTTTATTTTGGATTAAAATAGGCTACGGGAAACTTGAGAGTGATATTAAAGAAAATGTCAAAAAAAAAAAAGTTGCTCTTTTGATTCTGGTGTGACAATTTTTTTTTTTAAATTTGCCTAGATACTGAAACTAAATGGACTGTTGAATTATTGAAAAGTAAAAAAAACTGGCCAGCAATCCATTTGTGACAAATCAAGCACAACAATTGTAGGGACTTGATGACTCCATCTCTCCCACTTACAATCGCACGTTCAGAGAACAACATAGTAATGACTAACTATAATGTCATAGTAATGCCCGAGAGACAGTCTACAGCACAGAGACTTCAGGGGGCGGGTGAAACAAGGTTTGTTTTTTTAAACACACTGTATAAAAGTACATATAGACCGGCCAAGACAGAATCTGAGGACTTTTTGTAGCATTTTCTGGGCTGAGTTTTAGGGAAAATCTGCAGGATCCTGTAAAATGGGTTTAAACGCGTGCTCAAATGTATTTAATAGAGCTAAACACTTACATTATTGGTTGCTGAGAGCATTAATAAATTAGCCAAAATCTATAATAAAACATACATTAAAGAGGCACAGCGTTTGTAGAACTTTGTGAATTATGCGTGTTCTAATCCCGTGGAAATCCCGGAAGAATTACATATAAGATAATCACTTAAGAAAACAAAAAAAATCACTTAAGAAAAGGCGGGACAGACCAGTGTTATTTTATTATTACTGAAAAATATGAATTTAAAATATTACTAAATTAGAATTAATTGTTGCATTTTTGTTTGTTGTTTAAATAAAAATAATTCATTTTTATTATTACTTTTAGTTATTTTACTACAAGTTAAACTTGATAAGAAATGTTTATTTGGCAACTAGCTGAAATAAAATTAAAGAATTTTAATATTTAACATTAACAATAATACATTTTACAATAATACAAAATTAAATATTTCAATTTACGTTTATTTTAGTCAACTTTAATAACGCTGCTGCAGACTTAATGCAACCCTTACAAAAGAGTACTGTGGTGATAGTATGGCTCAGTATTAATGGCATTTCAATACAAACAATAGTACGGTTTAAATACCATTTAAAATACCACAGTATATAAATATGTACTCAAAAAGGTACTTCAAGGAATGCCATGCAAAATGCCCAAAATTCCACAGCGGTGCCCCGTCCAAACGACCCAAACATGGAAGCACTATGGTATTTGTAGGCATACAGAGAATAACAGGGGTGTCTGATGTAAGGGAACATAAATACTATTTGAAGAAAAGTAAAGAAATATAAATAGCAAGAGTAAAAGGATAAAAGAGTAAAGGACAGTGTGTATAAGAGCGTGAGAGAGAAGCTCAGATTAATTATAGATGCATTTCTTCTTTGTAGATGTCTCTGAGGTAGACTCTTACTATAAATAGCATCTGGGGGAGGACAGTTTAGTGATGGCACAGCACTGGCCTAAGGAAATGCACGCGCGCACACACACACACTTGCGCTTTCTGCTGTCTCTCATAATATTCCACTGGTGAAGAATTGAAAATTCTACATTAGGATTGATGACACGACGCTCATTTATTCGCCTGGATAATAAGGCAATAAAAATGCATTTCATAGGGAAAAAAATAAATAGAAATATAGCCTATAGAGGTGTTTTTAATATGTTTCTAATTCCCAAATTATGATGATTTTTTTTTGGTAACAAGTAAGATAATACAACAGTCTTGATTTTTGTGGTCAGAATGATTGGCAGCGCTAGTAAATATGATCAAAGACGGCTGTAAAAATAAATCTGCATTGTTTATCCTTTTGATCGTTCATTAAAAATTCTATTGAAATAAATGAATAAAAAAAAACAAAAAAAAACAAAACAAAAAAAACACATTATGAAATGTTTTTCTCCAAAACACGTTAATTATTAGCACCCTTTTATTAATTGTTGCCTTTTTGAAACCTCCTTTTGCCAAAATAACAGTTTTCTCCTATGCCTGATAAGTTTGGAGAACACCTGACAAGAGATCAGTAGGGCTGGGACGTAGAGCTGGGCGATATGAAAAAAAAAAAAAAAAAGATCATTTTTTTTATATCAGTCGATTTCGATAATTATCACGATAAAAGTCAAATCTTTATTTCTTTCAAGTTTAAAGGCAGATTTTTGCTCCTAAGTGAAAATTGTAGAAACAAGAGCGTTAATTGTGGTTTTAAACTACTCTTTATTGTCAGAACATATCAGGACAAACACTTGCCAAACTGGTGAACATTTTACAAATCTGAGGTAGAACATTCAAACATTTGTCATTTTTCCTTAACAAAATAAAAATCTTTATTGGATAATTAATTTCTTAGTTTCTGCATGTGCTAATTTTTATTTGGTAAAATGTAATATTCTGACTGTTTGAGTTTTATTAAACTTAACCATTGGTCATCCAGTATAAAACCACAGATAAAACCAGGCATAGCCTACAGCACCTCACTATCATGGCAAAATGTAACTTTATGGTTTCTATGGTATTTGAATGAAAAACAGTAGCCTAAATACATTATTAAATACTGTAATTACATTCCATCAGTCCTTTAATACATCGTCTACATTAATAATATAATACAATTCAATTCAATTCAATTCAATATGTGTATCCCACATTTCATGGTGCAGTTAATATAGGCGAACGTTACAGTAAATCCATGGTAAATGATGGGAATTTGTAGACGGAAAAGCCTTCTGACTGTATCGTTGCACACAGTGTTTCTCCTGTTTGTCAGCGCGGTTTCATCTGCCTTTAAACTGGTTTAAATCACCGAGACATTTGTGTTCTTCGCTGAATTCAAGCGCTTCTCACTGGATCTCGTGACGAGAGCGATCAGAGTAAACGCATCGGCTCTAGTGCTGCCGTTTGGACTTTGAGCCGAGCGGATAAATGGTCCGTGTGGCGCGCTGTTCAAATGAGTTTCGTTCCGCTTTTGGCGCATAAACATTATCGAACATTTATCGAACTCTTGATATTGTTTTATCGAGAAAAATTATATCGCGATAATTATCGTTATCGTTTTATCGCCCAACCCTACTGGGACGGTATGGATTTTTTCTTACCGCGGTTGAAAACCAAGAAATTTCCGCGGTATAGCGGTAAACTGCTTTTAAAAAAATAAAAAATAAATTGTCATAATGTGATTTAAAAAAATTAAATAAAAATAAAAATAAAGTGTGAAATCATTTACTTTAACATTATCTCTTATAGGTGGAGCACAAGTTGAGTTATTCTGCTAAATATCTTGGTCTCTGTGTCAGAGTGAAAGTGAATGGGGACAGAGACTGTTGAGCTTCAAAACAGATGAAAAATAACTGTTAAAGTATAATAAAACATCATGAATAGACCCATTGATGGACAGAGATTTTTCAAAAACATTTTAAGCTCCATTAAAGAAAAATAATAATAATCTGACAGATTTGGAATGGAATGAAGGTGAAGGTAAATGAGGAATGGGCGTTATGTTAGGAATTCCTAGTTTCAGGAATGGGCGTTATAAGAGATATTAAGCGTTCTTGGCTCTCATTAGATTTCCATTTGGCAGATATTACCCCAACATACGGCTGGGATGCTGTACGTTTCTGAACTTTGACCAGAAGCTGATGTGGGAAGGCTGAGGAGGAGAGATGAGCAATAACGAGAGCGAGAGAGTGAGAGAGCGAGAGAGAGAGAGAGGGAGGGAGAGAGAGAGAGAGCGAGAGAGAGAGAGAGCGAGAGAGAGAGCGAGAGAGAGAGAGAGCGAGAGAGAGAGAGCGAGAGAGAGAGAGCGAGAGAGAGAGAGAGAGCGAGAGAGCGCGAGAGCGCGAGAGAGAGAGCGCGAGAGAGAGCGCAAGAGAGAGCGCGAGAGAGAGCGCGAGAGAGAGCGAGAGAGAGCGAGAGAGAGTCCTCCTCAGTCAGTCAGAAGGGATATCAATACCGGAGCATGATGACTGAGAACAGTAGCCAGTCATTGCTGTCAGAAAGCCACTCAGCTCATCACCATTTCACCTCCATTTCACTCTTACACTTCAACCTATATCACTGCATCTCTGTCTATGCTCTCGCTAATGCCTCTTAGGTTTAGATCTGATCTCACCCGGGTCAATACTGGCACAACAACTGACATGCCTTCAACACAACAGATCCACTGCTAGAGTGTCTGTGCGATTCTGTGGGAAGGACACTTTCACCACTAACAAAATGGCAAAAAAGGAATGGATGAAAACAATGTTTGAATTTTAAAAAATTATTCATTACATTCCAACATTATTATTTAAATTGTCAAAAGTACCAACTTCGGTACTGAAATTAAAAATGTGATACCAGCATTTTGAGTGCTGTTGAAAGGATTCTTAAACACCTCTGGTTCACGTGCTCAACATACATGTCCCTGACTGGCCATTGCGTTCACGTGCTCAACATATACTGTATGTCTGTGATTGGCCATTGTGTTGAGGCGCTCAACATATATGTCTGTGATTGGCCATTGTGTTGAGGCGCTCAACATATAGGTCTGTGATTGGCCATTGTGTTGAGCCGCTCAACATATATGTCTGTGATTGGCCATTGTGTTGAGCCGCTCAACATTGGCTACAATGATCAACGCTTCAAAAACGTTGTCTTTTGTGCTCTGAGCGCTTACACATGGTAGCATTTGAAAGCAGGCGTCTATCAGCAGATCCGTCTATCAATGGATATATTAGGGATTAGAGATGCGCGGTTGGCGGTTACAGCCGCGGACTCGATTGGGCGGATGACGTGACGAAAAATAATATTTTAATTAAATTCGGGCGGGTGGCGGGCGGTTGAACCAATCAAATGAAAAATATATGTATACACAAATCAACGGCTGGCGGGCGGGTGCGGTTTTGAAAATTGGTCAAAAACGTTGGTGCGGATGGATGGCGGACGGATGATGATTTTTGTGATGCGGTTGCGGATGAAATAATAGCCCATCCGCGCATCTCTATTAGGGATCCGCTGATAGACGCCTGCTTTTAACCGCTCCTGTGTTTATCTGTCTCGATGAAGAGCGTCAAAGATGTCAGTGTTGATCATTGTAGCCAATCACAGACATATGTTGAGCGTGTGAACACAATGGCCAATCATAGACATATGTTGAGCGTGTGAACACAATGGCCAATCATAGACATACATGTTGAGCGTGTGAACACAATGGCCAATCACAGACATATGTTGAGCGTGTGAACACAATGGCCAATCATA
Source organism: Rutilus rutilus (assembly GCF_951802725.1). Classification (NCBI taxonomy): domain Eukaryota; kingdom Metazoa; phylum Chordata; class Actinopteri; order Cypriniformes; family Leuciscidae; genus Rutilus; species Rutilus rutilus. The sequence continues at coordinate 33,564,884 of NC_140223.1, forward strand.
GACATATGTTGAGCGTGTGAACACAATGGCCAATCATAGACATACATGTTGAGCGTGTAAACACAATGGCCAATCACAGACATATGTTGAGCGTGTGAACACAATGGCCAATCATAGACATATATGTTGAGCGTGTGAACACAATGGCCAATCATAGACATATGTTGAGCGTGTGAACACAATGGCCAATCATAGACATACATGTTGAGCGTGTGAACACAATGGCCAATCACAGACATACATGTTGAGCGTGTGAACACAATGGCCAATCACAGACATACATGTTGAGCGTGTGAACACAATGGCCAATCACAGACATACATGTTGAGCGTGTGAACACAATGGCCAATCAGGAGTTTAAAAATCCGTTCAACAGCGATCAAAATGCTAGAGGGAAATGCAGGCGGTGTCACATTTTTCAATTTCAGTACCAACTTGGTACCTTGTTTCTGGCAACAAGACATTGGCAGCAGATACTTTAAGTATCTAACTGTGCGTTCACACCGGACGCGAAAATGCGTCAAAATTCGCGCCTGCCGCGTCTAGTTATACGCTTGACCACTTTGTGTGCATTCGCGTGTCAAGAGCGAAATTGACGCGCGTAAAATCAAAAGTTTGAATCGAAATTTACGCGCGTCAGAGGCGAAAGTTTCGAAACCTGTTGGCGGCCATCTTTTTTTAGATGTTTATCGAGCATTAGCATTAGCATTAATCGAGAGAGTCACCGCTCGTATATGCTCTGGAGAGCAGAAACAGCAGCGTAGTGGACATCGTCGCTGTTCTCGGGTCCACCAAACCCTCCGGAGGGTTTCAGGGGTTTCACAATTTGCTCCAGGAGGTAGGTTTGGTGGACCTAACGGTGAGGACGCTGACGAGGAAAGCGTAGGCCGTATAAGCCTCGGCCTCGAGTGGTGGTCGCTGCCTGACGAGCCCGCGCTGTACAGCCCGGCGCGAGGTTCACCCTCGCCCGCACCTAATCTGTGATTTATTTTTGTTTTGATAATAAATGGAGCTGCAGTCTTCAAAAATGAAACCTGTCCTGTGATTTTTTTTTTTTATACACTAAATTGTGTGTGTTGTCTTTACATTATATTAATAATGTTTCATATAATCTAGAATAGATATGGAATAAATAGCATTCAATACAAAATGAGTATCTCTCATATATTGAAATCGAGTTTTATGTTTTTATTTGCTTTATTGTGCATTTTTAGTCATATTACAAAATAATTTATTGAGGCCAAACATAAAATAACATTATAAACTGTCACTTCACCACGTGACAGCAGCATGCAAGCAGGCTCCTGATTGGTTAACGCGGCGCGAATTGACGCAGAAGTTCAGATTTTTCAACTCGGGCGGCAGACGCGAATTCGCGTCAAACGCGTGAATGCACAAATAGCACTAATAAAATCATTCGCGCGTAACGCGCTTAACGCGCCAGACGCTCAATTCGCGTCATTCGCGCGAACTTGACGCGCGAATGAGGCGAATTCGCGTCTACCGCGCCGCGCTAAACGCCTCATTCGCGCCGCAGGAATTTTTTACGCGCGTAACGCGTCTTTGCATTGACTTAACATTGAAATGACTCGCGCCTGACGCGCTAAACGCGTCCGGTGTGAACGCACCATAAGGGTGCGTTTACACGACAACAATATGCTTAAAACGGAGAAGTTTTTCCTTTGAGTTTTCCACGTCATTGTCAAAACGATCCCCATTCACACGGATCCGTGAAAACGACTAAACACACTGTATTCTGCTGCCAGGCCATTAGATGGCGATGAAACACTATAAACTGAACATGTAATATGCGTGTGCATGACGTTATCGTCTGCCAGGCACCCAAAACGCGGTTTTTCGTGTAAATAAATGGCCAAAACACATAAAAGTTTTACGTTTTTAGTTGAAAACGGTGTCGTGTAAACAGCCCCTGTGGTCTCAAATGCATATTTACAAGATAGTTTTAAAGTAGATGCACATCTTAAAAAAAATAAAAATAATAATAATACATGCATCACTCAAAAAAGGGCAATATGGCCATCATTTTTTTTTTACAATTTCAAAGCATCAAAAAAATAATGAATGTAGATGTTAAAGTATTCTAATGTTCTCTATTAGTGACTTGTTTATCCCTGTCTGATGAATTGGAATGTTACTTGTTACTGAATTCCTTGATCAACACGCTAATTAAAGCACAGCCACTAAAAATATCTATACAACTATCTAAAAATGTATGTAATGTAACATAAAATGTAGATGTAAGGCAAAAATCTAGTCAATAGTAATCAACTGTCTGTAATTTGGGGCAGGACTGAAACAGGTCGTAACAGGAAATAAAAAGAAAGAGATGGAGATACGGAGAGAAGAGATGCCCAGAGTGAATGAATGAGACACAATGAAAGACAGGAGACAATAAAAGCCCACAAGACAAGTCTTTATCAGTGGCTTCTTATAGCTGTTGAGAAACCCAAGCCTCCGAAGAACCAGATACTCGTCCTCCTCCAGTGCCGAGGAATGCTGGGATAAAAATACTTCTCTGCAGCCGGCCGGGGGGGGGGTGAGGGTGTGTGCCGTCACACCAGGGTGCAGAACGGTGGTGTTGTGGGGGTAATTTAGGGTACCGTACTGAGCACAAAGTGAGCACCACCCATAAGCGTCTGTTTTTCTGTAAGTGGACATGCTTATGCTGCATATTACACCATTAACTATGGCACGGGCCAATGATCACATAAACCTGCACTGTAAGGAAAAGGCAACCTGTACCCGGATTAAAAAACAGTGCGGGACAGGAGAGCCTAGATGAGCTGTAGGATTGTATCATGAAGGATTATCACAGATTTCATTTCTCAACCCCAAAACAATAGGAAATGCATTAGAAATATGAAGATTAAATAGTGTTATGTTACTGTACCATTGAATACAATTTATTTGTATTTACTAGAGCTCTCAATTGATTAAAATATTAACCTGCATAATTGTCACCGTTAAAGTGTCATGAAACTCCCGTTTTAGCACTGATGATTCACACCTCAGGTTTGCCAAAAGGGTTCTTGAAATGGGAGTGTAAAAGCCCTGATATACTCAAAGAGAAGTACTTTTATTTTTTCTTCGCTTGGGGGTAAAACGAATTTAGAAATACCTGATACTGTTAAAAAACATCCCGACGCCACCCAAACCAACGCTGTGGCTTTTCTTCTCAACAGCAAAAAATAAATAAGTGACAGTGGTGAGAAAACAGCAGTGAATAAAGCATCGGATCATAGCAATGTGGATATGCTTGAACTAGCTCTGAAATTCACCACTCCAGTGAAGTCACGTCACATTCATTTATCTAGCATATTTTCAGAAAGTTCAATTCGGCAAGCTGTTTTGAACTCCTGAAACAAACTCAGAACAAACGTAATTTTGACCAGTTCGGTCTTTGATTTCGCTTGACGTATATCGGAGCCTTAAAGGGTTAGTTCACCCAAAACTGTAATTTCTGTCATTATTTACTCACCCTCATGTCGTTCCAAACTCGTCTTTTTTGATCAACTTTGCACACAAAAAGTATTCTCGTCACTTCATAACTTTAAGGTTGAACCACTGTAGTCACATGGACTATTTTAACGCTGTCTTAACTACCTTTCTGGGCCCTGAAAGTGGCAGTTGCATTGCCATCTATGGAGGGTCAGAAAGCTCTCGGATTTCATCAAAAAGATCTTAATTTGTGTAACGAAAATGAACGAACGTCTTACGGGTTTGGAACGTCGAGGGTGAGTAATGACAGAATTTTTGGGTGAACTAACCCTTTAAAACTGTGGGAAAGTGGGAATGCAGAGTGTGGGAAAACACTTTTTAAACAGACAAATGAATATTGAATTTAAACAGAATTTTGGAAAGAATTATTATTTTCTTTTTTTCAAATGGTTCAAAGAAATCCGTTCTGCAAACCTATTTGACACATCAGCTTCAGTAGCCTAAATCTATTGCTGGAGATCAAGTGTACTCCTAAAAGCCTAAAAACAGAAATTTGCATATAAAAAAAGGTTGTCTTTATCTTCCAGGAAACATGATCAAAAAATATTGATGACTCAACCAGCACTCTTGGGCGTATCCATATTTCTAACCAATCGAATGCTTTCAGAATAAGTATGTTGCTCCCCTGGCTAGCAATAGCAAGTAACAAACGGTAAATTTAAGGCTACCGCCCATCCAATAAAGCAGCACTTTGATATATTCCAGCCCAGTTTCCTGTTTCAATAGGAAATACATCAACACAAGAAGGTAGGCTAAACCGTGCTAAAACCATTTCACAGAAATTTCTCACACCACCCATCGTCAACTGCATTTCAGTGCGAGGCACGTTTTACTCCAGAGCGCGATCAACAGGGGTAAGCGTAACACAGCGTGGCCAGCTTGGCTCTAGAGAAGAGTGGCAGATCACCCAGTGATGGTGAGAGGAAGAGGCCCGGGAGAACAGCTGAGACTCCCAGTATGACTTTCCTTCCTGCCAGAATCCCTCCTCCGGGCAAAACACAGACAGCTACATTCCCTCAGGCTAGTGCTAATTCAGTCACGTGATCATGGTAGTGGCATCAGCTACACCTTCTCTCTACTCATTAGTAGCACTGAAAATGTATTGGCGTAAAATAATCTGGGCATGAAAGATGAGTTTTGAATTTTCTGAAGTAAACGTACCACTACGTTGCTAATGTTGTCAGGTTGCCAGGGTGTTGCTAGGTTTTTCTGGATGGTTGCTAGGTCATTCAGGCCAAAGTTTAATAAGTTTAAAAGTTTACCTAAACTTACTGCACATTTGAAGTGAACAATTTTGAATCAATGACTTCTAAAATGCTACAGTGTAGTAAATAAGAGAAAGTGTAAAAATATACCCTAGAGATCATTCTAATGGGTTTCCAACTTAATCCAATCAAGCGAGGAAAGACGCCAAATCTCACCCGTCGTTTGGCATGAAGGAAAATAGAGACGAGCCAGATATTGGGAAAGGGATTTAGAAAGTTAAAGGGATAGTTCACCCAAATAAGAAAAATCTGTTCTCATTTACTCAATCTCATGTCGTTCCAAGCTTGTATGCTGTTATTTTTAGCAATATAGGGATAAATTATGAAAGTATTTTATGAAATTCTTCTCAATACAGCACCAATAACCACGTCTATCAACCGTAACAGTCTAGTCTTCTGAAGACTGATGATAGTGAAGAACAGAATGGAATTTACTGGAATAATTCACCCCTAAATTAAACATCCATCATCATGTACTACTCCCAAGAACACAAGAGGAGATTTTAAAGAATGTCCCATATAGTGAAAGTCAACTGGGTCAATTTGGACCCCAATACTCTTCAAAATATCTTCTTTTTTTGTTCTGCAGAAGAAACAAATGCATATCATTTTGGGATTACTGGTACATGAGGGTGACTAAATGAGTTTATAATGCCTTAAAGTTATTAATTTCTTCCCCTCAGCTGAATCTTTGAAATCTGTGCAACACATAAAAAAAAAAAAAAAATGGCATGGCAATGCAATATACCAAATTTGACATAATGTTCAAAACATTAAAAGCTAGCGTCAACCCTAGCGTCCACACAGCAGACATGCTTACCACAGCTTATCCACATTATAACTAATTCAGTCAAATATATTTGCCAGAATAAGAGCATAAAGTACAATTGAAATGACAAGAACGCTTTTCCTTTTTAGCAAACTATTCTTTTAACCTAATTCATGAAGGGTGAAATGGCTCATGAAATCACCATTTTCCCCAATTTAAAATGTGAATGAAAAGCCACCGTTGTGAAGTTCCTCAATTACTACGTTGTGAATCTCAAGCCAAACATGCTCGAACACACACACACACACTCAAGGCCGTGTTAATGGGGCGAACAAGACCAGGACGTTTCATTGATGAAATGCAGAAAATAGGTCATTGTTGCATATGAAAGCATCACTGCCACATGGTTGGTCTCCTGATGGAGAACAACGTTCCCTTTCATCAGTATAAACCGTCTGCGGTAAACGTATCCTGAGATCCTACCACCAGCCCAGCTCCAGGCTCATCATACTGCGCGCATCGCCACAAATCCCAGAAGCTGTGGACAGATTAGCGTGATCGCTAACCCAAGCAAGGTCAACATTAGATTGGGAAGCGTTAATCTGGGCTAATCCAAACGGACATGCATCAGGGTGCAGATGTCTCGCTGAGCCGGACCCATCCATTAACTCAAGCCTGATCCTTTTATCTCTTCACTACCCATCTTTCCCTCCATCACTCTCGTTCTCCTTCCCATCTCATGGGAAAAGTAAAAGCAGCCCAGGAATCAAAACTGTTTCTCTTATGTGTACATTTTTTTAAATTACTTAGTTGTGGAAAGGTCGCTCTGGGACCCAAACACTGCAACCGTTGAAAAAAAAAAAAAAGAAAAAAGGTAGAATCATCATTTCATTTGGCCTTATTTTGGAGAATTTTTATGGGATGCACCCAATTAATAGACTAGACACATACATACATTATATATATACACATATATATACACATATATATATAGTTCCAACTGCTTTCAATTGTCTATTTGCCCTGCCCAACTTTTTTTTTTACAGTATTATACAGTATTTGCATTTACAATTTAAAATGATTACTGTTACACTTAAGTTTTAATATTATTAAATGTTTTTTACACATATATATTTGATTTTCTTTTTCATCAAATGCTACTTTTTAATTGCAAAGCAGGACATTATATAGTACTTCCAATTAGACGGGAACTTCATAAATTCCCCCCCAAAAAATAAAACAAAATATGAAAAACAATGGCATCCATGGAAAAACATTACTAGTTTGTAATTTTTAAACCCATTCTTACTGGCACTAGCAAGATTATCACAAGTCATTCTTGCAATTTTGACAAAACTATGTTAGCCGTTTCAACCTAGCGGGCAAGTTGACAAGCAGAATTACATGTAAATTATACAAAGTAAGATATAGCACTGATCCAACATGTGAACTTCAAGCTATCATTAACCCATCAACCACTCTAGAAACTGATTTCAGCATCGGTTGAACGCTAATACAGGCAATTCTCATGAAAACTTGAACACAGGCCGAGAAGAAAAAGCCCAGGTAAGCAGAATGACTAGGCCTCATTATGGAAAGCAATCCCAAGATCCATTAAAGCTGCAAGCACTGACGGTCCATGAACAAAGATCTGCATAACACGTCATATTCCTTGAGGCTGGAGAAATCGTTTTCATTTAAATTACATTGATTTCTTTCAAGAGGCCTATCGGTTCAGGAGCCTGCGGAGAGCCGGTTTGACCTTGAGAGGAAAGCAGGGAGGAAGACAGGGAGGAGGGGCTGAACGTGAGCTCATGCATCACATCAAGAAACACCCATCCCAGCGAAGGAGAGGTACTGCAGAGTTTAGCATCACGAACACCACCGACTGATCGATTGACCGAGGCGCGTAACTTCAAGAAAACAGTTTCATGCAAAGCCGGTTACTAAGCAACTGGGTATTTAAGACATTGCTCCCCACCCCCACCGATAATTATGAACACTTTACAGCTTTGAGGAGAATATACATGCAAACTGGATTGCAAAACAAGCCCTGAAATTCCTGAATATCTAAATGCTCTCAAATAAGAGAACAGAGAGCTTTTTCTCCTCAACCTCCCTCGGTGAACCAATTGTGTCAAGGGATGTGGAAATTTCCTCTCATCCTCTCAAGCAAAGGCTGTGAACCACAGCAAAGGTAATTTGCATATTGAATGAATGCGGATGCTACGTCACCACGGCCGTGAATGATTGACAGCCGAAACGTTCCAAGAGAATGCGCGCGCTGATACTCGCTCGCCGAATATCGCTGCGACTAATCGCAATATTTCCAATGAAAGGATACTTTTTGTCTTTCTTTTTTTTTTCGCGTGTGCGATGGTATTCCATTCCCTAATGTGTTTGTGTGAGGGGGATTTCTCAAATTTAGTTAAACTATATAAAACTAGAGACGTTAAATTAACCCATAGGAGAGGTTTGAGTTCGGAGCCGCCATTCGTCGAGTTACAAATAACAGACACGTAGCCTATTAATTTTAGCGTACAAATTATTCTCTCAACGCATGATTTCACAGCTAATGTGACATGCAGGCCTGCTGTAGAGAGCGCAGTGATGACATTAAGGAAAGCTATTCATAGACCTCGAGCCTCAAGTGAAACTGCGGGATACAAACGCGGAGGAATATCTGCCATGCTGTTACATTAAAACCCGATTAATCACGGAAATCCGCTATGTTTGACGACCGATTCATCCCGTCAATGAAGCAATGTTTTGATTTAGCAACAGTATTAAGTAATTATGGCACGGTAATATTCTTATACTGCAGTAAGTGGAATCATATGTAGGCTTAAGATTTAAAGTCAAGCATTTAGGCTACTACTATAAAGCTTTTTTTAACAGGATCTGTTTTAGCTGACTTCAGGTTTCTATAAAGAGTCGTAGTAGAATATGCGATCGATTGCCAGCGCTTTCATGTATGCATCTCGGGTTGTGGCTCATGGATATATGGTCTAAATGAACAGTTTTAAATGGTTAGATTAGTATGTGGCTTGAGATTTATGCATCTCAATGAAATCTAATGCATGATGAGCTGCACATGCTGACACATTGTAACGGACTGTAAGGTAGGCTAGAGCACAGAGCCATAAAGCTCAGGTCGCTGGGTTACAAATGTGTTCGAGAATCATTATCAATGCAACAGAGCTTTGCATTAGGGGCAATTCAGTCAAGAACAGTGTGTGTAGCCGTTTAATGGCACGTTCTGCGTGAAACAATACCTCAACCATAGGTAGATATTTTTGGTGTCTGAACATTAGTTTTAAAGGCGTGCAATTGACACTTGTCAACACAACCCCCCCAAAACGATTACTTACCCCAACTGCTCGCAGTGCGCCCGATGAATTCCCCCGTCCTTGGGTTGTAGATAAAATCTTTCCAACTCGACTGTTTCTCGTCAGCTTTCTCCTCTTTGTTGGACATGGTGTGGACAGGATGAATAAACCAGTTTGAGAACGGTAGATGAAGATAGATCTAAAGAAGCGTTGATTCGGGCTTGCCTCCTTCGCGGTGTGAAATAAAGAGGTGTGCGGTGTTTCCACGAGGCTCGAGACTGCAGTGCGTCCGCTCGAGCTCTTCACTGGCAGCGTTTGAACTGCGCTTGACGCGCATGCGCGGTGGAGCCGCGCCGCATTTACAGGAGCCGCATGAAGCGCGTTCAACATCATTTGTAAAAGGTTTACCGAAACGCCTCGTAGTTTGCAAACTGCGCTGCATAGAAAACGTCCACTGAAACCTTCATAGGGAGCCTGGGGCTAGTTATTACACCCCCCCCCCCCGTGACTAATTCACAGGTTCGGAATGAGTCCATTTTTTACTAGGTATCTTGACTCGACAAAAAGGTGTTGAGCATTTCCGCCGGGGTAAGTTGTCACTAAGTAAATATCACTTTCTTAAAACATGAAAATAGATCTAGTTTGTCGTCCAATTTAGTTAATGGTTTTCAGGTAAAATTAAAAAAGTAAAACTATACATTATTAGTATGTTAACATAGGCCCACAAAAAATACCAAATGTAGGCTATGGTAACCTATTAGAATTTTTTTTTTTTTTTTTTTTTTCAGGTAATTCTAACTCTAATACAAAAGAAAAACTTTAACTTTGATTCAACACCTTAATTGCTACCCAGATGCTCTTACAAATGCTCATTATGATAATTATAGGATAATCTATATTTGGCTTGAGAATGACGTCGATCTCAGTTATCCTTTATGGAACACTGTTCTACAATGACGTTTTTCTCATTATTTAGTTTTTGATGTAATACAGGTTTGGAATAACACGAGGGTGAGTAAATGATGACAACAACAACAACAAAAAAAAACTATCCCTTTAAGATATTTCTGATATGCAATTAGCCTACATAAAATAATAAAATTCCATAATTCCAATAACTAAACGTTTTTTTTTTACTCACAAAAAGCAATTTCTACCAAATAAAATATAAAATTGTATATAAATATAAATATTAATGTATATGAATTTGTTTCCATGACTTTTCCAGGTCTTGAAATCACACTTTTATAATCCCCACGTACAAAATATGCAGGTTGTCCAAGATAATGAGAACCCCGTTTTTTTTTTTTTTTTATTGTTAAGCCAACAAATTACAACTAGCAGTGTGATTTCAGATTACATCTTGTTTCATAGATTTTTTTTTAGCTTATTTTAACCTTCTTTTTTGTGGTCTTATTTTAAATGATTTTATGCCATCTTGCTGCCCCTAGTGGGTCCTGGTCAACTGGTTAAAAACCACTGCTTATATATATATATATATATATATATATATATATATTTAGATCATCCTCTCTTCCTCTTACCACAAACTCATAAAAATATTGATTTCATTTCCAGTTTAAAGGGGCTTTATGTAGAATTCAGCTCATTAGCGATACCAGTGGCCGTTAAGTGAACTGCAGACGGCAACTTCCTGCTTGTGCTCACGTTACTTACTAAAGACTGAATGTGATTCAAGGCGAAGTTCTTTTCCGCTCTTTGCTTAGAAGTAAAACATTTGAAATACCTTTGTAGCGAACATCCCAACACCGCCCACCCTGTTGAGAGCAACGTTTGATGGATATGTGCTGCACCTTCCCTCTGAATAACAAATTGATTATATTTGAGACATAGACTATATAGATGTCTGTGAGACTATAGTTTGAATCAATCTCTTTTCTTTGCATGACACATTGATATATTACAGTACTGAATGGCTCTTTCATTATTATCCTGAACATTGTATAAGCATTCGTTTCACGTGTCACTGAAAGGAAGAGCGTGCGAACGTCACATCCATTTTGATTTTCCTGGCAAAAACATCCAGAGTCCTTCACATAAAAATCCGTCTTCAGGCTTTCAACCTAGGATTCAAGAGTACTGCAAATCTGTTAAATAGCCTATACAGTACTTAACCCATCACATTTAAATGACATTGCTGCTGAAATGATTTACATTTCTGAATATCAAGGTTTAATAACTTGTATTTTTAATAATACCATATTATGGTTTTGAAGTATTCAGTTTTTTTTTTCCTAGACAACACCACACCAGAGGTAAACAAAATTATATGTTTATATATGTATACATGTACATACAGTTACATTTGCAAACCAAAATTCATATCAGTTCTGTTGAGTTGGTTTAAAATGCTGACCTGAGTGGATCAGGGCTGTTTCATTTATACCGGCCACTCTCAAATCCAACAAAAATGTGTTTTTAATCACTCACAACAAGACTAAATCTCCCAACATGCAACATTCACACAGCTTGAGGCAACGAGCTGCAAGCTATCCGAACCCAGAACGGCAGATGACCTTCAACTATTGTGATGAATGACAAGGAATCAACTATACAACATGACAAAAATCACACTGAATCAACCTATAAAAAAAGAACATTTTTCCATTTTAGTTTTTATGTGAAGTCCTTCCAGTCGGTGAACGGATCAGGACGCTGCTTTCCGATCCCCACGGAGAAGAAAATAAAGTGGCACTAGCCCACTGGACTACGCAGATACTGTCATATTCAAATATGACCGAAATAAATACACGTTTGGAAAGAATTTGAAAGTCCTCCGGATGAGAAGCAGAGGCTGGAAGTACACCGAGATGACCGAGGCATCTGTTAAACTTCACCTAATCGCTCCCTCTAAGGCCTGACCTGTGTCGGTCTAGCCTGAACAGCACCACAGAAGTACAGTTAACCGTTTCCCCTGGAGCCACAGACTACTGGCGTTTTGTAGCCAAACTGGGAAAGAGGAAGAAACAGAATGTGAGGGAAGCTAAAAATATGGTAATACAGAGAGGAGTGGCAGCTTATTTCCTGTGTGGCGTTCTGCTCGGGAATCCTGCGCGTCACTCCGGGGAAGAGGGGTTGTCATCGTCTTCGTCCTCGTCGTCCTCTTCCTCGTTGAAGGAGCTGGGCGTCTGTCCGCGGGACTCTGAGGTGTGTGAAGGGGCAGTGCTGCTGCGACTGTGGACGAGAGAGAGAGAGAGAGAGATCATGTTATCTTATGTAAATGATGGTGGCCTGGATGTGTGGAGAACTGTGCTGGTCAACATACTGTACCTCGTGAGGCTGAGAGGGGTTCTGTTGGAGTTTCTGGCCATGTCTGTTGGGACAGAACCACACGTTTATTTAGACATTATAAGTCAAACAACACAAGAACCCTATTATAAAGACAGCATCTCGACAGGCACTTCACTTTACTTTCAGTGAACAGGAAGGAAGTCTGTGGCTGAAGTATGAAGCGGGAAATGATGCTTTAAAAGAAAAAACAAAGAAGAAAAACAAAAACCCACAACAACATCGTACCAATTACAATTGAGGAAAAATGGTCCACGAAACGTGTCAATGTCTTGTGAATAATTTCATTAAAAATAGAATTAATTTTGTTGTCCCTGTGACAAAGAAATGATTTAGCTGCTTTTCTCATTTGCAGCAAACAGCTCACATCAATGTCTTATTTTGTTCCATATATTTTAGTTTTTTATATTTGATTTATGTTTTATATTTTTGAGACGGCAACTTTTTCTTAGCCGAATGTCTCTGATTTACCTGAAATATATTTAAATTATGATTTATATCAACTATTTTGTATTAATCCTATAAAGCCTGACATGAAATAAAAAAGTTTTAGAGGAGCTAATATAAAAAAAAAGTCTGAATAAAATTTTTGAAATGGAAGAGTTTATTGATCCTGATCTCGTGTGGTCATCTTTCAGCTGGGAAAACAGAAAGAGAATCCGACAGAAAAGAGCCCAGCTAGAGGAGCTAATATTACAGGTTTGTACCACACCTGTTTGTGTTTGTGTGTGTGTGTGTGTGTGTGAGTGTGTGAGGTTTTGGTAGAGAAGCTTTCCGACCTCGCAGCAAAAATTCCAAACAGCACTACATATGGGAATCATCTGTAGAAAATGAATTTAACGATTCCCATTCCCGATTCCACTTAGCGATTCTGGTGCTTTAACATTTAACTCTTCATTTATCCATCCATTTTAGTACTTTATTGATCCTGACCTATACACAGTATATTAGTACTATATTGCGGAAGAGGATTAGGGCCAGGCAATAATAAAAAAATAAAACCATCTCGAGATTAAAGTCATTATAATGCGAGATTAAACTCGTTAAATTTCGAGGAAAAAAGTCGAAATACAATACATTACATTTAGGAATAAAGTCGCTGTGTTGCGAGAAAAAACTCGTTAAATTTAGAGAAAAAAGTCGAAATACAATATTGAGAATAAACTCATTACATTTCGAGAATAAAGTCGTTGTGTTTCGAGAAAAAAGTCGTTAAATTTCGAGAAAAAAGTCGAAATAATCGTGAGAATAAACTCATTAAATTTCGAGAAATAAAGTCGTTGTGTTCCGAGAAAAAAAGTCGAAATGAAATGTAGAGAATAACGCATTCGATCAGTGTTCATAGCATAGCCTACTGATAGAGGATGGCAGAGTTAGATCACTTAGTCAAGCTATATTTTAGACTTTCTTTCAGTAACAAAGAATAGAACATTCTTAGGTCGGCTAGGTCTACTTAGAAGAAAAAAATCAGTCCAATTTGCGCGATGTAGTCACTTTTGTCCAACATGAAATTCATCGAGGTTTTGTGGTTTCCCAGGATTCCGAAGGAGAGTAGGCTACACTTGCGCTGGCCCAAATGCACTCTGGCATATACACAGCTATGATAAATTAAAACCGTAAGGCATTGCCGTTAATGGCTGTATAGATGGTTACAGTCGTTACATTCTGTGGATGGAGGCGTACACAACCAACAACGATGAATAATGCGTCTTATGGTATCCTGGGAAACCAGAAACCTCGATGAGGTTGATATCAGTAGGCTATGCAATGAACACTGATCGAATGCGTTATTCTCTACATTTCATTTCCACTTTTTTTCTCGAAACACAAGTTTTTTTTTAGTTTTTATTTAACGAGTTTTTTCTCGAAACACAACGACTTTTTTTCTCGAAATTTAACGACTTTTTCTCGAAACACAACGACTTTATTCTCGATATTTAATGAGTTTATTCTCAAGATTGTATTTCGACTTTTTTTCTCGAAATTTTACGAGTTTAATCTCGAATTATAATGACTTTAATCTCGAGATGGTTTTATTATTTTTATTATTGCTTGGCCCTAATCCTCTTCCGTACTATATAAAAGCCTGATGAAAGAGATGAAAAAAAAAAAAAAAACATACATATACACACACACATGCTGCAAATATCATCTTCATTATATATTTATATATATATATATATATATATATATATATGTGTGTGTGTGTGTGTGTGTGTGTGTGTGTATGTATATATATGTTTTTTGTCATATTTTTCATTGTTACACACACATGCTGCAAATATCATCATCTTCATCATTTATATATATGTGTGTGTGTGTGTGTGTGTGTGTGTGTGTGTGTGTGTGTGTGTGTGTTTGCATGTTGCAATACTCTTCTTAAGGTTTTAATGCTTTATTTAACATCATAACTGACATAAATGAAATGCTCAGATAAGCAAATGTTTACATTTTAACCTCACTACCAGGAAATGACCTGATTTATTAAGTCCTGTGAACACTGTTTACTTGTGTTGTTGGGTTATTGGTTTGCATGTAAACTCAGGCAACAGGTTATTTCAATAAACTTAATTAAACTTTGTGAGTTATCAGCGTACTAACATGCATGTAAACGTGCTCAATGAGATCTTTATGACAGTATAAGAGAATACTTGCATTCTATGCATAAATATCAGTCGTCACTCATATATCTCCTAATAATAAGCCTTTAAAAATGCTTAATTTTATGATCAAAGCTCTCTAGTTTTTATAGTGATACTTGTTAAAAAAGTATGAACTATCAATCAGATGACAGAAGGCTTGTAGTTGATTGTGTATCAGCAAAGTTTTGATCATGTTGATAATTTAGAGGCTGTAGAAATGTGCGTATCAAACATGATACAGCAGGCATTATAGGGTTAAGCAAGTATCAGCTTCCTAAAAATGTTCATTACTGAGAAATTGAGGTTTGGTGAGTGTTAATTTGGACTCTGCCAAAGTGTGACTTGCAGATTTTGTGGCAGATGGGGCATGTAGCTACAAACACATCACACTCCCGGCTCTGCACTGATCTGTGTGTCTTGTTACTGTCCGCATGGGAGATGAGGGGTGAAACCACAATACAGTCCTGCATTAACTCCATTTTCTTTTTGTCCTGCTTTATTACACTTGAGAGCTGTAGATAATTGGGAGCAGAATAATCCTTTACACAAAGATGACTGTAATGAAGTGTCTCTTTTGAAGAGACACAGAAGCCATTTACAATCATGCATTTGCATCAGTAAAATAAAAGCAAGAAGAGTTATTTTAAGATCCATGATAATTACTTAATCTATTCAAACTATATTATCTATCAGAACCGTGATATGTTGATGTTTTGGGAGAGATCCTGTCAGGCACAAGCATTCACACAAGCAAAAATGAGTGAAAAGGAGGTTTAAGAGAAGTGTGACGTGAGATACTTACTGGTGACATAAGCCTCCAGAGACTTGGGCACTAGAGATTTGGCCATGTTGAGGTTTTCTGGAGAGCATGTGCCGTTCTCAAGCCCCAAAGACATGCCCATCCGCTTCAGGATCTCAACGTCATCATGGATCTCAAATGTGTTATCAAAGTTAAAGAGGTATTCACACCTGTTTGGAGGAACGAGTTTGTGTGTTCAGTAAAAGTGTTGATTATGACTCATTTATTCACTTTATATGCTTGAGACGTGTAAATCATTCACGTTTCACGTCATTATTGGGTTCTTTGATAATAGAAGTGTGTATATTTGACGTCATTGCGTGATTGCGTAAACAAACCAGTAAATCGGTTCATCGAAAAAAGAGCTGTCCGAAAGAACCAGTTTGTGGAAAAGAATCGGACAACCATGAAAATGCTTGAGTTTAAATGAAACTAATATGAAAATAATGCTAAAAATGAGCACAAACAAATGCTAAAATGATCTAAAATGCAGTAAAACAGCATTAACTTTTAAAATAAATAAATAAATACAGAAGAGAAATCTCGTACTTGTCACTGGAGATGGAGCAGTCGATGACGGTGCGCACGTCTGTGTTGAGAATGATGAAGGGAAGCTGAATGACAGATCCTGGAGGGGGAGTTGACTGGGACGACACTTCGTTGGCCTGGTTCCTCTGCACCAGATTCTTGAAGGCGATCTGCTGCTCGCGGGAAGAGATGCACACAATTCACCACACATGTACACAGAGCGTTTCAGCACTTATTAACGTTAAATCAGTCAGTATGTTGATAAATACAAAGCTTTGAGTAGTCGTAGCACTAACATGCATACACAGACGCTAACTCATGTAAGTCTCGGGGTGTGTGGGGGTTGGTCAAAGACTAGAAACCGAGCCAAAGCATTTTAATTTAGCGCTCCAGCAGTCCTCCCAGCCCCAAGACTGCGGCAGTGCAAGTCCTGATCGATATCCCAAGGCCTCCGTGATGAAGTCAGTGATGTGTGGACGGATCAGATGTGATCTGTTGCATCACTTACACTCATCTATAGTACGTACTTTCGGTGTTAATCTCACACATCAACACAAACAGACCGCAGTGATTTCCTGTGTGTGGGCTTTAATTTGACTGCAGGAGATGAATGACCGTCTTATTTCACTTTAAAAAAATGAATCAATAATAGGAGATTGCTGCTTTTCCACAGCTGGCCACTGTTAACGTCTCCTTCCCCCTCTCATCTGCTGCTTTTACTCCTCTATTCTTCTCTTCTTCTGAGGTAATGGAGTGAGGCTGGTTAGCGTTGATGGCACTAACTAGACAAATATTTTTTTCAGCAGTTTTTGAGTGCTGGTACTGATATGTTTTGTAGGGGTTGGAGAATAAAAAATCTGTGATGCAACGCGATTCGCTATTCAATGATTTAGAATCGATTTGTGTTTTTTTTTCTGTTTATGCACAATGGCACTTGTGTATGCTAGAGACTGCAATTGCACACAAACACACACATAAAACCATCAAACAAGTAACTTGCATAAGGTTGATGCTAAATACAAGGGTGATCTCATTGCGTTGCGTTGCGTTGTGAGTATTTGCAACACATTTGCGTATTTGGTTGCGTTGTGAGTATTTGTAGCACGTTTGTACATTTGGTTGTGTGCGTTGTGAGTATTTGCAACACGTTTGTGTATTTGGTTGCGTTGTGAGTATTTGCAACACATTTGAGTATTTGCAACACATTTGCGTATATGGTTGCGTTGTGAGTATTTGTAGCACGTTTGTACATTTGGTTGTGTGCGTTGTGAGTATTTGCAACACGTTTGTGTATTTGGTTGCGTTGTGAGTATTTGCAACACATTTGAGTATTTGCAACACATTTGCGTATTTGGTTGCGTTGTGAGTATTTGTAGCACGTTTGTACATTTGGTTGTGTGCGTTGTGAGTATTTGCAACACATTTGCGTATTTGGTTGCGTTGTGAGTATTTGTAGCACGTTTGTACATTTGGTTGTGTGCGTTGTGAGTATTTGCAACACATTTGCGTATTTGGTTGCGTTGTGAGTATTTTCAACACGTTTGTGCATTTGGATGCGTTGTTAGTATTTGTAGCGAGTTTCTGTATTTGGTTGCGTTTTGAGTATTTGCAGCACATGTGCTGTCAAACTGAAGAGGATGTTTACTTAATTTGTTAATTAATTATTAATTTCTCATTTCATGAGAAATATTCCATATTCAAGTACTTTTTTATACAACTGAATAAAAATCAACAAATAAAATTGATATTCAAAGTCAGTAAACTCATTCATTAATAATAATAAAAAAATGTAAATCATGAATTGTTTCAGATTGCGATTTGGAAATAGATTGGATTGTGAGGTTTAAAGATGTTCAGCTCTAGCATTGTCCTGTTACTGATTCTAACACATGAACCATGAGACATTTCTATGAATGAGTCAAAAAGACTCATGAATCCGTCTTAAATTCACAAATCAACGTCTGAATTGTCTAACGACTCATTCATAAACAATCAGTTGGAGCACTTTAAGTCACTGAACAGAAAGCCATCACTTTCATCATTAACAGAATAACTGTACTTATATTGGTGTGAGCTTCCTCTAAAGTACTAAAATGGATGGATAAATGAAGAGTTAAATGTTAAAGCACCAGAATCGCTAAGTGGAATCAGAATGGGAATCGTTAAATTTATTTTCTACAGATGATTCCCATATGTAGTGCTGTTTGGAATTTTTGCTGCGAGGTCGGAAAGCTTCTCTACCAAAACCTCACACACACACACACACACACACACACACACACACACACACACACACACACACACACACACACACACACACACACACACACACACACACACACACACACACACACACACACACACACACACACACACACACACACACACACACAGGTGTGGTACAAACCTGTAATATTAGCTCCTCTAGCTGGGCTCTTTTCTGTCGGATTCTTTCCAAACGCTTCTGTTTTTCCAGCTGAAAGATGACCACACACACACACACACACACACGTAAATATGTACATATCTGTCATGTATTTCTATATTTAGAGTACAGAAAAACACAGATAACAGAAAAGGTGTATGAGCTGCTCCCCCCACCCTTCCTCTCATCATCATCCTCCATTCACCCTGTGTTTCTGTCTGTCAGGCAGCCACAGATGTGACACTAACAGATGGTGTCCGGCTTTACAAACACACACATTGTGTCCTCATTGCCAATGCCTGCTCAAAGCTAGACTGGCTAGTATTAAAGTACCTACCTGTGTCTCTGTTACATACGAGAACACAAATGATATTATACATTACAAAACGCTGAAAACTATCAAATAAAATATACATTTTATGGGTTTACATGCAAATCAATAAACTGGCAATGGACATTAGCATTTATACAAGATTTTGAAATGATCAGGTTGTTCCTCCTGTTACACAGTCAAAGCAAACTGGTAACATGCAAAAATCTGTTAGGTTTTGCTTAAAACATTCATGACCTTTTCCTTGATAAAAGAACAAGCACTTATTAACCACGATCTGTGTAAGACTGTGTCTTGGGCGTTGATTTCCATACCCCAATTTAACCAATATTCTGGCTAGTTGAAATCTGAATTAGACAGACAGATATGCCTGTATTATTCTGGATTCTAGGTGCCAAAAACACTGGCAATTTTGCTAAATGACCCCGTCGAAGATAACTGAGCATAATATTCCAAATCAGTGAATAAACAAGTGTATGTTCAACAATAAAGATTAGTAATAAAGATACTGTAGTAGTTCAGTTTTGCTTGCACTGTCAGCGTTTACACCGGCTCCACTATAAAAACTTTATTTTATTTTTAGCCATATATTCTTATATATCTCGATTAAAATATTAATGCTGATAAATATTTTTAATGAAGCTAAAATATTTGTATTAATATATTAATATTTAATGTCAATTTCTTTACAAAAAAAAACAACAAGCAAAAAACTAAATCAATTGATTTGTAATATTATAGATATAAATGCAACTCTCTGACTGCTATAAATTCATAAAAATACTTTTGCTAGAAAATTATAGTATATGATGCAAAATATGACCTATTAGTTTACTAATCGAGTTAACTTTCATCCCATTCAAGCTGATGGTAGATGGTAGTAAACAAACATTACGTTTTGCAAGAAATAAAACACATGTACAAGAATGCAGCACTGGCCCGACCTTTCCGTCAAACGGACCCAAACTCTTTTATGCTGCGTACAAATATGGGTAAAATATAGGTGAAAATGCAAATTCACTCTTTGCCAGAAGGTGGTGCTTGTGGAACGGCAGGATTATAGCGTTACATAAAGCAGCGCTGCGCTCTTCACTATAGGCATTACATACTAGGGTGGTCCTTATTTTTAAAGTCTCCAATTGTCATGCTCTTAACCCTTCAAATTGTTCCTTTATATCAGAAAATACAGCATGCCAATTTGTATGGCAGTAACATAATAATTACTGGTAGCTCAATAGCTTTAAACTTTCTGAGATTTTGATGATTTTCGTAAAAACAGATCATTTGAATTGGTATTGTACCTGGCTAGCAAAATTTCCATAAAAGCATCTAATGCACCATATATTCCTAAATATGTATTTTAGATACATATCTCAGTTTACTTATTGTAGAAACTAAATCCAAATTAATCCATCCATGACCCGGTTTAGCAGATTTACCTTTCCTGGTGGAATCAATACATATTTCTACTGATGATCACCTTGGTTATTGTTTGGGTTGAGAGCACATTTTTTGGTTTAAAAAATTACATTACGTTCCTTGAAATTGACCCGGAACTTTGGCCGAATCAAGCAGATTATCAGGAGGCACAGGCAACCATACATGCAGTGAAGGTAGTCGAGAGAGGAGTGGCTCTGATTCAAGAATACAATGGCTATCTCACACACTCTGAAGAACAACTGCAGTTTCTCCTTCATGTGGTGGAAGATCACCGACGGATCTATCCAGACTGCAGAAAGTCAACACTGGCTGCTGAGCATCAGAAATGAGGGATTGTTGAAAACTTTGGGCTTTTTTTGAGATTGTTGTCATGTCAGTGTTGCTCTGATTTCAATAAAATGTAGTTCATTTGCAGCAACTTTTAATATTACTTGCATATCACAATAACGCCGCACAGCTTAACATAGGCAATCTTCCACATGATTGAGCTACCTCTAGATATAATTTTTTTGTCAACATTTTTGCATATTTCTAATTTTGAAGTTAAAAGGAACAGTTTAAGAGGTTAAGACACTAACATTTTGCAAAAAAAAAAAAAATTGGACTTGATAAGGACCACCCTAATATATACGCATTATAAACACATTTATTATTTATCAGCATAAGCTGCTGACTGCTGATAGCAAACTGCTCTAAAAGCGCGTGCACGTAAAAAGCTCAACAGCACTGCGTTTTTACATTGAAACATGCAGTGCTGGTATTTCATTGATTAAATCATCGCCATTTAACCCTTTCATGCATGAATTATGATATCCTCAGTCAGGATTTTTTTCCTATGTGTTTTTATTGCTCTTAGGGCATGAAAAACAAGAATTGATTTTTATTTTATTTTTGTACAAATTTTTCAAAGAGATCTTCAGATGTCCACTTGAGTGGACAGCATGCATTTGGTTTAAACTTAAGATATACTAGATTTAATATAAGACAATAATCAAACACATAAAGTATGTGAATTTAACGAACTAATCAATACAATTATATAAAATCATGTGAAAACTATAAAATATATACAAAAAATCTAAATGCAAAATATTGCAAAGGCTTCATACAACTTCATACAAGTTGCACTTGGCGTATCTTTGATATCAGAACATGAGGACATGATTCCATCAGATTTTTCTACAGTCTGTCAAGGTACAACTGTGGAAACCACTCAGATGCTCCCTCCAGTGCACCAGAGTATGGAGATTTACCCTTATTAGCTGATAATTCTGATTATGTTCAAGATGGACATGCACATTTCTATCATAGCCCTCCTCTGAGAAAACCTAGCGATACGTTTTTTCAATCTCATCTGAAATGATCAGTGTTGGGGGTAACGCACTACAACTAACATGCATGACCCATTCAGATTACTTTTTTGATGTTACAAGTAAAGTAATGTGTTACAAGTAACATGCATTACCTGATCAGATTACTTTTTGATCTAACAGGTAATTAACTACAAGTAATGTGCATTACCTAATCAGATTACTTTTTTATGTAACAAGTAAAGAAACGCATTACAAGTAACATGCATTACATAATCAGATTACTTTGTGATGTTATGAGTAAAGAAATGCATTAAAATAATGCATATTACATAATCAGATTACTTTTTGATGTTATGAGTAAGGAAACGCATTACAAGTAACATGCATTATGTAATCAGATTACTTTTTGATGTTATGAGTAAAGAAAAACATTACAAGTAACATGCATTACGTAATCAGATTACTTTTTGATCTAACAAATAAAGTAATGCATTACAAGTGTCATACATATGTAATCACATGACTTTTTTCAATGTCAATGAAAATTACTTTCTAATAATACAAGTACATTTATTTACAGTAAAAAAGTCACTGCAGATTAAGTTTTTAAGTTTTAAATTTCAAAAACAATATTCACATTATAATTATGAATTGTAGCTGAAATATAGCAGTTGATGCATGACGTCCACTACAGTGGACATGTGATTAATCAGAGTTTTCTCTCAATCTAAAATCAAAACTTGGAAAATTTTACTGTGATATGACTCATTAGATATTGCTTGATGCTGCAATATTTTTTTTACCTCCAAGAGTCTCCTAGATTCGAAGGAATGGGTGGATATTCTGGAGCAACTTGGCATGTCTGACTGACCCTTGGCCATCTTAGTTTGGAGGGGGGAAAAATCGAAACACAAAGGCTTGCCACTTGATTGCAATTTATAGGATGATGCACCAGGGTCCACTGAAGAGATTGATGTGCAACTTTGCCATAAAAACCCGTGCAAATTCAAGAAAATGCATTTTTAATAGCTGTCCACTGTAGTGACCACTATGCGTGAAAGGGTTAAAGTTTAATTACCACATCTAAGCAATATTGTGATTTCTTGTTTTCCCATCCCCAGATTTAAACCCTCCTGAAATTAAAATTGAGACTTTAAAGTGCCCAGCCCGGTTCAGTTCACAGCAGGGCTTTGCCAAAACTGCAGTTCACTGGTGCGTGAGTTTGTTTATAGAATGCTGTTGTCACTCCCATATATACAAATAATTATTTGTAATTATTAAATTACTTTCGAACTCCCTAAATGAACTCCAAACAACCTTCGTTTTGGCCAGATTTTTGTTTGAAATGACGTCCCACGAGTTTGTTTTTCAATTTCGCTTGAAGTATATTGGGGCCTTTAGCCAGAACGCTTAACCAGAAGATGACGCACATGCACATATCTTCTTTGGGATCAATGGGAAGGTCATTTGTGATAGTGAATGTGTCTTTTCACACACACCCACCTCTAAGTTGCGACACTCTTGGGCTGAGTTGGTGGGAAGGCCAATCCAGCGTATCTCCTTCTTCTCTTTGGAGATGATGTTCATGGCCATCAACACGTTGAGCGCGTCATACACACGCCGGCGGATGTTCTTCTGGTCGTACGCTTGCTGCAAGTGCAAACACACACCATCTATTAATGTCACAAAGCGCATGGAGATGTGTGATCATCCAGTCCAGTCGCAGCCCAAACCCTTTGTGTCTGCACTAAAGTCTTTTGACTCTTCGTCTCTCTCAGTCTTTTTACTCTGAGTCTTTGTCCTTCTAGCATTCCAGGGCAGAGAGATTAAAAACTGGTGGACTGTCAGAACTAATACCGGAAAATACTCACAACACGCCACTCTCACTCCAGGTAGAAACACTTGTTATGCAATGATCTAAGGCCAGCGGTCAAAACCCAAGCCCAAACTCTCATTATAAAAGAGATATTATCTGAGATCAACATTAAGTGTCTGTTCCTGCTTATGGTTTTGGGATACGGCCAGACGAGAGGTGGACGCTGTGCAGTGCGACGGGAAGTGCTCAACGCTCTTCATAAACCACAGGCCGATAAATCACAGCTCATATCAACATGAGAGGTCGCAGGAGGAACCTGTAGAACTTTACTGTGTTTTATTGGTCCAGTTCTGTGGTATTCTGTTGTGTAAACAGACACTGAAGTAAGTGATGGTCATTTAAGTGAGGCATAATGGTAACGCTATGCATATTTCATATCTGAAAGAGCAGTCCGAGACAAGGACAGTCTTTTTAGATCAATATCAAATGGCTCTGTAAGAAAGCATTATGTAAAATCCATGACTTTTAAGGCTGAGTGTGCGAGTTATGCACCCAATTTTAATACTTGTGGTAAAGGTTTTTTTTTTGTGTGTGGTTTTTTTCAAATCTCTGAACAGACCAACAGTAAAAAATAATTAGAAATCAAGCTTAAAGTCTTATCATGATCTCGTGGCACTCACCGAGTCGGCGGGCATCAGGCTGCTGGCGTGTGTGAACTCAGACACCAGCTCATCGGCCACCTCGTTGTAAGACGTGGTGCCTTTCTTTTGTACCTTCTCGCACACCTTCATGGAGAAGTGCCTCAGGCCTTTCCCGTTCTTATCTGCCCTCTTCAATCTCTTACTGCAGAGACACAGAGGAAGAGAGAGTTTGTTTGTTAGTTGGACAGCACAATAAAGATTGTCAAGATTAGTAGCATTCATTTTTAATAGAAAGCAAATCAGTATTCAACACATACATACATACATACACACACACACACACACACACACACACACACACATACATATACATACACACACACATATACATATATATATCAAATCGCTATATTTCCTTGTTTAAAATGTCCTGCAAGATGCAGTTTCTTTCCAAACTGCGATAAGCGCCGAACCTATTTTTAGCCTAAACGCGATATATCCTCTGGACTAATCAGAATTCTCTCTCTATCACCCTCAAATCACTCGCGCGTATCGCGCCAGACGCTCAATTCGCCTCATTCGCTCACCGCGCTAAACGCCTCATTCGAGCCGGACCTCCAGATGCGCGTAAACGTGTCTTTAGTACATTGACTTAACATGAAAATCACTTGCGCCAGACGCTCTATTCGTTTGGTCGTGATTGTAAAGTGTAATGTAAATGTAAAGTGGACAATTGTTCTACTTTTTATGGGTTCGACACTTTACTGAATGCCAATGTATTTATTATGCCTTTTTTTTCTTTTTTAAAGACAAACCATAAATTTTAGGAAAAAGTTGATGGATTTACAGCGTTTTGGAAAAAAAATTATGGATTTATAGCATAAAAAAAAAAAAAAAAAAAAAAACTTTGAATTTATCATCAACAATTTTGTTGTTTGATTTAATAATCATTGTTCAACATGTTCAGACTGAGCCAAAAAAACATTTTAACAGGGAAAATTGAATGTTCACAAAATGTGTGGGTCTAGGTAAAAAAAAAATATTTTCCTGAAAACTATAAGAGCCAAAAAAGAGCTCCTCATATGTGTTGAATGTTGATTTCCTTTTAATAAAAAATGTATGCATTGTTGTAAAACATACTATAGTACAAAAAACATTTATACTAGGGGTACGTTCAAGACAACAAGACAACGATATACTAAAAATAGAAAAGTTTTCCCTTTGCATTTTCCACGAACAGACGACAACACTGTCAAAATGATCTCCGTTCACACGGATCCGCGAAAATGATTATAAATGCTGTATTCTTCATGCCAGGCCAGTAGTTGGCGATGTCACTTTGTAAAGAAACACTACGCGCCTGTAGACTGAACATGTAATACACATGCGCCGTTTTCACAAATTCATGTTTTTGTAGTCTACGCAGAGACGATCATGGTATCGGTTTCAAAAACTTGCACTTTGAAACGATTGCATTTTTAGGCCACCAAAACGCTGTTGCGATTTGAGTCGGTTTCAGTGGTTTTGTGTGTACGCAGATATTTCGTTTACGAAAAAAAAAGTAGAACGAGAAAAATAAAAAAAACATCGGATAGGGAAAGCTCTGGCTTCGTGTGGATGTGGCCTAAGGAAGTCTTCTGACAGGCTGTTGTTTAAAGTGGTTTGTGAACCAGCAAACAGCTCTGTTCTCTGTAGCTGCAGACGACGCGTTCGAGAGTGACGTGCCTCGAGACACTTCTTTCCTGTTACAAATAGCAGATATGTGTTGCACAATCACTTTTCATCCTATATTTCATTTACACCCATCATATCCTATTTGTCATTTGTTGATTCAACCAAAACACACACACACAATCTGGCAAAGAGACAGCATGTCCAGGGCTGTGACACTCTTTGTGCTCCCAGCATGCATGTGTGTGCACATTTTCATGTGTGCTTCGTGTTTCACTGGGTCCTTGGCCCTGGGTCGTGTGTCACTGTAGCTCACTGCATGATGCGTCAAGTTCAACCACAGAGGTGGGAAAACAAGCACACACATGATACGTGTGTGAGAGTGCGAGTGACTGACTCAACGTGACGTCGACGGCACCACTGCAATGCATACAACCACACTCATTCACTCAATTTATTAATGAAGGACAGAGAAAGGGTCGGTGAACATGTGTCACAAATAAAACCATAGAGACTGTATAAAACAATGGACATAGTGTCCGTGACGTCACCCGTGGGTTTCTGAAGAACATTTGCTTAAAGTGGGCGGAGCCGGCCGTCGCCATCTTGTCAGCGCGTCACTCCCGGATAAACGAAAATGTGCAAAGAGGCGGGATTAGCTGAGGTGACGTGACGCTAACAGACAGCAGACAAACGGCTGGTAGTGACAGCAGCTGCAATTCACCTGTCACTCAAGTGACCACGCCCTTAATTATGCACAACTTTGAGGCTTAATATAATTTAAACAGATGAGTTATACAAGAATTCACCCCCCTCACAGTTGTCATGAAGGGCAAAATTAGCTATGTAGACCAAAACCACTTTTTGTACCGGGCTGTAAACATATCTTTTCTGCTGTAAAGTTGGGCATATTAACATGGGGGTCTATGGGATTGACTCTCTTTTGCATCCAGCCTCTAGTGGCCAGTCGATGAACTGCAGTTTAAGTCCCTTCCAGAGAGACAGGAAGGTTGCCGCTTGAATAACACAGACAACATGAGAATAAAGCACTAGACTCTAAAAACGAAATAAAACGTAAAGTTGTTACTTTGTAAAACCTAAGATAACTAAGAAAAATATATTAACATAGCGCATTTCCTATGTACTACCTAAAAAAAAGTCTTTTTTTTTGTTATATACCATTATATATATATATAATAATTTTCAAAATCGCAATGGAACGCAAGTAGTGACAGACCTTTTCTTTTGTACTGTGACATGCATCCGAGCGTAACAGTTTATTAAAAATGAAAGAAACTATAATGTAGGAAGTGGGTCTAACCAACGAATGTTGATTGGATTTTAAGATGTGGGCGTTGCACTTAAAAATGAATGTGAGCTTGCCGTGGATTGTGGAGGGTTTAGGGTTAAAGCGGACTAAATGATATCTATAACAAGCATTTACAAAATAGATAGGGTGAATTTAAATATCATCCGACTTGTGCTCATGATGCCAGCAAGCAAAAATAACCATCGCTATCAAATTAAGTATAATTTTGCATTCTGCTATACGCATACGCTAGAATAAAGGTGAAATCTGAAGTATACTCTGGGCTTTACAGGTACTAGCAGGTTACATAACCCGTCTGTGTACGGATGATTACGTTATTACACCGTTGTTCCTCATGCCGTGATGCACCATCCGATGTCGAGTGCATGTGTGCCGCAGAGGCTGTGGTGCGTGCGAGCGCTTGTGAGAGTTAAAACAAAGAGATGGCTCAGGGTTCGATGGTGTGCCAAGAACACAAACAGGAAAAGTCCGGAGGAAAATTCACTCATTCTTTCTCTCTCACACACATGCTGTATGAAAAAAGCGCCACTGCACTGTGGGGTGAATTACGTAACTGTCGCTCAATGAAGGAGAGAGGTGCGGAGAAACAGGAGGAACACGGGGGAAGCAAGGGAGGGAGGGTGCAGTAGTGGCTGATTGGGGTTTCAGTCGTCAGGACAAATTAGTTCCAGACCCCCAGCTCACCAACATTCACCCCTAATTGACTGGAAGTACTGCAATGCTGTAAGAGGGACTCTCACGCAGCTCTGTGTGTGTGTGTGTGTGTGTGTGTGTGTGTGTGTGTGTGTGTGTGTGTGTGTGTGTGTGTGTGTGTGTGTGTGTGTGTGTGTGTGACTGTGAATATGACACGCATTTACACGTAACACACATGCACACGCACACTGGTTTCTGCTTAGCAACAGCGCTGAGATGTGTTCCCCCCTGTGAAGAATGTTTTAGCATCAGAGAAATGCAGTCTCAGGACAGAAAAGAGAGAGAGAGAGGAGAGAGATGGAGGAGAGAGAGAGAGAGAGAGAGAGAGAGAGAGAGAGAGAGAGAGAGAGAGAGAGAGAGAGAGAGAGAGAGAGAGAGAGAGAGAGAGAGAGAGAGAGAGAGAGAGAGAGATGGAGGGCTGGAAAAGAGGAAGTGGAAAGAGAGGAGAGGGGGAGGGAGATTCATCTGACCTTTCGCAGGAGAAGACACATCTGCCAGAATGCAGCAAAATTGAGGAGAGTCACAGAAGGGTAACGGTCTGTGTCTGTGTTTGTACTGTGAGCAATTCAAAGAAACGCTAGAAATAATTCACGGGGGCCTGAACAGGAAATATCTATCAAATTTGAATAAAAAATTGCAAATATTTAGTTATTAGCGATGAAGTGACCATATTCAAACAGGTTTCCCGAATGCTACCCGAATAAACTCGATATGAAAATCCCACATTCCATTTACAGTTAGTCTTACCCACAGTAAATCCATGGTAAATGTTAGTGATTTGTGGATTGAAATGTATTCTGAACTGAATGTTGTGTTGTCTGTGTCAGTGTTGTTGAGAATGTCAGCTCTGGCTTTTCATTCGTTTAAATCACCAAGACATTTGTGTTTGTGTCATCACTGGTGAGCGAGTAAGCGCACTTGTTCTGAGCTCGTACTGTGCTGTCCTTTGGGCAGCAGAGATAATAAATGATGCGTCTGTTTCGTTCCACTTCTGGCGCGTTTAATGTTTCTCATAAGCAACACAATTGCCAGTGCTTGTCAGTTATCACATTTTATTTTGCTCACGGTTTACAGCAAAACCTGGCCTAAACTCTAGCGCGGTCGCTTTGTGCTGACACTGTGAAACTGCATGATTTGTAAATTATATGTGGCGGGCCATTTAACATTTTAATAAACAAGGTGCGGGCCATTTAAAATTCATCCCCGGGACGTGTTTGGGTGCGGACCGGACTTTGGACACCCCTGCCCTAGACAGTCCCGCTCCAAACCCTTTGAGCCGATGTGGCAGCCTGATCCGGAGTACACAAGCTTTTATAATATTGAAGCCCACTAAATGTTCAAAATGATGGCTTTCAATTACACATAATGTCGAATGGCTAAAATGACTTATTTATACTTGTAAAAGCAAATATTTAGATAAACACTTAAATATATAGAGGATTATGTGTAGTGATATGGACAAGAACTCGATGAACTCCTGAACAAATGTCAGCATGAACCAAACAGGAACACATTCAGTAGTGTAGGGGAAAGCACAGGCTCCCTGTGAAATCTAGCACACACTGCTGACGTCAGAGTTCCTCAGTGAGAAATAACGTTCAATTAAGAGAGAGAAGCAGCTGAAGGAGGGCTTGACAGTGTGTTTTATGTTAGCAGAGAAGCTCATTAGGGACACGGGGGCTCTGAAACACAACTGGGGAGTGCAGCTGTGATCCTCCACTGTCCTGCTTAACATCTGAGCCTCATAAATCCTAGCGAGACTGCAGCTCTCTTTCTCTCGCACACACACTTATTTGTCTCATGGGCACATCCATTTAAAGACGAGTGTGTCTATTGATCCCAGTGTCCCTCAACTCAACTCACTTACCTGGACGAGGAGTCGCTCAAACACAGTCCGTCCCTGCAAAACACATGTGAATATTTACACGTTTTGATCTCTCTTTCTTCTAATCTTTTTAAACATGATTTTAAAAGTGTGAAAACAGATGCCCCACCTGTCTGAGTAATAGGAGTCAATGTAGTCATGTGTCCTTTTTTTGTTCCTAACAAAGGGAAGGCCACAGTTAGTCAACAAACACACACGGTTGAGTTCGCCAAACACATCTGAATTTCAATCGGTAAAATATCTCTAGATTATGTAAGGTTTTAAAGTTTGCAAATGCTTCTCCAAACTCAAGCAGAAAACAAATCCCCATCAGTTCACATGAGGACATCAGAGTGCCATAGGAGCGCCTCATTCCCATTAAAATCAGTGCAGTGCACGTGGCTCACCCCGGGGTCCATTCGTTGCCCTCGGGAGGGTGTGCCTGAGTAACCATTGCAACCGGTGTCGTGTGCGGCGTAAACGGGCTGCCGATGAGGATACCTCCAGGGTGAGACACTCTCTGCGGTGTGCTTAAAATCTACAGAAAGGAAAGAAAACAAATGTAAGGTTATGCAAATTATAACTGAAGATAGTTAGGTGACAAGTTAAGACCGGTAGAGAGCATCACTAGGGAAAGTTCATGTTAGTTTTGGCAGTCAGCCCCTCCTGGTGGATACCATTATGGGAAAAAAAAAACATGTTTCTCCATCCAGGTTGTGTACTTCCAGTGAACAACTGCCACTGAGATGAAAGAGAGCACTAACGGGTTGATTTCTATAGGCACAATAGACGTTTTTGATTTGGGCGACCTCCACTGTGGTGCTCTCTCCCTCTGGATCTCTCCTCATGCGAGTGTGTGCTGCAGCCCCAGGGGAGCGGACACGTCTCAGTCTCAGCAAGGACACCCTCATACATCACCGCACCCATCATCCTCCTCCTGGCCCTCTGGATGTATTCAGAAAGGCTCGCTACCATACATCTGGTCCATTATGAGGTGCGTATGAGATGCATAATATCAAAACTTTGTGGTATAAAACACACCAGATCACAAAAAAAAAAAAAATATATATATGTTTCACCAAAATGTGCAGTAAATGGCATATTGCATTGTGTACTGTATACCAGTGGCGAAGCTACAGATGCGCCCTTCATTTTCCAAATAGATGTATGAAATAATTTCATAAACAATAACTATCTCATCACACTATATTTACTTAGTTAAAGGAATTATTAAATGGACGTTTCCATGGTCCGCTGCAGGCGATGTCCTAGCTTTTCCTCTCCCTATAGGAGCATATGAATATTTTATGTTTTATGTTTTATGTTTATGAATGCCTGTCACCTTGAGCATTTCTGGTCTCGCACCTGCTGTATCCCACAATGCTTTGTGTTCAAATCTATTTCCAGTGAGATGAATGAATTAGGAATCGTGTAGCCACTTTTTAAAAAAAAATGTATTTATAACTTACTACTGTATGTCATTCAACTTATCTTTTTCATACTTAAATACAAAACCTTATGTTTTATTTATAACATGCTACCTGGTTTGACAAACTGATTTAAGTATGCAGTATAATGTCTTCATGTTTGCGAAGTATACGGATAAAAAAAAAAGTATATATTTATATATATCGTGGCCACGAATTAAGAATCATTTCATTCGTTTTAATTTGTTAACTCATTTTAGGAAATCATGGCCACATTAAACTACTTCGTTCCCTTGTTTTGATTGAATTAAAACAAGGAAAACAAATTATTACAACATGGCCACAATCAGGAGAACAAATTATTATAACGAACGTACAATTTACTTAAAACGCCCTGTAAGTCGTGGGAACTAATTAATTCGTGACCACAATATATGTTTTTTTTTCCCCACATGTCATGTCAGTGTTATTTTAGTATTATTTATATAATGTTATATTTATTAATATTTTGAATGAGCTTTTATTTTAATATTTTCAATTTTCATTTTAGTTTAAGTTTTAGTAATGGTGTTATGTGCTTTTGTCATTTAATGTGTTATATATATATATATATACACACATATATATATACATATACATACATACATATATATACATATACATACATATATATATATATATATATATATATATATATATATATATATATATATATATATATATATATATATATGTTTTTTTTTTTACAGTTTTAGTTAACAATAACAAGACTGAGTCATGTGACAACACTGTAGCATACCATTTAAAATGTATATCATGTCATACAGTTTCATGGAAGTATGCGGAGTACACTCTACAGT
Organism: Rutilus rutilus; assembly: GCF_951802725.1. Classification (NCBI taxonomy): domain Eukaryota; kingdom Metazoa; phylum Chordata; class Actinopteri; order Cypriniformes; family Leuciscidae; genus Rutilus; species Rutilus rutilus. Next base: position 33,596,855 of record NC_140223.1, read on the forward strand.
ATGCAGGAAGTTCAACGTTGTAACGTCTTGTTTTCTCGCCCCGTGTTAAACGCTACACGGGTGACACTGAGTGTGGAGGACGTAACTGTGAGATCCACTGAGTCGGAAAGGAATCTGTGTGTAAGTGTGCCACACATCTCTGTAACGAGTGAGTGCGGGTCCTAACGAGGGTCGTTAATAAGCTCATTAGCAGAGGTGCGGGCACACAGCGCGCTTGTTCTCCTCTGAGCCTCTGCTTTCATGCTTTCGGCCCTTCCGCTCTGCCGTCAAACACGGGGACTCGTTGTCGTTTCCGCACCTCTAGCGGCACTAAACACAACTGCACAAATAATGTCTGCTTCCACACAGGTTTCCCATGCAGTCCTACTGCCATTGTTGAGACAAACAGGGTCCCGGAAATCACAAGTTAGTACATGCAAACAAAGCATGAGTGTTTGCACTCTTCAGGAAGTCAACCTAACAATTGCTTAATTGCAGGTTCCTATTGAGCTAGTAAAGAATGACATATTTTAGCACTGAAACCAACATTTCACCTTTAAATGTATGCATTTACACAGAAGACCCTTCCTGATAGATGTTTACTGCAGCATTGCTGTCAAACTTCAGCTCATCAAGGTCTCTCTCTCCAACTTCCTCCCCTTTCATCAGTGTCTTTCCTCCCTTTAAACTCCATTGTGCGAGTCCATCTCTTCAACATTCCTTTCTTTTGTTCTGCTGAGTGCAGCCATACTGACCCGTAAACACCCTCCTCTTCCACCCCTTCAGTTTCCTATTGTCCATGTACAGCAGACAAGCACATGTAAATCACTGTTCTCTGAAGTCCCACTGCCCACTACTGGCTACAGAACGAACTGCAGCACAACCGTCCCATCTTCAAACATCTTTTACACAGGCAGCTCGAATTTGTGAAGGGGATGGGTGTCAAGTTAACACTTTTTGTTTATTTATCGGTAGCACTGCACAATAAGGTCTCTTTAGTTAACACTAGTTGTCATTAACCAACACTGATAATGAGCAATACATTTGCTACAGTATTTATTAATCTTTGTTAAAGTCAGTTAATGCAAGCTCAGGTCCATTAAATAATATTAACAGATACAACTTTTAATTGTATTAATGCATTAGTAAATGTTGAAATTAACCTAATTTGATCTGATTAATCTGATTAAAACATAAATAGCAAATATGACGACAGAATTGAGATGTTTGATCCATTTTTGGTGAATAATTTCTTTGAAAGTATTTTTAGATACATTTAATATACTGTAGGTAGACAAATACTGATATTTATTACAAAGTTTATTTATATCATAGCATGAATATAAATATTCCTCATTGTGTTTAGCAGATGTACTGCATTTTACTTCTAGCATTCTAGAGACAACATTTCCAGTCTACTTTGGTTCCTCTGAACCGTTTCAAACCATTTCAAAATGAACATAAATGCTCATGAAACGAAATGTGATGAAGTTTTACCAACGGCGAATATAATTAATTGCCGTTGGACTTTAATTTGGTCACTTTTGTAACCATTTAAGTCAGTCTGGAGTGGTGTTGCAAAGGGGCTGAACATTTCCGGTCAATTTCCGGAGACTTTCCACGGAAACTTGATCTGGGGAATTTTGGAAATATTCCAAATTGGAAACTTAAATGGAATTTATGGGAATTAATTGGACATTTGAGGAAATGTATATAAACCGTATCATATACAAAACATAAATATAAACATTTTGTTATAGTTATAGTAGCAGGCATGTTAGTTGTTGTTGTTGTTTTTATTGCATATTGATATATTTTTCAATTAATTACTTCTGATTTAGTAAATATTTTTATTGCAGCAATTGTTATGCAAGTTATTTATTTGAGTGTCACATGATCCTTCAGAAATCATTCTAATATGCTGATTTGATACTCGGTTATTATGAATGTTGTGTATTGATATTAAAGGCAGGGTAGGTAGGATTTATTAAAAATTAAAGATCCAAATTTGTTAAAACTTTCTATATATATCAATACATAATTAAAATGTAAGAACTCTGAAAAAAAGAGTATAAAAATCAAGTGACTCTAGACCGTTTAATCTGTATTAAACACAGCTCATTATTTCGATTCGGGACGAATCAAAGGATTAGCTTAGGCGACTGTCACTCTCTCGCAACCATGGCAACCACCCTTTTGCCACACAGCACCTGCCCACTTGCGCGCGACCGTTTGATTTGAGGAGTGCGAGAGGCACGGAACCTGATCACACCTCCGTCCAGTAGATGGCGGTAATGCACTATGTTTGCAAGCTGCCAATAAAATCTATCGAAGAAGAAGAAGAAGGCACTGAACCTAGGAATACCAAAACAATGGCAGAGAAAGAGCAATCTAAATTTACAGTACCGGCATATGCAGTTAGTGAAGGCAAACCAGGCAAAAAAATGCCCCTTCCCCTCCGCTTGTCTCAGGTAAATAATGCGTCCTCTAGCTCAGCGGTCGGAGTCGCGCGTTCATGTGTTTTGGGGGCGTGGCTTTGGAAGAAGCACAGAAATGAGGGGGTGGAGTGAATGGAAATAATGAGATGTCTTTAAAACAGTCGTGAGAGGTCTACAGACACTCGATTTTGATACTTTCTTTTTCAGAGTACTTACATTTTAATTATGTATTGATATGTACATAAAGTTTAAACAAATTTGAAAAATAGAATTTTTAGACCATTTCTACCTACCCTGCCTTTAAGCAGCACAGCTGTTTATTAGAATGATTTCAGAAGGATCATGTGACACTGAAGACTGGCGTAATGATGCTGAAAATACAGCTTTGCCTTCACAGGAATAAATGACACTTTACTATATATTAAAAATTAAGAAATTAGAACATAGAAATTCAACTGAAATTGTTGTAACCAAGATTTTGCTGCAAGATTATTTATTTTTTTAACTACATGTAAGTGCCCTGTGTTATGAGTCATTTGCTCATTGCTTCCATTCTGTCCTGTGTATTATTGTCTCAGTGTCTGTGCATGTTTGTGTTACAGGTGGGCGGTATCTAGTGATAATTTGTCGGAGGCTGCGATTGGTTCTCCTCCACACCTGATCCAGATATAAGGACCGCCCCAAACACTCAACAGAGGCCACTATTGTGCCATCGTTGATCGTAAACCACTTCGCTATTGTTTTGTATCATCATCATCATCATCTAGTCTAGTCTAGACTAGAGTGTCATATCAGAGAAATTTTAAATGTTTGTTTGAGATTGTGATTTGTGATTTTGAACCTCTGTTTATCCTTGTTAACTGACCCACGCCTGGCCGACCCCTAGCGGTCGTAACACCTGTTTAAGTACATTTAAGGCTAACCTGCAATTTTGAAAATTCCCAGTTTATTCCCATTAATTCATATATATTCCCATTAATTCCCATGGAAAGAGTCCAGCCATGAAAATCCCGGAATGCTGCAACTGAAGCAACTGCAGCCTTAGATCTGAGTGTTTGAGAGATTATGAAGTGCTGCTTGTTTACATGCATTTAAAGACGTGTGTGTGTGTTTGTACACGGGTGTTGGTGTGACACTGACCATCTGGGCTCCCACATTTGAATTGACCGTTCCTAGTGTGATCTTGGCGGCTGGGCTGTAGCTGGACGGCGTTACCAGGGAAATGTGGCCTGCAAACACAAACATAGTCAAGCTGATGTTCACAAATAAGAGCTGGGAGTTTCTGAAAGGAAAAAGCATTTCACAGACAAGCTTGAATGGATCCCAGCTTCGACTGCATGGAAATGTTGATTTGCTCACAAATTAGAGCTCTCAAGCTGATTAAGTTTTACAGGCCGTAAGCAAACTATAAATGCGATTCACATTACTTATGTGCAGTGAAATGTACCATTAAAAATAATTCTGCCTTTTCAACAGCATCGGTCCTGAAAATGACTACTTAATGTTGAATCACGCTGGCCAATAAGCAATTTATAAGGCTCAAAATCACATTCTGTTAAAGTTGCATAGGAGAATGTAAAATGTCTACGTTTTATAATGTAAATTTGGTTGAACGCGCACACCATCATAGACACAAGTTCTGCCTCTTATGCCTATCATGATGTGGGGCATGTTTTCAAACTCTATGGGGCGAAATATGTCATCAAACCGTCTATTATAAGCTTTGCAATAAAAAGTAAAACAATTACGAAACACAACACAAATTAAACTGATGAATCGAAACATTGTTCCTCGTATCAAATCAAATTGAATTATTTATACATTAGTCAAATAGATTTGATGTCTCGCATGGTTTCTCATGTTCACAGATAAATGGGTGGCCCTAAAAAGTATTAGGACACTTGAGCCTAGGGGTGTGCGATATGACGATTTCTCCACGATCTGCTTTTAAAGAAATATTGTAGTATCGTGCATTATATCAGTTGCTGTTCTGGCGCCTCTGTCCCAACATACTGAACAACGCAACGTATTTTCACATAAAATGTTAACGCAGCGGAACGGGACACTGCAGTTCACAAAAGTTCAGAATTTGCATGTGCTTTAATGCCTTGTCGGTTAAACATTTCATTTGCGTGCTGATGGCGTACATGTGAAGCTCACATGCACTCACAGCCTGTCTACCAGCGCCTGGATACTGGACTAAGTTATCTTTCGAGTCTTTTTGTGCTGATACTGTCAAATACACACAAGGTTTAAGTTATATAAACAAAGTCGGTTATGTCTAAAGTGAACGCAAACTTGAGAAAATTGAGAGAAAATCTGCTTGTCAAATGCCTGTATATTAGACGCGTCTAATAGTAAACGCGCTGCCGCTTGTCCTTAAAGGGATAGTTCACCCAAAAATAAAAATTCTCTCATTATTTACGCACTCTAATGTTGTTCCAAACCTGTATTCATTTATTTCTAATATTTCCAAATTTTTTGTAAAATTAATATTTTGAAGAATGTGGCTCTCCAAACAGTGGCTGGTCCCCATTGACTCCCACAGGAGAAGAATATATATGGAAGTCACTGGGGTACATCAACTGTTTGGTTACTGACATTCTTCCAAATAACTTTTATTTTCAACAGAAGAAAGAAACTTATTCGAGTTTAAAACAACTTGAGAGAGTAAATTATGACAATTAGAATTTTTAGGAGAACTATCCCTTTAAATGTTAATAAAACAACAAAATGCAAAGAGAAAATCACTCACTGCTCTTGACTGATCACTTTTAATAGTAGCTTTAATAAGTATCAATGTATAATTTATACAGTGAAGTCTATGTTTTGTTTTATTTTCATATTTGTTCATTTAATTACTTTCTTCAATGCTATACCGTTAAATACACCTACTGTAGCTGAAAACATAAAGCACTGTTTATTTAATTTGTATATTAAGTTGTGTATGTGTATCTTTGTATTCTTTCTTAATATTTAATAACAAAGAAAATAATGACAAATATTTTTATCTTCGCCCCTGTCTGCCATTCTTTTGTATTTTATATTTTGTTACCTAAGGCTTTGTTTTTAAAATATGGACATTAGTTTGGCTGTAATGCTCAGTCACAAAATAGTAAAACCAACATAAAAAAGAATCGTGATAAAATCGCGAATCGTGATTTTCCTGAAAAAAAAAATCGTGATATGATATTTTTGCCATATTGCCCAAATATTTGTGTATTTTTGAGAATCAAATTTGATACATCAGGCTTTTATGTCTCATATAGTATGATATAGTGAGAATATGAAGTTCATACTCAAGGAAGAAAAACAAAAAAAAACCTGTTTTATTATGCAAACATATGCAGTTTGGTGCAGTTGCTGAAATTTATATGGCCAAGATGAAATTATGAAAGCTTAATGTAAATCAGTTTTTAACAGTATAGCAGATACTTACATAAAATGCATATAAATATCAGCCGTCACTCTATATCTCCCAATATTACGTCTTAGTAAGACGATAGTTCAATGCTTAGTTTCATGATCAAAGCTCTGTAGTTTTAAAATGTATGATGTACTGCAATATAATGATGATTGAGAGATGAACAGATGTTCCTCAAAAGCCTGAGGGATCGTGTTTGAGGCTCACATTTCAACATGATTTTTCTAAAAAAATTATGGATAATCAAGTAAACACAAGCTGATTCGGTCCAGTAAGTGTTTATTACTACAATATAATATTACTTAAATATTGCTAACAATATGAACGCTATTCTTACATTTACTACAAGAATCTGTAAAGATTTCACAGAATAAAGACACGTTAAATTGTACTAAAGGCCTTTGCCTTGATCAATCAGACGACAGAAGGCTTGTTGTTGATGACGGACAACAGGCTTTTCAGCAAAGTTTTGATCATGTTGATAATTTAGAGGTCTTTGTGTATCAAATATGGTAGGCTTTATGGGATTGATGTGATGAACTACTCTGCTCCTGTGTGAACTTGAGAAGAGAGGACTTCGCACATCCACACACAAGCACTGCAACATCAGCTGGATAAGAGTCACTGCAAAACGTCTCTAAGAGGTGAAGTTGGTTTTGAGGAAAGCTCTAGCATAAATGTATTTGCAGATATCATCCAATGCAACAGCATCAAGACATGTTTAAATGAAGCTGAAGGGTCCAAATACTTCTTGAGGCCACTGTATAACAGTGGTTTTCAGTGATTTCCATCATGAATATCCCCTTTACACCCCGGGAAGAGACGGCTTGCGTCGGTGGGATAAGACTGAGAGCGAGGGAAGGTTACAGTATGGAGATCGAGGGCAAGACGCTTCTGAAGAAAAGAAAAAATCCTGAAATGCTTTCTTTTGAATAGAGATGCAAATCATGTAAAGGTTGTGGCATATCAGATGCAAAACCATGCAAATGGGCCTTGAAATCACGCACGAACACGCAATAGGGCCGAACACACCCTGAACTGTGTGAATGAGACGACATGCCAACAATCCCACACTATGCTTGCCGGCTTCCCACTCAAACTTGGTCAAATCTTCCAAGCGTCTGCATCACAGCGGCCCGTGACGCTCACAGTGTGTCTTTGTCCATCTACAGCTGCAGTCGAGATGTAGCGCTGCGCTTACAATGTGCTCTTGACATTATGCACCAAACACCAATACAAAGCAGTTTTCTTACTCTTCATAAAGGACAACAGCAGATGTGAAATGAAATGTAGTCATGATTGCCTCTCTAAAAGAACGCTACCGAAAGTGACCAATCATAGTGCGTCTCAATCAGGTTCCTGGGGCCGGTTGCACCAACTTAGTTACAACTTAGCCTAGTTTTCACGTAAATGGACACTAAGTTACGACTTACACACTTCTAAATATTTTTGCGTTGCACCATTAAAGTTAGTTGAAGCGTAACTCTAAGTATAAGCTAAATATTTACGGCTCCGATCAGGAGTAGCGGTTTGTAATAAAATATCACACAAACTGAACTGCATCAATAAGCTCTTCTTTTACCGGACAGACTTCAATTCTTTAGACATATATGATAATGCTGACATTTACACTCGCTTACATTTTAAGAGAGAGAACACTATGTGAAAAGATTACTTTGTTAGCGGCTATCTTTAACACGAACCCGTCCTGAACAGCGCGCCGCTGTGAGCATCGGCCCATGTTGTGCATGTCAAATATCAGTCATAATCAATAAACGTAATTTCTTATGTTTTTTGTATCAATATTTATTTATTGATCCTTATTCATTTCATTTCAAATACAGTTTCTGAATGTTATTTACATATAAAAACACTTATGTTTACACACATGTTTACGCAAAACACATATGTCAACACTACAGGTGAATAGGGTAAAATTTTTAGCTAGCAGATATCACCATGAAACTTTCCCAGTTGATTACCTACATTAAGATGAGAAAAAAAATGTATTACAAGTTTTCTGTAATTTAATGTTTAAATATGCAAATTAGGCAATATCTAATTAAATATGCGCTAATTTGCATATATTTAATCTATATTTAATCTATATTTAATCATAATGTGAGTATTGGATAAAGCCAGGTTAAAAATTATTTTTTCATTGTGTTCACATATTAGATGGGAAAAAAATTACAGAGGGATTTATGGATATCTACTTTTGTTATCCTGTAAATCTGAAAATACTGTCAATAGCCTTAAAAAAAATATTTTTGCCATGTTTTTTGGAATAAAATGTTATATAAATCAGGCTAGGAATAATATATTTACAAATCCCTCTGTAAATGTCTTCATAATATAACTAGGTACAAGACTGGAAAGTTTGGTGTATATAGGTGCTACTGAAGTGGAGATTTCGTCCTTGGAGTATGAGAGAAAAGTCATTGAGAAAACGGGCTTTAAAGATTTATCATCAGCCAATGAGATTGCGCATTCAGCCCTTTTACTTTCACGATTGGTAGCTGATAAAAAGGAAATGACCATATTTGGATCCGACAGGATTGTACAGGAGAGAGAGAGCTTCCTAATGGTGCTTCTGATGACAGGCTGCCGGCAGCGATCGCGGAGCAGCATGCTGATTAAGAACGCAAACTTTTGTTGAATTTATGAGAAATCTACAGACACAAACAGACAAAGTGTAATAAAATAAAGACCTAAATGTGTATTTTGGACTTTTTTTCACCACAAGTCTAAAAGAAGACATGTTATTGAAGACAAATATCCCAAAATCTCAAAATTGACCAGTAAAAAAAAAAACGATGTTTTTGCCTGCCGTGTCTCGCCTTAAGGGAACATAGTGAGCATCGATGCTCCCTGGTTTTCACTGGGCATTGTGGAACTTTTTAGGGAGTGAACGTTTCAGGCCCTGTCCCAAACGGAACCCTAAGCCCTGGCGAGTCCACACTTTGGTGACGTAATGCCGCTTTAACTGCTGGGAAGAAGTCTGCTGTGGAGCTCACAGGCACAGCAAAAGTTGGTACATCGCTCTAATATTAACCCTTTGAGGCGTACGATCACACTGGTGTGATTAGAACGGTCAGTGCATCACGTGAACAACTGCTAAATTCAAAAGTGCTTTGGCTGGCGCTGGCGCTGGCACTTTCATGTATTTCAGGAGAAGTGGATGAATTTACGTGTTGTAAATCTGACGAACTAACATGGCGGTGCCCATCGCGCGTTACAGATCAACTAACAGGATCATCATAAAGGTTTTTTTAAACGACGAAACACATTCACTTTCACTTGTATTTCAGGTAGTTGATGACATAGCCAACAAGTTTTATTCAAAAAATATTTTTAATAAAAAGGAAAAAAAGAAATAAGCAATACACGTGTCATACAGCGCTATTGTGGCTGCGATGTGTCACAGGACAAGCATGACGTGTTGCCATGGAAATAATAAGGTGATGCGTTCTAAAAATAATCGTGGGGGTCAGACATAAAATTGTAAACGTACGTGATTTGTATAGGCTACTTATATTTAAATTACACAAAGAAGTTCATAACACATTTTTAAGGCCAAATATGCGTTTCTACTCTTTTTTTTATTTTATTTTATAAGCATTTAAATGGTGGCTGTCATTAAAAAATTACATATTTATTCAAACATACATTAAATATTGAAGAACAAGTTAAGTAAAAAATACAATGAATATGCAATATGATGCATTATATTTAGCAAAATGCTCTATTTTTGTAGCTGACTAATGAGCTTTTGGACATTGAATGGCTTTTCTGAGGTTAATGTAACGTGATCCAGATTTTGGTAAGTTGAACTGTCTCTTTCAGCATTCCTTCTGATGTTCATTCCTCTATATTTTGTGCTGTAACTTAGTTAAGTGAAAGAGATGATCAGTTCGACTGCGCTTCGCTAAAACTGAGACGCTACGACGATTTGTTGCGGCAAAACGGTAGCCTAGAAATCTAGACGAACCCTAGCGGCAGCAACATTTATTTTGCAGCCAGTGTGGTCTAGCAACTCTTCGTTGACTTTCGAGCTGGAAAAAACAAACTCTAGTCAGGCCAATCACATCGTGTATAGAGTAGGCGGGGCGGGCTTAACATAATGACGACAGAGTTGCGACGGTTCCCTGCTACTTGAAAACAAAGAATGGCGGCGGCTGCTGGCGAACAATCTTTCGAATCGGCTTTGGCCGCGACTCTGGAGGACTTGGAGTTAAGCTTTTCTTTGAGAAAAGAACAAAGAACAGCACTTAAGTCATCTTCAAGGAAGATGTGTTCGTAGTTTTGCCGACCAGATACAACAAAAGTTTAATCTATCAACTAGCTCCGCTGGTGGGACAACGCTCTGATTGGTTGTAGCGCTATCCTATTGCATGCAGAGGGAATATGAAAGACAGCCGTTTATCCCGCCCCTCGGATTGAGCCGTGCCAATGGTGAGTTGCCAGACCTAACATCTTGATGTAGGTCTGGCTTGCCAAGCTAGCAAAACGGTATTTACTGTTTAAATTTTGTAAATAAAATTTGAAAGAATTTGAAAGCCGAGACTTTGTTTCATATCAAAAGTAAGAAAGCACAAAGCTTTTTGCGATTTATTGGATGGGAGGCACAGTAAAAAAAAAAAAAAAAAAAAAAAGGTTCATTCATCAACTGAAAACAGCATAGATTAAAAGGTTAACTCTTGGGATTTAAGAGATATTGGTTCTTCAAAATGAGAATCGATTAAAACAGAGAAGTCGATATTTTTAACCCAGCCCTACTATTTATTTTACTTATTAGAAGTCAGTGTTTAAACTAAACATGTTTATAAGTGTTCAAATAACTTCTGTTTCGGTCTGAATAATTGACACACAATGTCAAAACAGACATATGAGCTATAACTTCAAAACTTATGAATAACTTCTATAACTTCTAATAACAACCTCTCAAATTTCATTCAAGACAAACAAGAACGAATGCTGTTTGGTTTCATTGACATAAAACTTGTGTGACATACAAATATACACAAACACAAATTAAATTGCAATTATGCAATCTAAATTTTTACATGGTGTTTGAACATAAATGTGTGTCCGCAGTGCGTGTAAACAACCACCCTATAATTGTAAAAATCCACCCACTAATTTTATAATCGCCATAAATCAGAAATGGTGCACCAAAAGGAGCTGTCCCAGTGTTCTGCCTAAAGTGACGTCACATTAGATCAAGCCCCACCCATGACTGGTGACGATCCCTGCCCTATAAACAGAGTGAGCCGCACACAGTCCGCCATGTTCATCTCCTCGCTAGACTAGCTAATTATATAATGTCTACGCTACATAAAGATTATAACTGGCTGTAATAATGAACACAGGAGTCTTCATAAACTCCCAGCATCTGAGCCACTGGGGACGCAGTGGATTCATTTCATTTATGAAGTGAATGTGCCCAAGAAATTTGTATATGTTTGTGCAAATCATTTTACACCGGACTGCTTTCCAAACGAGGGTCAGTACAACGCAGGATTTGCACAAAAGGTGATTCGCAGAGATGTTCGTAATCCAATTTCATACCCAGAACAGGCAAGTATTGCACTTTACATTTAGTGAATGTGTGAAAATTGCCCTTTCTGAATGTGCTTGTACGGCTTATGTAGGTAAAGTTACCAAATTGTCTCTGACAAATTCTAAAAAGGACTTCTTGAGTCTCTCCATCAGTGTCTGACTCCGGTTTGAGCACGTAAGGGCTGAACACCAGGGCCCGTATTCATAAAGAATCTTAATGCAAAGAGTAGCTCCTAGTGACAAAATTCTAAGAAAATTCTTAGAAATGTGGGCGTTTACTCTTAAAATTAAAGAAAAAGTCCTAGTAAAGAAAAAAGTAATTCAGAAAGCATCTTAACCCTTAAAAGAGGTCTTAAGGTCAAAATTGTTAGGAGCACGGACGAGGACTTTTAAGAGGCTTAAGAGTTTCTTTAGCAGAGGAGAAAATGGCAGAAAGACGAAGTGGGAGAAGAAATGTGTTGCAGACGATGGATAACAGTGAGTTAATAAGACGCTATAGATTAGATCGTGCAGGGATTATGTTTGTGACTGATCTTTTTAGAGACACGCTAACATCTCCGACACAGCGCAGAAATGCCATAGCGCCTGAAATGAAAGTAATCGCTACATTACGATATTTGGCCACTGGGAAAATTCCATGTTTGATACATTAAAACCAACATTCAAACCACCGCTTAAATAGACATGCCAGCAATCAGTGTAACTGGAAAGAGTGGAACAATTTTTATCATTATAAGCAATCAAATACCTTATAGGAAATTAACAGCATGGTAAATAAAAAAAGGATTTATATACACATAATGTGTGTGTGTGTGTGTGTGTGAGAGAACGATCAAATAGGAAAAATTACGCATGTAAGTTCAAAGTGGAGGCTTAGAATAGACCCTATACTTAAAATCACTTTTTTTTTTTTTCTTCTTGGACAACCAACCAATCACAGTCTTCAAAAGATTGTGTCATACATAGCAACGGGGTCAACCCCGCCTCCTCACTAAGATAAAAGTTTTTGTATTTTCCTTACTCAGAGTTGCTCTCAGATCGGTCCCGAATCGCTCTTAAGCTAAGACTCCTACATAAAAGTTTTTAAGCTAAATTAAGAGTTTTCTCAGAGGATTCTTAGATTTTTTATGAATACGGGCCCAGGTATTGACGATTTCCGACATGTTGGCTGCGTGAGGTTATTCGGTTCTGTCGCATCCGAAGCACGAGCTGTAAAGGCACAGCCCTCCTCTGGAAAGCAGGTGGGGAAGCAGCAGCTCATTTTAATTTAAAAGACACACACACGAAAACAGCATGTTTTTGCTCCAACCCAAACAGGGCCATTTACGGCATGCAATAATATATGACCTGTGAGGTATTTTGAGCTGGACTTCTTTGATTACTTCCTGTGAGCGACAGTTTGCTGGAGGGAAATGCCGTGAAAGTGCACACGTCAACAGAAAAGTGATGTTGTTGCGAGAGGGCTGACAAATAAAAATTTAATATATATATATATATATATATTTATCAATTTTGATTTCATGGTGACTTTAAAAGCTGCACAACAGCAAAATATTTTTCAATGAACAACAACTTAAATATCACTCTCTCAGAGGTGTAAAGTCCAGCGGTCAGAAAGTAAAACTCCTGCCATATGTTTATTCCTGGCTGAAAAACTGTGCCAATTAGCAAATCCAGGTGATTGGAACAAAATACCGAGGAGGACTTTTACTTCCTGACCCTGGACTTCAAACCTCTGCATTGTCTTCCTGGAATCTACTCTATTGTATGTAAAATAGTGGCTCAGCGATTTAGCTTGTGTTCGTTGGAAGTAAGTCATGGAGATTTCAAAGGACATGAGGGGTGAGTAAATGATTGTGAGAATTGTCATTTTTGATTAGCCATAAATGCAAATAAAAACAGTTTCAGTGTTTCATGTTGAAAGGCAAGAAAGTGTCAGAGTGGTTTGAATGAATCTTTACAATGTGCTCCAGATGGCGAGCGTACAGCAGCAGGACTGGCTGCGGTCTGAAGGGGTTTTGTGCAAGGCCTCAGCGCAGGAATGCGTCAGTGCCACATGCTCTTTACAGCAACAATGAGCAAAGCCACATTAGAATACAGCTGAGCAGCAGCCCAGCACACACACACACACACACACACACACAAATATTGAGCCGACTCTGTGTTATATTACAAAGCACATGCACAAAGTGCTCAGCGTTTTACACATGCACAAATGTATGATATATGCAAGCGTATAATGGAAGACATCAAAATGAAAACACTTCTACACATGACCAAAGACAACAGGAGGAAAACACACAGTTACTTCCTGGGGCTGCCCAAACAAACTACATAACTCCAGCAGCACACGCTCAACGCGACTGAAAACCACATCAGTGCCTGAGCAACATCAGAGAGGCTCTCGCCGCACACAAACACAGCCAGCCAGTGCTGCCACTCCAAACACACTGGCAACAACATTAGAGAGAGAGAGAATAACCTCTTTCTTTAAAATGAAGAATCATTCATAATACAAAAGTTCTAAAATGATACAAAATGTGTATTAATAACCTATTATAACCTTTCCCTTCAAATTCTCCAGTTATTTACCTGTTTGTTTATGAAGCGGCACGACAAGCACTTCCATACTTCACCTTTAACTATTCGTTTCCTAATAAAAGCTCAAGTTCTAGTCCCACACACAGACTGGGACGCCCGCTTCACCCCTCCTCCCACTGAACGCAGATCTGTGGAGGAACTTCCACAGTGACCCAGAGAGAGAGAGAGAGAGAGTGTGTGTGTGTGTGTGTGTATGTTCCTCACAGCGTGCCGTCCCAACACACGTGCAGCCTTCCCAGCTGCTCCGACACAATCCCTGAATGCACAAAGAGCGAGAATGAAGAAAAAAAAAAGAAAAGAAAAAGTAGGGGCTGCAGGATTTACCTGAAGAGGAGTGGAGAGCATGTTTCGAAGGCAGGCTGGGACCTGGTGTTCCTCTCTCTCTCTCTCTCTCTCTCTCTCTCTCTCTCTCTCTCTCGCTCAGTGTCCCTTTTGTTACCATTCAGTGGAAACTTGAGAGGCTCACAGGCATTGCCGAGCGAGCGCAGAGGGAGTCCATCCACACACACTTGGACTTTCACCCATGCCGAGTGGGAAACGCGCGCATTCAATGAGAGCGTGTGTGTGTGTGCCATAGGACTTCCTCCATCCGTACACACACACACACACACACGGCGGCTCCTGCAGGCCACTCACGGGCGATGGGCGCTCGCTTGCTCTGGCCTGAACTGATCTGAGAGCAGTGGGAAGCCCCGGAGAGCATGAGAACTGAATGGATGTTGCGGCCTGAACACATGCTCTCCCGGCGTAGGACCGGCCCGAGCTGGTAGGCTTCACTGCAGGGCTCGGGGAAAACTAACAGTTGGATGAGTGCCAATGACAATTAAAAAGTATTCAATCACATACTGACTAACCAAACAAATTGTTGTCTTCACTCGCTCCAACGAAAACAGTAGCCGCTTTAAACATGATCAGTTTTATTAATGAGCTGCTTAAGGCACTATCGTTAATCATTCACGCCACAGAAACGACTAACGTGGGCACATAACTGTGAATGTTTTCTAGTTTGTTTGAATAAATATCTCAGATGCCATCATTGGAGCTTAGCATGCGTTTAATCCTGACCGTTCCTTTAAAACCATAGTTGAGAACAGCACAAAGTATCGGCACCTTTTTTATTTTATTTTATTCGAGTCTTATTCATAAACTCTTGATTTGAGTTGATTCTGATTAAAAGGTGTAGTTTGTTGTAAATTAAAATAAATAAATCAGTCACATGAGATGAAGAGGTTTCATATATTATAAAGGGGTTTTATTATGTACTGTAAGGTGAAGGTCGCCACCTTAATGTATTTCGCTAATCGCTACGTAAAAATGGCGAGAGCCACCATGTTTCACTAAACATCGGAGAGGATCCTCACGCTCATCGGCTGCTGTTGTAGTAGAGACTCTAGTAGTGAGATGGAGGAGTGAAAATTAGACAGTGAAACACTTTTTCAAGGTTTATTTCTGGTGTTTTTGCCTTTATTTAGATAGTAAAGTTAGAGAGAGGGCAGGAAGTGAAGTGGGAGAGAGAGGGGGGGGGGGGATGGGATCAGAAAAAGACCACAAGGTCAATTGCATTGCATGTCGGAGCGCTGCCCATGAGGCTATCGGTTCCAACTGAAACACACGTATTATCGCGCTTTACCAGCGGAAACAACGGGAGAATCAGTACCTGTGCGGCTGAAGATGCAGAAAAGACCAAAAACAAGCGTAAACATCAGTATCCATGTTAGTAGATGGCAGTGCAGTGTCTCACACCACTGTGCTATCCGTGCGTAAAGGTGCAATAAGTGATTCTCTACAGAATTTTTTTTTATTATGCTGGTTGAAAGTCCTGATAGCAAGCAGTCTTAATGTATTTTTATAAATATATATAGTCTGTGTGGAAGGCGTAGGACCATAAAATGTTCATTCAATCATTGCATTCAGTCCGAATGAAATGATAGCATGTGTTCCCCGTCAGTAATGTGTGTTCACGCAGACATTATACGTCATCAGCGCGTTCACGAACCGACAACAAGTGGCACTGGCAAAGGATCATCGGAGCCAAGCAGACTCTCATCGTGAAACCCTGTCATGCAATAGTATTATTACACACTGACACGGTTTTGCTAGCTACACCGCCGAAATCTTGCAGCATCTAATTCGTTTTTAAAAAGTTGTTTGCGTTGGTTTTTGTAGTACTGTTACTCACTATACTGTAAAGTTTTCTCACCGGTGAATGACACATGATGTGTAATCCAATAACATTGTCTCTGGTCGTCTCGCTTCTGGTCAGTGAGAGTTTTGGAGGAGGCGTGGCTTTGGACGGCGATTTGCAGGGAAGGTGGGATTGAATGCTAGCAGGCTAAAGTTAGCATTTCCCAGACCACCTACTGCACCTTTAAAATTCACAAACTCGATGATGCTAATGGAAGCCAGAAAACTACTTCATGCATCTTTAATATTTATTCACTTGGGAATAATGCTGTTATGTTTTTTGGTTTTTCAACAAAAAATAGACCATAATAGGTCTTCCATTATGATAAATGACAAAGTTGAGAAATGTTTAACTTTATGCAAATGAAGACTGACTTTCAGAGCAACAACCAATAGGAGTGAAGATTGTGTCTGGAGCTCAAACATTAAAAAAAAATGTAGGCAAGACTGGACAGATCATTTTTGGAGCAATTTCACTATTCGATATGCTTTTTCTATCAGAGTGACGACTGCCGGAGAGACACATTTTCTACGCATTCATTGGAAAGGCACAGGTTAAAAGATGAATCTCAGGATTTTAGGAATTGATTTTGGATTGTTTAATTGAATATTAAAATTATTTTATAACCTACGACACCATACCAGTCTCAACCAGTTACTTAACATCTAAGTATGCATGCAATTAGACTATTACTAATTATTTCTTGAGCGTTTATTGTTGCATGCCCAAACACTTCCTTTTCACTTTGAACACAACCATTTCAAGACAACGGTAGTACATAAAACTTTTACTGCCTGCTAGTAATTGCCTGCAAATTCTTTTACTGCCAAATTGAAAAATGAAAATGCAAGGGACAGGTTTATTGCACTCTGAATGAGCCTGTGCTTGAAGAACCAACCTTATATATTTATTAATGTGATCATATAAGAGAGTATCAGAGTTACTTTTACCTTTGGACAGGTTGTGGTTCAGAAAGGCCTTGAGATCTCCACACAGAGCTGTTGCGCCAACCTAAAAGGAGAAGAAATTAAGGAAGAGTTCAAAAGAAAAAAATATTAGTTTGCAATAATTTTTAAAAGGTTTTTGTTGATGTTATTTATTTATTTATTTATTTATTATTTTATTAAATCTCAAAATAAGGAAGGAAGGAAGGAAGGAAGGAAGGAAGGAAGGAAGCTAAAAAAAGGGTAGTCAAGTCAAACTTAAATATGTTTAAATGTCATCAAGGAAGGAAGGAAGGAAGGAAGGAAGGAAGGAAGGAAGGAAGGAAGGAAGGAAGGAAGGAAGGAAGGAAGGAAGGAAGGAAGGAAGGAAGGGAGGAAGGGAGGAAGGAAGGAAGGAAGGAAGGGAGGAAGGGAGGAAGGAAGGAAGGAAGGAAGGAAGGAAGGAAGGAAGGAAGGGAGGAAGGAAGGAAGGAAGGAAGGAAGGGAGGAAGGAAGGAAGGAAGGAAGGAAGGGAGGAAGGGAGGAAGGAAGGAAGGAAGGAAGGAAGGAAGGAAGGAAGGAAGGAAGGAAGGAAGGAAGGAAGGAAGCTAAAAAAAGGGTAGTCAAGTCAAACTTAAATATGTTTAAATGTCATCAAGGAAGGAAGGAAGGAAGGAAGGAAGGAAGGAAGGAAGGAAGGAAGGAAGGAAGGAAGGAAGGAAGGAAGGAAGGAAGGAAGGAAGGAAGGAAGGAAGGAAGGGAGGGAGGGAGGGAGGGAGGGAGGGAGGAAGGAAGGAAGGAAGGAAGGAAGGAAGGAAGGAAGGAAGGAAGGAAGGAAGGAAGGAAGAATGGCTCCAAAAATGGATAGTTAGTTCAAATATGAAATCATTTCATAAGATAGCAAAATATCAAACAAAGTACTTCCTTATTTTAAGCACAAACAAGAGATACTAGGATTGATCTAAATCATACATTGTCATTTCACAAATATGTTTCTTCTGATACTGAATCAATACTTTGATCCTTGTATTTTCTTTATTATTTATTATTACCATTTACATATACATCTGTGCGTATCTTTTCCAAAGGTCAATTTCACTTTCAAAAGTTAAACAATCAAGCTTTTATTTTGACAGGTAGTCAGAAAATAAAAGTATGTCGGCACAATTTGACAATCGATAAGCCATATCGTGTTATCCATTTTACTTTTATATATATATATATATATATGAAGAGTTCAGATGCAAAAGCCTCTAAGTGCCATCTGAAATTTTCTTCTAGAATGATCATTTTTATCAAGCTCGGTTATTTAAGTTCAGTAATTTCACTTAAATGGCAATTAATAGGTCATTTTCTGATAAAAATCATCCTAGAAGAAAATTTGAGATGGCACTTAGAGGCTTTTGCATCTGAACTCTTCATATATATATATAGTGCAGCCTTAATTTACACTGACACAGATTACAATGTGATAAACTGATGTGTTTTAATAAACATGTTTAAATTACAAACTGGCAACCAAACTGACCAAATTATAAATAAAAACCAAACCATTTTGTAATTATTTTGAATAAAACGCATGTATGTTTTCATGGCTTGCTGTGCGGCATCAGATTATTGTGCGGGAAAGCCAGCAGACTACAGTAGGACAGAGGTCTGTTTCTGAAGCGATAGCATGATATCTCACAGCAGCAGAGCGGCCGAGTCTGTGCTAGGCCACGACTAGAGAGGGAGCAGCAACACCTACAAGCTTCAACTGGCTAAAACTAAAATATAGAAGCGAATGTCATTTTAGCGAAGCGATTTCCTTACCATGCACAGCCGGAGAGCTACATTACACCAGTAGCGTTAGCCACTGAAAGACTGTGATAATCTATAGAATTAAAGGCTTGAAACGGACGAGTAAACAGATGTCGGTCGAGTTTACAGAGACATCTATTCACAGGGGTCGGAGGTCGTGGAACATGTCACCATGATTTAATCAACATGACATCATAGAAGGACATTCGAACTAAATGAGAAATGTCAGGCATGGGTTCTCAGTCTATTGTTATACAGGGCATTATAGTTTTATACACTTCAGAATATCCATAATCATCAATGCTTTGCTAAGACAACTTAAAGACCTGATAAACTGTTATAATATCATTACATTTAGTTTAACAGAAGTGGTTTCTCTCATCATAGCATTGTGAAGTGACAAAATGATGTGTGTTAGTATTGCATCCGCAACATAAGAGCAGAATCCAACACCAGATGACCTCGAAAGCCTTTCAGAAGATCTCTTCTGCTTTTGTTTTGACAACAGCAGAAACAAAGTGGTTAACATGTTGACACTGAAACCGTGAATTATATAACCTGATGTTCACACACACGTCAGAACTCACCGTGTTGGCCATCATAGTAGAGATGACAGGGCTGTTTCTGTTCAGATCCCCTCACGCTCACAGCTGCACAGCCCCTGTAGACACACACACACATTACAGTCATCAGGTATGTGTGCACTGACACACACACTCAGCCTGTCCTCATGAATGATCTCGATGATGATGATGGAGGTAACACTGATGACCAGAGATGACAAAAGGGACAGTGAGAGGAGAAGACAAAAAGGATGGAGGAGGATCCGATCAGGACCCCCACGGCACGTTACCTTCTAACTTTCTCCCCCACCGGAAAGTGTGTGTGTGTGTGTGTGTGTGTGTATGTGTGTGAGAGAGGGGGGGTCATTCCCTTTCTATTCTTCTACTCTCATCTATCCATCCATCCATCTATCTGCAGAACAATAATCACAGGGACAGAGTAAACCGAGGCAACTCTTTCCACTAAATATGCACTTTTCAATAAACACGATGATAGCCGGCCACCTAGTTAAAGGTGCACTACGTAACTTTAGTCCCTCTAGCGGCTAAAAAAACAAAACTTGAACATGAATTTTGCGGATTAACTTTGTTTTGGTTGTTCTTCAGCTCTGCGTGTTCAGATGGATGTGATTATCCTACAGCTCTTAAAACATTCACTACTAGGCTGAAGAGATATACCCAGTTTAGATGGAAAGGATCTCAAGCTGACTGGCTGAAGACGTTACTGTAGCTTTACCCATTAACAGACACGGTACTTCCTTGAAAACAAATTCCAGCACAGCGATACAACAACCACGATAAAATATCACACTTCACAATATATAATGCTTTACAATGAACTCTGTTAGAGAGCATCATATGGAAATGTATCTGTTCAATAAAAGACACCTCCACGTCGCTTTAACAACATTTCACACCCCTCAGTTCTCTCCATCGCCGAAAAGCCAAGCTTATGTTGATTCTTGTTTTATTACGAGCTCTGTTGGTTCTCTTTTCACCAGCAGACTCTCCTCTGTTCAGCGATTGTTTAACCCTTTGACACGTAAGTTTAAAATATTCTGGCTGACCCCCCAGCGTGAATTTTTCAAGGCGACTGTTATTTAGGACGTGTCACTTTATGGTTTCCACGGTGACGCGTCATTGCTTGTCACGTGACACAGCGCAGCCACAACAGCGCTGAATGAATGATGATCTGCTCTTATTTTTCCTTTTTTATTCAAAATATTCACAAAAATGGCATGAAATATCTGATATTCCGATTGTCAAATATATGCAAGTGGAAGTGTTTTGTTGTTTAAACACCTTTATAACGATCGCGTTAGTTGAGCTGTATGCGCGATGGGCGCCGCCATCTTAGTTTGCGCCGCAGACGCAGTTCAGAGAATCGGATCTGTTGGATTTACAACGCGTGAATTCATCCACTTCTCCCGAAATACATGAAAGTAAGTGGCCGGTGAACTGGGGGAAGAATAGAGTAAACTTTAAAGTTACTTACACAATGTGTATCTGATATGAATAAAACGTTTCTAATTATAATGGAAAGGATTATTATTGCAGCTGTAGGCCTATTTTACAAACTCTAAATGTATTTTTTTTTTGTACTTATGTGAATTTATATGTCTGAACCCTAAAATAAACATTATGTGGTTGAAAACACTGAAAAGTTATGTGATATATCATAGCGCCAGCCAACGCGCGAAAGCACATTTGATGCGCTGACCGTTCTAATCACACCGGTGTGATCGTACGCTCCAGGGACCAGCCTAGACTGATCACACCGGTGTGATCGTACGCTCCAGGGACCAGCCTAGACTGATCACACCGGTGTGATCGTACGCTCCAGGGACCAGCCTAGACTGATCACACCGGTGTGATCGTACGCTCCAGGGACCAGCCTAGACTGATCACACCGGTGTGATCGTACGCTCCTGGGACCAGCCTAGACTGATCACACCGGTGTGATCGTACATGCGAAAGGATTCAAACGGGTGATTCTCCGGAGGTTGGAGATTTAGCCGCTCCAAGTCGTTGTGACAACTAACCTGTGCCACTACCACACTGGACACACGTCAAAGTAGCCAGAGCTACCTTTCCCTACTTACGGATAAGACGAGACATGCTTTTTGAAAATCCGTTGTCATGTTTCTGGTTTCCTTTAAATTGGTTTAATTGAATTGTTAAGGTTCCATAGGAATTGATTGAAAATGCTCGCTCTGCTCTGCGCCGGTGGACACGCAAGTGAGGTGGGACAATTTCCTCACAGTCACATCCCTGGCAGAGATGAATGCAAGTATGCAGTCCTTTCGCACATGATTTCTGGATTACAATAGCGGTCGGTAACAGACCTCAGTCCTCAAGGGGATCCATCAAATCTCTTTGCCATTAAACCAGATGTGTTATTACACGGGCAGCTGGTTATCGATAGATTAACGTACTTTGAACTAGCTCAGGAAGATTCAAACTACTTCTCGGCCTTGCCATAGAAGACAGGTACTATAACACCATGCCTGTTATAGCTCTCATTGAGGCAACCGGAAGCATTCAAACTTTTACACAAACCACAATGTACTTTATACACTTCAGAGTGTGCATATGTACATAAATGAAACCAATGCATTTGCCAAAGTAAACCTCTTCAACATTCACCGATTTTGACCCTATATAGAGGCTGCTTTACTTGCACAATTGCGATGAATGTTTGCATAAATGTACTGATGGAAGTAACCCAACATATGCAAGTGCGTAAAGGTCACACCACAAATTGAAGGTCATCCACTTAGACGGCACTGATGATCTTGTCATGCTACATGTGCGCTCAAAACAAGCATGGTTCCGTCTATACTTGTGCAAATCTATATTTTCTTGAGCGTGTCTCCATGTAGTTCCTTCAAGTATGCTAATGCCGGCGGACCATATGATCTGTGTGTGTCTTTGTGGCCGGGGCTTTCGGAGGAGGCTGGGAGAGGTGTAGAGCAGACAGCTGGTAAGCCTGGCTGGGGTGGAGGGGGTGAGGCAGAATATACAGAGAAAATCAATAGACGGGGGGGGATCTAGCCCTGCCGCCCTGCCGCCCACCGCCCCAGTCCCACAATACCCCCCTACAGCCCCCCGCCTGAGCCACACATAAAGGCCTTTTGTCCCAGTGGGGAGAAGCCTGACACAGGAACCAGAGAGAAGCTTCAAAGTGGCTGGAGGTCTCTCCTTCTATTCTCTCTCTCCTTTTCTATGTCGCTTGCCCTCCCCCCAATCTCGATTTCTCTTTTCCTGGGTTAGGGAGAGGCCACCCAGTAAATGTAAGGGAACTCGGGTCACCGTGGCTTGACGCGCTGCACTGGTGACATGACACTAAAGAGACAACTTGTTGCTGACTAAGAGTGGACAAGAATGGAGCGGGACAGCGCAGTGACCACATGATGACAAAAGATTTCATTTATGCACTGTAAATCAAGTCTGCTGTCATGCTTTGTTCCCTGTTTGCAGGACAGTCCTTTAAAAAGCCTCTTGAGATCATAGGCAACTTGTTGAGGACATTCCACAATGGGCTTTATTGACCTCCATTTATTTTAACTTATGTGATTGTTCTCAATCACAACAAAAGGTTTGTTCGTCTAATTAGCGGTGCTTGCTATTTGTAATACTCATAGCCAAGTTGGGGGATTGTTCAAATTCCTAACCCTAGGTATTAAACTTGACATCCCCAAAACCACAGTGAAGAAGGGACCAGAGTCAAAACCCCTTAAGGTAAGAACATCTTTTAGTGATAAGTAGGGATGCACGGATATTTTCGGGCCGATATCGATTTTAGCAAACAGCTATTAGCTGATTCTGATACCAATATTAATCACTTGCTCTCTTATTTGTAATGTTGTCATTAAAACAGATCAGTGTCTTGATCATGTTTTAAATGAGCAAAGTTCAAAAACACATGCATTAACTAGTTTATTCCTGCATCATAAAATAATTCCCATTGAACATGGATTGGACCCATTTAACATTCAGAAAGAAATTCATACAGGTGTGAAACAACTTGAGGGTGAGTAAATGAGGACAGAAGTTTCATTGTTAAAGGGATACTTCACCGACTAGCATTATTAAGCTTTGTATCAGGAGAAACCGCTAGTATTTTCGAATGACCGTACTTCCGTCCCTCAAGTCCGCCTGAGATGAGGGATTTCTGTATTGTGTTTGTGTGTCTGGAAGAAAAACTCAGATGACGCAAAAATCGTCATTTAGCGTCATCTGAGGCTTTTTTGGGCAGAGGCGAGAGACTACAGCCAGTAGGAGGAGCTCGTTCCGCATGTCTTCAGCCCGCCCATAGGGGGATCTCACGATAAAACGGCATCTTTTCAGTTTCGAGTCGACTAGTAGCCTAGTTGTATCATTTCTCCTGATACTGCCCTCTATAACTGGTAGGCGTGGCTTGGGAGTGACCTCGTAGAAGCAGCGAAGCAAGTGCATTCTGGGAGTTGTTGTCTTTCATCCACATGAGCCAAAAATACATTCTCTGGCTTTTCTCAGTCTAGAAGGCTCCAACTTCTAAAATAACTTCAGATTTCTACTACATAAATGACCCAATTTAAATGCACATTCATCTTTCCAGCGGTGAAATATCCCTTCAATAAGTGAAATCCTTTAACAATCATAACTATGGCTTTTCTTAACATAGGGTGTTTTTTTGCTGGGCACAGAATATTAAGGAGACACACAAAAACATGCTGGCAAGTGGCAACCATATACCAATTCCTTAGAACATCTTAGCAACTGCACAGCCCTGACAACCACCAGTGTCACCCACAATTTCTTTAGAAAATGTAGGCCTAAAAGTCAGGGCACCACAAGTCCCTCAAACCCAGATTAGAAAATCACATTATAATGAATTGATATTGATCTTGTGCAAGCTTTAATGATGAATAAGGTATTAACTAGCTATAAGTCAGATGAACTTAGCCTTATGTAATGGAACTTTTTGCACTGTTGTGCTGATTTTAGCACAGTCATGCTGTGGTTTTCACATGCGTGGACGCGCAGCAACAAAGCGGTTGTGTGCAGGGCAGCGTGATGCATTGAAAGCACAACAACACTAAACAGATGAGGCGGCATTTTAAATGTAAACATGCACATGCATCGCTGCTCTTCAGTGGCGAGCCGCTCGGAGCTCCCACGTCGATAACGCACACAAACCACAGATGAACTCAAGGACATCTATTACACTCTTACTGCCACTGTCAGGGTCATTTTACTTACTAATAAACCTTGACCGGGCTAATTAACCAGACCAATTTCAGACCACATAGCAACACCTATAACACCTTAGCATCATGGAGGCCGTCTAGAGCATTTTATAGGCATTATATCATGGTTTTTATGGCTCACCTTCTAGCTCTCTTCCCATTACACGTGAGCTTTTATCCTTGTATGTGGTCTTAAGACACAGTCTCCATGCCGTGACCCTCCCCTACTCCTCTCTATTGTCATTCTCTTCCGTCCTTCAGTTGGCCTGCCATAAATCCCCAAGATCTTCGTCTGTCAGCCTGACCTCTCATTCTCTCCCCCCATCTTTTTTTCCCCCTTTCTCCCTCTCTCTGCTCATCACTGTTCTCTCTTTTCTCTCAATCTCCATCATCGATAGACTGAAGAGCACTGACCTGGAAGAGGTGCTTCTCCTGCAGTCTGAGGCTGACACAGTAATGGGGGGGCTGAGGAAACAGGCCGGCCTTGATCATTTTAGGGGTATAGTTTATGGGGGATGGGGGTCGTCGATTCAAAATTATGAGGTTTATTAAGTAGAACAAACAAACGGTTGTGCTGTACTTCAGGTTTGGGTGTCCCATCTGCTACACAGAACCCAATGGCACCAGATAAATGAGGGTCTGAGTTTGTATTCATAATAAAAAATGTGAAACATTTTAGGTTTCTTGCTACTTTAACGTAGATTCTACATTTTTCCTAATTTTCTAAGCTTGTTTGGAGAGGAAATAATAATTTAATTTCCAACGATTTGATAAAACTCACAATTTTAACAAAACGTATTAATTTTTCAAGGCTTGCATTATTCTTATATTCTAATTAACTTGCTCAGAGCTAATACATTTTTTTTTAAAAATTGGTATTAAATTATTTTAAATATTCTATGGTTTAATTATAATGGTCAGAGGAAATAACTGTACAAAGCGATTTTGGGATCGATCTTAAAAAAAAAAGAAGAAGAGGAAGGGTTAGGCCGTGTGTCCACCAAAGCGTTTTTACTCGCGGCTGGCGTGTTTTTTCAATTGTTTTCAATGGGAGCGCCGCGTTTTTAAAACGCCATGAGCGTAACGAGGCGCTGAGCGTCTTTTTTACGCTGAAGCGCTGAGCGTTCGGCGTTTTTTACTGGTCGCCGAGAGTTGAAGAATGTTCAACTTTTGGTAAAACGCAGCGCTCATCACTGTCACTTTTTACCCAACCGTCCAATCACAGTGGAGGAGTGGCGGGACTAATACCACACCGACCAACCGCGTCCGCCACATGATTCTGCTTGTACAACGTCAACAGATGGCAACAACAATCATAATAACGGAACAAAATCAAGAGCCAGAGAAAATACATTACATTGTATTGACATTTTAATATAGAATCAACACAGAAACAAAATATGTGTGAAATGAGATACTAGTAAGACTTTCGCGGATATTCCGTATCATAACAAGCAAGTGTCTCGGTCTCAACCGTCTCAACTGAAAAAACGCTGCGCTGCCAAAACGCTCTCAAGTGCCCACAGCTGAGCGTTTTTAGCAGAGCGCCTAGCGTTTTCAGCTGGCTAAAAACGCTTTGGTGGACACGCGGCCTTAGGGTTAGGGTAAATATCCCTCCCAACTAATGCTAAACTACACAGGAAACCCTCTCATTTGGTACATTACTATAACATTAAAGGTTAAAATGATCAACAGACAAACATTGATGCACATCTTGATGGAAATAAATGTTGTGGGGCGTCAATTTTTTGTCAAGATCTTGTATTGACAAAATGCAAGAGTCCAGCACTCTGTAAAGTCTCCTCCAGCACATCCCAAAGACTTTCAGTGAATTAATGATTCTTCATGCTCCTCACAACCAGTCTTTCACAGTCTGAGCCTGATGGATCTTGACATTGTCATCCTGGAATATGGCCATGATGTGTCTCTTCCTACATGTTTTTTAAAGAAATTAAAACCTACACAACTCCATCAGTTAGGGTTAGAAAAACTGTTGCCAAACATGCTAGAAACATAATAATCACTGCAATAATTATCTAATCATAGACTCTTGAGCATTTGCCAATGTAAATCCAAACAGCGCTTTTTTTTTGTTTTTTTTGGCCGGGCGGTGCAATTGCTTTTATCCAAAGCCCCTTCAAGGAAAGTTGGCGGCCATATTTGCAACGCCTCCGGGCAGATATTTCAGGCACAAAACAACAAAATCTGACATGAACTGTCCCATAAATGTTGTTTCTTATGCTTAAATAAATTATCAAAAAATATGAATAGGGAATTCCAGTATCTCCCCTCTGGACGGAGACTAAAAGTTCCTGGTTACAGAACCACAAGATTTAAAAACAGTTTTGTACCAGCTGCAATCTCTCTGTTAAACAAAATGTACAATTATTTGCACAAAACGCACAAGCACTCTGGTCATGATGTACTGTTCTCTGTTCCTCCTTTTTACTTTTATTACTTGTTTTTATATGTTTTAATGGTACTATACGGTTAGCCGGACCACATGTGATGACCTACCCCAACCCCGCCCCTAAACCTACCCGTCACTAGGGTTACGACCAACCAAGAGCGGTTGTGGTCACATGTGGTCAGATGTGGTCCGGATAACCGTATAGTACCGTGTTGTGGTCAACAATGTTTTAAGGATGCCCTGCCTCTTAGGCCTCGTTTACACTGCAGGTCTTGATGCCCAATTCTGATTTGTTGCCTATATCTGATTTTTTTGACTGTCTGTTTACACGTTCTTTAAATTGTGACCCATATCCGATTCATGTGTTTACACTTGCCACAGGCTACTATCTGAAACATATTGCGCATGCTTAAAGGGTTAAATTCTCTTGCGCAGACGGACGAACACGAAATATGCTTCATGCTCTGCGATATGCGAAGTTGCCAAACACCACTTTTGAATAAGAAACAATGTCTATAAAACTCCAAGAATCACAAGCGTATCGGTGAGAACACTCGTTAAAACAGCACACACACCCGAACTTGACTGCACATTCGTAATGCAACGGACCGATCTACGGGACATAAATGAAGCCTTAAAATAAAGGGGTTATTGGGCTGTTCACTGTCATACAATAAAGAGCCTGCACAGCGACAGGAAATAGAAATGAACACAAAAAAACTGCCTAGTGCCTGTCCTTACACAACACCGACAGTGGAGTTGCGCTCAGCAACTTATTTACAAATTATTTCCATGCACACACAATATGACGTCACACTCTGTGCGTATGTTTTAAAAATATAATTGAACATGTAAATAGTCCTAGCACTTTTTAAATAGCCCACTTAAAGTGTTTATTACAAATAAATTACTAAATGCTTAAAATGAATAAATGTAAATGAACAAAAATTTTCGTTACATTTACAATCCCATGAAAACACTTCCCCGTCCACATTCCTCTCCTACGATGACACAACGTTTCGTCGGGTCATCCGTCCCTTTGCAGATGTGCGTCGGGGTTTCTCTCGTCATTAATCCGCGGAGACGTCGCCTAATGCCTCAGAAAGTCCGATCTGCCTGTTTACATGACAGTCGCATTGGCACATATCCGATTTATTTCCACATATGAATGAGGCCTGAAACCGATCTAGAAATATCCGAATGCATGCGTTTTTCCCTGTTTACACGGTCATAGAACACATCCGATCTGTGTCACATATGAGCAAAAAATCCACACATATGCCCTCTCTCTTTCTCTCTGACACACACACACACACACACACACACACACATTCCAGCATTGCAATCTTGACATCGCAGCCTGTTCATTTTGCTGCGTTCACACCAAACTCGAATAGAGCATCAAATTCACGTCTAGTTCGATGCTTGAACAGTTTGAATCCATTCGCGCGTATAATGATAAAGCGATCGTTTGAAGCGAAATAGACGCGCGTTCAGAGCTAAGGCGGGGCTACAGATTAGGTGTCCCTAAAGAACCCGTATATGTCTATGCGCGTATCTAACAGTAGCTCCGCATTACATTAATTAATGTGCACGCGAGTTTTATTTATTTTTATACCGTGTATTCTCCATGTAAATCAATGCACCGAACCGTGACGCACGTACCGCACGTATGTTCAATACGAATACACGTACCGTTCCACCCCTAATAGGTATCGGATATATTTTTTTCTCCCCTCCGATATCCGATCTAGCGTTCTGGGCCAGTATCGGCACGATACCGATGCCGTGGATCGGATCGGGACATCCCTAATTGCAACAGGCCTTACTCTTGTAGGACTGGGAAAGTGCAAGTCACAATATGTTGTGCTGATGGTATTAAAAGTACTTTAATTAGATTAATTAGTAGTTTATTGTTCAAGTGAATTCAGTTATGAGATCTGCTGGCTGGTAGAAGCTGATGAGCTGTAATCCATCAGCCCGAGCTGCATGTTACAGGGATCCACTTCGCAGGACTTTTCCAATGGCATGGTGGGGGTTTGGTGTCCTCGAAGACCGACCACTCCCTCGTCTTTCTGTAACCCCCTCCATCTGTCACTTGTGCGGCTCAGTCCATCTCCATGGCAACAGCGAGGTCATCTACCATTAATTGTGGGACAGGGACTGAGAGGTGCACAGCAGATAAGATGATATTAACGTCCGAAGCATAAAATAAGTTTGACACTGCAGATCTGAGGCTTTAGGAGCCTTTGGAGCAACATCCCCCCCCCATCACTCCTTCTGTCACAGCTATAAGGAGCCACACTCTACAGGAGGCCTCCGCTACTATAGCCAAACTGATTAGCGTGGGCTACACAGAGGACGAGAGGAGGAGGAGGAGGGTGACATTTGGTCTTCTGAGAGAGCGTATCTGTGTGTGCGTGTCTGAAATACAAACAGCCCGGCTCATGTTGTCATTTAAGGTCACTGAAAAGAGGAAGTCTACACAAACATGCTCAAAAAGCGGTGTGACGCTATGTTCAATGCTTAGAAGCTGCACAGGTCAGCCTCTACAACACCTGGTCACTCGCCTTCTCTATTCTCGAAGATGAAAAAAGATATGGCCGATCTACAACTTGTGCAAGAACACAATTCAAAAAAATACTAGTACGTGTTGCTTTCTCAGAGCTGTTGCCATGACGGCAGCATTACTGTAAACTGTCGTCTTCTAGTGTCAGGTTTTGTCTTTCAGGGCAACTACGATAATGGCAGAGTTTCATACAGTTTATGTTCAGATAGTTCAACTAAAAATGAAAATTCTGTCATCATTTACTCTCCTTCATGTCTTTCCAAACCTGTAAGACTTCCGTTCATCTTCGCAAAACACAAATGAAGATCTTTTTAAATCTGAGCAACTTCTGTCCCTCCGCAACTATACCACTTTGTCGCTTTTAAAGAGTCAATAAAAAGAGATCATAAAACTAATCCATAGTTTAGCAAAAAAATTCTGAAGAGACTCGATTGCTTTATATGCTAGACAGATTGAATTTAGGCTTTTACTGACACATTAGCATTGATCAGGGGGACATAAACAGAAGCTCAAACGTGCAGCGTAACACGAGAATGAGGTCAAAAGAGAACAAAACGAGTCGAAAGGACTTTTTAAACATCTGTCTTGCTCAAATACAGTATATCTGTCCGGCTTCTTCTAATATCCAGCATTCCATATTTGAGATGCCCAAGATTCCTACAACAGGAAATACAGGAAGCTCTAATTAGTCTGTCCCTCACACAAACACAAGCTCTCTTAAAGGGACAGTTCACACAGAAACGTAAATTCTGTCAACATTTACTCACCCTCATGTCGTTACAAACCCATTAGACTTTCGTTCATCTTCAGAGCATCAGTGAAGATGTTTTTTTAATGAAGCCTGAGAGATTTCAGTCCCTCCACTGTATGACGTCCCTCCATATTGATCAGCAAACGTATAAAGAGCTCAGCCGTACTTGCTTGACATGCTAGACTGAACCTCATTGTTTTTAGGTGAACTGACCCTTTAAAGGGATACTCCACTTTTTTCGGAAATATGCTCATTTTACAACTCCCCCAGAGTTCAACAGATGAGTTTTACCGTTTTAGAATCCATTCAGCCGAACTCCGGGTCTGACGGTACCACTTTTAGCATAGCTTAGCATAGATCATTGATTCTGATGAGTCCAGTAGCATTTCTTTCAAAATGACCAAAGAGTTTCAATATTTTTCCTATTTAAAACTTGACTCTTCTGTAGTTAAACCGTGTACTAAGATCGACGGAAAATGAAAAGTTGCGATTTTCTAAGCCTATATGGCTAGGAACTACTCTCATTCCGGCGTAACTCTTTGGTCATTTTGAAAGAAATGCTACTGGACTCGTCTGAATCAATGATCTATGCTAAGCTATGCTAAAAGTGGTACCGTCAGACCCGGAGTTCGGCTGAATGGATTCTAAAACGGTAAAACTCAACTGTTTAACTCTGGGGGAGTTGTAAAATGAGCATATTTCCGAAAAAAGTGGAGTATCCCTTTAACTCGTAACGTTCTGCCAGAAACATATTGACTGCTTGCGTAATTAAAAATGTTTCCCTAAACATCCACATTTCCGTCTCTTGGATAAAACACACCCGAATGTTGTTCATAGACCGCTCTTTTCCACACAACAAAATCAAACATTGACCACAAGCTGTCACGCTATAAAAGACCTCTGAAACAACTCAAGTTTCAGTCTGTTCCTCACACAAGGTGATCTTTCTCATCCTTGTCCTTTGATACACAACATGCTGATGTGAACTGACAACCTGATAAAGTGAACAATCAGTCCTTATTCTAAGTGGTTCTCAACCAGGTCTCCACAAACTTCCAAGGAAGCCGCATGACGACTTCAAAGTAGCCTATTTTAATTAATAAATGACTATTAATATATTCAAATAACCTAACTATAATCTCAGATAAAATGCTAAACACATTTTCCACCACTAGGCTATTGCTTTTATTGATGAACGCCCAGCTCTTGAAACTTCTGGAATCACAAAATGAATTGTGATTAATTCATTAATTTAAGTTATTCATCAATACTCTCGGTTTTTATTAATAAAAAAAAAAGTGTGAAAAGGAACAGCTGTGATATCTCAGCTTATATGAGGAAGGGGGCTTTGAATATTGGGATTCCACAACAGAGGCCCTCGAATCAAAATGGACTGAGTGACTAGTCAAGCTACACATGAAGAGCTGATGATGTGCTTCTCAAACCTCATCGGACACAGCCAATTAAAAGCCACTTGAAGACAAACCAAAAATGCACCAAAAAGGCAGTTTTTTTTTTTTATGGTTGTCAATGGAGGAGAGGCTTCACTGCGCTGAATAAACCTCTTTTCTGAGGAAATAGCTTCTCATTAATGAACTGACAGTCCATCGGCTGATCTTCAACATGTTTGCTCTTGAACATTAGTTTTGGATTGATCTGTAACGCTGTTTTATAAGAGACAATGTCACGGAAAATTACGCAACGGGTATGATTCAGTTTCCAACACTTCTCATTCATTTCTAAGGAATTACATTCAGTGACGTCAAGGCTGTGATGTGATTGGTTATCAAGGCGCACGTGACCCAAGTGCTCTAATGGTCCCTCGTATCTCCAAAACAAGACCGTGACTGAATCCGAAATCGTCCTCAACACTCTCAAATAGGGCGTTATTTCATTATTTGAGGGGAGCAGCCATTTGTAGTGGTGTCCGAAACCATAGTGGACGTTATCGAGTGCACTCATTCAATCCCACAATGCACTGCAATAACGGGCACTCCGTCACACAAACGGCTGTCCGAATTCACTCACTCGTTTTCATTCGCTCCTTCAAGTGAACAGTGTTAGTGGACTGACGTAGGGAATAGTGAATGAGGGTTTCGGATTCAGCCCATTTCTGCTTGCAGTCTCTAGTAATGGGCTGGTGAGTTGAATCTAGATGAGGGAAACATACAAAATGTGCAGTGGGGGGGTCAAAAGGACAGAGTTTTTAAAGGGTACATTCTGATATGAAAAGAAAAAGTGTAAACAACTTGCTGTGATTAAACTTTGAGCAATACAGAAACCAGATGCTAGATCTCCCGCCGCCTAGAATGGAAAGTGCAGTGTTGCGACATGAATGGAGAAGGTTAAGTTTAGTCTCCCAGGAGGACTAGACTAACAAACACACACACACACCTACCTACGCTGTGTTCACACTCGCAGGCGGCGGAGCGCTAACTGTACGCGAGCGTGTCCCGTGGGGCATGTTACAGTGACACTGAGCAAGACAGCTGGGAAATGGCGCCAAAAAAGGATCCGTGGTGTGAGTGTTTTCTCTGTCCTTTCGCTCTCTTTTGTGCGTGTGCAAATACAAACACACAAAGACAGACCGCGGCCTCTCACGTGACAGCTGCGTCACAACAATGCAGCGTTAGGTCAACAGATCAATACATCTGAACTTTACGTTCAATAAGCGTGGCTGTTGAACTAGCTGATGCTGAGCTTTTTCTCTAATAGACCAGCAAAGACAGCGAAATAAAGCCTCAAAAGAGCCACCAAATACGCGAGCGCACCCGCACACACACACACACGGGAAAAGTTGCATGAGGTGCTGAATAGCAGGGGGACACCTGTCACAAAAGCTGTGAGCTCTGGGCCGGGGGTCTCATTTCCCTCCTCCTCCTCTCCACTGGAAGGATTAAATATCCAGACCGTTTGTGCGGGACCAACAGATGTCCGCCTCAAATCTGACACAGCCTGGCCTGCAATCTCAGGACACTAAGCCAACAAAAACCCCATGACCTCACACTCCACAGCTTTCTTTTCCAATTACCACACTAAACTCACTCTGAAATACATCTCTGTCTAAACTAAATTCACAATATCGTCGTATTTATTAAAGAGTTATCTTTTTTTTTTATTCAAGTGCCTCATAATCTCTAATCAAAATAATATCTCTTCTCTGATGATGCGTTTACTGGCGTGAGGGCGGAGCAACCTGTCACTCACATGAGATCCACCAATCGCAAACCACAACCATCCAATCAATTCCTGATTGACAAAATCAAGTCCCGCCTTACCATTTGTTCTTGTTCGAGTTTTACTTGGATATGAATCACAACAGAGAAGAAAAGACAAATCGCTGACTTTAAACCTCTTTATATTTCTCTCTATTTTCTTGAATGTTTACTTCACAAGTGAGCAAACCTTAATAACAAGGCGCAGGTGCTTCTCCACACAAATAGACACTCAACGGGGAAAGAACCCACAGACAAAAATAAATAAAACTTCAAGAGAAACATATTGGCAAAATATTCCTCAAAAAATGTAATATTAGAAAAGAAAAGACATAAAAGACGTGAAATAAATAAATACAAAAGTACCATGGTACTATGCTTTGGACATACCCTCATGGCAATAACATTGTATTTTGTTTACCATATCAATTACAATGATTTTAGGACATGGCACCATTGTAACAATATACTATATAGACCATGGTAGAATTGTAAACATTGTAAGTTACATGATAATGGCAATCACTCAGTACCAGTGTATCAAAGGCTCACAGTATCCACACCATGACCGTAACATAGTAAAAATACAGCTGTGTGTTCCACTTTTCTTTCTATTCTTTTATGCTTTTTATGTTTTTGTTTTATGCATAAACGCGTTAAAATCGTAAAACTGACAGGAATATTCAACACTGTGCGCGCGAGCTGAGGTAAAAATCTGCTCAGAAGTTTAATGTGACATTATCGCCTCAAGGCCAAAGTTTTATGAGTCAACCCGAGAATAAACTACTTGTCTATTCCTATACCTTTAATATGAGAAGATGTCAGACAGTAAATGTTTGGGTATATGAGGAACTTCTCTCACCGAAACGCGACGACAAACTCGCCAGAACCGAGTCCTCCTCAGAGCAGCGGAAATGTGCAAAAGCTGCAGAACAAACCGACGATACACTGTACGAGCCGCTCCCTGTGACAGCTCAACACACACACACACACACACACACACACACACTTATAACGTTCACTTATCATTCTCTGCACTTTATAAGTGAATACAACAGCCTTATTAGAATTTAAGTTATATTTAAGAGGATAAAAATAGGGCTAGCCAGACATTGTCATCGAAGCTGGATGACACTGTTAATTTGATGAAATTGCACTTGTTCACATAAAATAAATACAGCTAGCTCTGCAAGCTAATAATAAAACAAATAAACGCTGCAAGGTTTATTAATTGTTAATGACTCAAACCTACTTGTGAAAGTGAGTTATACACTCGTTTAATGATCGCCTGTAGCTGAACACACACACAGCCGACGCTGCTGTCAAAATATGAAACATTTATCCACAATGATCCACATAATGACACTCTCAAAACTCAATGTGTACATGCACATATTCTCAATGTATCCTAAATGCGCCAAGTCACGCCTTACCTTGGATTTCGGGCTGAAATGTGTTGAAATGGTCTGTCAAAAGTGGAAAACAAAACAACTTGTTAAATGTATGAGAGTGAAAGCGCAACCAGTAACTGCTCTTGCACTTCCTGAGTGATGAACTCCGCACACAAGCTTGGCGGTGGCAGTCAGACGGCGCCTCTGATTGGTCACACCTGTCCGTGACGTCACACGTCAGATGGACGATGATTGGCTATCGTGAGCGACATGTAAGGCAGGCGTGGCGCTCCACATAAAGGCTGCATGCTATGCGGGGGTAATCAGATGAATAAAGTAATTTAAAAGGCTTTATGGTGATTTTAATTAGTGTATGCAGACAAAAGATAAACAATGGGAGGCTGTGCGGTACTGCGCTATTTTGGCGTGGTGCGCCATCTGGTTGTTAATCCCATGCTGATGACGTATATTAATTTGACTTTTAAATATTGAATATGTATGCTTCGTTAAAAACAATAGAGACGTTGTTTGAAAAAAAACTTTAAAAAAACTCAGTGAAGCCGTTCCCCGGTTTGGCTGCAAAATGCAACAACCTTTTTGAAAGTTGCTCAATTATTATTGAAACAAGCGAAGGGTGATTTCCTGTGGAAAGTTTTGTTCCTAAACCAAAGACATCAAAAGGGCCTTAGCATATTGCACATTATTGCACTTGTTACATCACAAATGGTCCATAACAAATTAAGTGACTGGAAGGAAGGCGTTGCAGCAACAGCTTTATATCCCTAAAATGTTTCTAAGAGAGTTTAGTTGCTCGACTGTCTTAACCTTAGATCAAATTAACATTAATTATGTGCTTATATTGTTATAGGTCACACTTCTATAAACTGAAGGAGTTCAAGGGAGACCAGAGCTATTTGACATCTATTATGATATTTCTCAAGACAAGTTACAAACAATGCACTGCACGAGATAGGCTACAGATTTGTGACTTTACAATATACACTCACCTAAAGGATTATTAGGAACACCATACTAATACTGTGTTTGACCCCCTTTTGCCTTCAGAACTGCCTTAATTCTACGTGGCATTGATTCAACAAGGTGCTGAAAGCATTCTTTAGAAATGTTGGCCCATATTGATAGGATAGCATCTTGCAGTTGATGGAGATTTGTGGGATGCACATCCAGGGCACGAAGCTCCCGTTCCACCACATCCCAAAGATGCTCTATTGGGTTGAGATCTGGTGACTGTGGGGGCCATTTTAGTACAGTGAACTCATTGTCATGTTCAAGAAACCAATTTGAAATGATTCGAGCTTTGTGACATGGTGCATTATCCTGCTGGAAGTAGCCATCAGAGGATGGGTACATGGTGGTCATAAAGGGATGGACATGGTCAGAAACAATGCTCAGGTAGGCCGTGGCATTTAAACGATGCCCAATTGGCACTAAGGGGCCTAAAGTGTGCCAAGAAAACATCCCCCACACCATTACACCACCACCACCAGCCTGCACAGTGGTAACAAGGCATGATGGATCCATGTTCTCATTCTGTTTAAGCCAAATTCTGACTCTACCATCTGAATGTCTCAACAGAAATCGAGACTCATCAGACCAGGCAACATTTTTCCAGTCTTCAACTGTCCAATTTTGGTGAGCTCGTGCAAATTGTAGCCTCTTTTTCCTATTTGTAGTGGAGATGAGTGGTACCCGGTGGGGTCTTCTGCTGTTGTAGCCCATCCGCCTCAAGGTTGTGCGTGTTGTGGCTTCACAAATGCTTTGCTGCATACCTCGGTTGTAACGAGTGGTTATTTCAGTCAAAGTTGCTCTTCTATCAGCTTGAATCAGTCGGCCCATTCTCCTCTGACTTCTAGCATCAACAAGGCATTTTCGCCCACAGGACTGCCGCATACTGGATGTTTTTCCCTTTTCACACCATTCTTTGTAAACCCTAGAAATGGTTGTGCGTGAAAATCCCAGTAACTGAGCAGATCAGACCGGCCCGTCTGGCACCAACAACCACGCCACGCTCAAAATTGCTTAAATCACCTTTCTTTCCCATTCTGACATTCAGTTTGGAGTTCAGGAGATTGTCTTGACCAGGACCACACCCCTAAATGCATTGAAGCAACTGCCATGTGATTGGTTGATTAGATAATTGCATTAATGAGAAATTGAACAGGTGTTCCTAATAATCCTTTAGGTGAGTGTAAATATATATATATACAGTGGGGAGAACAAGTATTTGATACACTGCCGATTTTGCAAGTTTTCCCACTTACAAAGCATGTAGAAGTCTGTCATTTTTATCATAGGTACTCTTCAACTGTGAGTGACGGAATCTAAAACAAAAATCCAGAAAATCACATTGTATGATTTTTAAGTAATTCATTTGTATTTTATTGTAGATACATCAGAAAAGCAGAACTTAATACTTGGTACAGAAACCTTTGTTTGCAATTACAGAGATCATACGTTTCCTGTAGTTCTTGACCAGGTTTGCACACACTGCAGCAGGGATTTTGGCCCACTCCTCCATACAGACCTTCTCCAGATCCTTCAGGTTTCGGGGCTGTCGCTGGGCAATACGGACTTTCAGCTCCCTCCAAAGATTTTCTATTGGGTTCAGGTCTGGAGACTGGCTAGGCCACTCAAAGGACCTTGAGATGCTTCTTACGGAGCCACTCCTTAGTTGCCCTGGCCGTGTGTTTCGGGTCGTTGTCATGCTGGAAGACCCAGCTACGACCCATCTTCAATGCTCTTACTGAGGGAAGGAGGTTGTTGGCCAAGATCTGTACCAAATATTAAGTTCTGCTTTTCTGATGTATAAATACTTATGTCATGCAATAAAATGCAAATTAATTACTTAAAAATCATACAACGTGATTTTCTGTATTTTTGTTTTAGATTCCGTCTCTCACAGTTGAAGAGTACCTATGATAAAAATTACAGACTTCTACATGCTTTGTAAGTGGGAAAACCTGCAAAATCGACAGTGTATCAAATACTTGTTCTCCCCACTGTATATATATGTATAGTGTTGTCAAATCAATTAATCGTGAATAATTGCATTAATACAAAAGTTTGTGTTTATATAATATGTGTGTAGTTTTTGTTTAATATTAACATTTTTATCAGGCTCCTATGTATAGGTTTCTACCCAAGTACTGGCATTTCTGAATGGGCAGGGGCTGGGATTTAGTGATTTAGTTTGAAGTGAAAGTATTTGATGAGCGTATATTATGTGCGGAGAGCATTCACTCAATATTATTATCTCATTTTTGACAGATGTGGCTTTTAGAGGCTTTTGCATCAGAGGTCTTCATATATAATATGCACGTTTTATGGTGTGTTTGATATATATATATATATCATACATACCATAAAACATGCATAGACCTATAAAACTTATCAAGTTCAAAATGTAAGTGGCAGTTGCTAATTTGAATAAGCAAGAACTAAAACAGTGCAGATTGGAATGTGATAAGGAAAGATAACAAGCCCTCAGCACCTGCTCAAGCTGCACATCTGCACAAGCTGTTACAACAACCACTATAATGCTGTCAGCAGCACTATCAATACAATATCAGTTCTACTTCTTGCAATAAACTTGAGGAAAAACACTTGGTAATTCATTCAGATGAATTGCAGAGGCCATCGGTGAGGTTTATTTGTGACTAAAAAAAAGCAGGACGTAAACAGGGAAAGATAAGGCAAAACCGCACGGGACCAGCTATAACAGCAGCACTTCATCTCTCTAACAGGCCGACCCATAATTCATTGTGGAGAGGATTTCCTGTGAAGACGATCATGACGCCAAACGATGATCTTCACAGGGTGTGGAACATTGATGCAGCAATGCTGAGTTTGCTGACACGTAGCCGTTTTCTCACACTGTCTTTATGTGACCGGTCAGTTTGTGACTTGCTTCAGGGGATTTCACATTCTTTAGCTCTGTCAGCAATGCATACTGCACATAAATGTGTACACATTGTTATATCCTGCTTGTTGTTGAATATCTAATGCTCTGGATTAGAATACATTGCCTTCACAGCACAAGCTGCAGAACACGTTCCCACCGTAACACGGCAATGCATGTAAAGACAGAACTTGTGGTTTAAACATATTCATTCTGCAGTCCGTGGCTTTAACTTGACCTGAAAAAAAAAAAATAGCAGCAAAAAAGTCACACCAGTCACAATGTTAGAGCAGCAGCAAGAGGAAATTATTGGTATTTTGGTTATAGGGCCCTCGAAGACTGGAAACTGAAATGAACTATGGCAGGGGTGAGTGTAAATCACTCGGTCACACTGCTATGGCAAGCCGTTTTAGCATTTAATGCCCCTGGCTCTATACTAGTCGGCATTTATTTTTTGACTAGTAAAAATTCCAATTCCAGATATCTATTCTGCAATTTTGAGATATCTACAATGTGATTATGACTAATATACATTTGAGATATCGACAATGCTATTTTGACTAGTTGTATTCTTCCACTGGGAAAAAAAATTCTATCATCTACAAATGAGTTTCGTTTAGTAGAAATTGTAATTAAAGATTTTGTACTACAGGAATAATTATAATTAGAGATATCTCAAATTACAATTTTACTAATTAAATGAGAGAAATCTCTAACTGAGATATCACTAGTAAAAATGATAATTTGAGATATCTCTAACCATGTTTGACTAGTAAGATATCTTTAATTGACCATCTTTAAAGATATCCAAAATACATTTGTAGATATCTGAAAGTATTTTATTACTGGTAAAATGACAATTTTTGATATTTTTGACTATAGGCAAAATTTAAGAGATATCTTGAATTGGAATTCTTCCAAGCTTATTCATCTTATTATGGAATTCATCTGCAAATTAGTAATGGATATCTCAATCAGATTTTTTATTAGGAAGATCTTTCTTTGAAGATGTCTGCATTTAGCTTTGTGACTGAAGAATTTCAATGTAGATATCTGGAATTAACATTCTTACTAGTCAAAATTACTTTATATATATCTGAAACATGCATGCAAACACACCTTTGCTAAGCCCCACCTTAAACATTTTATTAACCAATCCTACCTTGGAAACTATTGTATTCTGCCATTTTGTCTAAGAATTGTATATTAAAAGCCCTGTATGTTTGGGTAATTTTAAAATGCTTTATACAGAAGTAAGTCAAAAGTATGAAAATAAAAATGTAGCTGGGGCGTGTGTTAAAGTGAAATAAGGTATGCAGAGAGGACATCAGGTTTTGCTATTCTATATCGTAAAGTAGGATAATGTTGAGATGCACATGCTGTGGATTAAATTGGCTGAAAGCTGGGTAAATTCAGTCCCACGTCACACAACAGCAGATTCGACTATAGGAGCAGGTACAATTCAGATATCTGAAAACATCATTTGAACCAGTCGAAACTGAATTAGAGATATCTCTAATTACCTTCGCGTATGTATGACGCGTCAATTGAAGATATCTATGACATCGTTACAGATATCTGAAATAAAATTTAGACTGGTCAAAGCGTAAGGGGCCGGTGCATAGTGGATTGGGCAGCAGTCGAAGGCGAGGGCTTTAGGGATGAGGAATGTCACCTCGCTGGCGGGGAAGGAGCCTGAGCTTGTGCGGAGGTTGAGAGGTACCGACTAGAGATAGTCGGGATCATCTCCACGTGCAGCTTGGGCTCTGGAACCACACTCCTTGAGAGAGGCTGGAGATATTGAGTCCGAGTGGACCATGTTCTCCACCTCCATTGTCAACGCGGCCGCTCGGAGCTGTGGCCGTAAGGTCTCCGGTGCCTGACGAGGCGGCAATCCCCGAACCCGGTGGTGGACACCGGAAGTAAGGGATGCCGTCAAGCTGAAGAAGGAGTCCTATCAGGCCTGGCTGGCTTGAGGGACTCCTGAGGCAGCTGACGGATACCGGTATGCCAAGCGGACTGCAGCCCGGGTGGTTGTGGAGGTAAAAAAAAAAATCGAGCCTGGGAGGAGTTCGGTGAGGCCATGGAGAAGGACTACCGGTTGACCTCAAAGAGATTCTGGCAAACCGTCCGGCGCCTCAGGAGGGGGAAGCAGTGCCCTACCAACACTGTTTACAGTGGAGGTGGGCAGCTGTTGACCTCAACTGGGGATATCGTCGGACGGTCGAAGGAATACTTCGAGGATCTCCTCAATCCCACCGACACATCTTCCATTGAGGAAGCAGAGGCTGAGGGCTCGGAGATGTACTCGTCCATCACCCAAGCTGAAGTCACCGAGGTAGTCAAGAAGCTCCTCGGTGGCAAGGCACCGGGAGTGGATGAGATCCGCCCTGAGTACCTCAAGTTTCTGGATGTAGTGGGGGTGTTTTAGCTGACAAGTCTCTGCAATATCGCGTGGAAGTTGGGGACAGTACCTCTGGACTGGCAGATCTCCCTGGGAAAGTCTATGCCAGGGTACTGGAGAGGAGAATTCGGCCAATAGTAGAACCTCGGATTCAGGAGGAACAGTGCAGTTTTCGTCCCGGTCGTGGAACACTGGACCAGCTCTATACCCTCTTCAGGGTGCTGGAGGGTTCACGGGAGTTTGCCCAACCAATCCACATGTGCTTTGTGGATTTGGAGAAGGCATTCGACTGTGTCACTCACAGCGTCCTGTGGAGGGTGCTCTGGGAGTATGGGGTCCGGGGCCCTCTGCGAAGGGCTGGTTCGCATTGCCGGCAGTAAGTCAGACTTGTTCCCGGTGCATGTTGGACTCCGGCAGGGCTGTCCTTTGTCACCGGTTCTGTTCATAATATTTGTGGACATAATTTCTAGGCACAGCCAGGGGCCAGAGGGTGTCCGGTTTGGGGACCACACGATTTTGTCTCTGCTTTTTGCAGATAATGTTGTCATGTTGGCCTCATCAGACCTTGGCCCCGGCCCCAGATAAGCAGAAGAAGATGGATGGATGGACTAGTGCAGTTATAATTGCAGATCTCTTTGATTAGAATTATGCCTAGTACGAAATCAATTCCAGATATCTTTAATTACAATTTCAACTAGTCAAAACTAATTTGTAGATAACGCGTTTGTTTTCCAGTGGAAGTCAATGGAATAATATGACAGAATATATATATGGAATAGTATTTTTTACTAGTCAGAACTAAATTACAACTAGTAGAGCTAGGGGTATTAAATGCTAAAACGGCTTGCCATAGACTCCCATCAGAGCAGAACTGTGACAAATGTTACATGTTTACATGTAGTCCTACTTTATCAACTTTAGTCAATGAAATTGCCAATTATTGTTCTATTATAAAATTTTAACCATGCAGTCATACATGGCAAATGCAAATGTTATAGATTTCCCTATGGAATACTGATTACTGCAAGTTTTATTTATTTAGGCTATTTACTCAGTCTGCATTGTGATGCTGATCTATGATGGCTCCTGTTGTAAGTGAGAATGACCTGTCATGATGATGAAGCACCTTAATCCTTAGCCAACTTTGAAATAAATGCAACATGGGTCTGGTACGGCTGTTACCGGAAGCCAGTGAATATAGTTATAAAATGGAAATTTTTTCTTACAAAAACACATCGATTCTCTTCAGAAGGCCTTTATTAACCCCATGGAGTTGTGTGGATTACTTCTTTGATGGATGGATGCACTTTTTTGGGCTCACTGCCATTATAGAGGATTGAAAAGCCAGAATATTTTTTAATACAACTCTGATTGTATTCGTCTGAAAGAAGAAAGTCATATACACCTAGGATGGCTTGAGGGTGAGTAAATTATAGGATAATTTTCATCTTTGGGTGAACTATCCCTTTAAGATGATACATGCAACTAAACTCAAGACAGAGATGTTCTTTGGCACATGTTCTTTGTGGGATATCTGTTATTTAGCCCGGTAACACGTCTGACCTCTGACTAGACTTGACCGGGACTTGACATTCCTGCCCATCCAGTTTGAGCATAAACCTCCATCCACCAACACATCAGCAAAAAAAGGGCGAGTTAAAGCAATAGTTCACTGCAAAATGACAGTTTTGTCATCATTTACACACCCTCATGTCATTCCAATCCAAATCCCCATGACTTTGTCTGCTGTGAAACACAAAAGACGACATTTTAAAGATACAGTTTCAGTGAATGGGCACTGAAGCATCAAGCTTCAAAAAGGACACAAAAAGACCACAAATTGAAAATATAGTTGGTCTTGAAGTGCCCTTATAGGGTAAATAGGGTCAATTTTGATTTCAGTTGGACTTTAAAGCATCATGGCAGAGCACTGAAGTTGACTAGTCAGCAACTTTTATGAACTCAAACCAGCAAGCGGTAAATAAGCCTATCTGAATATCGCAGCATAACAGTGATAATGAAAACCATGACGGCGAATAATATTTCCAAGAGGCATTATGTATATAATGAATAGTAAAGGCCCGAGAACTGAGCCTTGGGGAACACCCTGTTTGAGTTTCTCACAACCTGTGAGATTAAGTGTGGATTTGATGGTATTTTTATGTAAGTTCTGAAAAGCAAGAAAGATAAGTAACCTCTTGAGTCTGAACCTACATTAAACCAACTCTTAAATAACGTTATTGTGCATGCAGGTGCAATAACTTTACAGTTCATGCTACTGTTACCCAGCAGCGATAAAGAGAGGAAGTGAGATGAGCCAAAACACATCTGTACAACAGTGCAGAAACAAGGGTTTGTGTACTACATTACCAGTCCTAATCAACTGCAACATACTGCCACATATGCAAATATAGAGGCAAACAAACCCACCTGTGAATGACTGTCCCAAGTCTGATATAAATGCAACTTCAGATGCAGCTTCTGTGC
Organism: Rutilus rutilus; assembly: GCF_951802725.1. NCBI lineage: Eukaryota > Metazoa > Chordata > Actinopteri > Cypriniformes > Leuciscidae > Rutilus > Rutilus rutilus. The sequence continues at coordinate 33,640,707 of NC_140223.1, forward strand.
CACATCTGCATGGCAAAGATGGATTTATCTGCAAACTAGCCTGTTAAAACGACGATGTGTGGGTCATACCATTTGTTGCAGAACTCCTTGTTCAAGATAAAAACTTTTTTTTTTAAAGTAGTCACCATGAAATCAAAATTGACAATTACAATTTTTTTAACCATGCACATCATTATTTTTATGTTATGTTTCCTTGTAATCATATATCAAAATGGCTTTGCCTCCGTCTTGCATCTCTTTTCTTCTCTGATGATGTGTTTACTGGCGTGAGGGCGCCCCTGTCACTCACATCAGATCCACCAATAGCACACCTCAATTCTTCATTGCTAGACAAAAATCAAGCCCTGAGAATCAAGAATCAAGATCAAGCCCTGTTTTCTTGTCTGAGAAGCCATTTCACTCGGATATATATACATTGCAATAATAGGTAAGAAAGCACTTTCGCAGCTTTCGTTTCATGTCGACAAAGCAAACACTTTTGTTTTTCATCTAACGTACCTTGGAATTTAGCATAGTGCTTTACACCAGAGATATTTCATCATATTATAGTAGATTGCACGGCTCTTAAAATGCTGAAATGGATTGGTTATGATGATCTGACAGAGAAAGTAAGAGGATGAAAGCACTTCCACAATGTCTGTCTTGGGCAACTGCAGCACTCTCACATATGCAGCACTTGTCAGTGTTTGGTAACACAAGTTATGTAATCAGATTACTTTATGCAAATAATTAGTAAAGTGACGCATTACTTTTGAATTTACAACAAAATAATAGGCCCACTACATTAATATGCACAATTATAAATCTCCAAATTCCCCAAGGCTCAGTTCTCGGGCCTTTACTATTCATTATTTACATAATGCCTCTTGGAAATATTATTCGCCGTCATGGTTTTCATTATCACTGTTATGCTGACGATATTCAGATAGGCTTATTTACCGCTTGCTGGTTTGAGTTCATAAAAGTTGCTGACTAGTCAACTTCAGTGCTCTGCCATGATGCTTTAAAGTCCAACTGAAATCAAAATTGACCCTATTTACTTTGTTAGCACATATTACTATGTGGTGAACAATTAATTCGTGCAAGTTAATACACAGATTTTTTTTTTTTTTTGCCGTCGTAATCTTTAATCAAAGTCTGAAAAGTTGCTTCCGGTCTGGAATGGCGTTCCTTCTCTGATGGCGTAGGTTTGACGGCTTGGTTTGGGAAACGCTAAACCACTCCCCTCAAACCGTTAGTCTGTAATGAGCGAGAGATGGAGAGGAGGAGCGCTAGAGTAAAACCCTGCCCTCTGTTCAATATTCCTTTTCACTGGGAAATACGTCACAACACTGGAGAAAAGTCGTTTGCAACTTCCGCGGACTTTAAGCTTGACGTCGACTAGTCAGCACTGATCATGGCCTATAGAGGGCGCAAAAATCGTGAGTAAGTGCAGAGGCGGTGTGCGCGCGTGTGAACATGATGATTATTGTAGATCTCTAGGCTAATGTGAGCATGCATTTACTCATCTCACTTGCACAAAAGCACATTCAGTAGTCCTCAAAATGAATAAAAACCATGAAATGCAAACCTGTATTTATGAAATACGTTAAATAATAACAATATGCTTTCCCAACAGACAACCCAGTAAATAATTACAGTCTTTCAACATTGAAATGTGGTTGAAAATAAGTCGGTCCGCCTTGGACTGGTTTACGACGTGATTTCAACAAAGTAGTTTCGGCCGGACTGTTTGACTACGTGTTTTCCTCAACTGATCATCTAAGACAGGATGAGTCTGTTATACATGCTAAAATAACGGAGAAAAACAAACTACTAAACCATTATTATCTCAAATAAATTTAAAGAGTTTTACATATTCCATCAAGACGTTGAAGATCGACCTGTTTTCAGCGTTGAAAAGACATTATTAGACGTTGAAGATTTACGTCTATTCAACGTCCAATAGACGACTTTTTGCTAGCTGGGAAGGCTTAAGATAGTCCCAGACTAAAATGTCATGTTTGACTGAAATTAGCTTGTAATAACATATCTTAAAATATGTCAGTGCCATTGTTTTGTCTCAAGATGCACAACAGTATTTTTTTTTTTTTTTTTTAAGGCACGTTTATAAAACCTACTTAAATGCCCTAATCGAACTAAGGCCTAATGGTTTAGTCTAAGCTCTGTCTGTGAAACAGGGCCTTAATGTAGCCTATTTAATCTCACTTTATTAACCAATGGTTTTGCTGCTGACCTTCGTTGATCCAGTTCAACCAGACAAAGCAAAAATGACTGTATCCCATTTGTTTCATTTGCTGAAGTAAGAGTGTAGAGCTTTCTTCTCCTGCGTCCTGAGGTCTGAGAGGAGTGTTTGAGCGGCGCCCTCTACTGCCCAGCCAACATGTCCATGTGGGCCCCATGTGGGATTTTGATGGGCTGTAACTTGGGCCCTGCATGGGCCACCCAAATGGGGCCCAGATAAATTTGTCCATCGGCTCCACATGGGCCCCATGTGTGTTAGCCCATATGGGCTAATGATGGGTACACAGTGGGCTCCAAGTTGGGCCCATGTAGGAGTTCATTTTATGGGCCCACTTGGGTCCCAAATTATATAATATTAATGGGCCGAAAGTGGGTCCCATACATTACCCTTATGGGGCCCTTATGGGTGATCTCACTGGACCACAGTGGGCCCCATTTATTAAGTAAACCTGATTACCGTGGTTTAAGTAAATGTGCTATACTACAAAATTAACTTTCAAATCACTCCAACTTTGTTACTGTTTTGTTAACCAGTACCTGCCCAAACCAAAAATGCATCAATTTGTGTTACTTTAACATTTTAATATCTAAGAAATTACAAAATATTTGAATTGCAGGAAAAAAAATGACTTCAATTCAGAATGTGTAAATCAACATTTCTTTTATTGAAGTTACTGTCTTCAAGATGAAACCTCAAATAAAAGTGATCAGTCCTGTGCCAGTACAGAATCCTCAGCTTCAAACCTAAAGAGTAAAGAAAGAAAAGACAAATAAATACTTTAAAAATCTTAGCAGAACTTCAAAAAAATCAGTTTTACATGAACATTAAAGAAATGCATGAGTATAATCTAAATTATAATCATGTTTCACGCTCATACCCCCAAAAATAATCTGAGCAAATACAATAGATATTCTAGATTTTGGTGCTTGAACCCCTAATAAGAAAATTGGAATATAATAAAGATCATTAATAACAATAAGAACACTACCAAAATTAATAGGTGCCAATGCACCCTCAATGATTGGCCCCTAACAAATACAATAAGGGTCTTCCTTTGCAGTTTGCCCCCTAAAAATCAGTGCTGTTGAATATTTGATTCTGATTGGTTAACTTAACAGATGTTAAAAATTACTACTAACTGAATGAAAAACAAACAATTTAGCTTTCCCTTTATTTGTTATAAATTATGTAACTTACACCTCTGACTGTGCTGCTCTCCGCACAAGGTTTGGCTGGGCTCTCAAGGCACGGTTGCCATCTCTATCCCTAGCATTTGTGAACCATTTACCGAGGGCTGTCTCCACCTCTTTCTTGCTGACAGTTCTCAAGAAAGTGTTCTGTTTCAGGCTACCTGTGAACCAAAATAATAAATTAATTTTAATGAAAGGGTGCTACTGCAGCAATACACCACTATATTGAGCGCAATACAGCTAATATATGAAAAGTTCAAGATAGATAAAACTCAGTTTTTATTTATTTTCATAAACATTTGGTGATTTTTTTTTTTATATTGTTCATTCAAACATCAAACGGAAAAAAACTTTTTTTATAAAAATAAACCTGACGTCTAGGGCCCTATTTTAACGATCAGAAACGCAAGTATCATCGTCATGGACACAACAATGATTTCCCTCTTGTTTTAATACTTTATCTTGTAATAATGTATGATTTGCAAAAATGAAAACTGCTGCATCTGTGTAGATGAGAGAAGCAAAGTATATGCGTGTTGTGCACACACAACATTATGGCCAAGTATGCGCCCTTAAAATAGCACCAGGGAATGTTTGCGCTGGAACACGCCTCCTCTTTTCGCTGAACCGCCCCCGGGATCGAAAGTTCATTCCCTAATTTACCAACGTGTGTCTGTGGAGGGAAAAGCCCGCTGTGCGTTGGGTGCAAAATAGGAATGATATATGATATGATACATGCATCGGTGTACAAAGTCAATTGTGCTGGGTGCAAGATAGGGCCCTTAGAGTGTTTTTGTATATCTAATTTACATTCGCAGATGTAATCTAAAAAACCATACAAATCTTCAGGGTTCCCTTTAAGTAATCATTTTTATCACCAGAAAACAAAATGATCAAAATCAACATTGAGCTAGGACCTTCTGGTTGATTTGACACAAAATGACCCCAAACCGTTTGCGTTTTTACTAATCTATGTAAATGAAGGATGTTGAAATGTATATACCATGCAAAGTATCAAACAGACGTAGGCTCCTGAACGAGCGTTTTCCATGGCGCCCTGTGAGGTTCAATTGACGGGCAAGGTCATTCGTCATCAAAAATGCCATAGTTCTACGGACACACTCATCAAGGCTCCTCCCTCCAATGTCCCCAAGGACTGAGACCTGAAGTTGAGATGAAAAGAAATATAGAAGAAACAAAATTACAAATGTAGTGGTAACAGTTCATTAAGGGAAACAGAGTGGGTTAACTTAACCTAGTGTGTACACAGAACCACCCTCTGCATCTACAACTTTGGTTATGTGGGGAATATGGCAAAAATGTATCACAATTTTTTTTCAGGCAGGATCACGATCCACAATTATTATTTTTTTATGGTGTTTAAGACTATTTTGCAATTTACAGAGCAGTTCAGCTAAAAAATTTCCCCATTTATTTTCTCCTTTTCAGGAACAAGTGAAGAGTGAGCTTGTTATAATTGCACTAAAATGAAGGCCAGTCATTAATATGTTTACAGTCATTAATATATTCATATAGTTCTTTGCATATGTGTAATAGTTAATTCCCCGTTGTTATTTAGTCAGGCAGTAAGTCACTTGCATATTGTTAGGACCCGACGGTGCTAAGGACCCTGAAGTTGACGCGATTTAGTTGGTTTTACACTGCTCTAGGACCATTCTGAAAAAACTCAGGAGTGATTAGTCCGTGGGAGACCATCTAGACTAGTATAACCCCCAATTTCCACCAGATGCGGAACGGCTGCGGAACGGCTCCGCTGCGTGACAGCTCCGTGTTCCGTCGTCCGTCAATACCCACCAGGTCCGTATTTGTTGCGGAACGGCTGCGGTCATGACTGACAGCTGAAGTCACAAGGACCCACGAGATCTCGCAAATTCACGTATGATCGCGCGATATAAGTGCTGAATTGCTGCGGAGCTCTCCGGCATCCGGCAAAAATAGAAGCTCTGCGTATCTGCTCCGGAGGGCTGCGCATCGCCGGAGTCGGAACGCAGCTGTACCGCATTCAGTGGAAATACACTCATTGACTTTAATGGAAACCTATTGACTCCGCCGCCATGCCGGAGCCGTAACGCAGCCGGTGGAAATTGGGGGTAAAACTACAACTGATAGAATGTGCACTGCATCACAACACAACACTCTCTGTAGAGAGATCGTGGAGGCATTTAATTGTCAACGATTTAATTTATCGCACACACCTAGAACACTTACCAAATTTTTCTGGAAGTCAGACTCACAGAGCTTCAACTCCAGATCATCCACTTCAGTAAAACTCTTCAATGGAAAGGGGACTCCCTCAGGCAAGACAGGAACCACACAGTTTTGTTCTCTCTGCTGCAGAAGACACTGTATCATGCTACCCTGTACCTTTTGGCAATCTTTAATTTCTTCCAGTATTGTCAGTACACGAACGAACATTCCATCCCTCACTGCTGTTCCACTGGGCTGAAGTGGTCTGAACTAGGGCTGAACGATATGGACAAAATGTCATATCTCGATTTTCATGCCAGATATCTCGATATCGATACAATACGATATGACTACGTAAGTACTAAAAAAAAATACATTTAGAGTTTGTAAAATACACACTGATGTCTATGGAAGAGGTAATAATAATAATCCTTTCCATTATAATTCGACACGTTTTATTCATATCAGATACACATTGTGTAAGTAACTTCAATGTTTACTCTATTCTATTCCCAGTTCACCAGCCACTTACTTTTAAGTATTTCGGGAGAAGTGGATGAATTCACGTGTTGTAAACATAGAGGTTGTAAATCCAACAGATCCGATTCTCTGAACTGCGTCTGCGGCACAAACTAACACGGCGGCGCCCATCGCGCATACAGCTCAACTAACGCGATCGTTATAAAGGTGTTTAAACAACCATATACTTCCACTTGCATGTATTTGACAATCGGAATATCAAATATTTCATGCCATAGCTAACACATTTGTGAATATTCTGAATAAAAAAGGAAAAATGACATAAAAGCAGATCATCATTCATTCAGCGCTGTTGCTGCTGCGGTGTGTCACGTGACAAGCAAGGACGCGTCACCATGGAAACGCCGCCCCCCTCTCACAATATAGTTCCCACGTCCCTGGTAGTGTGCGCGCGCTGGCTTTAGCGGTGCATTCAAGGGCACTCGTAAAACTGATGTTTGTTGTGACTGCCAGAGTTGTATGCAGGGCGAGCGCGGAGAGGGGAAATCTATATCGTCGATATCGTTGCTTTTTTCGATAGTAATATCTTGAAAGTTCATATCTCGATATAGATACGATAACGATATATCGTTCAGCCCTAGTCTGAACTGGACTGAACTGGGCTGAAGTGGTCTGCAGGGAGTACTAGTAGAACTTGTCTGTGCTGGGGTGCTGCGACCTGGCGTTTGTGCTTCCTGTAAAAGAGAAAGAAAATAAGATAAGAGAGAAAATGATTATAATTATGCATCCATCTACTACAGCATCGCATGCATTGTAGTCTCCCTGAGGAAAAAAATCACTGCTTTAGGAAGAATTGTCAAAACTCCTTAAATCATCTAAATCTACAACATGCATATAGACCCTAAGCTAGACCCTAAGCTATTAACGTTTTGAAGTTTACACGGAGATTATAACTGTATTGTTTTTAAAAACTTGCACTTTGTAACATATTAATCATTATCATGTAAATAAACGGCCAGAACGAATTAAAAGTGTATCGGGGGGGGGGGGGGGGGGGGGTTCCAGTTGAAAAGTTCTGTGATGCAAAGCTGAATTTTCAGGATCATTACTCCAGTCTATCACATGATCCTTTAGAAATCATTCTAATATGATGATTCATTATCAAAGTTGGAAACAGTTCTGCTGCTTAATATTTTTTCATAACCTGTGATACTTTTTTAGGATACTTTGATAAATAAAAAGTAAAAAAATAAAATACAAAAATGTTTTAAAAATAGAAATCTTTTGTAACAACAATATACACTACTGGTCAGTAATTTGGGGTCAGTCATTTTTTTCTTTCTTTTTTGAAATAAATTAATACTTTTATTCAGCAAGGATGTGTTAAATTGATAAAAAGTGATAGTAAAGAAGATTTATATTATTAGAAAATATTTATTTTTTATTTTGAATAAATGCAGTTCTTTTTAACCTTTTATTCATCAAATATATTAGGCAGCAGAACTGTGTCCAACACTCATAATAAATCAGAATATTAGAATGATTTCTGAAGGATCATGTGATAGACTGGAGTAATGATGCTGAAAATTCAGCTTTGCATCACTGGAATAAATTATTTTTTAAAGTATATTCAAATAGAAAACTATTATTTTAAGTTGTAATAATATTTCACAATATTACTGTTTTTTTTCTGTATTTTTGATCAAATAAACACAGCCTTGATAAGCATTAGAGACTTCTTTCAAAAATATAAAAAATCGTAATGTTTCCAAATTTTGACCTGTACTGTACATCAGCGTAATGTTTCTTCATGCAAGACCATTGTTAATAATGTACAAAAATGAAAAGATTAAAATAAATTACTTATCTCTTTTTACCTGATTAACCTAAAGGCACAGCACAACTATGACATTAGTTTAGGATACTTTTTAAACGATCAATACCGACATGCCTACTGATTAATTGAGATAACATAATTAAGATAACTTACATCTAGCACTAGCAGTATCAATCCATTCTGTATGTGGAGACATCGCATTAGGAACTGCTTGACCGGATCACTAATCAGCGAGTCAATTGATTGACTTCAAATGAGTCATTCTGACAGTTTTGTGATTTTATTCAACAGGTTCACTAAAAAGAACCGATTCAAAAAACGAATCGTTCATGAATGAGCACAAATTATTAATGTTTCTTTAACTACAACGAACAATTTCGATCTGTCCCTCAAATAAAACTTTCCTGAATACTTAAACTGAGTGTACGGGTAGTATGCATCATTTTATGGGACTTTAAGCCGGGTTTTCACCGGCTGCGAAGCACAGGCCTAGAAGCGCAATGACGCATTCTTGCACGATATACTGCCTCGGTCATTATTATGAGACCGAACGATTATGAAAAATACGGTAAAGCGTGTAAAAGGGTGAAAAGTCGGCGCGAACACATATTGTATAAAATTTGCTGGTTAACCAACTTCATTTTAGTTAGCTTATGTAACTTGTTTGAGCTCGGCTCGCTAACCTTCGTTAATGTTCGTTAAATGTTAGCTCTATTGATTCCGAAATATCTAGTTTTATAAAATCTTAAGTAAAACAAAGTTAATACAAAATAAAACGTATACATATCTTACCTTGGTAGTGTTAAACAGGAGATTTGACGGTGATGTCTAGAAGAAACTTGTATAGGAGAGAAGGAGACCGTTGGTTTTTTTTTTTTTTTTGGTTTTTTTTTTAGTTTGAATGTAAAGGCGGGAGGAGGCAATCATTATAGCTTGTGGGGGAGGGGACAGTATGATGCAAGTGCTTTACTCTTTTAGAAAATATAGTTTTAAGCACTTTTTTGCACATAATACAAAATAAGTGTTTTATAAGGCCATGAAATTTACACACACACACAAAAAATAAAAATAAAAAATAAATTTATTTGACAAACATGATGTGCATTTTGTATTATATCAAATTAAAAAAACTTAGTCAAATATTTTTAAATGTTTTTCATTTTCAATACACAATTATGGCAGGTACTTTTAAAATAAATACAAACCAAAATTAGTAATACAAATTTAGTCTAATATAGCCCAATTGGGGCCCAAACAAGACCCACAAATAAACAATAATGGGCAGCCTAGCTGGAGCCCACTACCTAAACCAAACTGGGGCCCATAGTAACCCCATCAAAGTGCCCACTCTGAGCCCATGCCCACATGACACCCATATAACCCAGAGAAAACCCATGTGGGGCCCACATGGACATGTTGGCTGGGTGTACAGCCGTGAATTTGCACTTTTAGTGTGAAATGGCTTTTACATTTGCCAAAAATAGTGTTTGTATTATTATTATTATTATAAAAAAACAAACAAGTAAGCCAAGCACAGATGAGCATAAAGTAACACAGAAGATGCCTAATGAAAGGCATTACTTTCTATAAAAAGTAACTATTATTAACTCAATTAGTTAATTTTTAGGGAGTAACACAATTTTGTAATGCGCACTGAAACACAGACAAAAGCAGACAGTCACTTCACCTCAACACTTCACAAGTGTTGCAAATTTTACAGTGTACAATGACAATTGTATGGTCATACACTGGTAAAAAAAAAAAAAAAAAAATAATGCTATAAGTATATTGCAGCCAGACTAATTATCAAAATTCTTCAAGTGTGCTATTTTGAAACAATTTTGTACTAAGCATATTTTAGTTGTAATTAAATTGTAGTAAAACATAACTTTAATTGTATTTAGTGTACAAAATTGGACCAACGTCAAGTATAATTAGTATACTTAAAGTATATGCCAGTGTAGGGACTAATTACATGCTTGATTAGTGACATTAAAGTGTACTTTATTTGTGTTACAAGTACATTGCAAATTCATTACGAGTGTCTTCGAAACAAGCAATATACCAATATATCTTTAGAAAATATACTACAGTACAATTATTTTAAAAGTTGTATTGTGAAAATAGGTCAAATCATGATGCTAATATACTTATATATTTAAAGATAGTACAATTTTTGTAAGTATATTTGCAGTGTACTAAAGGGAATATATTTCAAATACAATAAAATAGGCTATACTTTTTTTCACTAGGGTAGCGCGAACCCTTAATTTTACAGTGATCAATGGATTTAACCGCAGAAAGAGTCAGATCATACGGGCGTGAGATTACTGTGGTAAAGCTCCAGTGTTCAGTTAAATGAAAACACATTTGTCAGGGCTTATAGGGGCAGAAATGACAGTATAATGGTAGGCTATATCAGTGAGTATTTACAGCACACACAAAACACACACACCCTGAGCTGTGTCAAACTCTTTGACATGCCTGTCTGTCTACACACACACCCTGAGCTGTGTCAAACTCTTTGACATGCCTGTCTATGTCTTTCTTTTAGTCCATCGCAAGCTATTGCTGCCACAATGAACTCGTTACCTTTAAAACGTGTCCATTCTTGTTTTTGATTCTAAAAGCTGTTGATTACGCATTTAATTCCACTCATTTAATCAATTGTTCCCGTGTCTAAAATAACAGTAGTAATATTCTTATAATAGATATTTCTGAGCACCTAATCATAACTCTTAAAGAGATTCATCCCAAACTGTTCATTTACTCAATCTCGTGTCATTACAAACCTGTATGACTCTCATTATTCCCTGAAACACAAAAACGGGGTAAAGAGATTTCCACGTACTAGATATATTAAAAGAGGTAAGTGGGATCAAATGGCAAAATTAGTGCTCATTTCTGTTAAGCGAATTTATTTTCTAATTATTCATTTTGTCTACTTGAAAACACAGTTCCCTTTTATCCACAAGGGGTCACTGTGCGCCATGAAGCTTATAAAGTCTTTCTCATTCAGAATCTGGTCTGGTGCCATTATACTGTATTTAAAAAAATAAACCTTGTGTTGAGTCAAAACAGCATTTGTGATGGTTAATAAAAAATAACCTCAACTGTGCGCCATAGATATCAGATGTGGCATCTCAAAACGCCTTGTTTAATATAAAGTGTGTAATATTGCAATTATTAAGATTAAGACTAAAAATGAAGATGGTGCAAGAGGTAAAACCCAAGTTCCCCCCAAAAACAAACAAAAAACACAATGCAATATTATAGGCCTACATGAATTATGCAACATATTTGAAATTATTTCCTGATTGTTTTACTGTGTCTGTGCGCTTCAAATTAAAAGAAATGTGAATAATTCGGTGCGGAACTGTTTTCACTGGAAAACAAAAACGAAACTTGAAAGCTGAAACGTCAGATACGCCGTTGAAACAAATCAACCCGCCCTGTTAACCCCATTTATATTTAATATCATTATTTATATGTCTATGTGTAATCCCTGTTGTCAAACGTCTCTGTACCGCTTCTACGTGAAATGTTAATTTGCTGTATAACTCGTTTGTAACCTCAGGAGGGGCACGGTCTGAAGGAAAGCGCTAACAATAACCTGTAACTCAATAACAATCCTCCGCCCTCGTGAGAATACCGTGTTCTCCGCACATCTGATAGTTCACCTGGAGATAAGCAGCACGAGCTGGCAGCGTGAGCAGGAGCAGGAGCAGTCCAACCGGCAGAGCGAGTTCGGCTCGCCGCGCTAATGACACGGTACTCGGGAAAACAAACCAAGCAGACAAAACATGGTGGAAACATATTTTAATACAAAATTCTTCAACGAACAAACACACAAAATCTACTTTGGTGGCTTAGTACGTTTTTAAAATATATCTCCTCATCAGTATTAAGAAATTAAGTCATCTGCTTCACACCGTTACCATTAAAACACATTTGTAATGAAAATGAAAGAGTTGCCTCTTTATATTTACACATCTAGAACTCATGACAACATTATTGATCCAAAACTGGTCCTTTGAACGATTATTCTCTTATTACTTCACAGTGGTAGGAAATCAAGTTTTAATCCAAAGTTGCTTTGAACAATACGATTTTGTATTAGCTCCTCTTGAGATTTGAATGCAGATACTTTTTTATTTATTTCTCTTTGTGACAGTGATTCCTGTCGACGGCAACCCTGGCAATAAAACATTTAACAGTTGGCAAGCCTTACATTCAGGAAAAATGAAATTTGCAACCAATTGTGCCTTTCTATTTAAAAGAGTTAGTTCTCCAAAAAATGTAAAATTAATGTTATTTATATACCCTGATGATGTTCCAACCCTTTTTCTTTCTTCAGCTAGAAACCAAAAGTAGATGTTTGGAAGAGTGTTCAATCTGCCTGTTTCCATACAAGTAAAGTCCATGGAGATTTACACTGCCAAAGCTCCACAAAAGAACAAAAACACACCATACTTTTATTACTATAGTCCATATGTCTGAATAATGTGTGTCATCTGAAACCATAGGATTTTCCCATTTTGGGAATCCCATTTGCAGGCATATATCGAAACGTCCAACGTGATTGGTCACAAACAATCCCCCACATTGACACTTCCCACGTGATTGGACACAACATATGTGATGAACGATGTCAGATCTGGTGTGAGGGCGTCTAGCGCCACCCTTTCTGGAATTTGAAGTATGAATACAGATTTGTGAACTCCGAAAGAGAAGTATGGTCCTTCGTGTTGTTTTGTGGAGACTGATAGTGCATAAAAAGGTTGGAATGACATGAGGGTGAATAAGAGTGAATTCTGAAGCTGAACACTTACATTTCTTTACGCTGTTGTTTCCACACGGCTTCCTAAGAATAGAGCAGGTCGATGCTAACTGAATGTGAAGAGCTTGAGGGAAATGGTGTGTGTTCGCAGGCCTTTACTTGTCCTGTGACCTGCGAGGCACCGACAGTAGGAGTGTTGAGGCACGTTCATCTGATATTTCCTCTGTCGACGGCTGTAGAAGGCTAAAGTGCTGCTAATCGATTTCCTGCAAGAGATCTACCGCCAATCGGCTCGCTGGCAGCGCTGTGAGGGTCCCGAACGCTAAATCCAGCACTGCGCGGTAACACACGTTGCTTTTTTAGGCCCATCAGGCCAACAGCAGTCGTACCAGAGAGGCTTCTCCAACCACACAGCAACGAGCGCTGACGCATACTGACTGTTCAAATGGGATGTTTGCTCCATAATCGAAACCATCCATCGGGTTCAGACTGAAACCTTCATTACAAGGGGTCTGAAAGGCATGAAATCCTCAAGAAACCAGAATAACGCATCATCTTTCACACCCAAATTTTTGCATAGAGAAAATGAAATGGTATGTGCACAACTTTAGAGCAGGTGCATGACCAAAACAACATCCAAGAAGGACTTTTAAAACAGTATAGCACACTGCTAGACAAATGTTGCGACTCCCCGACGAAGACCGAATGGGTTAAAGCTCTATCGGTCTACTATTGTGTCAGTGTGCTAGACTTTTCTGTTCTTTTTTTTAATAAAGAAAATGAAGGCCATTAAGATTTTTCTGCATTAAAACTCAACGGTTTCTTTCCTTATGATTTTGATCGGGGTCCGTTAAATGAGAACCGGTTTGATCAAGCGTGACTCTTTTTCTGGGATCACACTCATGACAGATGTAAGACCTCACAAGACTAGTGAGACGAGTCTAGTTCTTGTTAGTACATTTGTACCGTGTCAGCCTGAGATCCAATATGTGGGTTCTTTAAAGAGGAGATTATTTAAAAAGGAGGAGTACAAAAGCAACAGGTGTGTGAAAAGCAGCAGGGCAGTGACATACGAGGCACTTTCAGAAGAGTGTGCGTTCACATGATCCTCTCTGTGTTTATTAATAGGGGCGGAGGCAGGAATGGCCATTTATGCTGCATTGATTTTGAGTCATTTGCACATGATCAAAAAAATAAAGCTTCCTCTTCAAAACATCCAGAAGGCACACTTTAAAAAGAAACTGAAACCAGTACGGCTATTGCTTGGAGATTCGCTGTCGTTTAAAGTGCAGCAAGATAAACGTTCGAGAATTAAAGGCCACCTGACGGTTTTATTCAGTATCGTTGTTCGAGGGAAGGAGCGTGTAAATGGAGATGTCACTCAGGATCTGAACACGTGCACTGCCCGCACCACATACTGTCGGCAGATGGGACATTCGCTCATGCGCTTGCCGCACTTTGTGCACGTGACCATGTGCCCGCACTCCAACAGGACGCAGTCGATGGGCGAGTCCATACAGATCTTACACAGGCCGTCCTCCACCTCCGTCCCAGTTCCAGTGTCTGTGTACAAAAAAAAAGGAAACTATTTTTTTAGGCATTTTTAATATGATTTTTCCTTTTGAACACTAATTTGTCATAAACCAAAATAAAATTGACTGATTTAAACCGTAATATGCATATTTGTGAAATCCACCTGCAAGCTTACAAAATTATGTGAACTGTTGACTAATCAAATTATTCATAGTTTCACAACAAAATGGACATAAAACTCTTGAAAAGTTAAACGAACACTTAAAGTATTAACAAAAACTATTCCTAACTTTTGAAGTCATAAGAAATAAACCCACCTGTGCCTTTTATGGCGGTAGACACTGTGAAAATAAAACACAGCCCACGTTAATGTAATCAACAGATACATTCAACTTTTACATTCACTTTAGAAAATGAGGTCAGGATACCAACTAAAATACCACTTATCATTACGCAGCTACATGTCAGATTGATAAATAGCACAAACCAAACTTAGCCCTCATCCTATTGTTGGTCCAATCACATCAAACTCTTTACCCATGTTCTGCAGGTTCTTCTGGTCGTGGTAGAGACGCGTGACTCTCTCCATCAGTTCCCATTTCTCACAGCAGCCCTTGTAGTTGACAAAGTTCCTGGCCAGAATCTCCTTCAACTGCCGGACACTCAGCGCCTCGATATCATCCACTGATCCCAGGTCTGAGAGGGACGCCCGTCGCCCAGGAGCCAACACTTCCTCAGTGTCTGAAGACTGACAAGAGCAAGAGACAGAGTGAGTGAGAGTACGCAAACAACGGGTTTTCTTCGGCTGATCTCTTGGCATACCAAAAACATCATTCCACAGAGTCAAAGCCAACTTTAGGGAAAGAGAACCTGGCAAATCCCAGAAAATTTAAGTGTGTCAGAAAACATTTTACTTACACTTTACTGATTCAGAAACATGTTAAACGGTTTTGCCACCTAAAAGCCCCAACAACACCACCACAATCTAGAATCTTGGCCACCATAAACACGAACAGACACAACACAAACAGAACATGTGCCATGCTGAGACAGATGCGAAGAGAGATTACAAAAACACACAAAGATTACTGCAAGTTTGATTAACTCCACATCCTGCTATTATGCAAACACTATATGCTAATGCTAGGGGAGAGATAACATGCTGAGTGGTTCATTAACATATACAGTTTAAAGGTCCTGTGTAGATAACTTCTAAACTTCAGCCTTTTTATTAAGCTAAGGAGTGGTACTGGGTGTTAACGTTGGCCTACCACCACATGGTAAACACTGCACTTCTTTTGTTTAATATAGCACTTGAAGGGCAGATGACCATCCATGTTTGACCAACAGAGAGACCATATGTATAAAGAGACTATGGGCCAGATTTACTAACAGCTCGCGCCAGCGCAAACCCTCTTTTGGAGATAAAAAAAAACTAGTCAGGATTTACTAAAGACACACATAGGAGTTTCCCTTTCAGACACAACATTAATGGGAGGAGAGTTTTTAAATGAAGGTGACTTACTAAGGCTTGCACTAGTCAATTTACTGGTATTTGCACCATTATATATATATATATATAAAAATTAATATAAACCAGCGTTAACGTCTGGTTTAAGATGGGTTTACGTCTGGTGTATATATATATATATACCAGACGTAAACCCATCTTAAACCAGACGTTAACGCTGCTCTAGGTAGATTGTGTTGGTCATTATGGAAATGATCCGGCTGCGTCTGTTCATTAATTTGCGCGTCGTCAGTAGACCCATCGGCGCTCAGTTTGCGCGCTCACACTAATTTGCCCTGTTTAGTAAATCTAGCCCTATGTGTGAAAAGAAAAAGGGGAGTCATATGCACAACAATTACAATGGATGGTGAAAAGTCAAAAGAGCCGAGTCCATTAATGTCAATTTACGGGATTTTATCACCCGTCATCCACCATCCGAAAAAACGTAAGCTAGCATGAAATGAAAATTTTGTAAATGAATGTTATCTTATTGTGAACTAGGCTATTCATAAATGTTTGGGTTTTTTTTTACTTTGTAATGTTTAATAAAAATGTCATAACTCAATCTTCCAGTAAAAGAGACTTCTTTCTGCCAGACTTCTCCAATCATTTAGTCAAGACAGTCGCATTCAAGTTTGAGTGAAACACCCACATCTCAAACAAAACCCAATCAACAACTAGATAGACAACAACAAATAGAACCAAGTCCCTGTCCTACTTTTTTTTTTTTTTCCTTTTTGATAATTCGTTACACTCGGACGTGCGTCTCCATTGTGCTTGCCGTGGTAGTCAGTGTTACATGGTGTTCGGTCATACACCGATTACATAACTCTCCCACTGTAGTTTTGCTTTTTTTATAGAAATAAAAACATTTAGTTCAGTTGGACAACAGACGCTACAATTATAAACCGAAAGCGGTTCAGATTTCACAGATCACGTGTCGAGAGAGAGTAAGGAGAGATTACTGAGATGATGATGATGATGTCGGAGGATTTGATGAGCAACAGGTCCTGAAAGTCATTGACAAATATCTAACGTAAAATATGCGGTTCGAAAGCAAAAGTGAAAACCGAGCGTGTGTTAAAAAAGCTCATTTTCACAATATGGAATAAAGGATCTGTTGCTACTTCTGTTCCATTGTGACTTTAAGGGTGTTTAAGGGCGGAAACTAACGGGGGCTTGGAAACAAAATGGCAACAAAATTAACCAAATTTAAGATAAGAAAAAAAAGCCCCTGCACAATTAAATCAACTCAATTATGACTTGTGTGAAAGTTAAATGAAAACACATTCTGTGTAAATGACCCCTACTGTTTTTCCGCAACGATAGTTAGAGCCAGGGAATTTGCAAGACCTGTCAATGATACTTCATCTCTCTTGTATCCAAAACCTAGTCAATTGGCCAAGTCCTTATCCT
Organism: Rutilus rutilus; assembly: GCF_951802725.1. NCBI lineage: Eukaryota > Metazoa > Chordata > Actinopteri > Cypriniformes > Leuciscidae > Rutilus > Rutilus rutilus. The sequence goes on from NC_140223.1 coordinate 33,657,906, forward strand.
GCCCTGAATGTTATAAAGAACACACTGTCCTGGTTTCACATTAGATTTAAGTGCACGTCATTCAGCGAAGTGCAAAAGAAAGAATAGAACATTAATTCTGTAATTGCCATAAACTGCAGTATGAAGAGTGTGTTGCAGCAGTAATGACGCCTTGCTGTGAGCGCGATTGTTTTGTTTTTCAGTTGAGAGAGAAGCTATATTTGCTACATACAAAATATCCACGGAACTGTAACTAGTATAGAATTTCCCAGATAGTTCTAATATTAAATGTCAATACGAATCTAAAGAATCCGCATTGGCTCTTATTTTCAATGGTTTTGTTCCATTGCTGTTGTCGTCTGTTGCCGTTGTCTCAGCCGGACGTGGCGGTTGGTCGGTGTGGTATTTGGCCCACACCTCCTTCACTGTGATTGAACAGCTGGGTAAAAAGTGACAGTGAAGAATGCTGAACTTTAGGTAAAACGCAGCACTCATCAAAGTCACGCTGCTCCCGGTTTAAAAACGTGGCGCTCCCACTGAAAACAATTTGGACAAATACACTAGCCTCCGGGGAAAAACACACTTTGGTGGACACATGGCCTAATAGTTTGCTCAGTAAACCACTGTATAATAGCTGCCCGTATAATAACAGTATCTTCATTTATCCATGAACTATGAACTATCCCTTTAAAGGGTAACTCTCACCAAAATGCAACCTAGGGTCTTTTTGTTAATCTACCCAAGTCAAACTTTCGTTTAAAAGCATAATTAGAATGGAAACGCCACTTTTAAGTTTGACCGTATTTTCGTTTTCGGTCAAATTGCCTTTTGAATGGGAGTGAATGGGGCACTTCTATGACAGCATCAAAACTCACTATTTTTAAAACACTAAGAAGGCTCGACACAACATGAAACTTTGCTGGAAGTATCACCAGGGGCTCTTCACATGAACTCCAGCATTGAGAACATTGTTTGTGTACACAGAGTTTACTAAAGAGAAAGATTTTGAACAACTCACTGTAGCTGTGTGTCCGCCGGCATTCTGTCAGTCAAAAATAGTTGATCTCCGAATGCAACGTAACATGAGGAGAGTAAAGATGGAAAGCTCCTAAAGCTCAGTTCCATATACATTCACGGATAATTTTTTTTTTTGTCGTTCGTGAAAACAAAATTGACCTTGTATTTGAAAAAGGATCCTCATATAAGAAAATACTAAAATTCAGAGTCAGTTCATTCGCATTCGGAGATCGACTATTTTTGACTGTCAAAATGCCGGCGGACACAGCTGCAGTGAGTTGTTCAAAATCGTTATTTTTTAGTAAACTCTGCGTACACAAACAATGTTCTCAATGCTGGAGTTCATGTGTAGAGCCCCTGGTGATACTTCCAGCAGTTTCATGTTGTGTCGAGCCTTCTTAGTGTTTTAAAAATAGCGATTTTGACAGTAGCACCTCAATGCAGTCCACGAGATCCAGGGGGCGGGATTGGATCCACATCTAAGGGGTGGAGATGGGTAGGTTTAGGGGTGGGTTTAGGGATCAGGGGGTGGAGATGGGTAGGTTTAGGTATAGGTAAGGTGGGAGGAGTTGGATCTGGATCCAACTCCTCCCCCTGGATTTCGTGTTCTGCAGTGAGGACCATCTCGATTTTGATGCTATCATAGAAGTCCCCCAAGCACTCCCATTCAAAAGGCAATTTGACCGAAAACGAAAATACGGTCAATCTTAAGTGGCGTTTCCATTCTAATTATGCTTTTAAACGAAAATTTGCATCGGGTAGATTAACAAAAAGACAGAGAGTTACCCTTTAAGATGGACTGGTGTGACAAAGAGTGGACTTGAAAAGAGACTTTTAAAGAAGCAGTGATTTATCCCAGCCTGTAGCCAAGTCTTTTCCCACGCACAAGGCACACACATGGAAGAAGACATTCTTTAAACAGACTCTACTGAGGACGGCATAAATCATCAAGAGGCCTAATCTTTTCATTGCAAAAGACTGACAGAAAGAGTCCCAGGCATTGTAAAGGGCGACCGGCCACTGATCTTTGCTCTGCCACAAAGAAGAAGAGGAGAGGTGATGAGTTTCAGGAGGTACCTGCATCTCCTGCTCCACCTGCAGCTCATCGTCCATTTCACTTTCAGCTGCCTCAGCCAAGCTCTAAGGGTCAAAGGTCGCAGCCAACAGTTTAACACAGCTGTGCTCTCTAACTTATATATCACACACTCTCTAGTGTGCTTAAGAGACTGAGTCACATGAGTCACTTCATTCTAAAGCTGTGCATTACAGTGCCGTGTGAACCAAACTGAGAAGTGAAGCACATGCAAGGGACTGTGCGATGGATTCATTTTTATCGAAGCACATGTTTCAGTTTTAAAATAATTTCTCCTAACCTAGTCTAATGTGTAGAGACAAATACAAGCAAACCTTTTGCAGGTTGACTTCCTGAAGTACACTATCAGTCAAAGGTTGAAAAGCTCACAAAGGCTGAATTGATCAAAAATTCAGTAAAAACTGTGATATTGTAAAATATTATTACAATTTAAAAAAACTTTCATTTGAATATTTTTGTAATTATTTATTCCTGTGATGTCAAAGCTGAATTCGAGTCTTCAGTGTCACATGATCCTTCAGAAATCATTCTAATATGCTGATCTGCTGGTCAAACTTTTTATTATTATTAATGTTGAACACCGTTTAGCTGCTTAATACTTTTGTGGAAACTGTGATACACTATCAGTAAAAAAAAAAAAAAAAGTAAGATAAAATAACATTTAAATTCAGCAAGGAGACATAAAATTGATCAGTAGTGACAGTAAAGACATTTATAATGCTTCAAAAGTTTTCTATTTCAAATAAATGCTGTTCTTTTGCACTTTCCATTCATCAAAGAATCCTGAAAACTGCATCACAGCTCCCACAAAAATATTAAGCAGCAAAAACTTCAATATTGATAATAATAAGAACAATTATTAATAATTGAGCACCAAAACAGCATATTAGAATGATTTCTGAAGGATCATGTGACACTGAAGACTGGAGTAATGATGATGGAAATTCAGCTTTGACATCATAGGAATAAAATTACATTTTAAAAGATATTCAAATAGAAAAGTTATTTTACATTGTAATGTCTCACAATTTGACTTTTTACTGTTTTTGATCAAATAAATGCAGCCCTGGTGAGCATAAAGACCTCTTTCAAAAACATTACAAAACTTTTGAACAGGACCGTTTGGAACTTTTTGTACCTGTGCATCTTCTGTTGTCTGAGCCTGAGGTCCCAGTTCTGTTGTGCCGTTGTCCTGCGACAGGCTTGCGGTGTTGACTGGAGTGTAAGGGTCTTCCTGCGGGTCCAAGCGTGTGGTTATTGGGGGAGGAATGTGTGTGTCAGACGGAGGTGTCTGTTGGCCGAGGACCAGCTCGACCAGCTCCTCCTTCTCTCGGCACATCTGTGTGGGGACCCCGTGCAGGTGAAGATACTCCCTCAGATCCTTCACCTTCAGCTTCATCAGCTCAGCTCGCTCGTACAAGATCCCGCGGAAACGCTGGCAAGTGTGGCACAGCCACGGCTGGAGGTCCTGCTGAGTGGAGCACTGGCTGCAGTAGCTCTTCTTGCAGTCCATGCACATGTGCTGCAATGAACAATGGGAGTGTGCATTTTAAAGCCAGGTTAAGACTGGAGCACAATCTCAAATCTTTTTTGAGGAGAATTTCGCAGTTGGCGCAGGCATTAAAGGGTGTAAGAACTGGGTCAAAAGGTGCACTCTATTGCCTCATTCTCAACAGATCTACTGTTTGTGTCATTACGTCTGATAAACACTGAGCTGTACCGGATAATGCCAAAGCAGTCTGGGAAGTTTCTTCAGGGAATATAAACACATGACTAACATAACTTGACCGTAGTGTTCTGGAAGTCACAATGCCATTCAGTCAGAGCTGTGGCTCAATTCACACGCTCAGGACGTGCAAGAGCTGTTGGCTCATGTCCCGATCTCAATTCCCTCCTCCTACTTTCCTGTCTACGATACACATTACTGTAAAATAAACGCAAAAGGAGGAGTGACGACAGTGAAGGACGAGAGAGGACCGGGCCTGGGACATTTATGTGAGGGACTGCCACTTTACTTTTGTTGTTTATTTTGGTCATTCAAATTATGTTGAACGTTCGCTGGTTCCAGCCTCCTCCGTCCCTGAACATCGTTACACTCACATTTCAGCCTTAATTTCACTTCAGAAAAGGGATGAGTCGAAATGATCAATTATATTTAGATTCATTTAAATTTCATAAAGTCGTCACCTTTTGAAGTTTAAGGCGAGGTGAATAGGGTAAAAATTTTTAATAATAGAGATCACCATGAAACTTCCTCAGTTGATTACTTGCACAAGTATATATAAAAAAAATGTATTACAAGTTTTAGAAATTTGTATGTTTAATTATGCAAATTAGGCATTATCTCATTAAATATGCACGATTTTGCATATATTTTCGGTAGATAGATCTGATGATAAAGCCAGGTGCAGAATTCTTTTTTCATTTTGTTTAAACCCAAGATGAAAATAAAAGCTCAGAGGGATTTCAGGATATATGCTTGCATTACCTAGGGGATCAAAATATACTGTCCATAGCCATAAAAAAAAAATCGATTTGCCTTTTTTATTTTTATTAAAATGTCACATAAATCAGGCCAGGAATGATTTATTGACAAATCCCTCTGCAAATATCTTCAGAATACTGCTAAGTGTATAACTGGAAAGTGTGGTGTACACAGGTGCTACATAGGCTGAGATGTTTGTACTGGAGAATGACAAAAAAACTCATTTTGAGAAAACGGCATTTAAAGATTTAAATAGCTCTAGATGAGATTTCGTCGTTAGCTTTAAATCCCCCTTTGGACATTCACGATTGGTTACTGATAGAAAGGAAATGCCCATATTTGGGTTACATAGCGTTGTGCAGGAGACTCAGAGCTTTACAGCGATACAGGTCATGACAGACTTCAGTAAACAGACGGATCTCGGCGTGTCGCGCTGGAATGCTAACTTCCTGGTAAATTCGGGAGAAACTTACTGCCGCAAGTAAACAAAATGTGATAAAATAAACACCTTAATGTATATTTTCAACGTTTTCTTTATAGCAGCTTTAAAGAACACATATTGAAGGAGTAAACTAGCCCAAAATCTCAAAACTGACCACTGCATGAAAAATCAATGTTTTTGCCTGCCGTGTCTCGCCTTAATAATCACATTAAGCATATCGCTATTCCTGTTTTTCTGTCCCAGAATTTAATTAAGACTTTATTCTTCTACCATTAAAGATATTTAAGACTTTTTAATTGCCTTAAATATGATAAAACTGAATTTAATACTTTTTAAGGACCGGCAGGAACCCTGTTGTTACCTGTACAAAAAGTCAATTACGCTGCTTGATTGCAAACTGGTATTCGTCATCATACTATTTTAATTCAGTATCATAATCATAAACACACTGGTTTGTATTGCAAATTGTTTTACCATTTACTGCACTTTGTTTTTCTACTAGTTATTTACCCATAGCCAATAATGAATTGAAAGTCCCACTGTTACGTGGGTGTGCAGGTAGAGGAATTGTTCCCTGTGTGTGATTTCTAGTATGAGAAGGGATTGCCCTGATCCTTGAAAGTGGAGTGACGTCATCAGGGATTTCTACTATTTAAACTGTTGACTCTCGTCTACTAGCTGCACGTAAGACTCGCTTGTTTTTATTCTCCACGGGAGCTAGGTAAGATCTCTGCAGGTCACTGGGTGTAGTCAGGGGTGTGTTTTCTTTAGCTGCCCTACCTGCTTACTATTATTATTTTCATTCATCTTTTGTTTTGTTTATTATCTTATGCGTGTGAATTTGTATTAATTGTTGCTTGTTGGATTTTCTTTGTATTAAAACTTTACAGTGTAACTAAGATGCGAAAGTTCGTCGAGACAAACTTTAAGTTAGCTTGAGAAAGTTTGGACCAGAACGTTTTTTGCTAGGCGGTTGCTAGGATGTTATGGGTGGTCGCTATGGTGTTGCTAGGCGGTTGCTAAGGTATTCTGGGTGGTTGCTAGGCAGTTGCTAGGGTGTTCTGGGTGGTTGCTAGGATGTTTTGGGTGGTTGCTAGGCGGTTGCTATGATATTTTTTGGTGGTTGCTAGGGCCTTTTGGGTGGTTGCTAGGCGGTTGCTAGGGTGTTTTGGGTGGTTGCTAGGTGGTTGCTAGGGTGTTATGGGTGGTTGCTATGGTGTTGCTAGGCGGTTGCTAGGATACTCTGGATGGTTGCTAGGCGGTTGCTAGGATATTGACGTCAAAACGAATCTATCATCTGTGATTTCTTATATGATCGGTCCTTGCCTTTTTGAATGGTTTAAATGAGATAAAGTTGGTTTTGAGCCATAACACCCACACATTTAAAAAAAAAAAAAAAAAAAAAAAATTTTTTTTGCTAAACAAGGTGGATGCTGAAAGCGGTCTCAACTTCCGGTTCACACAGACTTAAAGGCCGTGACACAAGGTGACCTAGTGTTTCCAGTTTGCTCCCACCCATAGCACTAGTTGGACCCCCGTCAGCAGCTTGAACAGGTGACGCAGTGAAAGCCACAAGTTCTTTGATGTCGGTTTAGTGTGTTTGTAGGATGTCTGAGGCTGGCACATGCTTCTGCAGAAGCAATACATCAATGGAATTTCTGCTTAATTTATAAGAAACTGTTTTTGAGCACCACATTACTGGTGAAGCATCACACAACCCACAAACAAAACTGTGTAAACAGGAACCACTGTAATGTCCAACAGTGCCACCCTTTTGCAGGCTAGTGGAGGTGAGCTAGGTAATGTTATATAGCATCTATCCAACACTGGTTAATATGGGATGTTGAAAAGAAAATACAACAACATAATTTTCTGTGTCATAATTATGTCATGGGATGAGTGAGTACTTCATTCAATTACTGATTTTCAAATACCTTTTCTGTCTTTTACTAACTTGAATATTTATTAATCATGGTGCTATAGTTGGTTTGGTTCAAGGCTTAGAAACATTTTTGTAAATATGTATCAAAGATTAAGCTTCTGCTGAAAACACTGAGCGGTCACTAGTGTTGGGCGATATTCTCCATAGTCATATCATGCAATCGTCAGCCGCGCGGGGCGGGGGTGTACAATAGTTTTCTTATTTGATCATTAATTATTTATTTACTCATTTATTTAATTAACTTTGTTTTAGAATTGTGGAGAATGATTATCTTTTCATTCATTTTGCAAGCAAAGATGGAGTTGGTGATGAAGAGGAATGTCACGTCGCATAAATATTAAATGTAATATATAAAGCAAAAACGCAGCTTTCAGCATCTGCCGCTGCATCAATGGCCCATTCTCTCAGAGACGACGAGAGATTAATCTACCTAAACATCAAATCTTAATTTACTGGCTTAATATTTCTCCTGTGGAGCATACATTAAAGATAGTATGGTTATGAGTGAAGTGTGGTTATGTGGTGATGTCGTTATGAAATTAGGGAGGTAAAGGAATTGTAGGTTCTAATATTAATTTAATAATAATATTAGGGATGCACGATGATATCGGCACAACATCGGTATCGGCCGATAAAAGCTTTAAATGTCCATCATCGGCATCGGTAGATATGAATATTTCTGCTGATGAGCCTTGCCGATAGGGTGGCGTGTTTCCTACGTGCACGTGATGACCGTGAACGTGGCATGAGCGCCATCAACTTCCAAAATGTGGAGGCATTTTCGAGCATGGGCGTCAGTTTGGTTTGAGATGTGCTGGGGACAGAGACGCATTCGCAAGTGCATTTTCAGAAGTGCTGGGTACAATGACACAGTCATTTTTTTTCTGTCATGTTTTGAAAGACGATGTCCTGTAGCTTACTAATGTAAGCTCTCCAAGCTACTATGCTCTCCACAGAGCATAAAATATTCATTTTATTTTATTTTTCGCGTTCGCATTTATGAGGAAAAACAGTGACAGTTCTCGGTTACGGACGTGAGCGCTCTGAAAGCGGCACTAAAAGAGACTGCTTTAAAACTTCCACAGAGACCTCAAGCAGAAAGCACAAAGCCTTTCTAAGTGAATTTTGTTTTGTATTAATTGTATCTTAATTTTAATCAATGTTTCATCAACCAATTGCCTGGATTTAATAAATAATAAATAAAGCAGATAATAGATAATAGATATCACGACACGGAGGCGCCGGCGCTCATAAATTAAATGAAACTCATCATAGCCTACTTGCCTCACAGACCTGAGAAATATATCTATTATCTACAGAACGCTTGAAATCATATTTTTAAACAGAACAATTCAAAACGAAAGAAAACTATGTAATCCGAAATGTGCATTTCTCTCTGTCGCATTCACTACTGCGAAGATCGCGAGTCATCGTCAACTTCATCTTTGCAGCCGACACAGAAAACACTTGTTTATTAATAAACAATTAAAATGTCTCCTTGCTATATTTGACATATTCATAATTAGTGGTCGACCGATATGGGATTTTTAATGGCCGATGCCAATATTGAGAAAGCAATCTGGCCGATTGGCCGATATGAGGCCGATACAATACATGTGAATACAGTAAATGAGAGACAAAGAATATTGGTGAAACTAAATGAACATTTATTGTACATAATATTTATGCAATATTCTTTTTGCAATAAAAAATATTTACTAAGAAATTAAAATGTAAACAAAAAGGTAAGGTAACACTTCAATAAATAAAGTTTTAGTGCAGCTTCTTGTCTGCTTAAATATTTAGTAATTTTTTCAGTCACATAAATAATTACTGCTGCTTACTGCAGGTTACAAATAACATTTATCATTAATGAACCAATCTAAACAATATTCATAAATGAATGACAAAATAGTATGTGCAATTGCATACATTATGTACAATACATAGTTAAATATAAATCTCACATAGTTTATTTACAATATTTACTTTAAAAAGGTTGTTTTACTTCAAGTATATTTAAATAATAATGATTTATGTCTGTTTAGTTTTGCTTGTTTGTTTCTTTAAAACGTTGCAAGCCGTCACATGTATTTGCATGACATACATAGACATATGAAAATGTATACTACACACGATATTACGCCAATCATGGATAAATAAATACAGTAGATAGTGAATAACATTTTCAAGGATTTATTTTCAAACGTAATATTATTACATAGTGTTCTCCTCTCATCCACCTCACGCGACCACTGATTTGTAGTGCACGCGACGGTCGCGACTCAGCTTTTCCGTGCACGCGAGTCCGTTGATAAACAGCGTCTAGTTTAAACGTAACCCGAGAACAACGCGCGTATCTGAGGAACAGCCAGTCACAGGATTTTTGACTGTTTGTGAGGTAAAATGTTTTCAGTTTTGTTTGAATTCGTTTATATCACATCTGTGACCCCCACTGGAGCTACCGCTGGGCTGCGGATCTGACATATCACGGTAGGCTACTGTTTGAATAGACTCTGCTGCACGCCGGAGTGTTTTTGTGTGTAACACAATGTAGCGTCAGGTTAGAAAGCGAATGCTGATTGGTCATTTACTGTGTCTGTCAGACGTCTGCTTCACTTCTGAGTGGCTTGTCTTATGGTGCTGGGCGGAGCAGAGCGAGTGTATTCAGTTCATTCATGCTCGCTCTGTTCGCGTCAGTGGAAAAAATGCGCTAATGCACAGTCACAAACTGTTTTGAAAAGATTTTTGTTTTGGAAAGATTTATCGGCCGATGCCGATATCTAAAAAAATTCCAAATATCAGCCGATATATCGGCCTCGGCGATATATCGGTCGACCACTATTCATAATCATTACTTTTGCGGTTCGTTGTGACAGCTTTTAGTTGCTTTATTGGCAGCGCCACCCTTAGGCTATGTTACATGAACGCGTCACCACTGCATCAGCACCGAAAACAGGGGAGCATTTGGTAGACCTGTTCAAGTAGAAGATGTAAAAAAAATTATTTGAAAATTTATTTTTATTTATTTTACTCTAAGGACTGAAGTTTGAAGTCTGAACTTAAATAAAATGTGGCACTGGCATATCATTTATTCTCCAAGTGAAATAATTTACCTATTTTTCAGGGGTGAATGTCTGTCTACATTTGTAAAATTATAAATTTATGGTAGAATCAAATGTTTTGTTTGTCTTGTGTATTGCCTTATCTACAACATATGAGTGTAATACGGTAAAGATAGTACAGGAGAGAGACTTGGATTTCTCTTCAGTAAAATTAAAGTGTAAATATATCAGGGGGAAAATGTGTATACACATCGGTATCGGCATCGGACAAAATTAGTTTGAAAATATCGGCATATCGAATATCGGCAATATCGTGCATCCCTAAATAATATTAGCCTGATAATTACCCTGGAAATCCAGAGTTCTCGCGAGAGCACAATTTGAATTTGCTCAGCGAGTTACTCTGGCATTGAGTAATGATGCTCATTAACTATGCCCTTGAAGCCGAGCTGCACCAATCACATCGGTGTCTCTGATATAGGCGGGCCAGAGGCGAGCTAAACAGATGACGACAGCGCTAGTGACAGCGCAATCACGAAAGTGATTGGTCGTAGTGTTATCCAATTGTGTGCAGTGAGATTTTCAAATGCATGCTTTTGCACAAATGCACGCCCCTCGAGTTGGGCGATTTTCATTACTCGACGCCAGACCCTTAATCTTTCGGATTTGGTTCTGGATTTCCAGGCTACCTGATAATAATAATAATAATAATAATAATAATAATAATAATTTAATACAATAATGGGTAAAATGAGCCAATTTTCAGAGAGCAATACTAGATGTACTTAGTAGATGTCTTACCCACTAGTAAGTCTATAAACTGCTTGCATACGAACATCAAAAACTTTCAAAAACTGGAAACCTGATCTCAATGTTACTCTCTGTAGTTACTCTTATGTAAGGTGCATGTGCAGGAATTCCATGAACGTGAAGTGACAATAGCAGCACTGCTGTAAGGAACTGGTACAATGGCCATGACATCGATACGCGCCATTGTACTGTCATTGGAGCCACAGTTTACAAAGTGCATTCTGGACAACTCCCCTCGTGAGGCGAGCAGGGTAGTCATCACGCTGGAGGAGGACGCTTCACACAATGACTCCAGTCACTAACTCAACTTGTATGGTGGCTATAAACTGTAGCTTGAGCCTTTCCCTTATCTGTCCGTGACAGGAGGATGACGTTAAATGCAAAGCATCAACGGGATTCCAAAAGGCACCAATAAATGCACTTTCAACTAATGTATAGTACCTGTACAAGAACTACAGCACAACAGTGCTTCCCCAAATAATTTTATACCACTGCTAAAGCTAAACAAACATTACAAGGTGGATTTGCAAGTCAGTTGTGTGAAAATGAGTCACGTCATATGGTTACCTTCCTGGCGAGGCTGTCAAAGCGACCTCCACAGGCCTTGCATGTGTTTTCCGGAGCAGGGGGCGATGGGTAACTGCTGAAGCCCGAGTTTGTGAAGGCCTGATGTTGTGTGCTACTTCTGGTGCCCTCCACAGTGGAATCATCCAGACAGACCCAGCCGCAACAGCTGGCCCACATACTCCACACCTACTGCAAGAGGAAGAGATGCTTAAGTTACACGTAATCGCACCATAAATTAAATCTGCTCAGTCTTCAAATAGAATCAAACCACCTTAGTCCTAGAAGACAACGGATGCACTTTTTCAAAAAAGTAGATTGGTCTTCTTGAATCAATACCCTTGGTAGTGAATTAGCGGCATGGAAAAGTTCTTCCAGCGTCAGTCAGGGTGGCTGATAAGCGCTCAGCTGGAGTCATTTAGCTGAAGAAGTAGGACTTCCATCATTTATTCAAAGGCTGTGTGCAGTCTAAACCACAGGAGCTGTGCAATACTCCTACTAGGATGACACTGTATCTCGCTCTCACTCCCTATCTCACTCAAAGCCAAATAAAAGGCTGTCTGATCCAGTATCACTACCATGGTAATGTCTCTCACCATTTGGGCCCATTGTGTGTTGAATCAACTGATTAGCTTAATCACTCAAAATAGTTTACAAAAGAAAAAGAAAAGAAAAGGAATTGGGTAACTCCTTCCCATCACCATTGTCCAAGGCGTATTATCATGATAACCCTCAGTATTTGTACTTCAGTAAGATATGCTGGTATAAGATAGTCTTGACTAAAATTCACATGCAAAAAAGTATAAAAACCTGTATGACCAGAACTGACACTGCAAAGTAGTTATTGTCAACATTACGACAAAATTGGCACTGTTTCTTTTCCTGGTGCAAGGATTAATCAAAGGATATTCATCAAAAAAAAATTCTCATCAAAACTATACATTTCTCGATTATTGAAATTACTTGAGATGTTACAACTTTTTTTAAACTGCTATTCTTTATACATGCCTCAGATGGATGCATAAAGGCCCCGATCACACCTAACGCGTTTTTCCGGTTCGAAGCACTGCCCCATCACACAGAACGAGCAGTGCGCTGCGTTTTTTATGTTGCTAGGCAACCACTGAAACAGCTGTCCTGTCAGTCAAGTAAACATCAAATCAGCCTTTTATTAACTTTATTTACTTTCTGTTAATGTTGTGGTTAGGGCTGTAACAACAATATATCGTGAAAAATTGACAATATGTATCGTGGTTAGTTCACCCAAAATAAAAATAATCCTGTGAGAATTTTGTTTTGTTTTCAGAGTCAGTACTATATTTAACTACAATATATTATGTTGAATATAATGTATAATAATGGGGGATTATTTTAAATCATAATTATTATTTTAAATATATCTAGCCAGTGACAGAGTGCAAGCATATTCTAACATAATTCTGTATTTTCAGGTTCAGAATCATGAATATATTTATTCTGGTGTCACCACTGTCCAAGCCTATTCATTTACACCCACAATGTTATATCAAATTCAGCATTTAATCAACAGTACATTTTTTACTTTTATTATATGTCTTGGAGTATCGCAATAATAACGTATCGTGAGTTCAGTATAGTGAAATTATTATGTGTCGAATCGTGAAATTAGGGTATCGTTACACCCCTAGTTGTGGTAGTTACGGTTCATGAAGTCGTTAAGCTCCTGGTAACCCGCGAGAGCACCACAAGTTTATCCTCCATCGCACTCTCCGGGCGTTCAAGCAACTATAGCTTTCATCACTAAAACGGAAGGCCCGCCTCCCCATTCATTCGATTGGACAGTGGAAAAAAAACGCGATGACGTCGGCCGCTTTTTCCGCTCGGAGTTGCTTTTTTTTAAACTGCAAAAACGCGAGGCGCAGCAGGCGGTTAAACGCGAGGCGCCCGGGGCGCATAAACAGCGCGCGTTCTAGCTCACGGCCATAGGAAACCAATTGAAAAAAGGCGCCTCTTACTGCAAAAAACGCGTCATAGGAAAGGAAAGCAAGGAAAACTACAATTTACCTCAACAAGGCAACATAATGAACAACACTCGTCTCATTCGTGGAGGTGGAAAAACGAGTTCTTTGTGACATGCAAGATTTATTGTATTAAAATTTAAAAGCAAAAGAAAAGGCATGAGAGTCGGCTGTTTTTGTCAATTTTAAGTTTTAATTTAAAATGTTTGAGATTTTAATATAAGTACATGGATAAATACTTTACCACTTGCTTGAACAACTTAATATATAAATCTATATAGAAGTAATGCATTGAATAATACGTTGTTTAAATTGTGTTTAAACGTGAATACGTCTATTAAAGAGTGTATGTGTACAAAGTCTATATTCCATTTTAATGGTTTAATCAAAAACATATCTAACAAAGGCTCGAAATTGCGACCATTTTGAGCACCAGTGCTACCAAGTAAAAAAGCTAATTTTGAGCCCTGTCTAATTAATTGAATTCATAAAAACAACTTAATTTATTAATTTGTATATACAATATTAGGGCCTTTAATTCATTTTTCTGGTAATCAAATGAAGGCATAAAACATTCATTTATCTTTTATTAAAATGAAAATTAAACAAGCCCTTTAATTTTTAGCAAACAAGTGCAACACAACAGAGGTTTACTGTTACAATTATAACATGGAAGAAACATGTTTTAATAGCCTAATATTTGTATCATAATTATTAGTAGTATTACATTAATATGAACATTATACTGTACAAGAGTAATACATTTCTATCGCAGTTAAAACCAAACTTTTATTTTGACGGGTTGCCGTCTAGACCTTCTTCTGTGACGTGATGATAGTTTCTCTCAAATTAAATATTGACAAAGTGAGAATATTAAACCGCAAAGGGACTATTTAAATATGAATCCTTGAATCCATGTTATACCATTTAAGATATTTAAGACTTTTTATAACCTTAAACGTGATAAAACTGACTTTTTGAAGACCCGCAGGGACCTACTTTTTATTCGCACACATAATCCTCAATACATTTTTAGTCAGAAATGTGAGTGAAATACTGTTGAGTCCTGCAACTATAATATTAAAGGTTAATATTAATAACAGAGTTCAAATTCAATTGCTATTTATCAAATCAGAGACTTAATATCAACTTTTTAATTATATAATTAGGTCTCTACTTCTAATTCGTTGTAGAAATATAAATGGTTGCTGTCATTACTTGTATTCATGAGGTTTATTCAAATGTACAATAAATGAGACAAAACTAACAGGTTATTTAAGAATACAAAATGCGCCTCTCTAGAGTTATTTTTTTCTAGTTGACAATCGAGTTATGGTCATTGAATGGCTTTCCTGAGATAAATGCAGCGTTATGTATGTGACACTTTACAAGCTGTTTTATTGACATCTTTGACACGGATTGAGCGATTACACGAGACATGAGACATTTCAGTAAGTGTTACTATTTCAACATTCCTTCTGATGTTAATTCATGTTAATTCATCTGCGCTTCGTGCTGCTGCTCGAATGGTTTTTGTTGTTTGAATTCCATAATACTGATAGAATTTGAAAACTGGGACTTATTTTCATATCAAAAGAAACAAAGCACAATGTTTACTGCAATTACTGAATGGGAGGTGTGCTAAAAAATAATGTTCAATCAGTGAAGTTTGGTTTCCACATCAACAGACTAAAAGATTGATTCTTGATTTAACAATTTATACCATTTCAATGAAGCTTGATTAAAAAAAAAAAAGGAGTAGCCTATATCGTCAACTAGAGCTGGGCGATATGGCCAAAAAAATATATTTATTTTATATCAGTCGATATCGATAATTATCACGATAAAAGTCAAATCTTTATTTCTTTCAAGTTTAAAGGCAGATTTTTGCTCCTAAGTGAAAGTTGTAGAAACCAGAGCGTTAATTGTGGTTTTAAACTACTCTTTATTGTTAGAACATATCAGGACAAACACTCAGAGGCGAACATTTCACAAATCTGAGGTAGAACATTCAAACATTTGTCATTTTTCCTTAACAAAATAAATATCTTTCTTGGATAATTAATTTCTTAGTTTCTGCATGTGCTAATTTTTATTTGGTAAAATCTAATATTCTGACTGAGTTTTATTAAACTGAACCATTGGTCATCCAGTATCATGCATTTAGATCATGATAACCACAGATAAAACCAGGCATAGCCTACAGCACCTCACCATCATGGCAAAATGTAACTTTATGATTTCTATGGTATTTGAATGAAAAACAGTAGCCTAAATACTGTAATTATATTCCATCAGTCCTTTAATACATCGTCTACATTAATAATATAATACAATTCAATTCAATATGTATATCCCACATTTCATGGTGCAGTTAATATTACTAGGCTAACTTTACAGTAAATCCATGGTAAATGATGGGAATTTGTAGACGGAAAAGCCTTCTGCGCACAGTGTTTCTCCTGTTTGTCAGCGCTGCTTCATCTGCCTTTAAACTGGTTTAAATCACTGAGACATTTGTGTTCTTCGCTGAATTCAAGCGCTTCTCACTGGATCTCGTGACGAGAGCGATCTGAGTAAACGCATCTGCTGATCTAGTGAGCTCGCGCTGCGCTGCCGTTTGGACTTTGAGCCGAGCGGATAAATGGTCCGTGTGGCGCGCTGTTCAAATGAGTTTCGTTCCGCTTTTGGCGCATAAACATTATCAAACATTTATCGAACTCTTGATATCGTTTTATCGAGAAAAATTATATCGTGATAATTATCGTTACCGTTTTATCGCCCAGCCCTATCGTCAACCCAGCCCTGATATACTATACTGATATACTTTTTTTATTGGCCCTTACCACAATAGCGCCATAAACATACAATAAAAACTTAATTCTAAAACACATACTTTGAGTTTAAAAACCTTATGGATTTCTTCCACTTTTAAAAAGGAAACCAAACCTTGCATCCATGTAGAAAAAGACAAAAACATCCCCAAAACCAAACAAACGAATCACATTACTTGGTGTCAGCAAACATGGCAGCATGTGCAAAGTTCAAAACAACAAATGCTCTCACAGTCCCCACTGACCAGCTGACTGGACATTGTTACTGCTGGGCTGTCATTAAACACCCCAGCCCCCCTTAACCCCTCAGCCCTGTAGTGTCAGTACACCCAAACGCTCCCTAGTAACAGACCAACAATAGCTGCACTGTGGCTAGACAACACACACACACACACACTCTGAGACAAATCCCTCAACAGCAGGAGGATGCTTGTAATGCCTGGAGTTACCGGTGACGGGTCACATGGTTAAGGGCAGAGAGGAATTATAAATGACCCATTAAGTTTGACCACCACAGAGAAAGAATTTGAAGTATGGGAAGGATAGGAATATTTTGAACAAAATTATTGGTGCAGGTCTATACAAACCGGTGTAGATGTTACACACTTCCAGAGCTGGAGTGTCCGTTGGGAATTGTGTTAATGCATAATTTTTTGTTTGCCTTTAATGTGTTTGAATGTTGAATCTGGGTTTAGCTCTTTATTTGACCAAGGGTTAATTAGTCAATACAAGTTTGGCATCTGAGACCCGCCCCATAAGTAAAGTAACCAACCTGTACATAACCCAGGACTTACTAGCACTGCTGCGTAAAAACAAACTAGATTTGCATATTCAGAGAAATACCAGTGCTTGCAAGACAGCAAAAAAAAAAAGCCAGAGGAGTCGAGGGCACAGAGAAAGAGATCTCTATTCCGGACTTGCGCAAAAACGGCCTTGCAATCATTTCCCAATAGGTTATTTGTGTGGAAATATTACAAAGTCTGTAAACAGGACGTTAAGACAGGCGGCAGAGACGGGACACGCTGAAGACAGACGAAAAGACGTGCCAGCAGATACTCAACAACAAGGCACAACAAGCTCACTGTTTGCAATGCTCGAAATACTGGAAGAGAAATATACGTTTTGAATTTAGGGTGGGGGTTTATATTAATGTATATCTGGAGGGGACTGACTGTCTTCAGAAAAGTTTCGATGGCATTTTCTTTTCCTCTTATCTCCGTGTAATAAGTAGTTTATAAACGCGCTGCTTTCTGTGCAGCGTGACCAAGGAAATGCTATATTGCCGCTGTCCCATAAGCGCCACCTACTGTCAGAGAGTGAATGTGCATTTTCATTCAGTCCGTCTGTTGTTTTGTGTGTGTGTTATGAAGTATAATTTCACTAAGGTAAAGTCAGACCATTCTGTTTTTGCTTTAAAGTGTCATAAATCCCCCCTCTTTGGCCTGGTTGTTAACGCCTCTGAGCGACAGTCTGGTGTCCAGCCGCAACACCTCTTTCTTTTTTGATTATTAAGCAGTTAAATGCAAAAACTGCCTTATGTGCAGTTTACATGTTTGCATACAATTTGTTATTTGAGTGTGGATTAGCCTATTATATCTAAAAATAAAAAGCAACTGAATGTAGGCTAATAGCTTGGGCTCTGTTGTTAACATTTAAAGCTATAGTAATGTGCAAGTAAGGGCTCCCTATAGACCTTATGTAGCCCCGCCCCTTTTCAGCGCTGCGCTCATTGTCTTTTGACTTCCGGTCTGTATTTTCACAGTGATTCTGCGTGTTTATTAATGAACGACTCATTTTAAAATCTTCCCGGTCGACTGACATTTGTTAAGACATCTGCTTTAAACATCACAGTCCTCATGATAACTTTCGTTAACTTTACATTAAGTAAATCCACATAAAAAGCTAATTACTCCTGGACAGCAATGCCATAGAAATATACAGAGCGACCGCTAAAAACGGAAGTTAAAAGACAATATTCTAAAGATGGCGGCGCCCTCGTTTCTCTGGCGCATAAGGTCTATATAGTTTACAGCATTAGCAGAGATTTTTTTTGTTTGTTTAGACCATATATATTATCCCTACAAAAATTGTGTCGTGGCTTACCTGACCATGGGGAGATGTGGGTCCCATGGTCAACCCAGAACCACTGCCCTACAGTATATGACAGACTCAGAACAGGCTTCAGTGGGCGGAGCTCTCATGAATATTCATGAGTTTCCTGGACACGCGTGTGGAACTGGGAATCTTTGTTCACGCTCCTCGTCTCTCAGCAGGTTTAATAGATTATTTCATAAAAGGTCAATAAAAAGTTTCTCTGTGAACTTAAACTACAATTGTTTATCGTTTTGTAAAGTTCATAACGTTTCTACTAGTTCGCTTCATGTTAGGATAAAGCACAGCAAACTTCAACTACTCATACATACATAGATTTCACTTTGTTGTGCTTGTCCTTTGTACCTTTTGCAATGCTTTTAAACTGTGCCTTTTGTTATCATTTGTTGAATACGTCCCTGCCCGTAACAACTGAAATAAATGTATCGGTGGACATAATATTTGTGTTACATACAATATGCAACATCCTCCTCGTTCTCCGGTTGTGAACGATCTGCAGTTGTAAAAATCATCGCATTTAAATATGTTACAAACAAATATACATTTACAAATTCACATTATCACAAGGTTCCACTTTTACGTTGAAACCAAAAATCCCAGAACACCTGAACGATCACATCTACACCGATTCCCAATAGAAGAGCGGATATAGAGTATTCTTAAACACATGAACCAACTATCATTTAATTTATTCATTGCTGTGTTATGTTACCTCACCTTATGACACTTTAAAACTGTGTCATCTCTGCTAATGACCGAAATAAAGTCCACAATCATATCAGTGGCCTAATAAACATTTTGCAACCTGATGTTTACGCATCAACCTGGATGATACGCAATGATGATCACTGATACAAATGCACGACCAATTGGAATTCATATTAAACATGTAATATTTCTATTAAATAAAGAATCTTGAAAATAGATGATTTCCACACTTCATTAAGCAGCTTTTCAGCATTTTCAACTGTGTTAATAATCAGAAATGTTTCTTGAGCAGCAAATAAGTATATTAGAATGATTTCTGAAGGGTCATGTGACTCTGAAATCTGGAGTAATGAGCCCTGCCATCACAAGAAAAAAAAAAAGAAAAAAAGAAAACAGTTGATAAAAATATTTCACAATATTGCGTTTTTTGTTTGTTTTGTTTTTATATATATCAGATAAATGCAGCCTTGGTGACCATAAAGAACCGTACTAGTACCAAGCTTTTGAAAAGTATTGAAACGTTTAAAAACATATATATTTGTTACATTATTTTGCCAGTATGCATATTTGTAAATATATATATTTTTGTGAACATCAAACTGGTTGCTTATTCTATTCTGTAAAAGAACGAGAAGTATGTTTCTCATTTACAGTAGCCTAGCTGTATTCTTTTACACTATTGTCCATACAATTTTGTATCATCAAAATTGTACTTGTAATGTATTAAAGCAACACATTCATGCTTGTGTGTGGTCTTAAGTTATTTGGCTTGTATTTACAAAATTAACAAGGATTTAAGAACAATCACATCAGGATAGGCCTATTATACAAAAAAACGTGTTAGTCCACAGATACATTTATGCAGGTTTATTTCAGTTATTGCATTCAAGAAATGATAATTAGTAAAAGACACAAATTTTAAAGCATCGCAGGGTATAAAGGTGCATACAATCTATACAAGTTGAAGGTTGCTGTGATTTATCCTAGAAACAAAGTGAATGCCTGCAATCGTTCAGTCAGGGACAAATGCACAAAACATGCAAACTGATAAAAAAAAACATTATAAAGGGTTAGGAAACGATAAACAGTGAAAGTTTATGGATAAGTTTGCACGACACTGAAACTATTTAAAAAATGTTATATAATCCATGAAACCTGCTGAGATTCAAGGAGGAGCACATGAACTAGCCTAAAATTCAATCACTCACTCATCAATATTCATGTAAGCCCCACCCACCGAAAACGAAAATACCACCGGCAGCCGATCACTCACATACCGTGACGGTGCTTCAACTTTGCTTTTCAAACCAGAAGAACGAAATTGCTCTGAAAAATGCAAAAATAACCAATTTCCACGTGTTGATCAAATGTATGCTTTAGTGTTTTCAGTGATGTGCAAGGCTGTAGCCCACATACTGCATCTGTTCACAGCTCAAACATGTGCTTTAGGGTGTCATGGCCCTTTAAATCATACAAGCTAATAAAAAAACAAAAAAAAAACATGTTTTTAAACTGCTCATGCAAAGTGTGTGTGTGTGTGTGTGTGTGTGTAGCATCTTTGTTTAGATCATGATTAAATTCAGTGTTTGCCTCTAATTTCAAACGGTTAGATATATTTAGGTCAGTTTGGCCTGTAGAGCAAATAAACAACTTTTGCTTAAAGAAAAAAAAAAAAAAAAAAAAAAAGCCAACTGGTATTCGGGCCAATTTGCTTGTAAAAAAAGAAAAAAGGAATTGGCCATGAAAAATCATGTTCGGTGCGTCACGATCTCTTACACCTTGAGCTCATGTTGTACACAAAACATCTTATCTCACTGTTTTCAAAAACTATTCTATACTATCAAAAGTATATATATATATATATATATATATTTTTTTTTTTTAATGATTCATTAATAAACAATTATGTTTTTGAGGAGTCAAACCATTTTAAGGGATATTTTAATTATACCTTGGCTTGAACTAAACTTGCCTTATCATATAGAGGTCAAATTATCTGATATTTAAATTAAAAAAGAGGGCTGCGGGGATCTTCTCCACATCATTTCCAATTTTTCTGTATATAATATAATAAACCATAATAAAATATGGTTTTTAAAACATGTGGTTTTCTTTTGAAGAATTTCATTCCTTTAATGAGGCTTTTTTTCCCCCTTGGAGAACTATCCAACTTATTTTAATTCAGCAAATAATGCCATTGTCTTTTAAACGAAAAGGTGTATTCAAGCAAATGCATGTATGAAAAGCACTTTTAATGTACTTTCAGGGTCAAACTGCATCAGTAAGAGTTGAATTACTGTTCGTACCTTGAAAAGGAGTAAGTGACGTGTATACTTGTGACGTTCAGTGGTGTATAATCCAAGCCATCGGCATCTATAAAGAGAAGAACAACACAGTAACACGTTTATGAGTAACATTTATAGGATTTGCTGGGACACATTATTCTCCTTTTACGCAAGAAGCAATGGAGGATCTGGATCACACCTTCCTCTCTGTTTGCAAATCTACGTCGCAACCCCAAAGCTCACACAATGACTTGGCAACCTCAAACATCCGTGTGTCAGACCACTCCGAAGCTTCCTCTTTAAAACAGGAAAACTTTTGTTCACCAAGACCAAATGGTGCCACAGAAAAGTATTAAGAGCATAAAAACATTTTCACGCTAACGTTACGTAGAGTTTTAGAATGACACAGTATTCATACACTTACTCAAAGTGTGTATACAAAGCATTATACTCAGGATTATAGCTCAAGCTATAAATCAGTCACTCAAACAAACTTTCACCACGTCAGATTAGAGTATCAGAACTTTGGACTAGTTTTATATATATATATAAGTTATAAGTTATATTTTGAAGAATCATGCGTTCAAGTTCACAAGCGGTCACGAGCGCAGAAAACAAGACTAAAGAGTTTAATGGCGAAAAGTACAGGGAAGACGTTTATATTACATCGTTCAAAACATTCAAGATGACGCTATATTAGTGTGAGTAACGTTAAAAGTGAAAGAGAGCAGAGTTTGTTTCATGTCTAACTTGCTCTCTTTATTCTGTCGAGAGGACGTTATTAAACTTACCTCAAATGAAACGAAGGCGCTCGAAAACCGCAGCCGCAGATGTTGAAAACTCTGTATTCATCAATAATCCCGACAAAACTAATACAGACATTGGGAAAAGACGTTCAGCTCTTCAATTTATGATCGATTTTTGAATGAACACACACTTTTGGTGTTTCGAAGTACGCAAAGTTCGTTAGTGACGCTCCGGTTAGTGGGTAGCGTACTGGAGAGCGAGCACGTCGTCGTCGTCTTCTTTCAAAACACGAGAACGCGCACGTCGATCATCAACTAGTTTGACGCACCCGTTTTAAAGTTACGAGCCACTGGCCATTAAATATAAATTAAATAAGGTCGGTTTAATAGGATTTTTGTTGTTGTGAATTCTCTGTAAAAAAATTAAATAATAATCTGTGATGCTTTCTCTAGGGAGCACCTGCCGTTTCAAAAACCGAATTCATTTTTTTTCTTTATTTGAGATATTCCAACACTAAAACTAATACATTAAATAATATATTATTCAACGAATTGGTACCTGACCAACAATTGGAAATACTACCTAACTCTCAAAAACCGGTTAACCGCAAATGGCTGTGATTGGTCCATTCTGGCCAGCGCTGAGAAAAATAACATGTATCACATGACCCCGTCTCTGGACCAGGACAATCATTTATACCTGGAAAACTTTAATATCAGTTTAATTTTCAACTTTGTACCTAACCAATTGGCTCTACCTTAAATGTCTTAAAATTAGATGTACATTTAAAAGAATGGACGTCATACATTCTTATTTAATTAATCTGCTCCTTAATTTCTCACTTATACTAATAAATAATACTTTCCATCTTGATTAGTCCCATATGATTAGTCATTTTTGATATTCCTAACAGTTAGCCAGGAAGTGATATAAAAGCACAACTTATGCAATAGTCGTGTGCTATCTGGGTGTAGGCTATTAGCAAACAATCAACTTTTTAAATAATCAACTTATGATTATAAACGTTGAAGTGTTTGAGAATGACCAGAGTATATTTCTGAAAGTCTATCCTTAATGATATCTTAAATACAACACCGAACTCACTGTAGAGATTGTTCATTTCATACGATCTGAGCTAAATTAGGTAGAAGGCAGCGGCCTCTGCTGAAATCAAATAGAAAGTGCATAATGTTGAATGGAAGTGAAAACTGTATGGAAGATTGACTGGAGGACCCTCGTTTACTCCTAAACTTTAAGTAGGCCTATTACCGATTATGTAACCTAAAGCCTATATGCGACTCCATGAATCACCACACATACAAAAATAATGTGCATTTTCTTCGATACACATTTTATAATCTGGACAAATAATTTACAACAAAACAGTTTTCTCAAGGGTTGTGTGATCCAGATATTTGTCAAAATTGATATATTAGAAGTATTATCTTCACTCACTGTACAGGTAAAGAAAAGCATATCCAACAATCAATCTTGTCCAGGTCATTGTAGCCCCAAATCTTTTTTTTTTTTTTTTTTTTTTTTTAAGTAGAAATTGTATTCTGCAGAACTCATTAGAGATAATCAGAACATTATTTTCATGACTATCATTGTGTAAATAAAAAAAAAAAAATTTTTTATTAAAACCAGTCATATTATTTCAAATACAAATATTTTCACATCTAGGTAGCATTTTAAATTATGTAAAATTGTATTAAATAAATTTTCACAATTCAGTAATAGACAAGAGCAGCGCCATGGCAGGTATGCAAGTGAGGCTGTGAGGGATATAAACTTGCCGTTTTTCTGTATCGATGTTGTAAAAAGCAGGCTTAAATCACCTAATCACATTGTTTATCACTTTTCCACAGCACATGTTGTCTGGGGTAATTGTCCACTGAAATTTCTCGGAAATATATTTTTGCAGTGTCTCGTCAGCAAAACAATACAACAAACACATTAAATAACAGTACAACCCACTGAAGAGATGCCTGTCTCCCACACAGCCTCGATTTCATTCCCGTTAAAATCAAAGATGGCGCTGCGGTGAATTTGGTCTAGAGTCAGGGCAGACGCCATATTGGATTGTACTCGGCTGTGACGCTACGAACGGTACTAAATCACGTCATTTTCAAATCTCACCTTTCACACAGTTTTATGTTTTGTTTGACTATTGAGAGTATTTTTGGAAATGTGTTTTGTCAGCTGAACAATTCGCATGTAGAGTATGATCCATTGCCCTCAGTTGTTTTCACTCCTGTCAAAAATTAGCCTAAATATGGCACTATCATTCAAGTACTAATTTAAAAAATAAATAAATCGCCATGGTCCTACAACTAACCTCAACTTTTTTAGGATTTTTTTTTCTTAATAGTGAAATATAAGACATTTCTAAAGTGAGAATCACCCAACAAAGAGCATTGTTTTTCCCCATATTTCTTTGTATTTATATCACTTGACACCCCAAACCCATAGTCTCCTCTTCAAATCTTTTATTCTTTACATATGCAAAACAATCACTCATCACGTGTCTCCTATGTTGAAAATAAAGACTTCCTGTGTTCGACTCAGTGTATAGACCATTCCTGACCCAACGAAGATAAGACTTGTGTGTCTCGTATGGACAAGTTACCTTGTTCTTGAAGCATACGACACAATTCCCAAAACTTGAAGCTGCTGTGATAAACCAACTACTACCAGGTGAAATTTTGGTAAAATAATTTTTTTTTTTTTTTTTTCTTTAAATGACTCAAACACCATATAGCTTCACAGGACACAGCATAAATTCATCCCATTATCCTATGTCAAAACATTCATTTCAAACACTGTAAGATGATACAATTTATTGCCATAAACAGTGTAGGAAAATGAAAAGAAAAACAAGAGAATAAAAACAGCCGACCTCTATAGTACAGTAAGAAGACAATTTTGACCTTCCTCATAATCCAGTAAAATGCGAAGAGAAGGGTTGCGACATGGATTTCCCATGAGGACTCTACACTCGATCCACTAGGAGATGAAAGTACAGCGGCCGGCGTCACCGGCGTGTCTGGAAATGTGCGAGCAGTTCAATTTTGTTCAATACGCTTCATATGGAAAGGCAGTACTGACGGTGTTATAGTTTCTACTTTTTTTTTTTTTTGTCCTGGAAAGAAATACATTTGCCGTCAAGCTGTGGATGTCGCTGTAGACCCATGTGTCACCAACCAAACCTATCATGCATGCATGTTGCTCTTCTAAGTGAATGAAATACATGTGGCACATTGTTCCTGAAAGCTCTGGATGAGCCAGATTTGGTCAGGTTCGGAAAATCTTTCGTAAAGACAACGCAAGAATTCAAACAGATTCAAAAAAAGCTCTTCACTGTGAAATGGTTTAATTAAGAATCAAGCTCAACGTTTTAATTTTCAAATACAGTAAAGAAATTTAAAGAGCAAAATATAAAAAGCACACGGCTGCAATTACGTCCGCGTGTCTACAAATTCGGAACACAAAGATACTTTGGAGAGGGAAAGAGATATTTTGAAGTCCTTAAACACAATGGAAATCAACCGGGAGATGTTGTCCTCCAAGTTTGGGTTCTTTGAGGCGTGTGGGAGGAGTCAGCGAGGACAGGCAGAGGCGGAGTTAAGAATATGCCCCGCCCTCTTTCTAGAGCCCCCACCTCCACATGCTTTTTAAGCCAATCGGATGAGGGCTTGTTTGGATTCGAGAGGAGACCAGCACCTCGTGCCCCTGCCTGCGCGTCACTGGGAGAAGTCTTTGAAAGATTTTATGGTGATCAAAGCCAGTAGAATCCAGTATAGCCTTCCGGAATAATGCAGCCACACTGACACAGATATTAATTCTTAAGAGAACGGAAACATAAAACAAAACAAGAACAGAGTGGTTACACAGGGTCCATTGTAGGAGATGGTGAAAAGTTGACATTTGCATATGAACATTTTGGACAAAGCAATTATTAGAATCAGTTCAAACACTAACAGGAAGATCGCGCGCGGTGGGTCGAACTTGAGTAGATCTACCGATTAACATCGTAAGAAGCACGGCTCCGAAACCGAACACCGACTGTACAACTGGACTACGTTGTGCTTTGACACGCCAATTTACAGACACGATAAGGACTAGGGAAGAGGAGAAGCACCACATGTACATTCCAGTGTGCGGTCGAAGGTTTGCGTGCGCGTTTTCGGAAAAGTCGTCTGAAATCGCGAAGGAGCTCGTGCCGTTTTTTTGAAATCACATCAAAAACAAACAAACAAACAAACAAACAAAAACTTCAAAGGTGCAGTCCAGTAAAAATCCAAACAAAACAATGGTAGTTCAATCCAACAAACCTAATACTGCTTTTCGCGAACGCTAATATAAACTGAACGCCATCCATGGAAACGTTAGCTAGCTGCCCCGCAATAAAAGCGCACAAACCAAAACGGCGTCGTTATTCGCACAATAAAAGGGCTCGGCGTGTGTAGTTTAGTCTACGTCTATAAAACAAGCCAAAAAAGAAACATTTAAAACCAGTTTCCATTCCATTTAGGAGAAAAAAAAACAACGTTCGGATCTCACCAAGGATGTGAAAGAACTTTTCCCCCCGACGAAAACTACAGTAACAGAGCAGGCACTAATTACAGGGAAGCAAAGGTGGACATAAAACCATTGTTTTGCCATGCATTCACGAGCTGCTCGTTGGTGTGCGCAGGTGTCATGACGATCGATCGATGTAGGCGTGGTTTCGTGTATTTGTTTCCGTTGAATAAATATATAGTCGCACGATCTGAATTCAGAAGTAGGGACTCCGTTCATCTCTAACAGGTGGGAATGGTAGAGGCCTTATCGCATTCCCGTTGGCATGATACGTTTTTTTTTTTTTCTGTCGTCGTTGTCCCTGTACCTCGCCCTTCCCTCCCCGAATATCCCTCCCTCCTTTCCTTCCTTCCTTCCTTTTGGAGCGGTGAGGGAGGCTGCAGTCTCTTAGTGTTTGTCTTTGGGAATTACCTCCTCCCGGGGTTTGGCACCCCCAAAGATGGCCGAGTTGGGGTTGGCCACTTGGTTAAGGGGACCTGCCACTGTACGCGGCTTCAGCTGTAGCTTTGGTCTCTGCGCTCTTTCCTCTGTGGAAAAAAAAACAACATAATTGAGACATTAAGATGTTGTTGTTGAGTAATGTATGTAGTGTCAATAACTTAACTTGAGATCAACATGAAATGGTATCTGCAACCCATTTTACTTCTGCAGAAAGATTTTAATGGACAGTATATTAAAGGGGAGTAGGGCTGAACTTGATTTGATTCAGTGGGAATTCATCATTAAAAGTAGGTATTCCATGCCAGAATGATGGACGATCTGAATGAGTTTGTGGAGTCAATTGTACAGTGGATGAAAGAGGCCATTTTTATTTGAGCCTGAACTTGCTGGGAAATATAACCTTTCCTTTGCATTAAGATTATTTGGCTTTAAATAAAAAATGTATTGAATGATGAAAGATTTTAGAAAAGCTGCATAATATCCTAAAACAATAGCATTATTTTAGGATATAATCCAGCTTCTCTAAAAATCAATTTTTTCATTACGATTGGTTAACATTATGGATGTTAAGAAATATTAAAATTCTGATTCCTGATATTTTCAATAACTGATAAATGGCTAATTTAATTGGTAACACTTTACAATAATGTTTCATTAGTTAAACTAAGAATAAACAATACATCTACTGCATTTATTAATATTAGTTCATGTAATTTAAACATTTACTAACACATTATTAAAATCAAACATTGTATTTGTTAACGTAAGTTTATGCCCTGTGAACTAACATGAACAAAGAACAAGTGTATTTTCATTAACTAACATTAGCGAAAATGAATAAATACTGTAACAAAATTACTGCTCATAGCTCATAATGCTCCAATGAAACCTTATTGTAACGTTACATCAATACATTTTATACTATATTGCCTTGGTAAAAAAAAAAAAAACTAATTCAAATCTCCAAATTTAGATGATTTAATTTAAACAAAGATTTAGTTTAACGGATTAAATTTAAGTGAAGATTAGATGTCAAAGTTAATAAATATTAAAACAATTACATATTATACATTTGATACGGTATATTGTGTGTCTAAGTAACATTAGTTATTTATATTAATAATAAATTGGCTTACATTGGTGTAAAATGCTGCAAATCAGAGCAAGTTACTACATTTTGCTAAAAGTCTTAAAGGTCCCATATTGTCAAAAGTGAAATTTCCTGTCTTTTTCGAGGTCTAGGGGCTATGAAACTACCATACAAGTTTCACAACAGTCAATCCACAGACCAATGCACACAGCCTGCATGAAGTAGTTGTGACCTCCATATAAATGTGATGTCAGAACCACCATCAGGAAACCACATCATTGCACAGGCTTCCGAACAACATTAATAGAAGAGAACAGTGGCTAATGTTTATTTCTTCAGCAACGCCACAGCCATTAGTTCGACCTTAACCGTCTGTTCTGCACGGTTCACAAGTGACCGCTTCGTCAATCAGACACAGTTCAATGCCGGTTTTTCAAAGAAGCTACTCCTCAAAGATGCTGCAGTCCCTACAGTTCATCGTTTTACAAGTTTACCCTGGGCGTCAGTTGCAGCACATGTTCTGTGGGCATCCTTGCACATTTACCACAAGTACACCTTTTACAGAAAAACGTAACATTGTAAAATAAATTGTAGCACATCAACTTTAACTTCTAACTGCATTAGTAGGAAAGCAATAGTTATAGCTTACTGCATGCGGTGTCTGTCTGATAATGTTACATATTATAAAGCAGTTAAGAGTTTTAAAATCAGTGTAGCCTATAACTAGCTATTAACGTACATATTTAAGAGATTTAAATCGAATTTGAGTCTGTTTACAGACAGTTTAAATTAGCGTTAGCGTTATATCTGCGTGCAGCATTGGTGTAATGGTAATTATAATACTCTTACAATAATGCCGAAAGTAAGGAAGTGGTTGTTTGTCTCCCGTCGTCGCCGATTCGAGATCTGAGTCCGGCTCGAACATATAAGGCCGGAAAACTTTCCCCTCAGCAATGTCCATCATTACAGGTGTTTAATTTACCTTACTTGTGTGAGCATCACCAAGCCACAGCAGACTACAGCATACATGACCCTAGTTACCTGTGGTTGGCCTGGCCGTGCGTCACTCAGAAAACAGGCCAATCAGAAGAGAGGCTCATGAATATTAATCAGACAGGCCAAAATCGACCTGTTCTTAGCAGAGCTCCTGAGAAAGGAGCTATAAAAATATATTGGGATGTTTTTTGGTACTTCTACCGCAAATATATATTCTTCAGGACATCAAAACCTAAAATAAAACTTCAGAAAGGTGTACAATATGGGACCTTTAACATGGAGTAAATGGGGTACATATTGATTTCATGTTGACTTTAAAGCACACATATAAGGGTATCCGCTCTCATGAGAATGAATAAATCTGCGAGACCATCAGAAGGTTCTCTGAAGTCTGTCGAGCCTCCGCGAGGAGGAGGTCCGCCCCCCTCTCTGAAGCGTCCCATGCCTCCACCCCCCCTTCTGTCCGCCGGGCGCCCGCCTCCTCGACTCCTCCCGCCCATGAAGTCATCATCTCGAAATCCTGTGGGGAAAAGGAAGCGGAAAGGAAATGCATGAGTAACTGGTGCATCACTCTCCCAATCCACTGCAAAGCTGTGCCAAAATACTGATCCAGGAAAGGCTCTGGGCAAGAAGTTAAAACTTGTGAGAAGCCTGATCCCAGATCAGTATTTATAGACAACTTCAATTAGGGAGGACATCTGACTCCGCTGACAACATGACTGATGGCAATGAGATGGAGTCCCTGAGATCAATGTACAAAAAAACAACTTGAAATTAACTATGAAAAAGCCATTAACAAAAACACAAACAAACAATACCAAGTACCCTGCCGATAATGCAAGTCCTGTGGCTCAGTTACATTTACTTCTGGGAAACATTCTGGGTTATTTTCACTGAGGTTTGTGTTCATTTTGACTCCCTCAATTTGTAAAAGAAAGTGAACCATGTTTTCTGAAATAGGGTGAAAGTCACAAAAATAATCACAGTACATAATAAATCAAATGTACACGTTGTACTGAATGTATGCCGATTTTATTAACGCTGTTAAATAATAATAAAGTGCCCAGACATATTCATTACTGCACTCACATTACAGTGCTTAATTGTAATGAAAATGTCACAATAATAATAATTATTGTTATACACTGTCCAAAATCTTGTCGTAAAACGTCACTCTTAAAACTAAGGCATAATGTTCCTCACGCTCGCTCGCTTACTAGGCGTTCGTTGAGTATATTTATTCGTCAACATGTTTTAAGTTCATTTTCACAAAAGAGGAGCACTTCTGAATCATCTAGCATTACAACAGATGTGTCCTCAGATTCCTGCTAAAAACAAACAAATTTGAATGTAGAGCCAAAGCCCAAAAGGATCGAATTCTTGCCCATTTCACTCTCCGCACCTCCTCCAGACTGGTCGTAGTCGTCCCTGGGGTCACGTCCCCCTCCTCGGCCCCCACGTGAGCCACCACGGCCTGTAAGGGACAGGGGGGGGGGGGCTGTTTAATAGGGGCAACAATTCAAAAGCGAGATCAGGGTGAAAGAGAGGCCCACCCAGATAACGCGTCTACTGAACCAATCAGATCATCAGCCAAGACTGCGCACAGGAAGACACCAGCCGGCCTATCAGAAAGCCCTCCGTTTGTTAGAGGGGAAGGAAAAGGAGCTAGAAAGGGTTTTTTTTCTATTGAGGGGTGAAAAACAGAAGAGAACAAAAAGATCTAAAGATGAAATGAACAATGAATGTGAGAAGCCCAGCTAGAGAAATGCTCTGTTCGTGTAGTATGAGCAGTGAGGTTTTGCAGCAATATACAATAAAACAAAAGCAGTATTAAAATACTAAAAGCAGACACAAAGCATTATTGAGCATTGGTGGTTGGGCCTAAACCATGGACGCGGCACGTCACAATATCAAATTCCTTTATATTAACTTAGTTCCTACTATTAAATTAGCAATTAAATTGCTAAAACCAGCTAGATACATAAATCAAATGAGCCATGCACATTGTAAACATATGCACATGCCATCAAATCAATTCTAGGTCAGTTTTTTAGCAACCGTAGAGTAACTATGTTATGATTTGCATCACCAATAATGCGATTTTTTACATTAACGAGAATAAGGACTTAATCGCAGTAGGATGTTCACATGACCCGAGCAAAACTTCTGTTTACAAGCAATTTGTATTATTCTGATTATTTGTTTATTATTAGTGTGGTTATTTTTAACAGTAGGTGTTACTGGCCACTGTTTTAATCTACTTAACTAATCTACAAAACATTTCTTTGGACGTATTGGATATTATTCTGGGTAACTGGGGTTGCCTACGCAGAATAACGTCACCGAGTTCATTCACAAAGTTGTGTGAACACGTCATTCGTATACGTCTGACCACACGTGCACTTTGGTCAGAGCAGTAATAACGTGATCAAGGTGTCACACCCCTGTTTATTGCACTTATGGTTGATACGATTATGAGCTTAACTGCATTCGTTTGATCAAAGTATTGTTTACATGAGGTAAAGTTTAATCAAAATATTGCATTATAATAGCATTATGAGGACCGTCATTACAACAGAAGAGGAGTGAAGGAGAGTTTGCAGTCGATTGTGGAGGGGCAGGATTTAAGTCTGCTACATGTGAGAAGTAGTAATATAGCTTCTTAATGCCATTTGAGGATTTCTTCAAGGCAAAAATGGAGTTGCATTTGTCAGCAGAAAAAAAATCTGTATATTTTCATTAAAAGATTGAGTTATGAAATTATATATTAATAAAAGTTTGCAAGATTTACGATGTTAGTAACTGAGGAAACGCGTCAAAAGGGTCCATAGTGTGAAAAGCCATTTCATGCCAA
This sequence comes from Rutilus rutilus, assembly GCF_951802725.1. Taxonomy (NCBI): domain Eukaryota; kingdom Metazoa; phylum Chordata; class Actinopteri; order Cypriniformes; family Leuciscidae; genus Rutilus; species Rutilus rutilus. Next base: position 33,689,948 of record NC_140223.1, read on the forward strand.
CTATCTCTAATAAATGTTTTAAAAGACTGGGTAATGCAATTTATCATTATATTTGAATGAAAAACACCATTTGTGACCCTGGATCACAAAACCAGTCACATGTCGCACGGGTATATTTGTGGCATTAGCCAACAATACATTGTATGGGTCAAAATTATAGATTTTTCTTTTATGCCAAAAATCATTAGGATATTAAGTAACGATCATGTTCCATGAAGATATTTTGTAAATTTCCTATAGTAAAAATATAAAACATTTATTTTTGTGAGTGAATGCGGCACAATCGCGAACATAAATGCACAACTTTAAAGGAGATTCTCAATATTTCTATTTTTTTTGCACCCTCAGATTCCAGATTTCCAAATAGTTGCATCACAGCTAAATATCGTCCTGTCCGAACAAACCATACATCTATGGAAAGCTTATTTATTCAGCTTTCAGAAGATGTATACATCTCAATTAAAAAAAATTGACCCAAGTGACTGGTTTTGTCACATTTATACAATCTATACAGAGTGTGACAGGAACTCTTCCGACTGACAATCCTACTGTAAATAAAACCAGAGCACCCAGCACTAGCATTGCTCATTTTTCTGAGACTCAGAACACTTCAGCATTTAAAACGAAAAACAACTTGCAACAAATATCAACAGAAAATCATGCGACAATGTGAGTAAACAGCACTAACAGAAGAATAAGATAAAAGACTGTGCTAATGAATGACAGCAGTATTCGACACACACACACACACACACACACACAGTACCTCCTCCTCTGTCGTCTTTCCGGAAGCCGAAGCCTCCGGCGCCGCGTTCTTGCTTTCGGCCCTCAGCGATATCCACCCTCAAAGATCGGTCGCCTAGTAGCTGTAAAAGAACAATCAGGAACACACGATATATCAAACAGCACCGCACCGTTCAAAAGTTTGGGGTCGGTTTTAAGTTTTTAGGGGGGACAGATTTGATTTCTTATGCTCACCAAAGCTGTATTCACATTTCTACAATGTTTCTACACCAGTGGTGCTTCACTGATCACTGACCTCAAACTGTTGAACGGTGCATTCATTACGTCTGCATTAGATGATGAACAACTGAATAAATAGTGTGATTAAGTGACTTACAGCGCCATCATACGTCAAAGCCTCTTTTAGAGATTCCAAGTCATCAAACTCTACATAACAGAAACCTGGAGCAAGAAAACAATTTATGCTTTTATTCAAATCGATGTTCGCTTCATTAAAATATGTTTTAACAGCATGTGGGATTCAAACCCTTGACCCGGCCAGTGCTTGAACCACATCCTTCCCCATTGAGCAACAGCAAGATAAAACTAGCCACACATCTTGAGCTATAATTAATGTCTGCAGCGCAACGTTTAATGCTTTCCTAAAACCAAGTATGAGTGGTAAGCAAACAACGTCCCACATTAAACATGCATTGTGACGCATGGATCAGCCCACCTTTGAACTTGTCTGTCTCTTTGTCTCGGACTAGTCGGACGCTCCTGACGCAGAGGTCTTTGAAAATGGCATCTATGTCTCCTTGCACTGTGTTGAAGGGCAGGTTGCCGACGTACGCTGTGTATGGAGGCTCTGAGGGAAGTTCCTTCTGCTTTCGGGGTCCGCCTTGGCCACCGCCACCACCTCGGGGTCTGCAGCCCAAAAGCAAAACAACTTGGTCAACACTAGGCAACATCTTTCTAGAAATAACAGGAATACGGTTGAATTATTGATCTATAAATGTGAACCATCGGTTGATTCTTCTTCATCCAATGATTCTGCATTATGCATGACAAAAAAAAACCTCACATACACATGAACAGGAATGAGTCAAGCTGAACTGCAGTGGTGGATGGGTTGTTTTCCCTGAGGAGCATCCTGCATTTCTCCTGGATGTCTGAATCAGACATGTGTGCTATATTAAGTGAGCTCACATTAATCTGTGGTGCAAACACCTTGCTTCGGATACACATTTAATAGTTGACAAGTAGAAATGTTTCCAACGGCATATTACTTTCAACGATATGATAAATATCTTTACATCAGTGACAGAAACTAAATTTTCCATTAAGGAGCAATATTGCCCCTTAAAACGGATTTTCCATTGGCAAGTGTAGATTTTTCTAACCTTTATATTAGATGCATGCATGATGAATTTAAATTACAATAATAAGGTCACTATAGGCCATTACTAATCAAAATAAATCAACATCAGCAAAATTCTCTTCAAAGGTGGCAATGACTGTTTACAAAGTCTTGATTTTGGTTTGTTTAGTTCCGGTGTCTATGAAGCCCCGCCTCCTTCCGAAAAGCACCGCGTGCTCTGATTGGTCGGCTGGAACAGCGTGATGTGATTGCTCAAGCGCTACCAACTTGTTGTTTTGGAAACATCGCACCTCTTAAAATTTCAACACACTACTAATGCAACTTAACCAGTGCTCACACCCTTTTATTTTGAGCATTCCTTGGGGTGAAAATTATTTAAATGAGGAATATTGTGACGTTCGTTCCTGGGAGACTATGATCTCAAGGAACACTCAAGGACTATAATGGGAGCGTTTTCAGGGAGTTCAGACACAGTTCACAGTCACACTGATATAGAGAAGAAATCCCTCAGGAGTGACTTTGTGCTTGTAACTTTCCAGACCCTTTTCATGCTCAAACAGCAAACATTACAGCACTAAAGAAAGCTGGAAAAAAGCATAAGTCGTCTTCAATGGCAGCAAATGAAAATGGCGGAAATCAAACCAACACTTGTGACAAGTATTCGAGTAATCACAGTGCTGTAACGACGAATTATTGAAACATAATGAGCATTATCTGTTGACAAGGCTTTTGTTTATTTTGAAACTGGCATGAGGGTGTACTAACACTTCTGTTAGTCAGAGGACGGTTACCAGCTGATGCCAATACTCTCAAAATGGCCAAATGTCATATTGGCTTGCCCCACATACTGGTGAGAAAAAGTGAAAAATGCACCAGCTATTGGACAGATGGAAAGTGCTTTGAACAAAATGCATCTTCACAGTATGTTCATTTACTTTCTGTAAGTAACAGTAGATTCTATTCCATGCGAAGCATATCTGTGTGAGCTTCTGCTGGGATCCAGCGTGCCAGAGACATTCCTCTGGTGTCAGGCCGAGGCCCGAAACAAGCATATAGTGTGACTTCTCCGCTCCAGCTTAGCCCAGCACGTCTGATGTTTTCGGATCTGTGCCGTCCACAGCTAATGATAGATTACTGCTACTGGGTACTCACAGAAATCATCATCATCATCAACCTCAAGAACACATTTGACATTAAAACCTTTCAGTACTGTGGTGGTACAACGCCTCAGTGGCCAGATGGAAATACCATGGTAGCCTGACCCATATACTTATGACAGATAATAAATCAAGCTTGTAGAGATCATATGATAGCAGCGTAAAATTGGCTGATTAACAGAAGGAGGGCAAAACATCCATAGAACTGATGGTCTAAGACACTTTAAGTGTCTTAATGCACTGAGGCCCAGTTTGCATCTAGTATTAACGGTAGGGTAGGCAAATTTTGGAGCGGCTAGCATTAGCAAGTTAGCTTTGAAAGCATGAGATTCCCCCTTCCCTTCAGAGTCTCCAAAGCCACGCCTCCTTCAAAACACGTGTACAGCAGTTTTCAAAGCGTCACAAGACGAGGGATGGCGTTAAACTAACACATAACATTACAATAATAATGAACATAAACAACTGAGCTGTACCACCTGACTGCTGCAGATTCATTTCGACGTTGATAGTGTTGCCATTGAAATGAGTCACGAACCGCTCCAAATATAACGCCACAGGTTTCCATCTCTTCTAAATTACTGTAGTTATGGTGTGAACGCAGCATTAGCTCGTTGTTTTGGTTCAGGGGAACTGTAAAAGGTGACTGCTGTTTGTTTGCGGCACTCGGCGACTGACATCTGTCTAACTAGCATGAAACGTGCTGATGATGCAGGTGCGCGGAGGTAAGGAAACGCATACGTTGTATCATTGCATTCGGTCCGAATGTGAAGAGACTTTCAACTTTCTGGAACAAATCACTTACTCTGCCTTTAAGATGTGTTTTGGTCGATCGAATAACAAATAGACGACGCAAAATACAGGAAAAACGCATTTGCTTTCGGAAAACGCATTTGACCGGATTGCTTTCGGAGTGTAGACGATGCTCATGTTGTTGGAAGTGGACAAAAGCGACGGATTAAAACACCAGGTGTAAACGGGAACGTGTCTCCCTCGTCTACTTGCGATCCGATCGACCAAAACAGATATTAATAGCAGATGTAAACAGGGCCTAAGACAGTGATATTAAAAGATCAAACTCAGTACAACCTACTGATGATGCCTACTATATACAAGCCAGCAGATGAGCCCAGAATATGAAAGCAATGCACTAAACAGCACGATAAGCGTTATTTATTTACGCGTTTAATGGGAAAACGCTCCACATTAAATTTTTCACGTTGTGTTCATATTCTGGGTTCATCTGCTTGTCTGTACGGAGTAGGGGCGCTGAAATTAATCGTTTCTACGGACGTGGACGATTCTGTATCGATGCAATAATAGACCAAAACCGATTATAGCCTACATATGTTTCTATGACATCATTCGACGGATACGCGACTAGCATAAAATGGCGGAGGGAGGCGAAACGCAAAAGCGAGTAGTAAAAAATACAGCCACTCTTTTAACATTTACAGCGTGCGTGTGAGCATTGTTGTAACTTAAGTCACAACTTGACAGTTTCATTCATTTTTAGCATTAGTGTTTATTAGTTCTGGCTCCAGTCAGACTTAAGTTTTGTTTGACTACATTCAGGAAGTGTACTTTCTTGGAGCAGATAAAATAAGAAGGGAGTTCATATATCTGACTCATATATACTGCTTGTATTCATTGACGACAACGTAGCCGGTAATATTGCAACGCATCGTGATATTCAATCGAATCGTTGACTTGATAATCGTAATTGAATTGAATCATGTGATCAGTGACGATTCACACACCTAGTTTTCATTAAAATGGCTTTCTATGGGAAAATGTTTAGAGTGCAAGTTAGGATGTTGCCTTCATATTCTGGCCGCATCTGCTTGCCTGTATTATATAGTATGCATCATCAGTAAGATGTGAAATAATAATAAGATGTGTTAAATAACTGGCAGTCAGCAGAAGGCGGCTTATATATATATATATATGTATGAAACCATAAGGTAAAGAACCCATTTTGACAGGTTTGCATACATCAAACAGGCACTTGCTTTCTGTTTCTATATTCAATAACTGTTAAATGTCACGCATGTCTGTGAAAGGCAGCGTGCACGTATGAAAGTAAAGACATCTGCATGTCATCAGGTTGATCTGATGGAGGGAAAACACAATAAACTGTGTTTATTATACTGGACATGGACTTATGCTGTTGATCCGAGAACAACGTGAGCGGGAACTAAAACAGAATGCACATGTTTGTATTCATGTCACTTTCATGGCATTTATATGATCCTCCAAAGTATTTTGAAGAGAACCATAGTGCATGTCCAAAAAGGTGAAAGTACCACGGTATCTTTCAGGAATAATACTCATCGTAAACAGCAACGTACCGTGCGAACCGGGAATGATATATATAGAGGGGAGTCAGTCAGACCCCTCTTCAAGGCCCAGTGCAGATCGTGCTAAAACACGCTGTCGCACTGCTAAAACAATACAATTATGATATCAATAATCATATTCAATAGAGATAAGTGATCAGGAATGCTTCACATAACGTCCACGGACAGTGAAATGCGGAGTCTGTCGCGAGACATGAAGCCCATGTGGGCTGAGTTTCGTGCCCGGCCTCCATTCATCATAGCGGGGCTGCGTGGCCTACACTCGCTCGAGCTCCCGCAGAACTGCGCTCACACGCACAGACTCGCTTCCTCCTGTCATATACGCTCTCAAGCATGCTCTACCGCTGCTCTGATGCGGGTTTCTTACCCTCTTCCTCCGCCGAAGCTCCCGTAAGCCCGATCCCGGTCATCGTAGTTATCGTAATCCGCCATTGCCGTAGATGCTGTCCAGAGAAAGCAGCAGTCTGACGCTGAAGGACCCCAAAATATACGGCTGCGAGGCTTAGCTGTCCACGGCGTGCCTGAAACATGACACGTGAAATTTTATAAAACATATTTGAATAATGATAGCTTATATATGCCATAAATATTAAAATGAGACGTGTGTATATTGGTTTTGGAGGACGTATCCAAATATAGATTTTTAATGAGGATTTTGGACGATTTTTCAATTTGGCAACGGCGAGTAGACTCGAGATGCGATCTAACGTGGATCTACCAGCTTATTGTTTTGGAGGAACCATAGAGGTGGGGATTTAGATTCATTGATGTTTCTAATCTTTTAAATCAGTCATTTCAAGAATGTTTATGTATCAGTCATTTTTAATACATTCACAATTATTCCTAATTCCTCATGAGGCTCCGAGGCAAAACTGCCCAAAATGAGAGTTGAAGGGTTTTTAACCCTCAAACTTTGACAATCCTGACCAGCAATAGCAATATTTAGGTTTTCTCTGAACTTCAGTGGCGAGTGGATCTGTGAACTTAAAAACTATGCAGCTAGTAATAAAGTATTTTTGTATTAAGTCACAGATATTGCTATTTGATTACTTAAAGTCACCATGAAATCAAAACTTCACAATTCTATTTTTATGGAATATTGCAGTGTTATAAACAATATATCTGTAAATCATTTTCTTTTAAATAAAACATTTTCTTTTTTAATTGTGCCTCATAATCTTTAATCAAAATAATGTCCCCTCTCTCTTGCAGCTCATCTCTTCTCATCTCTTCTCTTCTTTGCCACACAGTAGCCTACAGTTCCACTATACAGCCACAACCTCATCAAAACAAAGCAAAGTTTTATCCTGGTTAAATAAAGGATATTTACTAACTAGAGCTGCATGATTGATGATTAAAAGATCGCAATCTCGATTCAAACACCCACATGATCTCATCCCTAAATACGATTCTCCTGTGTCTATTAAACTTTTGACAAAAACACAGCGGAACATTTAAATCTGCGTTGGCGCTGCCGCTGATCCAGAGAGAGCATGTTATGAAACAGTTTTTTCAACCACACAGAATCATTATTTCTGACTGTGTAACAAATATTCAAATGATCACAGAAGTACTGGGATAAAAGTTTATAGTTCGGATATAAACACTGATGTCTACAGAAGCCATCAAAATAGAGCACCAAAAAATAATAATCACCTTTTGAATGCAACTTAGCGCTTCAAAGTTCAAATAACGATTGTATCAATTACATTGTTACACCAGTAGATGGCGACAAGTGACTGTTAAAAATGTATTTGTCATTGAATCATTCATTCAAAACATTCGTTCAAAAAAAAATGCTGATTCATCAATGATATGCAGTGATCTATGAATGCAGGAAGTCCAGAAGTATTGTTTATTTTTGGTATAATTTCACATATAATAAAAGAATCAGATTCCCATATAAATTCCCACTAAATCTTTTCAGATTCTTAATATATATGGTTCACTAATCCAAATATATGACACTAACCCTGTGAACAGACACAATTAAACTTGTGGAGTTCATGCATCTTGAGTGCTGCTGTAATATTTACACTATATTGGCAAAAGATTTGGGACGTGTGCCTTTACATGCACATGAACTTTAATGGCATCCCATTCTTAATCCGTAGGGTTTGATATGGAGTTGGCCCACCATTTGCAGCAATAACAGCTTCAACTATTCTGGGAAGGCTTTCCACAAGGTTTAGGAGTGTGTTTATGGGAATTTCTGACCTTTCTTCAAGAAGCGCATTTGTGAGGTCAGGCACTGATGTTGGATGAGAAGGCCCGACTCACAGTCTCCACTCTAATTCATCCCAAAGGTGTTCTTTCGGGTTGAGGTCAGGACTCTGTGCAGGCCAGTCAAGTTCCTCCACACCAAACTCGCTCATCCATGTCTTTATGGACCTTGCTTTGTGCACTGGTGTGCAGTCATGTTGGAACAGGAAGGGCAATTCCCAAACTGTTCCCACAAAGTTGGGTGCATGAAATTGTCCAAAATGTCTTGGTATGCTGAAGCATTAAGAGTTCCTTTCACTGGAACTAAGGGGCCGAGCCAACCCCTGAAAAACAACCCCACACCATAATCCCCCCTCCACCAAACTGTACACTTGGCACAATTAGGGGTGTAACAATACATCGATATGGATCGATGCATCGATCAAACGTCTAACGATACAATGCATCGATGTCACATGTAAAATATAGATATTACCTTTATTATAATACCTTTATTTTGACACTCTCCACATCCTCACGTAACGTCCGTCTACGCATTTCCGCCAAAGCGCATTTTCGTTTACTCACCATACTGTCTACCGGTGTGTCTTTGTAACGTTATCTCCTCAGCTGAAATAGACGCCTGACAAGAGTGACTGAACCCTAAACAAGTTTTGTCACAAAAGCCGGTATTGCCCACTGTCAAGACATCGCGAGTTCATGTTTTACAGCAGAAACCGACAAGCACCCTTGCTGTTTGTGATCACAACCCGATAAGTCCGTTTTAGCGAATCAGCGTGCAGTATTCAGGTCAGGTGACAAGGCTGCTAGTCACTTCAAAAAGACGCACTAGCTGAGAGGAGTTTCGTCAAAGCGGACTAAAAGTGATCCGAGGATGGATAATTTCAACGAACTTGATGAACCCATGATATCTTCTTCGGGAGTAAAAGGAAAATAAAAGCTGAAACATTTTCACGGACCCTTGCTAATGCAGCACGTTAGTGGTGAGGGAAAAGCTCCCTGTATTGCGTCTAATCACAACAATAAAGTTTGTCAGGCGTCTATGTCAGCTGAGGAGCTTGACGTTACAAAGATTCCAGAGTCTCGTCCTTCCAGAGTCTCATGCCGTCGAGTGCGCCCTTCCAGAGTCTCGTCCCGTCAAGAGCGCCCTTCCAGAGTCTCGTCCCGTCAAGAGCGCCCTTCCAGAGTCTCGTGCCGTCAAGAGCGCCCTTCCAGAGTCTCGTCCCGTCAAGAGCGCCCTTCCAGAGTCTCGTGCCGTCAAGAGCGCCCTTCCAGAGTCTCGTGCCGTCGAGAGCGCCCTTCCAGAGTCTCGTGCCGTCGAGTGCGCCCTTCCAGAGTTTCGTGCCGTCGAGAGCGCCCTTCC